>NC_134852.1:72303332-72903887 GCF_049852395.1 Peromyscus maniculatus bairdii | reverse complement strand
AGAGAGAGAGAGAGAGAGAGAGAGAGAGAGAGAGAGAGAGAGAGAGAGAGAGAGAGAGAGAGAGAGAATGGAGAATGGAGAATGGAGCATGGAGCATGGAGCTAGAGATTTTCCAGTCTTGCCTGGCCCACTGTCAGAACAAATCTCTCCCACCTGCCATTCCTGCAGCTGCTCAGACACAACCAAGTAAACACACAGAGACTCATATTGCATATAAAGTGTATGGCCATGACAGGCTTCTTGTTATCTGTTCTTATATCTTAAATTACCATTGCTATTACTCTATACATTTCCGTGTGGCTTGTGGCTTACCATATCTTACATCATGCTTCTCCTCCTGGCTGCTGGCTGTGTTTCTTTGCCTCAGCCTTCCTGTTCCCAGAATGCTCTTCTCTGCCCATCCTGCCTATACTTCCTGCCTGGCTACTGGCCATTCAGCATTTTATTTATACAGAACAATATCCACAGCAGGAAAAGGAGAAGGAGAGAAAGAAATGTGGATCATGCATTATTTTTTTACCATTATCAATTAGGAATTTTTATCTTCTCCTGAGCCAAAATTTAAGGCATCTGTTTCCTTTGTTATTTTAGTGTTGAGGGGACACAGGTGATAACTTACTGAGGGCATTTAACAATGATAGATTGTTATATTAAAGTTTGTCTTTACCAAGTGAAAACCCATTTGACAATGATGTATTTATACGTCTGGTCTAATTAGGGTTTGTTACCAGTATATTTTGTATATATTTTGATATTTCTTGTGCCTCCAGATCAATGGCTGATGTTAGTCTTGTATCAATTAGCTGGGTAGTTAATTAGAAATTTCAATATGGTATTAGAGTCAAGAGAGTGAAACTGATGAAGCAGAACATGTCAGTAGGGATAGGAGAACTTGAAGAGGGAATCAGGAAGAAGAAAAAAATATGGTTGTTCACATCAGTGGGATTGAATGTTGTGTGAGGAAACCATATTCTTTTGGAATTGGTGACAAGGCATTAATCCCAATGTCCTCTGGACTGAAGAGACCGGGGGCCCTGTTTTTTTCACTATGCATGAGGAAGAATTTGTCTTGGGTGAGGGCAGGACAAACTGTTTCAAGATGTGGAGATATATCCAGTGTGGAAAGCCCTCAAGTTTAGCACCTGTCGGGAGTTACCAGAAGTACCTTGAAGGGTACCTTCCATTTAGTGCAAAGGGGTGAGTTTTGCTGGACTGGAGGGGATAGAAGGACCTGATCCCAAAAGTGGATAGAGGGTTGGGCATGGATTATCACATGGCTGGTGTAAGGAGTAGTACTCAAAATTCCACACAAGGCAGCAGAGGTTATGGAGCAGAGGAGTGAGGAGATGATCAGGGAGAGGTAAAAGTTTGGATCAGAGGCCAGTGGTTAGAGCTAATCACCCATACAGGAGATCAAATGGTGGGATTGAAAGGGTATTCTTGGGAAGTTTCCAGAGCCTGAAAAGAGCTAGAATTAATGATTTTAACAATTCAGGGTGAATTTCTGGAGGCATCTTAATAAGAGTGTTTTAAAGACTATTGGTATACTCTACGTTCCCTGAGGACTTATGAATGTAAAGAATATGAAAATGCCAAGGATTATTAAAAGCTTTTGATATGGTCTGGAAAGTCTGGAATGTGAACTCCTGACTAATATCAGACTGAAGAAATGCAGGGAACCCATATCCTGGGGAAGGAGGTCAATGACTATCTGAGGGCACTTAGTATAACCAAGAAGTATCTCTACACAAATCAAAAATTAGTCCCGAACACTGAGGAGACATTTAATTGGTCTGATTCTGGGCATATGGGTAAAATTGAGCTGCCATTCAGGCCTTGGAAGGTACCCTCTACCCTGGTTGGCTCCAAAATGTGGAACTCTATTCTTTCTTATGACAATTTTTACAAAAGCCTGTAATAGTTTTTTAAGGACTGTAAGTCCTTAGAGGTAGATGTTGCTGAAGTTATCCTATTCCTTCCCAGATCCCATGGCACTCAGAACAAAGCAAACACACAGAGACATATTATTTACAAGCTGTATGGCCTAATGGTTCAGTCTTCTTACCTGCTCTTATATCTCAAATTAACCCATTTAGATTAATTTAAAAATTGTCATGTGACTCATGACTTAACAGTATCATTACATGTTGCTTCTCAACATAGATTCTGTTAGCATCTCCCTCACTCAGCCTTCCTCTTCCACAAATACTGTTATCTCTTTGTCCTGCCTATACTTCCTGCCTGGTTACTGGCCAATCAGCATTTATGTATTAACCAATCAGATCAACACTTTCAGACATACAGAACATCCCCCAACAGGTAGACTATAGGTTCCCTTCTATGAACTGAGACAGAGCAAGACTATTAGGGTGAAACAGCTGGTGTAGACCAGACAGAATTGGCCTATTGACAGGAGAGGACGGTGAGGATGTCGGTTGATCTCTGTGTATTGCCTGTGGTGAAGTACAGGAGACTGGGCTCTAGACTGCCACTGTCCTAGATACCAGGTTGATACATTTATTTCCAACATGATAGAGCTGTCAATCTGATGAGATTGACAGTGAATAATTCCTATTATATTAGGGAAATGTGAAGCGTTTATCACGACCAATATTTGGCCTGAGTTTTTTATGAACTGTCCTTTTGATGTGAAGAGCCCATGGTTTTTCCAGATATGAGTGTGGGACAGGAAGATATGAAATGTATATTTGGAAACTGGATGTTGGTGGCACATGCTTTAATACCAGCACTTGGGAGTCAGACACAGGCAGATATATGTGAGTTCAAAGTTAGCATGGTCTACAGAGCAAGATTCAAGACAGGCACCAAAATTACACAGAGTTATCTGTCTAGCAAAACAAAAATAAAAATCATATTTGGAGTATGTATAACATTTAGGAATTGCCCCTGTGCCAAGTGGAAGGTACAGGTGTGAGACATTAGCTCAGGCATTTGATTAGTTGTGTATGCGTTTGATTCTACCACCCTAATATCTGGCACTATGGCAGATTCTGTTTTATTCATCCCATCATATAAAAAGGAACATCAATTTGTGTACTAGGAACAAGTCGCCTGGTGCACATGCAATCCAGTATGTGTGAAGGATGAGGCAAAATTCCCTTTATGATTTAAGTGCAGTAGTGAGATGTGGAATAGTCAGCACTAGTCTGAGCAAGGAGGATTGAAATATTAACAAGTGGGGAAGTCTGGAAAGTAAGTGTGGTATCTTCCAGTAATAACACTTGGAGACAAAAAAACGGAGGAAGTAGGAAAAGTTTGTAAAATTTATGTGGAACAAGGATGACTGGACTGCTACTCACATCACCAGTGAGGCTACCTGGAAAACGAGACCCAAAAAAAAAACACGGAGAAATGGATGAGATCTACATGAACAACCTGGTCATGAGTGGGAACAATGAAGGGCAACGGTCAAGGGAAAGAGAGTGGGAGATCCTAGCTGGATCAAGAAAAGAGAGGGAGAACAAGAAATAGGAGACCATGTTAAATGAAGACCACATGAGAAGGGGAGGAAGCAGAGAGCTAGGGAGGCCCACAGAGATCCACAAAGATACCCCCACAAAAGACTGCTGGCAATGGTCGAGAGACGGCAGGAATTGACCTACTCTGGTGATGGGATGGCCAGACACCCTGTTACTTGTGCCATAAACCCCATCCAAGGAAGGTCTGAGGAATCTGGATGCAGACATCCACGGCTGGGCTCCTGGTGGAGCAATGGGATTCTCATTAGTGAGAAAGAAGAGGGTTTATATGAGCGAGAATTGTTGAAGCCAAGATTGGATAAAGCACAGGGACAAATAACCAAATGAATGGAAGCACAGGATCTATGAACCAAGGGCTGAGGGGCCCCCAACTGGATCAGGCCCCCTGAACGGGTGAAACAGTCATTTGGCTTGATCTGTTTGGGAGGCAGCTATGTGTTGGTGCCGGGTCCTGGGCTCGTTGCATGAGTTGGCTGTTTGAATCCTGGGACCTATGCAGGGACGCTTGGCTCGGTCTGGGAGGGGGGGACTGGACCTGGCTGGACTGAGTCTACCAGGTCGATCCCGGTCCTCGGGGGAGACCTTGATCTGGAGGAGGTGGGAATGGGGGGTGGGGTGGGGGGAGGGGGAAGGGGGCGAGAGTGGGAGAACAGGGGACTCTGTGGCTGTTATGTTGAACTAAATGATGATGGTCATCCCTATACTATAATGGCTACTCAAGGTATTGGTAAGACATGACTGATGTTGGGTAAGGACCTGGGTACCTTTAATCATCCATGACCCAGGGTAGGAGATTGCCTGTATGTTGGTCTTAGATTGATGTCCCCATGTCTTGAGTTACACAGGGTCAGTCAACTAACCTATGTCCATATCAATAGCGTTTTAGATGAGGCCCAGGTGAACTACATGGGACAGGGGTTGGCTCAAGCCCAATGGCTTTCGCTACAGATTTTTAAACAGGAACCTGGAGGCCTTCATGTGGCTGGTCACATAGCCTGTGTTACATTTTACAGTCTTGTTTTCAGGCTTATTCATGTCTCACATAGCTGTGCCATGCAGGAACATAGACTATGTAATCAAGCTGCATGCAATTTACATAATCACATACCATAGGGTAACTTAGTAGGCAAGGCCCTGGGATGCCTAAATTATCTTCATGACAGATGGACAGAGGATACACAGCCATGTAGTTAGGGGCTGGCTGGTACACATAACTCCACAAGAGACCATAAGCCAGTTATCTACTGCTAGTTGGAGTGAGAGTCCATGGTAATTTCATTTTATCCTATGTTCCCTTTTCAGTTTCCCTGCTCCTTTTACAACACACAGAAAGGAGGGAGAGACAGATGAGTCACAGCTCTAATGGAGATCTCCAAAGTCATTGCTGTCATTTGCTTTCCCTTCTACTTTAGACAGCTCTCTTCTTATTGGTTGTGTATTTGAATATGAGTCAGACAGATGGAATAAAAGCGCTTGCAGTCCACAGTTTCAATAGCCAGGCTCCTGGCTAAATTCCAGCTCATAGCTGGATTTAGCCAAGCCTGACTGGAAATAACGTAAGAGAAGGATAACTGTCCTAGAGAACTGCTGCAGACAGAGGCATTAGAAACACAAATAAGCATGGTTTGGTGTTATGGCCCACACCCCTTCTCTGAGTCACCTGCACTTGCTTGCTGTGCCGGTAATGTCCTCCTTCCTCGGAAGCCACTGCTTCAGGCTTTATACCTGACAGAAACCAGTGATATATTGATCATATGCTCCCTTAGTGGACCCATTAAGAAAAGGACTGTGTCAGTGACAGTTCTCACTTAGCCACCTGGGAATCTATGAAAATTTCAAGAATCAGATTCCACAAATAATTGCATTTGTGGAATCTAAAATGGCATATCAAAAACTGTTACCTAAAAGGTAAATTTTGCAGCCCAGTATCATAATCAGCCATCTGCAGGTGGAGAATGAGGCTTTCAGGTAGAAAGCCAGGAAACAGGGCCAAGTACCAGGTACATGATCACTGTCTATTTTCTATGAGATGTTCTTGTCTTTTGATAATAGAATTCTGGGCCTAACATTCATTACATCATTTCCTGTCATCCACTTTCAGTTTCGGTGTTTTGGGTGCAGCACACACTTAGTTCAGGTTGTGAAATGAATCATCAGCTCTGAAGCAGATCTCAAAGAGTACCCCAGGATGTGCTTTCCATTGGTGGAATTGAGTTCATTCTCCATATTGTTTCCTGTTTGTTGTGCCATTTCCTACCCCCTCTTTTCCCCAGAGTATTCTTGATTTGAACCAGCAGGAAATATTATTTAGAAGGATTTCGGAGAGAGAGAGACATAGAAAATACAGGATAGCTTTGTGGGTGCTTGTATCCTATTCCATCCAGCACCTACTGTCTCAGGCCTTGTGTAGTTAAAGCAAGGCCAAGGGGTAGAGAAAAGACAACCCCCCTGCCCAGACAGGTGCAGGACCTCTAAACCTGCATCAGAAACATGATTGAATCATCCTCTCTAAGCAGACCTGCTGGGTAAAGAATAAATGGGCTCCAACGGGTTCCTATTCCAAACAAAATTTGAATGCACACCCTCCTCCATCAGAAGCAAGAAGAGCTAATAAAGTTGTCAGCATAGCAGTTTCTCACCAGTCAGCCTGTGGGTATAATCTGGGTCTCAGTTGCTTATGAGCACAATAAAATCCGATTGTCATTTGGTGCCCATAAGGCAGATTGCTCCTGTAATATAAGGGGAGACAGATCCCATGGAAATTACCAAATCAAAGATTGTTTGATTCAAGCATTACAGATCTGAGTCACCTGATGCTGTCAAACGTGCAGCAAGCAGATTCCTGCTTCTGCAGCTACTGGCTCCTCTTTAAAGTTGTGTTCTCTTGTTCTTGCTTTGAATTCTCTTCAGGCTTTAGGATCTGGCATAGGCTAGGGGAGTCCTGCTCTTCCCTTCTTAAGATACTGCTTTCTTTAAGGATATAGCATTCCTGTGCCAGTCTTGATGTCCTTCACTATGGGCAAGAAAGTTGATTTTCTTGATGCTTTTGTATATGGCAGTGACTGGTGAAATCCTGCTATCTCTTCTACCCTGGGAGATTTATTGTGTGAATGGTTTGGCATTGTAATTTTATTCATGAACCATAGAGGCACTGAAAATATGGAGCAGTAACATTTGCACTCATTTCTCTACCTCTTACCAGAGTCAATAATGTATGGAAAATAATTTAGAGCACTGGATACTTACTTGTTAATATCCTGATGCCTGTTAGTTATTCACAATATCAACTTTGCATTCTTGGTTTGCATTGTCACTGTGTTCTTTCATAAAGAGTCTTTTGTACATGATCTTTTTCCTAATTCTCAGTCCATTCCTATATATGAAAGAAGAGAGAGCTTTAACTTCATTGTATGTCAATTATTTATTGATGATGGCAGACAGGTATTTGATACTTCATTTGATAACAGTAAACACACTTTTTTCATTTTTCTTGAATAATTACTTGAATCCTCCCCTGATTATTTGGTCACTATGACAAAATTATATTTGAGAGTTAGTCCCTATTTTCTCTTTTACAGTATGTAGAGCATGAGAGTGAGAAATCTTGTTTTTCATCATTTAGTCCACTAACATGCAGGTTAACCTTCAGTCCTTATTACATGTAGTAAATCCCAGTGAAGCTTGTAAATAGCAGCAATTGCATTTCTGTTCTATGATGACATAAGATTGTAGGTACTTCAAAAATAGTTTATTTTCATCATATTGGGATGTATACGTATATTTTTGAAATTTCCTTTTAAGCTCCAGTTTGGATATACTTTTGTATATACTTTTGTCAGTGAAGTAAAACAAATAACACATTACTGCCACGTTAGTGAGAAAACACTGACACCCTTCATAGTATAAGGGATTCAGTTTTCACAATATCTCTCTACTTGTTCTATGATGCATTTCAAAAACATTATAACATTGATATGTTTATGTATGTGTATATGTATGATTTTGCTTATCCATATGTATGCATATACACAGATACATATGCATGTGTATACTTTCTTGATACAGTTTTTAAATTCATGCATGAGTACTGAATTTAGATTATGTTGCACTTCTTTTTTCCATCCTACTACATAATATCTGCATGGTAAATTGTCAAAATAAATACCACTATTTATTAAAATTATTTTACTAAATTTTTCATATAAAAATGTGTACATTACTAACTCATAAAATGTACAGTATGTGGTGATTAGGTGTAGTCATTTGAACATTGACCTTTTGTAGTTGAAAGGACTATCAGTGTTAGTGTACAGTGTAAATGGATTCTTTCTATCTTAGCATCCAATATTTGTGTAAGATTTTCTGCAACGTGCGGACCTTGTGAGAATTTCCCATATATGTTGGCATTATTGTTTGTGGTTTTACTGTGCTCACCATTTTTGTTGATTTCATGCGTTCATGTAATATTTTCTTGGCACTCAAGTTGTCTAATATGTGTGCTTTTTAATTCCCTATCTTTGTTAGAAGACTCTGTCTTCATCCAGACATCCTTTTTTTAAATTTTATTATTTTTTATTTTACAATAGTATTCAGTTCTCCATAATAGCCACAGATTTCCGGTTCTCTCCTTTCCTGCCCCCCTCCCATTCCCCCCAGCCCACCCCCCATTCCCACATCCTCCAGATCAAGGTCTCCCCCGAGGACTGGGATCGACCTGATAGACTCAGTCCAGGCAGGTCCAGTCCCCTCCTCCCAGATTGAGCCAAGCGTCGCTGCATAAATCCCAGGTTTCAAACAGCTAACTCATGCAACGAGCCCCGGACCTGGTACCACTGCCTAGATGCCTCCCAAACAGATCAAGCCTATCCACTGTCTCACCTATTTAGAGGGCCTGATCCAGTTGGGGACCCCTCAGCTTTTGGTTCATAGTTCATGTGTTTCCATTCATTTGGTTATTTGTCCCTTTGCTTTATCCAACCTTGGTTTCAACATTTCCTGCTCATATAAACCCTCCTCTTTTTCACTAATTAGACTCCCAGCGCTCCACCCGGGGCCTAGCTGTGGATGCCTGCATCCAGATTCCTCACCTCAGTGTCTTGATTAGTAATGTGTGTGGTAATGCCTGTGCTTCTATCACCTCAGCATCTGACACTATGTCATAGCCCACTTTATGTGTCCCCACATGAGAAAAGCAGCTATCTGTTTATCAGGTATAAGAGGCCTGAAGTAATGTGCCCTCCTGTATATGTGAAGGACAGGGCAACAGTTCCTCTAGGTTTCAGTGCAGGAAAGAGATAGAGAAGGGTCAGGGTTAGGTTGAGGAAGGTTGCTTGAAATATGAATGGGTGGAGAAGCCTGGAAAGCAAGAGTGGCATCTTCCAATATCACCACCTGGAGAGAATGAACTTGAGAAGGAGATAAGGTTTGTAAGAACTTATAAGTTAAGAGATGGGGCAGGTTATAGTAGGAGAAGGTAGTTGGGACTGACCTCAAGGTTAATTTCTTTATTTCCAAATAAGGAACTCTGCAGCTTTTAAAACATAAATTCAACATGCCCATCCTAGTTGGAAGATCTAGTTTTGTGACACTTATGATACAGGTGGAAACAATATTCCCTAATACTGCCCTAGGGCCCCAAGGGCATATCCTTCACCTGATACATAGAGGGAGAATGACTGAGTAGTTTTGGGAGGTTTAAGGGCAGCCTTAGGAAGATATGCAAGGAGCCATGTCATAATTTGGTCCTTGAACTTGGGAGGAAGAGCCAGGCAGAACTCTGTGAGTTAGAATCCAGCCTGGTATACAGAGAGAGGCCCAAGACGGGCACCTAAATTACAAAAGAAATCTATTTCTTAAAACCCAATATATATATATATTTCCCACAATAGAAACTGACACAAACAGATCACAGAGATTGCACTCAGATGCACTTGGCAAACTAGAGGCAAAATAATAAAAATCCAGACAGGAATGGAGCCTTACTTGCAGATAGCTAGATTTTAGGACAAAGCAGAGTAAGATTCACTTAGACCACCAGGGAACATCACCAGTTTTCTACTCTTAGTTGGAGGCAGAGTCCAGGGTAAATTATATTTTAGCCCATGTTTCCCTTTCGGTTTCCCTACTTCATTCACGGGAAGCTTCTAAAAAGTGCTATGCCCCTATTATCAACCTGTACCCAGTCAAGAAGCCTGATCTTAAATGAGCTATCCATCTGTTTTCCACTAGCAAGAGCTTGGCAGAGGGAAGCCAGTGATAAGTAAGCCACCATTAGCCCTTATTTTGAGTGCTTAGCATCATTTTTGTTGATTTTTTTCACTTAGTGAAAATTCTGGCCCCATGTAGTAATGCCATTTTTAGGTGGGGTTTTGTGTCCCACAAGACTGTTCCCAAATAACCACACAGAGACTTATTAATAATTATAACTCACGTTTATTACTGGCTGACTCATACATTTTAGTTCAACCCATAATACTTATCTATGCTCTGCCATGTGGAGTGGATTTTTTTCTTAGTATTGCAACTTTATATCCTTTTCATTTAGTCTCCTCCTTTCTTCCGAGAAACCTCAGTGTCTGGTTCTCCTGACCAAATTTATCCTGCCAAGGTATAAAACAGTCAGGTTCTTTACAAAATCAATCACAGTGTTATATATTCAGACATTGTAAAGGACTATTCCACATGCAGATCTTGTTTTTTTGTACACACCCCCATTTTATTTAAATTGCTATGGAGATGTTGATTTTCATCCCTCCTGTCGGTTTGACAAGTTTTATATTAAAATGTGTATGTAGAAATATATGTGAAATATAATTATATATGTGTGTTTGTTTAGTCTAAAATATGTGTATTTATTCTTTAAATATTTCACTTACTAAGCAGTTACTTCATCCTTAATCTCAGCCCAAAAATCTGAAGAACAACCATAGTTAATGAACTTGAAACTGCCTAGGTGATGCTTAATTTTATACCACAGACTTAGCTGAGATCTACATGTGCCTTAATGTTTGGGATAAAACTTAGAATGTACAGTGTGCTTTTGGAGGCATATGAACATGGTAATTTTTTATGTATATGTAGGTTGTAGTATATCTTGGGGAACACAATATCACCACAATTACCTTTTTTTTCTAAAATAAAAAATCTTACCGATGCTTGGGAGTCAGTCCCAGGCAGATATCTGTGAGTTCCAATCTAGTGTGGTCTACAGAGCGAGATTCAGGACAGGAAACAAAATTACACAGAGTTATCTGTCTTTCAAAAACAATAAAAAGCATCTTTGGAGTATGTAATATATTCAGGAATTGCCCCTGTTCCAACTAGAAGGTACAGGTGAGAGATATTAGCTCATCCTGTTGGTTAGTAGTGTGTGTCTTTGATTCTACCACCCTAGCATCTGTCACTATGGCATATCCTACTTTATGGGTCCCATCATGAAAAAAGGAGCAGCCATCTCTGTACCAGGTATAAGTGGGCTGGGGCAAAGTGCACTCCTGTATGTGTGAAGGATGAGGCAAAACTTCCTTTAGGATTTAAGTGCAGTAGTGAGATGTGGAATAATCAGCACTAGTTCGAGGAAGGAGGACTGAATATTAACAAGTGGGTAAGTCTGGAAAGTAAGTGTGGTATCTTCCAATACTAACACTTGGAGACAAAAACTCAGGAAGTAGTTAAAGTTTGTAAGACTTTACAAGTTAAAAGAACAGACATATAATGGTGGGAAGAGAAAGTATTAGGTGACCCAAAGTTTAGTTTCTTTGATTCACTATTAAGGAGCTTAGCAGCCCCCAAATCACATATTATTGATGACCATCTCTGTGTGGTGACTTGTAGTTTTTTGACAGGTAAGCAACACGTGCAATGGAGGATCCCTACTGGTGACATAGACTCCCAAGGGCATATCACTCTCTCTGTTACATAGACAGAGAAGGTAAGAGTTGATCAGGGAGGGGTAGTGCAGGGTCCTGAAGCAGAGTCAATTGGAACTTCTGAAAAGGATAAAAAATAGGGTGCATGAGTGGTTCCTGAAGGATCCCTGAGCTGCCTCATACATGGGGTGAGTATCAGGATTAAAAAGATGGAAAGCAGAACTGCAAGGAGTCAGCTATTCCTAGAAAGGAGAGAATATCCTGTTAGGTTGAGCAGCCTGCAAAAGACTGAATTAGATGCTTTCTATCAGAAGCTATAGCCTAGTATAATGTAGTAATGTTTACATTCAAATAGGTAACCTGAGGATTAGAAAGCTGGATTTTGGAACTTGAGACTCCACAACTCCAGTTGTACAAAATTTTACAGGAGGAGAGGAGTTACTTAGACTGACTTATATTATGGGCCACACAGTGGAATGTTTTCTTCTTATTGTATTAGTTAAAGCCAATGAGGCAGAAGGAGAGCAAGCCAGAACTTGGGGATTGATGAAATAGTTGCGGAATGTACATGAATCTTTTTGTCAAGACAGTCCAAGTTAGCTACATATACAAGTAAGTGTCAGGGTCTGTCCAGGATAAGGAAAAGATATTTTGAGACAGAGGGTTGAGAGGTATAGGAAAGAAGGTATCCTTGAGATCCTGAACTGAGAAGTGTGTGGTTTCTGAAGGGAGAGTGTAAAGAACTTAGTAAAGTTTAGGCATTACAGGATGAAGAGGACCATTGCAGATTTAATGAGCTTCAGGTGTAGTAATATTTTATTTGTGCTGAAATATGGCGATATTTTATTTATGCTTTATTAAAGCTTGCTGGAGATCAGGTGGGAAAGGCCAGCTATAAACAAAAATTCAGGCAACACACACTCTCAATCAGAACACTTATTAGACAGTGTCTCTGTGTGTTCAACACCATACTAGGGAACAGAGAAAAGCATGGGGACACACTCCTTTAAGTCCAGTACCAAATATAAAGACATGGAGTTCTGTACAGACATACAATGTAAAAAAGAGATAGCTGGGCTAATATAGCCAATTAAAGGCCATAAGAGCAAGGCAATAATGGCATGGGAAAGACAACAAGTACCTTGCATTTGGAAGCTGCAGGGTTGCTGAGGTAAGGATTGCTTGTCACTTTTCAAATTTCTCTGATCTCTAAGTTTTCACCCCTATATTTGGCGTGGTGTTTTTTATTTAATGAGACAACTTAGAAAGTTGTCTACATGCCGGTCTTAAATCAGGTGGCATATTGTATCAGGCTCCTTAAATCTAAGTATAGAGGTGTTAAAAGGAGAAGAGTTTCAATGAAGTAGCATCTTTCTGAGAAGTTCATGTATGATAGGCTTAAGTCCTTTAAGCCTCCGGAAAGAAAGAGTGTACTGAATTTGAGTGATGTACCAGGTAGGGTGCTGGAATTGAATAACAATAGAGTGATGGTTTCTAGCAACAGAAGGATTCTGCCTATCCAAAGCCTATGGGGTCCACATGAGAGATTGAAGGGAAATGTCATGTCAGATTTACTGTGTTGAGTGTCTAGGAGGTGGAGGAGAGGACCTGCTGACAAAACTATGCTAAGGCAATTTGGGCACAAATGAAATAGAAGCTACTGCCTTAGCTAAAGAATCTTTTCCCATTAGGGGCAGAGGGGAACTTCGCACAAATAAAGCCATGTGTAAGAGATACACCCCTGAAAATACATTTAAGTCTTGGTGTTTGGTGAGGTACATAAGACTGTCCACCTACCCAAAGAGCAGGGAGATTGGAATGACAGGTAAGACCCCAAACCTCCCATAGGATACAGTAAGTGCCTCCCTTGCCCAACAGAAGGAAATGGGTCATCCCTATATAATAATGGCCACTCTAGGTTTTGGTATGACATGACTGTTGTTGGGTAAAGACCTGGGTATCCTCCATCATTTCTTACCCAGGGGAGGAGTTTGCCTGTACTTTGGGCTTCTAAGGTGACTCTGAAGTTTGGAAATATTTTTAAACATACTAAGTGGCAACCACAGGGAATTTAAAATCTTCATCTGGTCACCATGGTATTATAAAGTTTAGAAACCTGCTATCAGAATTTTATTGCTTAGTGTTAGAGAGACAGAGAGACAGAGACAGAGAGACAGAAATAGTGAGAGACTCATGAAAATGTTTTATTGTATTTTATTTTTATTATCATTCACGCCTTTTATTTTCACCTGAGACAAACCATTAGGAGAAACATGTGATTAATTGCAGAGGGCATTTAACAGAGAGAGATTATTATAGTATAGTCTGTTTTTTTGTAGAGTCCAGGCTCTACTATTTTCTTGGGGTATAAATACCTCTGGTTATTGTTCTTACCACCTGTGTATATTTTGATGGTCCTTGTACCTCAGGCTCTATGACTGATGGGGTCCTGTATCAATTAGCTGAGCAGGAACTAGAAATTTAAATGTTTTATTTTAAGTCACAGACAGACATTTATGAAGGAGAATATGCCAGTAGGGACAGGAGAACTTGAAGACAGAATCAAGAAGAAGAAAAAAATATATGTTATTCCTAATTCAGAGGGATTGAGTACAGTTGTGGGATAAAACCTCATTTTTTTCTGGAATTAGTGACAAAGCAATAATTCTGATGTCCTCTGGAAATTAATAAGAGAAGAGGGCCCTGTTTGTTTCCCTTTGAATAATGAAGAATTTCTCTTGGGTGAGGGCAGGATAAAAGGTTTCAGGCAGGACAAGGTTTTCAGTGGGGGAAGCCCTCAAGGTTAAAAGAATTACTTTGAAGTGAACCAACCATTTAGAGGAAAGTGATGAGGATTGCTGGCGTGCAGGGGAAAGAAGGACATGATCCACAATGTGGACTGGCAGTGGGCATGGATTATCACACAGCTGAGGTAAGGATGGTCAGCAATGTTCCACAGGAGACAGAAGATGTGATAGAGTAGAGAGTTGAGCAGGTGATCAGGGAGAGGTGATGGTTGTACAGGAGGCCAGCTTTCAGAGTTGGTCTCCCATACATGAGTTCAAATGGTGGAATTGACAGGGCCTGCTTGGGAAGTCAACAGAGCCTGAAAATAGCTGGTGACAATAATTTCAACCACACAGTGTGAAGTTGCTCTGGTACGTTAATAAGAATATTTTTTGAAGACATGTTGGTATGCTTTAAATTTCCTGAAGACTTAGGATGGTAAGTGATATGAAAATGCCATGGTACATTAAGAGCTTTAGATATGATCTGGTTAATCTTGGAGGTGAATTCCAGACAAATACCAAACTGAAGAAAGTCCAAGATCCCAAATAGGCAGATTATCTCCCAGAGGTGGATGTCAGTGACTGTCTGAGGCCATTTATTAGAAAATAAAAATGCATCTACCTAACTCGAAAATGAGATCAAGACCATGAGCAGATATGCAATTCATCTGACAGTGGCTATAAGAGTAAAATCAAGCTGCCAGTCAGTTCCTCCAAAGGAACTTCTAGCCTATTGGTTGGAGAAGTGTGGCTCAATATTTGGAATTGGGATTTGAATTTTGGTAAATTTCGCAGGGGCATTAATAGTTCTTAGAACTGTAAGTCCTCAGAGGTAGGCTGTAGATGGTCTTTCATGAATTGAGACAGGGCAGGAATGTTAGTGTGAAAGAGCTGATGAAGTTAGGACAGAATTTGCCTAGTGTCAGAAGTTGACTGCGATGATATGGCCTGCTTACCTCAAGAAAGAGGTAAGGTTTGTAAGACTATATAAGTTAACAGATAGGACAGGTTACAATGGGAGAAGAGAGTTGTGAGTGACCCAAAAGTAGTTTCTTTGTTTATCAAATAAGGAGCTCATCAGCTGCTAAAGCACAAATGCAAGGTGCCCATCCCTGAGTGGTGAGGTCTAGTTTTTTTTTTTTTTTTGTTTGTTTGTTTTTATTGATAAGTATGCTACAAGTGCAAAAGTGGACACAGATGATGGCCTTGGGCACCTAGCGAATAACCCTATCTTTCTGTTACATAGAGGGGAGGCCTGAATTATGTCTAGAAGATTTATGGGCAGCCTTTTGAAGACCTACAAGGGAGCAGTTCCTAAACAGATCCTAGGACTATGGAGGCAGAGCCAGGCTGACCTTACTGAGCTAGAGACCAGCATGTTCTAGAAAAGGAAATCCAGGACAAGTAGAAAAGCTACACAGAGAAACCCAATTTCTAGAAAACAAACAAACAAAAAAAAAAACAGGAAAAAAACAGAAATGAAAGTAAAACAGAGACAGCTGTCAGATGTACATTGCAGCCCATATTCACAACTAGAAAAGTGCAGAGGGGAGTGGAGCCCTTTTTGTAGATAGGGAGATTTTAAGACAAAGCTACTGAAAACTCGCTCACCCCACAAGCCAACATCAGCCAGGTTTGTACTGTTAGTTGGAGGCAGAGCCCAGGGGAATTTATGTTTTATCCTGTGCTCCCCTTTCAGTTTCCCTGCTTCTTTAAGAACACGAGGGAGGATAAATGAGTCAGCAGCTCTGATGGAGATCTCCAAATTCACTGATGTCATTTGCTTTCTATTCCTGTGTTTCAGATCTCACTCCTTATTGGCTCCTAATCTATGTCTATTCAAATAGGAGGCAGTCTGATCAAATAAAAATGCCTGCATTGAAGGGTTTTACCAGCCAGGCTCCTGGCTAAATTCCAGCTTGCAGCTTGAATTAGGCAGGAACTGGACCGAAAACAACTCCAGAGAATGAATACTGTCCCAGAGAGCTGCAAAAGAGCAAGTCAATATGTACCTAACATAGGCACTGATTTCTTAGGTTTTCCCACACTCATGCTCTGAGTCACCCCCACGTGTTTGCTGTGTATGAAATGTGCTCCTGTCTCTAAAGCCACTGCTTCAGTCTTAGTATCTGTGACATGTGCCTCAGTCTTGCATTCTTCATTATCACATTGTTGGCAGAGAAGATTTATGTAGGGAAACAATACCTGACATAAAACAGGTATGTAGAGATCACGTGCAACCTCAGTGGACCCATTAAAAAATGACTGTGTCAGGCAATATTCTCACAGCCACCTGGGATTCTGTGGCAATTTCAAGTGTCAAATTCCACATAAAGTGCATTTGGGGAATCTAAAATGGCATATTGGAAACTACTACCTGCAGGTTACAATTGACAGCCCCAAATCACACTCAGCCCTCAGCAGGTGGAAAGCAAGGCTTTCAAGTAGATAGCCAGGCCAAGTAGCTGGAAGCATGATCACCCCCTGCTTACCATAGGATGCTTTCCACATTTGGGAATTGCATTCCGGTCCTAGGATACATTACATTATTTTCAAGCCATCCATTTTCAGTTTCGTTTTTTACAGCACACATTTACCTGAGATGGTGAAATGACTCAGGAGCTCTGAAGCAGATCTCAAAGAGTACCACAGGATTTGCTTTCCATTGGTAGATTTGAGATCACTCTCCTGATTGGCTCCTGTGTGAGGGGCATTGCCTACTCCCACATTTCCCTAGAGCAATCTTGCTTAGAAGCTGCAGGAAATATTAGGTAGAATGATAGATAACAGATAGAAATAACAGATTAGACTCAGGATTGCCTGGATTTAAATCTGTGTGGCCTAGGATAATTAAAGAAATGACAAGGGGTTGAGCAAAATTATCCTCCCCATTTTAGTAAAGTGTGGATCAACTCAGACACCTGCACTCAGGTCCATGGTCCAATCATCCTCTCTATGCAGACTTGCTGGGTAAATGGGCTCGAACAGTTTCCTAATCCTGACACCATTGGAAAGCATACACCCCTCCTTCAAAGGCAAGGAGAGCTAATAAACATCTCAGCCTAGCAAGTTCTTACCAGTCTGTCTCTGGCTATATTTGGGGTCTCTGTTGCTCATGGTATAACCAAAACCCTATTGTACATTGACCCAAACAAAGCAGATTGATCCTAACATACACACGAGACAGACCCCTTGAAAACTCGCAAGTCAGAGATTGTTTGATTGCCACCATTATAGCCCTGACTCACCTAATCCTGTCAAATGTGCAGCAAGCAGATCCTGATTCTGCATATACTGCTTAACTTTAAAGATGTGGCCTCCCTCTCTTAGTTTGAATTCACTTCATGTGTTCCTATCTGGCAGGGACTAGAGGAATCCTTCCCTTAAAGATATGGCATCTGTGTGTCAGGCTTGGATTGCTGCTCTCTGGGCAAGGGAGATATTTTTCTTGATGCTTTAGTATGTGGCAGAGACTAGTGAAATCCTTCTCTTTCCTCTACCCTGGGAGATTTATTGTGGGGATGCCTATGTCACTGTAAATTCCTTTTTGATCTCAGAGTCACTGAAAATATCAATTAGTTATGTTTTTAGATACTACCCAACCTATCACCCAAGAAAATAAAGGATGGTTCATAAAGTACAGCATAGGAAAATTACTTGTCATTATCCTGTTGCCATATATATTCTCACAGACTCAACTTTCCATTCTTGTTTTGCTTTATTACTGTGTTCTGGCATGCAGAATCTCTTGTACATAATCTTTTCTTACTTGTTAGTCCATTCCAATATATGACATCTGTAGATGTAGCAGGAATCTTACAAGTTCTTATTAATAAAATGAAACCTGAGCCAGGTATTGGGGTGAACACTGGAAGATCAGAGAGACAGAACAAGCCATAGCTAACCTCACCTGGCCAACTTCTCTGCTTATCTTGTTTCCTCAGAATGGTAGCTTCTGTGTCCTCATCCCAATGGCACTCAGCTGAACTGCTGCTTGAAAGCCTGAATGCTTAACCAGTCAAATGCTTCTAGTTTCTGGTCTTCATGCCCTATATATCTTTCTGTTTTTGCCATCACTCCCTGGGCTTAAAGGCTCATTCCTTGGGAATAAAGGCATGTGTCACCATGCCTGGCTCTTTCCAATGTAGCATTGAACAGATATATTTCTGCCTCTGGAATGCTAGGAATAAAGGCATGTGCTACCACTGCCTATCCTATGTATCTGGTGGCTTTTCTATTCTATGAATCCAGATAAGTTTATTAGTTTATACAATATTTTGGGAAACACAATACCTCAATACCATTTCCTTTCTTTGTGTCTGAAATTAAAAAAGCTTGCCGGGCGTGGTGGCGCACGCCTTTAATCCCAGCACTTGGGAGGCAGAGGCAGGCGGATCTTTGTGAGTTCGAGGCCAGCCTGGGCTACCAAGTGAGCTCCAGGAAAGGCGCAAAGCTACACAGAGAAACCCTGTCTCGAAAAAACCAAAAAAAAAAAAAAAAAAAAAAAAAAAAAAAAAAAAAAAGCTTATAACTAATACAAGATAAACTATCTAATAAGTATATATATTATATATAGTCAAAAAACTCCATTATATATATTAACAATGTCCAGTTCAGTAACATTTGAGAAGTTGTGAAATTGTGTAATTCTAATGCAAAATATTCTTTTGTTATGACAGTAACAGTCAGTGTTGCCTGTGGCTGCAAGGATAGTTACAAGACAGTATGAAATTACATGCTTTCATTGAAGTTGCAGATGAATGTTCTCGTTCTGGGTCTACTATCTCCATGGCCATGTGGAAGATGCTGGTTTATTATATTCGGCAGAGTTTGTCTTCATTTCAACAATAAATATCTGCATTTCTAAAAAAAATTAGTGTGAGAACTCAAGATATGTCTTTTGGTCTGAAAACAGTGGCACCATTTGAACAGCTAAATTTTGGTCAAATTTATGACTTTGAATTTGCTGGTAAAATCATCAGCTTTACCTTGTTGATTTGTAATCCTGTTAGCTGCAATTTTGCCTTCATAAAGAAAGATGGTTATAAGTGGTCATAATAGGTCTATATATGGCTTTAGGGATTGCTTCTAACATCCTATTAGTGTAAAAAATTGATAAAAGAACCCCTTTATAATGCAAAATTTGTCCAGCAAAATTTAAACAAATACTGTTGTTTTATATACCTGAGAATCCATATGACTTTTCTTGTAGGATATGTGTGTGTGGATTACAAAAGAACAGAAGAGACTCTCTCTCTCTCTCTCTCTCTCTCTCTCTCTCTCTCTCTCTCTCTCTCTCTCTCTCTCTCACTGTCTTCCTGTCTCTCTCGCTCTTTGTCTCTGTCTCTGTCTCTTTCTCTGTCTCTGTCTCTCTCTCTCTCTCTCTTCATTTTTTCAAGACAGGTTTTCTCTGTGAAGCTTTTTGCCTTTCTAGGAACTCATTTTTGAGACCAGGTTGGTCTCGAACTCACAGGGATCCACCTACCTCTGCCTCCCGATGCTGGGATAAAAAGCTTGTACCACCACTGCTAGTGTTCTCAGTCACTTCTGTCTGTGTCCTTTAGAATGTATGGTATTTTCCTTGACGAAACAGGAACCTAAAGAACCATTTTGCCAAAAAAGTTCAGTGGTTACCTTCCTATGTTTCCTGCATGTTGAGTCCTATATTTTATCACTTAGTCCAGGCAACAACAGTTTCTTGCCCAAATGGATATTTTTGCCAAGAAAAAGAACCACTCCATACGTAGTGTCTTCAATGTTCATCCTCCTCTCTGAAGTAATATGGTGATGCCAGGAAAAGACATGTCTCACTGTACAGAATGTCTAAATTTTTAAAAATATTTTAAATGCCATATTCTGTAGGTCTTAGAAGTCTTTGAAGATTACCTACATAACAGCAATATGTCTATGTATATGAAGAAAACTTAATATGAATATAAGTTTGACTGTCATAGAAGACTAAATATTAATCTGTATTTTTTAAATATCAAGTAGTCTAAATGAATTATATAATATAATATCTTAAACAAGAGTAGAAATATATATACAGTTTTACAAATTAAGTTTAAACTTGTATCAATAACCAAAATCTCTTGCAAAGTAAAACATTTTAAACAAGTTGTTCTTTAAAAGTAGATTCAAAAACCTACCCTTTCTTCCTATCATATCTTGATCCTATCCTCCATTTTTATTTTCAGAAAGAGATTGTATTTAAATCAACCATTTTTAAATAAAAATATTTCCTTATTTCTATGCCCTACTATAGGGCTCTTGATGGGACAAAAAATCTCTCAAACTCTGTTTTAGCAATATGCTTGGGTTTAAAGAAAGAGTGAGCCAATTTCACCTCCAATGCAAGCTTGGCATATTTGGGAATTTGGGCACAGCTTCTCATACTACTTCCTGCTTGATGAGGAAGCTCTATTCTTATAGGTATATAAAGAAAATTTTAGGATTAAGGGATAGTCCATGAGGCTGAATTGTCTTACAAAAAACTCTGTGTAACTCAGTGGGAATAGGTCAAGCCCACATGTGTGGAACCCACCATAGAGTAGTTCAAGCCGGCATGTTACAGGTTCTCACCACCCACATGATATATGGTTCCTGCACCTTTTAAAATTGGTTATTTTCAGATTTCAGGTGGATACTAGAGCCACTGGGTGCCTTTTGTAGCTGAAGTTAGCCTGAATTTTCCAGGCTCCCATTGCCCTCAGACAGAAGAAAACACACCTAGACTTATTATTTACAAACTGTATGGCCGAACGGCTCAGGATTGTTGTTAGCTGTTTTATATCTTAAATTAACCCATTTCTATTAAGCTATAAGTTGTGATGTGCCTCGTGGCTAAACAGTATCATTACATGTTGCTTCTCAACATGGATTCTGGCAGCATCTCCCTCACTTTTCCTTCCACTTCCACAAATTTGTCCTGACTATACTTCCTGCCTGGCTACTGGCCATTCAGCAATTTATTAACCAATCAGAGCAAGACATTCAGAGCATACAGAACATACCACAGCATTTGGGCTGTAGGTTCCCTTCTATTTACTGAAACACAACAATACTACTAGCGTCAAAGGGGTGGTTTAGATATGAGAGAATTTGCCTAGTGACAGGAGATGACTGTGAGGATATGGGTTGAAATGTATGTATTGCCTGTGGTGAAGGACATGAGTCTGGGCTCTAGACTGCCGCTATCCTTCATGCTAGGTTGATATAGTTATTTCCCTTAGAGAATATAGAGCTATCCATCTGATGAGATTGAAAGTGAAAAATTCCTATTACATTTGGGAAATAGGAAGCTTTTATCTTGACCAATATTTGCCCTGAGTTAGTTATGAATTGTCCTTTTACTGTGAGAAGCCCATGTTTTTTCCAGATATGAGTGTGGGATAGGAGGATAGGAAAAGTATATATTTGGAAGCTGGTGGTGGCACATGTCTTTAATACCAGCACTTTGGCGTCAGACCCAGGCAGGTGTCTGTGAGATCAAAGTTAGTGTGGTCCACAGAGCGAGATTTGGGACAGGCACCAAATTTACACAGAGTTAGCTGTCTTGCATAACAAAAAATCATATTTGGAGTATGTATACGCTTTAGGAATTGCCCCTGTGCCAACTGGAAGGTATAGGTGAGAGACATTAGGGAGGTATAGTGCAGATTCCTTAAGCAGAGACTATTGCAATTTCTGGAAAGGATTAATAATGGGGTGAATGAGGGATTAATATAGGATTCCTGAGCTGTCTCATAAGAGGAGTGAGTCAGGAGATTAAAAAGATCAAACACAGGATTACAAGGTGTCAGCTATTTCTTGAAAGGTAAGAATAACCTGTTTAGTAGAGCATCCTAGAAAAGACTGAATTAGATGCTTTCTATCTGAAGGTATAGCCTAGTATTATGTGGTAATGTTTACACCCAAATAGGTGACCTGAGGAGTGGAGAGCTGGATTTTGGAACTTGAGTCTCAATAACTCCAACTCTACAAAAAATTTAGAAGAGGAGAGGTGTTAGTTTGAATAACCTATACTTATGGGCCACAGAGTAGAATGTTATGTACTAATTGTAAAAGTTAAAGCCAATGAGGGAGAAGGAGAGCAAGCCAGAAGCTGGGGATTGATGAAATAGTTGTGGGATGTACATGATTCTGTTTGTCAGGACAGTCCAAGTTAGCTACATGTACAGGTAAGTGTCATCACTGCCCAGGATAAGGGAAAGATATTTTGAGACAGAGGGCTGAGAGGTATAGGAAAGAAGGTATGCTTGAGATCTAGAACTGAGTAGTGTGTGGTTTCTGAAGGGATAGTGTAAAGAATTGAGTAAAGTCCAGGCATTACCAGAATGAGAGGACATCTGAACATCTAATGAGATGCAGGTGTACTGATATTTTATTTGTACTGAAATGTGGTGATATTTAATTTATGTTTTATTAAATCTTGCTAGAGATCAGGCAGGAAAGGACAGGGTTGATGAGGTAAGGTTCGTATGATTTTCCCATTTCCCTGATCTCTAAGTCTTCACCCCTATATTTAGCACTGTGTTTTTTATTTATTGATACCATTTAGAAACTTGTCTACATGCAGGTCTTAAATTAGGTGGTATATTATATTAGGCTTCTTAACTCTAAGTATAGAGATGTTAAAAGGAAAAAAAATTCAGATGAAGTAGCATCTTTCTGAGAAGTTCAAGAATGATGGGCTTAAATCCTCTAAGGCTCTGGAGTAAAAGAGTGTACTGAATTTGAGTGATGTTCCAAGTAGGGTGATGGAACTGGATAACAATAGAGTGATTGTTTCTAACAACAGAATATTTCTGGCTATCTGAGACTATGGGGACTACATGAGAGATTGAAAGGAAAATATCGTGTCAGAGGTAGTGGGCTGAGTGCCAAGGAGGAGGAGGAGAGGAGCTGCTGACAAATCTGTGGTAGGGAAATATGGGCACAAATGAAATAGAAGCTACTGCCTTAGCTAAAAATATTCTTCCCATTATGAACACAGAGCAGGTTTCCACATACAAAATGCGTGTAAGAGATATTCAAATGAAAATACATTTAAGCCATGGGGTTTGGTGAGTTAAGTTAGGGTGTCCCTCTACCCAGACAACAGGGAGATTGGAATGACAGGTAAGACACCAAAACTCACAACAGGATGCAGTAAGGGCTTCCAGTGTTCATAGGATGGAAATGGATCATCTCTATATAATAATAGCTACTCAAGATTTTGGTATGACATGAGTATTGTTGGGTAAGTACCTGTGAACCTTCAAAAGTCCCTTACCCAGGGTAGGAGATTGCCTGTATGTTGGTTTTCGATTGATATCCCAATGTCATCAGTTACACAGGGTCAGTCAACTAACCTATGTCCACATCAATAGTATTTTAGATGAGGACAAGGTGACGTACATGGGACAGGGTTTGGTTCAAGCCCAATGGCTTTCTTTACAAATTTTTAAACAGGGACCTGGAGGCCTTCATGTGGCTGGTCAGATAGCCTGTGCTAGATTTGACAGTCTTGTTTGCAGGCTTATTCATGTCTCACATAGCTATGCCATGCAGGAACATAAACTATGTAATCAAGCTGCATGCAGGTTACATAATCACATACCAGTGGGTAAATTAGTAGGCAAGTCCCTGGATTCCTAAGCTATCTACCTTACTGATGGACAGAGGATGCACAGTCATGTAGTTAGGGGGTGGCTGCCACCCATAACACCACAAGAGACCATAAGCCAGTAATTTACTGTTAGTTGGAATGAGAGCCCATGGTAATTTCATTTCATAATGTATTCCATTTTCAGTTTCCCTCCTCCTTTTACAACACACAGGAAGGTGGGAGAGACAGATGAGTCACAGCTCTAATGGAGATCTGCAAAGTCATTGTTGTCATTTGCTTTCCCTTCTACTTTAGACAGCTCTCTTCTTATTGGTTGTGTATTTGAATATGAGTCAGACAGATGGAATAAAAAGGACTGCAGTCCACAGTTTCAATAGCCAGGCTCCTGGCTAAATTCCAGCTCATAGCTGGATTTAGCCAAAGCCTGACTGTAAACAACACAAGAGAAGGATAACTGTCCCAGAGAACTGCTGCAGACAGAGGCAGTAGAAACATGGATAAGCGGGGTTTGGTGGTATTGCCCACACCCCTTCTCTGAGTCACCTGCACCTGCTTGCTCTGCCAGAAATGTCCATTGCTTCAGCCATAATACCTGACAGAAACCAGTGATGTATTGATCATATGCTCTCTCAGAGGTCCCATTAAGAAAATGACTGTCAGTGACAATTCTCACTTAGCTACCTTGGACTCGATGAAAATTTCAAGAATAAGATTCCACAAATAATCGCATTTGTGGAATCTAAAATGGCATATCAAACACTGTTACCTGAAAGGTAAAATTTGCCCACCAGAATTATAAGTGAGGCTTTCAGGTAGATAGCCAGGAAACAGGGCCAAGTACCTGGTACATGATCACCGTTTAGTTACTATGTGATGTTTTTCTCTTTGGAGATTTTAATTCTGCGCCTAAGGTTCAGTACATCATTTCCTGTTATCTACACTCAGTTTCATTGTTTTGCCTGCAGCACACATTTAGTTGGGAGGTTGAAATGACTCAGCAGCTCTGAAGGGATTTCAAAGAGTACCCCAGGATTTGCTTTCCATTGGTGGAGAGGAGTTCACTCGCCATATTGTTTCCTGTGTGTTGTGCCATGTCCCACCCCCTCATTTCCTAGAAATTCTCGAGTAAAAGCAGCAGCAAATATTATTTAGAAGGATTTAGGAGACACATAGAAAATACAGGATAACTTTGAGAGTGCTTGTATCCTAATCCATCCAGTATCTACTGTCTCTGCCCTTGGGTAGTTAAAGCAATGCCAAGGGGTGGAAAAACGACAGTTCCCTGCACAGACAGGTGAAGGTCATCTCAGCCACCTGCACTCAGACCCATGATCCAATCATCTGCTCTAAGCAGGCCTGCTGGTAAAGCCTAATTGGGCTCCAACAGGTTCCTATTCCAAACAAAATTTGAATGCACACCCTCCTTAATCAGAAGCAAGAAGAACTAAAAAATTGTCAGCAGAGCAGTTTCTCACCAGTCAGCCTGTGGGTATAATCTGGGTCTAAGACACTTACGAGCACCCTAAAATCCAATTGTTATTTGGTGCCTACAAGGCAGATTGTTCCTGTAATACAAGGAGAGATTGATCCAGTGGAGATTATCAAATCAAAGATGGTTCATTTCTAGCATTACAAATCTGAGTCTGGTGATCCTGTCAAATATTCAGCAAGCTGATTCCTGCTTCTGCAGCTACAGCTTATCTTTGAAGATTCGGTTTCTTCTCGGTTTGAATTCACTTCAGGCTTTAGGATTTGGCATAGGCTAGGGAGTCCTGCTCTTCTCTTCCCCTGAAGCCACTGCTTTCTTAAGGATATAGCAATCCTGTGCCAGTCTTGATGTCCTCCTCTATGGGCAAGGAAGTTGCTTTTCTTCAGGCTTTAGTATCTGGCAGAGACTGGTGAAATCCTGTTTTTCCTCTACCCTGGGAGATTTATTGTGGAATGGCTTTGCATTATAATTTTATCCATGAACGATAGAGGCACTGAAAATGTGGAGGAATAACATTTTCAGTCACTTCTCTATCTGTTTCCAGAGTCAAAATAGTATGGAAAATAAAGAATAGCACTGAAAACGTACTTGTTAATATCCTGATGCCTTTTAGTGATAAACAGTATTAACTTTCCATTCTTGCTTCGCATTATCACTGTGTTCTTGCATTAAGAATCTCTTGTACGTGATTTTTTTCCTAATTCTCAGTCCATTCCTATATGGAAGAAGAGAAGGCATTAACTTCATTGGAAGTCAATTATTTATTGATGATTCGGGCAGGCATTCAATAATTCATTTGATAATAATAAACACACCTTTTTCAATTTTTCTTGGAAAATTACTTGATTATTCCCCTGATTATTTGGCAACTATTACAAAATTATATTTGAGAGTTTGGCACTAAAGATATCCTTTTGTCCATGAATTAAAACAAATAACACATTACTGTCACATTAGTGAGAAAACACTGACATCCTTCATAGTTTAAGAGATTCTACTTTCACAATATCTCTCCACTTGTATGCTGTATTTCATCAACATTATAACATTGCTATAAGTTTATCTATGTGTATATGTATGAGTTTGATTATGCATATGTATACATATATACAGATATATATGCATGTGTACACTTTCTTGATATAGATTTTAATTTAATACATGAGTACTGAATTTAGATTATTTTGCACTCTTTTTTTTCATCCTACTATATATCTCCACTGTAATTTGTAAAAATTAATACCACTATTCATTAAAATTATTTTACCTAATTGTACAATTGTAAGAATTCACATAGTTTACAGGATGTGGTGATTAGGTGTATTCTTTTGAGCATTGTCCTTTTGTACTTGAAAGGACTATCAGTGTTAATGTACAGTGTAAAAGGATTCTTTCTATGTTAGCATCCAATATTTGTGCAAGATTTTCTGCTAAGTGGGGATCTTGAAAGAGTTTCCCATCTATGTTGGCATTATCATTTGTGCTTTCACTGTACTATCTATTTTTGGTTGATTCCATGCCATCATGTAATATTTTGTTGGCACTCAAAATGTCTAATATTTCTGTTTTTTTAATTCCCTATCTTTCTTAGAAGACCCTGCCTTCATTCAGACATACTTTTTATTTTAATATGAAAAGTGTCTGACCATTGCATGAAATATTTTCTTATTCAAAGAAGAATGGTGAGTTTCTGAATTGATCAGGTGACATGAGACAAAACAATATAAGTTATATGATATTTGAGTAGATTTGGAGTTCTGTAAATTCTGTAAATTACATTTACTAGATGTAAATGATGCTATTTTTTTAGACATTAACAGCCAAAGTTCCCTGTTGTTATAAGGAAAAATATTTAGAAGACTGTCAGAAATTATATGCTTTCTGAGAAGTTGCAGATGATTGTTCTCATGCTGGGTCTTCTACTTCCTGGCCATGTGGAATATACTGATATTATATTCCACAATTTGTGTTCCTGTCAATGATATATATCTGCATTTCTGAAAAAGTTTAGAGTGAAAACTAGACCTGTCTTTGCATATGAAACCAGCAAAACCCTATGAAGGGCTAAATGTTGGCAAATTATGACATTTGAAGGAGCTGGTAAAATCATCAACTTTACTTTGTTGTTTTGTCATCCTGTTAGGTGCAAATTTACCTTAATAAAGCAGAATGATTATACGTGGAGATAATAGTTTTATCAATGTCTTAAGGGACTCTTTATAGCACCCTAAAATGTAAATGATTGTTTAAAGGACCTCCTTTTTAAGAACACCTATGACCACACATAATTTTAACAAATTCTGAGCTTTTATCTACAGGAGACTCCTCAGCATTTTTCTTATATGATTTGGGTATGTGTGTTTGTGTGTGTGTGTAACAAAAGAACATCAGAGACACTGGTATGTGTATATGTTTAAACACACTGTTACATGTCTACACATTTTTTTTGGTGTCTGAATCTTTCTTTATGGAATATCTGTATTGTTTTTGACCTCATGAGTCAAACCTTAATTCGTGTGATGTTTGCAGTTTAACAAGGCTCAGCTTAGGGTATGGAATGGCACATAACATTTATGATTGGCTCTTTTCCCCTCCTTTCTGTCCTCCTTTTTATGAAAGCCTAGCTTCATGGCTTAGATATCAGGAGCCATGATTACTGCTGTAGCTCTGGGAAGCTGTTGGCTCCCTTCTGTCACTGAGTAGCATATGTCCTCCTGCTTATGAACACCATTTAATCCACATGCTTTCAACATATGCTACCATTAGTACGTTTGATATTGGTCATTCTGACAGGTTTGTTAGGAATAGTATCTTACTGGCTGTTTGATTTATACTTCCCTGGTCTCTAAGGGGGTTAATACTTCTTTAAGTGTACCTGGGCCGTTCAGGATTCTTCTGTTGAGAATTTTCTCTTTAAATCTGTCCCCAATTTTTACTAGCATCATTTGGAATTTTTATGCCTGGTTTCTTGTGTTCTTTATATATTTCCACCATTATATATATATATATATATATATATACACACACACACACACACATATATATATATATATATATATATATATATATATACACACACACACACACATATATATATAATATGTGACCATTAGCCCTTATTGGGAGTGCTTCGCATCGTTTTTTGTTGATTTTTTCAGTCTTATGTGTAAATTCTGGTCTCATGTAGAAAAGCCATTTGTAGCTTGGGTTCTGTGTCTCACCAGACTGTTCCCAAATAAGCACACAGAGACTTATTAATAATTATAACTCAAGTTTATTACTACCAAACTCATACATTTTAATTTATCTCATAATGCTTACCTATGCTCTGTCATGTGTAGTGGTTACTTTTCTCATTATTGCAAGTTCACCTCCTCTCTTAGACTCTTCACAATTCTGTGCCTCCACCCTTCTTCCCAGAAACCTCATTGTCTGATTCCCCTTCCTAAATTCATCCTGCCTAGGCATAAACCAGTCCAGTTCTTCATTAAATCAATCACAATGATTTATATTCAGACAAAAAACCTCAATCTAATCTTCTTTATTTACCTTTTTTCTGACCATAAAAATTAACTTGTATCCAAGAATTACAAACTATGATCATTAACCACAAGGCTTTGAACAACAAAAAACCACCCACCTCTTGGGCACATGGGCATAGTTTTCTTAAAATTACTTCTTGCTTTTTGAAGGCAAAGACTACTTTAGGAGACCCTGAAAAAATTTTGGAGGTTACTTGTCAAGTCCTAGGAAATGGAACAGTATCATTTGTTATCTAGTCTCTGCATAATGCTAAAGTACAAAGCTTGTCTCAGTCCTTGATGGAGTTGTATGTGAATCTGGATCATCTCCGCTAGACAACTTGAAATTTCCTGAGTAGTTTGTAGTCTAAATTGATATTTCAGTGGTGTTAATCAGCTTAATGGCTTTATCATAGTCCAGGTGCAATCTTTATTGTAAGGTCCTGTCATGCATTTAAAGATTTCAAATTTGTGTTAGGCATGGCAGTGGTTTTCTACAGAAATTTCCTTGTTTCTTTTCTTTATTGTATGTAATTGTTTTTGTGCGTCCTCTCTTGTTTGGAGCAATCACAGTGTGACAAATGTCTGTCTGTTGGAACCATAAACATTCTTCCCTAGAAGAGAATATCTTAACAGCAATTTCCCCCCCTACTTTCCTTGCCAAACTCATCTAAACTGACCTATGTCAATGCTTTCCTGTAACATGATGGTGCTGGCAGTTTTTCTCTGAACAGGCAGTAGTAAACCATTCAACTGCTGTAGCAGCATCACCATCAATACCAACATGATAAGAAGCACAGTGTAGCTCAGAGCAGCAGCAGCCATAATCTTGCTACCACAATTTGTGGCCTGGAACAGCCCCAGCCACAGGAGATTCTTAATCTCAGTTTGTGTGTTCAAGGCCCAATTTGGTTACCAGATGTAACATGAATCTTAAAAGCTCTTATTAATAAAAAACTCAGTGTCAGTTTTAGGGTAAATTTTGAAAGATCAGAGGGGCAGAATAAGCCACAGCCAATGTCACATGGGTTTTCAGTTAAGTGTGGAAATTTGAGGGTGTTTCCCATCTGTGTTGACATTACAACTCTTGATTTCTTTGTACTAACCACATTTGATTGTTTCCCTGCTTTCATGTAATATTTTGTTGGTGCTCAGATTTTGCAATATTTATGTGTTAATTCCCTCTCATTTGTAGAAGACAGTCTTCATAGCAGTCATCCTTTTCCTTTTAATAATAACTCTATGTGACCATTGTATTTAATAATTTCTTATTCTAAGATTAATGGTGAGTGTTCTGGTTTGATCAGGTAGCCTGAGCAAACCATTAGAAGTTCTTAACAATTTGAGAGATTGTGGAGTTGTGTAATAGTGATGTAAATGATTCTTTTTTTTTCTGGCAGTCACAGCCAATGTTGCCTGTGATGACAAGGATGAATATTTAGAAGAATGTCTGAAATCATATTTCAGGGAAGTTACAGATGAAGTTTATCCCTCTGGGTCTACTATCTCCCTGGCCATGTGTACTATGCTAGCTTATTATATTGGACAGAATTTTGTTTTCCTGTCAATGATATATGTTGGAATTTCTGAAAAAGGTTAGAGTGAAAACTTCAGACAAGTCTTTGCATATAATAACCAGCAATATTCTATGAAGTGCTAAATGTTGTTAAGTTATGACATATAAAGGAGCTAGTAAATTCATCAACTTTACTTTTTCATTTGTAGTCCAGTTACCTGCAATTTTACCTTTATGAAATAGAAAGATTATAAGTGAATATATTATATATGTCAATGGCTTAAGGGAATGTTATTAAAAAGCTCATAGTGTAAACAATTGTAAAAGGACATCATTTTTCAGAACAGCATTGAACACATATAATTTTCCAAAATAATGTGTTTTTATGTACAAGAGACTAGTATTTGTTTCTCTTGTATGATGTGTGTGTGGATAACAAACGAACAGAAGAGACACTGGTATGTGGTATATTTTTAAGCACACTGTTACATGTCTAGACAATTTTTTTTTTCTCCCGGAATCTTTCTTTACTGAAAATCTGTACTGTTTCTGAACTCATGAGACAAATCCTAAACTCCTAAGATAGTTGCAGTTGAACAGGGAAGAGCTTAGTGTATGGGTTGGAACATATCATTTGTGGTTGGCTTTTCATCCCTGGTTAGCTGAGAGCCTAGCTTCTTTGCTTAGCTTTCAGGGGGCCAGGATTATTTTGCAGCTCTGGGAGGTTGTTGGTCCATGCTGACAGTGAGTAGCAAACCGAAATCTGCTTATAAATACCATTTAATAACATGCTTTTCATCAAATGCTGTCATTAGTATTTTTGTTCTTGGCCTTTCTGACAGGAATAAAAATAAAACAAAAAGAAATGACGTCCCTGTGTCTGCCCTGAAGTGCTATGTATCTGCAAGTAAGATAAATCATTACAGACTTTAGAATCTGACAGATACTTGGAGGGTCCTGCTCATTCCAATCTGTTATTTATTTTTTGGCACTGTTTTCCCTTTGAGAGAAACTTGAGGTACATGGAAACCCACTATCAAAATTTATAAAGCAAGAGAATAGGGGAAAATTGCATAGTACTATGGATATAACATTTGGGAATAGGGTGCAGAGGATTTGGTGGAACCTGTTTTTATTGGACTTCCCAGCATGGACATACGGGCCTATGCAGCTATGTCATGCATGTGCCTAGATAAGTTACATGTTCATGCTGCTAGCAAATTATTTGATCAAGCAGTGCATGTTACTTAGGAGATAAGGTCCTGTGGTGACTTAACATCTTTTCTGGCTGCTGGACTGTGCATGTTTAATCATTAGATCTGGCTTTGAAAATCTAACAAGTTGCAAAAGAGGAAGTTTAGAAAAAATATTATTGAAGGAGGTCCACAAGGGGTCCCAGATGGAGCAAGGAGGATCCTGATATCAGAGAACTTTGAATGATACAGATCTGAAGATTTTCTGCCCTGTGCATGTAGTTCCAAGTTGACTATGTAGCTTGGAAGTATTTTTAAATAATATTAAGTGACAATCACAGGGAATTAAAAATCTTCATGTGATAACCATAATACTATAAATTTTAGAACTCTGATATCAGAATTTTATTGGATAGTGTTAGAGAAAGAGAGAGAGAGAGAGAGAGAGAGAGAGAGAGAGAGAGAGAGAGAGAGAGAGAGACAGGGAGAGACAGAGAGAGAGGAGAGACAGAGAGAGACAAAGACAGAGAGACAGAGACAGAGAGGAACAAGGAGAGAGAAATGTGCAGCCTGGTTTTTTTATTATCAATTTGACTTGTTTATCTTCACCAGAAAAACCTTACATCACCTGTTTCCTTTATTATTTTAGTATCCAAGGAGACACTGGTGATCAATTGCTAAGTGCATTTAATAATGATAGATGGTTATATTAAATTTTGTTTTTTTTATAGAGAGAAGATAGTTTGGAGACTGAGGTGTTTATAACTCTGGACTATTAGTGTTTCTTACCAGTATATTTTGGGTATATTTTGAAGGTCCTTGTGCTGATATTGGTCTTGTAATAATTAGCTTGGTAATTCATCAGATATTTGAAAATATTATTAGAGTCACTGAGGTAAACTGATGAAGCAGGATATGTCAGTAGGGACAGGAGAACTTGAAGGGGGAATCAGGAGAAGAAAAACCATATGGGCTTCACAATCCAGTGTGATTGAATGTTGTGGGATGAAACCACATTCTTCTAGAATTGGTGACAAGGCATTAATCCTGATATCCTCTGTAACTTAAGAGAGGGGCACCCAGTATGTTCACTGTGTATGAGGAAGAATTTCTCTTGATTGAGGGCAGGATAAAAGGTTCCAAGCTGTGGAGATGTATCCAATGGGGAAAGCCCTCAAGCTTAGCAGCTGCGGGGGGTTACAAGAAATACCTTGAAGGGTACCTTCCATTTAGTGTAAAGGGTGAGGTTTGCTGGAAGGAGGGGAAAGAAGGACCTGATGCCCAAGTGGATGGGGGGGTCTACATGGATTATCACATGCCTGGGGTAAGGAGGGTCAGAAAAATTCCCAGGAGAGAGTAGAGGTGATAGAGTAGAGGAGTGAGGAGGTGATCAGGGAGAGGTGAAGGTTTGGATAGGAGGCCAGGGTTTGAGCCGGTCTCCAATATACAAGTTCATATGGGGAGATAGAAAGTGCTTGCTTGGGAAGTGTTCAGAGTCTGAAAAGAGCTGGAGGCAATTATTTCCCATACTCAGGCTGAAGTACATGTGGCATCTTAAAAAAATGTTTTTTAAAGACCTGTTGGTATGTTTTACCTTCCCTGAGGACTTAGGAAGATAAGGGATATGAAAAGGCCAAGGGATACGAAAAGATCAATGTTTATTAAGAGCTTTTGTTATGGTCTCAATAACCTGGAGGTGAACTCCAGACAATTATAAGGATGAAGAAAGGCAGGGATCCCAAATTCTGGAGAAGGAGGACAGTGACTGTCTGAGGCCACTGATTACATAAAAGTCTCTACCCAACTCAAAAATGAGCCTATGACCATGGGGAGACATTTACTTTGTCTGACTGTGGGCATATGGGTAAAATCAAGCTGCCAGTCACATCTTGAAAGGTACCCTCTAACCTGGTGGGTGGGAAAAGTTTGGCTCCAATATTTGAATTTGAATCTGCCCTCTCGTAACTTTTACAAGTGGCAGTAATAATTCTTAATAACTGTAATTCCTCAGAGGTAGTTAGATGGGCTTCTATGAACTGAGAGAGAGAGCAAGAATAATAGGGAGAAAGAGCTGGTGTAAATAGGAAAGAATTTGTCTACTGTCAGGAGCTAACTGTGAGGATGAGTTTTGAACTATATGTATTGCCTGATTTGAATGACATGAATCTGGGCTAGAGGGTGACACTGTTCTAGCTGCCTAGTTGGTACAATTATTTTTCTTAGACATGATGGAGTTGTCAATCTGATGAAATTCACGGTGAATGATTTCTATCACCTTGGGGAGATTGGAAGCTTTTATTGTGGCCATTAATTGCCCTGAGTTATATATGAAATTCCCTTTTGCTATGAGATGCCTATGCTCTTTCAAGATAGGAGTGTGGGAGAGGAGGATATGAAAAGCATATTTGGAAGCTGGGTGGTGATGGCACATACCTTTAATCCATGCCCTCAGAGCCAGAGCTAGGCAGATGCTGTGAGTTCAAGGCCAGCCAGGTCTACTGAGTGAGAAACAGGAAAAACACGAAAATTACACAGAGAAATATGTCTTCAAAAACAATAATAAAGCATATTTGGAGTATGTATAACATTTAGGAATTGCCCCTATGCCAACTTGAAGTTACAGGTGAGAACCATTATCTCAGCCTATTGATTAGTAGTATGTGTCTGTGATTCTACCACCCCAGTATCTGACATTATGGCATATCCTGCTTTATGAGTCCCCTCAGGTAAAAGGGACCTGCCATCTATGTACCAGGTATGTGTGGCTTGAGGCAATGTGCCCTCAGGTATGTGTGAAGGATGAGGCAAAAATTCCTTTAGGATTTCAGTTCAGTACTGAAATGAGGAATAGAAAGCACAAAGCAAGGTAGGAAGATTGAAATATTAAGAGGTAGATAAGACTGGAAAATAAGTGTGATATCTTCCAATAATGCCACTTGGAGAGATAGAACTCAGGAAGGAGGTAACGTTTACTAGGCTTTATAAATTAAAAGATGGGACAGGTCATGGTGGGAAGAGATAGTAGTGGGTAACCCAAAGTTTAATTTCTTTGGTTCACAATTAAGAAGCTCAGCAGCTGCTAAGTCACATATGTATGGTGCCCATTTCTGCATGGTGAGGTGTAATTTTTTGACAGATATGTTACAGGTGCAAAGGAGAGTCCCAGCTAGTTTTCTAGGGTCAAGAGGCATATCCCTATCTTTGTGTTACATAGAGGGGAAATGATGTGTTGTTCAGGGAGGTGTAGTGCAGGGTCCTGAAGAAGGGTCTATTGAGACTTATGGAAAGTTTTGCTAATGGGGTAAATGTTGTTCTCCAATATACAAGTTCATATCGTGAGATTGAAAGTGCTTGCTTGGGAAGTGTTCAGAGTCTGAAAAGAGCTGGAGGCAATTATTACCCATACTCAGACTGAAGTACATGTGGCATCTTAAAAAAATGTTTTTTAAAGACCTGTTGGTATGTTTTACCTTCCCTGAGGACTTAGGAAGATAAGGGATATGAAAAGGCCAAGGGATACGAAAAGATCAATGTTTATTAAGAGCTTTTGTTATGGTCTCAATAACCTGGAGGTGAACTCCAGACAATTCTAAGGATGAAGAAAGGCAGGGATCCCAAATTCTGGAGAAGGAGGACAGTGATTGTCTGAGGCCACTGATTACATAAAAGAAAAGTCTCTACCCAACTCGAAAATGAGCCTATGACCATGGGGAGATATTTACTTTGACTGACTGTGGGCATATGGGTAAAATCAAGCTGCCAGTCACATCTTGAAAGGTACCCTCTAACCTGGTGGGTTGGAAACGGTTAACGTCAATACTTAAAATTTGAATCTGTCTTCTCGCAACTTTTACAAGAGGCAGTAATAATTCTTAAGTACTGTAATTCCTCAGAGGTAGTTAGATGGGCTTCTATGAACTGAGAGAGAGCAAGAATAATAGGGAGAAAGAGCTGGTGTAAATAGGACAGAATTGGTCTACTGTCAGGAGCTGACTGTGAGGATATGAACTATATGTATTGCCTGATTTGAATGACATGAATCTGGGCTAGAGGGTGACACTGTTCTAGCTGCCTAGTTGGTACAATTATTTTCCTTAGATCTGATGGAGCTGTCAATCTGATGAAATTCACAGTGAATGATTTCTATCACCTTGGGGAGATTGGGAGCTTTTATTGTGGCCATTAATTGCCCTGAGTTATATATGAAATTCCCTTTTGCTATGAGATTCCCATGCTCTTTCCAGATAGGAATGTGGGAGAGGAGGATATGAAAAGCATATTTGGAAGCTGGGTGGTGATCATACACACCTTTAATCCAAGCACTCAGGTGCCAGAACTAGGCAGATCGCTGTGAGTTCAAGGCCAGCCAGGTCTACTGAGTGAGATACAGAAAAAACACGAAAATTACACATAGAAATATGTCTTCAAAAACAATGAAAGTGCATGTTTGGAGTGTATAACATTTAGAAATTGCCCCTATGCCAACTTGAAGTTACAGGTGAGAACCATCATCTCAGCCTGTTGATTAGTAGTGTGTGTCTGTGATTCTACCACCCCCAGTATCTGACATTATGGCATATCCTGATTTATGCGTCCCCTCCGGTAAATGTGGGGTTCATGCAGGGAGCCTAGACCTGATTCACATAAGTGGTGAGCAAGGAGATTAAAAAGAAGGAACCCAAGACCACAAGAAGTCAGCTATTCCTAGAAATGACACAATCTCCTGTTTAGTAGAAATGCATGCAAAAGAATAAATTAAATGCTTTCTATATAAAGATATAGCCTAGTAGTATGTTGGGATAATAGTTACACACACATAGGTAACCTGAGGAGTGGAGAGCTGGACTTTGAAACATAAGACACCATAACTCTTATGTTCTAAAAAAAACAGTTTAGATAAGGAGAGCTGGTAGTTTCACTTACTTTTACTTAAAGAGTAGAATGTTATCTACTTATTGTATTAGTTTAGAGTAAAGGAAGGAGAAGATGACCAAGCCAGAGGCTACGGATTGACGAAACAGGAGTGGGTTGTCCCAGAATGCCTGTGGCAAGACATTCCAATTTAGCCTCACACACAGGTGAATGTTAGGGTCAGTTAAGGTGAAGAGAAACATATTTTGAGACAGACGGCAGAAAGAAATATAAAAGAAGGCATCCTTGAGGTCTAGAACTGACAAGGGAGAGGTATCTGAAAGGATATTGTAAATAATTGTGTAAAGTATAGGCACTACAGGATGGAGAGGGACCACTGCAGAATTAATGAGCTGCAGGTGTAGTGACATTTTATTTGTTTTGAAATATGGTGATATTCTACATATGCTTTATTAAAGCTTGCTGGATTTCAGGGGGGAATGGCCAGTCATTTTAAGTAAACAAAACTTTAGGCAGCACACACCCTCCATGAGCTCACTTATCAGGCAGATAGCTGGCCTAATATCGCCAATTAGAGGGCAGAACAACAAGTTAATAAAGTGTGAGTAAGAGAGGAAGTAGCTTGCATTAGGAAGGTGCAGGGTTAGGGAGGTGAGGTTGGCTGTTGGCTTTTCTTTTTTTTCCCTGCTCCCTAAGTCTTTCACCTCTCTCTTTGGCCCCATGTTTTTCATTTAATAAGATATTTTAGAAATTGGTCCACATGCAGGACTTAAATCAGTCAGTATATTCTATTATTCTTCCTAACTATAAGTATAGAGGTGTTAAAAGTAGAAGAGTTTGGGTGAAGTCTCATTCTCCTGTGAATTTCAGAGTTGATAGGCTTAAGTCCTAAGGCTCTGGAGTGAGAGAGCATACTGAGCTTGATTGATGTACCAGGTAGTGGGCTGCAACTGGATAAAAATAATGTGATGGTGTCTAAAAGTGGAAGTGTTCTGGTGTCCCAGACTATGGGGTCCACCTGAGAGATTGACAAGGGAAGTGAACTTTTAGAGCTAGTGGACTGGGTGGCTAGGAGGAAAAAGGGAGGAGCTGCTGGCAAGTCTCGGTTAGGGAAATTGGGGAGCAAATGAAATACAAGCTCCTGCCTTAGCTAAAAGTCCCTTACAATTAGGGGGAAAGGGAAGATTGTCACAACCAAAACTGTGTGGGTAAGAGACATACACTTGCATATATAATTAAGAAGTGGGGTTTGGTGAGGTAAGTAAGGCTGTCCCCCTTCCTAGACAATAGGGAGATGGGAATGAGAGGTGAGACACTAAAACTTCCACAGGATGGAGAAAGTGGTTCCAGTGTGCAAATAGAAAATATGTGTTATCCCGATAAAATAATGGCTGTAGTTTCTTGGTGTGACATGAATTTTCCTGGTCAGAACCAAGGTCTCTTCAATCATCCATCACCAAGTGTAGGTGGTTGGCTGGTATGTGGCCTTTCATTGATGTCACCATGCCTTGACGTGCATAGACATGAATGATCTATGTCTATCTTGATAGAATTTTGGATGAGGCCTAGGTGGTCTGCGTGGGGCAAGACAGGCATAAGCCCGATGGGCTTCTCTACCATATTTAAATCAGGGACTTGAGGCCTTCCTGTGGCTGGTCAGAGAGACTGTGTAGGATTTGGCAGTCTTGTTTGGAATCGTTCTCGTTCTCCTGTGGTATCCCATAAAAAAGTCACTGCTAAGACTTCTGTTTGTGCAGTTGAAATCCTGCTCTATGGCCAAGTAAAACAAAATTCTTGAGGCTTTAGCATCTATCAGAGACTAGCAAAATCCTGCTCTTTCCTCTATCATGGGAGATTGATTGTGGGAATGGCTATGGCATTGTTGTTTTATTCAGGAACCTAAAAATCACTGAAAATATGGAGAAGTACCATCGGCAGACACTGCTCTATCTGCCACCAAACGCAAAAATGTATGGAAAATAAATCACAGCACAAGACACTTACTTGTTATCGTCCTGTTGCCATTTAAGTCATCACAGGTTCAACTTTGCATTTTTGGTTTGCATTATCAATGTGTTCTGGCATGCAGAATCTCTTGTATGTGATTTTTTTCTCCCTACGTCTCAGCCCATTTCTGTATATGATATCTAAAGGATCTAAACTTTGTTGGAAATGAATTATTTATTGATGAAGGCAGTGAGTTATTCAGTACTTCATTGAATATAACAAACACACCAGATACCCTTTTTCTTGGTTATTTTTTTTTATGCTTTGAACTAGTGCAGATCTTATCTTGTGTCTCCCGCCTCAGATTCTGAATTCCTATATGAGATAGTAAAGTAAATACTGGAAAGTGTTAGTACTTTGGAATCATCAACCACCTGTGAATCTCTTGAAATCTTTCTGACATGTTTTCCACACAAATGTATGGGATTCTCAGGTAGAGATAAAAACATGAAACAACAGGGCATGGTACATTAAAGACTCTCAGGCTCTTTAGAAAACACTTCCCTGTTCATCATTGTGTTGTTTCCCAACTATTGCCTGAAATAATATCTCTTATGAGGGCCAAGTGATGCACAGATACATGAGTATATCAATTTCATTAGGACTCAGTTTATTTTTATATGACTCTGGCTGAAGTAAAGAAATTGTTTTTTTATAAGCCTGTCACCATTCTATTCTCAGATTCCTGTCCATTGAATGCAGTGTGGGGTATTCATTCCAATTCATAGTCTTTATCATCAATCAAAAATTATTGATTCCTCCCCTGATTATTATTATGAACATAATATATCAATCAATGGCTGAAGGGACTGTTATTAAAATCCTCATACTATAAAAACAATTGTCAAAAGGATCTCATTTTTTCAGACAACATTGATTTAACATAATTTGACTAAATTCTGTGCTTTTGTGTACAAAAGGCTCCTCAGTATTTATGTTGTATGATGTGTGTGTGTGTGTGTGTGTGTGTATTACAAAAGAATAACAATGTCACTGGTATGTGATATATTTTTTCAAGCACACTGTTACATGTCTAGACATTTTTGGACTGAATATTTCTTTAGAGAACATCTGTATTGTTTTTGAACTTATGAGACAAATTGTAAACTCCTATGATATTTGCAGTTTAACAGGGATCAGCTTAGTGTATGGGCTGGCACATATCATTTGTGATTGGCTTTTCATCCCTGGTTCACTGATAGCCTAGCTTTATGGCTTAGCTTTCAGGGAGCCAGGATTACTGCTGCAGTGATCAACAAGCTCTGGGTGGTTGTTGTTCCATGCTGACAGTTAGGACCAAACTGCTCACTGTTCATAAACACCATTTAATCTACATGCTTTTCATCGCATGCTGTCATTACTATTTTTGATCTTGGCATTTCTGACAGGTATAAAAATGAAACAAAAAGAAATGACATTCCTGTTTCTGTCCTGATGTGCTATGTATCTGCAAGTAAGACAAATCACTGCACACTTTAGAATCTGACAGATACTGGGAGGGTCCTACTCATTCCTCACAGTTTTTTTTATTTTTCGGCACTATTTACTCTTTGACAGAAAATTGAGGTACATGGAAACCCACTATCAGAGTTTATAAAGCAAAGGAAATATGGAAAATGTTCATAGGACTATGGAAATAACCTTTGATGTTAGGGTGCAGAGAAATTGGTGGAACCTGCTTTTATGGGACATCTCTGCATGGGCATATGTGCCTATGAAGCTATGTCATGCATGTGCCTAGATCGGTTACATGTTCATGTTTCTCACAAATCATTTGATCATTCAGTGCATGTATTATGTAGTATAAGGTTCTGTGGTGACTGAAAATCTTTCCTGGCTGCTGGACTGTGCATGTGGCTGGTCAGAAAGCCTGTGCTAGATTTGACAGTCTTCTTTTCAGGCTTATTCATCTCTCACATAGCTATGACATGCAGGAACATAAACTATGTAATCAAGCTGCATGCAGGTTACATAATCACATACCAGTGGGTAACTTAGTAGGCAAGGCCCTGGGATTCCTTAGCTCTGTTCCTGACTGATGGACAGAGGGTGCACAGTCATGTAGTTAGGGGGTGGCTGGTACACATAACACCACAAGAGATCATAAGTCTCTAATTTATTGTTAGTTGGAGGCAGAACCCATGGTAATTTCATTTTATAAAGTGTTCCCTTTTCAGTTTCCCTGCTCCTTTTACAACACACAGGAAGGAGGGAGAGACAGATGAGTCACAGCTCTAATGGAGATCTCCAAAGTCATGGCCGTTATTTGCTTTCCCTTCTACTTTAGACAGCTCTCTTCTTATTGGTTGTGTATTTGAATATGAGTCAGACAGATGGAATAAAAAGGCTTGCAGTCCACAGTTTCACTAGCTAGGCTCCTGGCTACATTCCAGCTCAGAGCTGGATTTAGCCAAAGCCTGACTGTAAACAACACAAGAGAAGGATAACTGTCCCAGAGAACTGCTGCAGACAGAGGCAGTAGAAACATGGATAAGCAGGGTTTGGTAGAATTGCCAACACCCCTTCTCTGAGTCACCTGCTTCTGCTTGCTCTGCTGGAAATGTCCTCCTTCCTCTGAAGCCATTGCTTCAGCCATAATACCTGACAGAAACCAGTGATGTATTGATTATATGCTCCCTCAGAGGACCCATTAAGAAAATGACTGTGTCAGTGACAATTCTCACTTAGCCACTTTGGAGTCTATGAAAATTTCAAGAATCAGAATCGTCAAATAAGTGCATTTGGGAAATCTAAAATATCATATCAAAAACTGTTACCTGAAAGGTAAAATTTGCAGCAAGGATCACAATCAGCCATCTGCAGGTGTAACGTGAATCTTTTAGGTATATAGCCAGGAAACTGGGCCATGTACTTGGCACATGATCACTGTCTATTTTCCTTGAAATATTCTTGTCTTTTGAGAATAGAATTCTGGGACTAAGATTCATTACATCATTTCCTGTCTGTCATCCACTTTCAGGTTCGTTGTTTTGTTGCAGCACACATTTAGTTGGGAGGGTGAAATGAATCAGAAGCTCTGAAGGAGATCTCAAAGAGAACCCCAGGATTTGCTTTCCATTGGTGGAATTGAGTTCACTCTCCATATTGTTTCCTGTGGGTTGTGCCATGTCCCACCCCCACATTTCCCAGAGAATTCTTGAGTAGAAGCAGCAGGAAATATTATTTAGAAGGATTTAGGAGAGAGAAATACATATAAAATCCAGTATACCTTTAAGGGTGCCTGTATCCTATTTCTTCCTGCATCTAAATTCTCTGCCCTTGGGTAGTTAAAGCAATGCCAAGGGGTGGATAAAAGACCTCCCCCCTGCACAGACTGGTGCAGGTCATCTCAGACACCTGTACTCAAACCCATGATCCAATCATACTCTCTTTTAGACCTGCTGGGTAAAGCCTAAATAGGCTCCAACAGGTTCCTATTCCAAACAAAATTTGATTGCACACCCTCCTCCATCAGAAGCAAGAAAGCTAATAATGTTTACAGCAGAGCATTTTCTCACCAATGAGCCTGTTGCTATATTTTGGGTCTCAGTTGCTCATGAGCCCACCAATATCCCATTGTTAACTGGTACCCAAAAGGCATATTTATCTTCTCCTGAGACAAACCTTAAGGCACCTGTTTCCTTTATTATTTTTGTATTGAGGAGAAACAGGTGAAAACTTGCTGAAGTGCATTTAAAAATGATGGATTGTTATAATATAGTTATGTTTTTTTTTTTTTAACAGAGTGAAGTCTCCTTTGACGCTCAAGTGTTTATACCTCTGTTTGATTAGGGTTTCTTCCCAGTATATAGTGAATATATTTTGATAATCTTTGCACCTCCAAATCTATGGCTGATGTTGGTCCTTTAACAATTAGCTGGGTAGTTAGTTAAAAATTTGAATATGGTATTACAGTCAACAGTGGGAAACTGATGAAGCAGAATAGGTCAGTACGGACTGAAGTACTTGAAAAGGGAATCAAGAAGAACAAAAAACTTATGGTGTGCACAGTTCAGTGGGATTGAATGCCATGTGAGGATACCACATTATTCTAGTATGGGTGACAAGGCATTAATCCTCATGTCCTCTGCAACTTAAGAGACTGGGGCCCTGTTTGTTTCACTGTGTATGTGGAAGAATTTCTCTTGGGTGAGGGGAGAATAAAAGGTTTCAGGCTGTGGTGATGTATCCACTGGTGAAAGCCACTCTGCGCTTCCCCCCACCACACCCCCCATTCTCAACTCCTCCCCGGCAAAGCCTCCCCCGAGGACTGAGATCAAACTGTTAGACTCAGTCCAGGCTGATCCAGTCACCTTCTCCCAAGCTGAGCCAAATGACCCTGCATAAGCTCCAGGTTTCAAACATCCAACGCATGCCTTGAACATAGGACCTGGTCCCACTGCTCGATGCCAAACAAATCAAGCCAATCCACTGTCTCACCCATTCAGAGGGCCTGATCCAGTTGGGGGCCCCTCAGCCATCGGTTCATAGTACATGTTTTTCCATTTGTTTGGCTATATGTCCCTATGCTTTATCCAAATTTGGTTTCAACAATTCTTGCTCATATAAACCCTCCTCTTTCTTGCCAATTAGACTTCAGGAACTCCACCCAGGGCCTAGCCGTGAAACTCTGCATCCAGATCTCTCAGTCATTGGATGGGGTTTCTAGCATGACAATTAGGGTGTTTGGCTATCCTATCACCAGAGTAAGTCAGTACAGGCTGTCTCTTGACCATTGACAACAGTCTATTGTAGGGTATCTTTGTGGATTGCCGTGGGCCTCTCTAGCACTTTGCTTCTTCCTTTTCTCACGTGGTCTTCATTTACCATTGTCTCCTATTCTTTGTTCTCCCTCTCTGTTCTTGATCCAGCTGGGTTCTCTCACTCGCACAGGCTCTCTTTCCCTTGACCCTTGCCCTTCATTACTCCCACTCATGTCCAGGTTGTTCATGTAGATCTCAGTCATTTCTCTGTCATTGGGCAATCCTCGTGTCTTTCTTGGGGTCCTTTTTCCAGATAGCCTCCCTGGTGTTGTGAGTAGCAGTCCAGTCATCCTTGTTCCACATCTAGTATCCTCCAATGATTGAGTACATACCATGTTTGTCTTTCTGAGTCAGGTTACCTCACTCAGGTTGATTTTTTTCTAGATCCATCCATTTTCCTGCAAACCTCATGATGTCATTGTTTTTCTCTGCTGAGTAGTATTCCATTGTGTATATGTACCACATTTTATATATCCATTGTTCAGTTGAAGGGCATCTAGGTTGTTTCCAGGTTCTGGCTATTACAAACACTGCTGATATGAACATAGCTGAGCAAGTGCTTTTGTGGTATGATTTAGCATTCCTTGGGTATATGCCAAAGAGTGGTTTAGCTGGATCTTGGGGAAGATTGATTCCCAATTTTCTAAGAAAATGCAATATTAATTTCCAAAGTGCTTGTACAAGCTTTCATTCCCACCAGCAGTGGAGGAGAGTTCCCTGAGTTCCACATCCTCTCCAGCATAAAGTGTCCTCATTGTTTTTGATCTCAGCCATTCTGACAGGCTTAAAGTGGTATCTCAGAGTTTTTTTTGATTTGCATTTCCCTGATGATTAGTGATGTTGAGCAACTCCTTAAATGTCTTTCAGCCATTTGAGTTTCCTCTGTTGAGAGTTCTCTCTTTATTTCTAAAGCCCGTTTCTCATTTGGACTGTTAAGAGATGAGACAGGTTGTGAGTTACCCAATGAGAGTTGTGAATGACCCAAAGTTTAGTTTCTTTGATTCCCAAAAAAGGAGTTCAGCAGCTGCTAAAGCACAACAATGGTACCCATCCCTGATCGGTGAGGTCTAGTTTTTTTTTTGATAGGTATACTGCATGTGCAAAGGAGGGTCCTAGATGGTGCCCTAGGGCACCTACGTCATATCCCTCTCTTACTGTTACACAGTAAGAGAATGGATGAATGAGGTCTGGGAAGGTTTAATGGCAGACTTTTGCAGACCTGCAAGGGGGCAATTCACAAATGAATCCTAGGACTTGGGAGGCAGAGCCAAGCAGAACTCGGTGAGATAGAAACCAGCATGTTCTAGAGAAAGAAATCCAGGACAGGTAGAAAAGCTACACAGAGAAAACAAATTTCTAAACAACCAACCAACAAACAAAAAAATGAAATAAATACCACAATAGAAACAGAAACAAAAGGACCACAGAGAGAGATGTGAGAGGCACGTGGTGGCCCAGAGTCAAAATCAGAAAAGTGCAGAGAGGATAGGAGCCTTTCTTGTAGATAGGTAGGGTTTAGAACAAAGGTGCTGAACACTAGCTCAGCCCACCAGCCAACATCAGCCAGTTTTCTACTGTTAGTTGGAGGCAGAGCCCAGGGGAATTTTTGTTTTATCCTGTGCTCCCCTTTCAGGTTCCCTGCTTCTTTTAGAACACAGGAGGTGGGGATAGATGAGTCAGAGGCTCTGATTCAGATCTCCAACTTCACTGATGTCATTTGCTTTCTATTCTTGGTTTCAGATGTCTCTCCTTATTGGTTCTTAGTCTATGTCTATTCAAATATGAGGCAGTCTGATCAAATAAAAAAGCCTGCACTGAAGGGTTTTCCCAGCCAGGCTCCTGGCTAAATTACAGCTCCCAGCTGGAATTTGTCAGGAGCATGGCTGTAACAACTGCAGCTAAGGAAACTTGCTCCAGAGCCCTGCAACAGACCAAGGTAATATGAACTTACGATAGGCAAGAAGTTGGTAGGGTTTCCCATACTCCTTCTCTGAGTCACCTGCATCTGCTCGCTGTGCAGGAAATGTGCTCCTGTCTCTGAAGCCACTGCTTCAGCCTTAGTATCTGTGATCTCTGCCTCAGTCTTGTATTCTGCATTATCACAATATTGGCAAAGAATATTTATGTAAGAAAACAATTCCTGACATAAAACAGGGATGCATTGTTCACATGCTCACTCAGTGGACCCTTTAAAAAAATGACTGTGACAGGGAATATTCTCAAATCTACCTGGGATTCTATGAAAATTTCAAGTGCCAGCTTCCACAAATAAGCATGATCACCCTCTACTTACCACAGGATGCTTTTCTCATTTGGGAATTGCATTCTGGTCCTAGATACATTGCATTTTTTCCAGTCATCCGTTTTCAGTTTCGTTTTTATAACTGCAGCACACATTTACTTGGGAGGGTGAAATGACTCAGCAGCTCTGAAACAGATCTTAAAGAGAACCACGGGATTTGCTTTCCATTTGTAATTTTGAGATCACTCTCCGGATTGGTTCCTGTGTGGGGGATTGCCAACTCCCACATTTCCCCAGAGTACTCTTGCTTAGAAGCAGCAAGAAATATTAGGTAGAAGGATAGAGGGGCAAGTAACAGATAGAAATTACAGATTAGCCTCCAGATTGCCTAGATTTAAATCTGTATGTCCTAGGGTATTGAAAGAAATGTCACGAGGTGGAGCAAAACGCCCTCCCCAGGACAGTAAAGTGTAGAACATCTCAGACACCTGCACTCAGATGCATGGTCCAATCATCCTTTCTATGCAGAACTGCTAGGTAAATAGGCTCTAACAGGATCCTATTCCAGACACAAATGGAAAGCACATACTCTCCCTTTAGAGGCAAGGAGAGCTAATAAACTTCTCAGCAGTGCAGGTTCTTACCTGTCAGGCTCTGGCTATATTTGGCGTCTCAGTTGCTCATGGGTATAACCATACCCTATTGTACATTGATCCAGACAAAGCAGATTAATCCTAACATGCACAAAAGACAGAACCCTTGGAAATTCACAAAGTCAGAGATTGTTTGATTCCTACCGTTTTAGCCCTGAGTCACCTAATCCTCTCAAATGTGCAACAAGCTGATCCTGCTTCTGCATATACTGCTTGTCTTTAAATATATACCCTCCCTATCTTAGTTTGAATTCACTTCTTGTGATAATATCTGGCAAAGACTAGACGAACCCTGCCCTTTCCTTCTTCTGAAGTTACTTCTTCCATTAATGATATGGCATCTGTGTGTCAGGCTTGAAGTGCTGCTCTATGGGCAAGGAAAATAATTTTTTGAGGCTTTATTACCTGGCAGAGATGAGAAAATCCTGCTCTTTACTCTACCCTGGGAGATTTATTGTGGGGATGGCTATGGTATTGTACGTTCCTTTGTGATCTTCAGAGTCACTAAAAGTATCAAGTAGTAATATTTGTAGACACTACCCCACCTATGACCCAAGAAAATAAAGTATGGATCATAAAGTATAGCACAGAAAAGTTACTTCTTATTATCCTGTTGCCATATATGTTCTCACAGGCTCAAATTTGCAGTCTTGTTTTTATGTATCACTGTGTTCTGCCATGCAAAATCTCTTGTACATAATTTTTTTAACTGTTATGCCATTCCAATATATGACATCTGTAGATGTAGCAGGATTCTTTAAGTTCTTATTAATAAAATGAAACCTGAGCCAGGTATTTGGGTCCAATCATCCTCTCTATGCAGACCTGCTGGATAAATGTCCTCTAACAGGCTCCTATTCCAGAATATTGGGAAGATCAGAGAGACAGAAAATCTACAGCTAAACTTATCTGGCCAACTTCTCTGCAGAACTTGTTTCCTCAGAAGACAAGCTGCTGTATCCTCATCCCAATGGCTCTCAGGTGAACTGTTGCTTGAAAGCCTGAATGCTTAAGCAGCCTTATGCATCTAGTTTCTGGTCTTCAGGAGTTAAATATCCTCCTGTTTTTGCCATTACTACCTGGGATTAAAGTCTCAATTTTTGGGATTAAAGGCATGTGTCACGATGCCTGGCTGTTTCCAAAGTGGCCTTGGACAGATAGATTTCAGCCTCTGGACTGCTAGGATTAAAGACATTTGTAACAACTGCCCATCCTAAATATCTAGGGGCTTTTCTGCTCTCTGACTCCAGATAAGTTTATTAGGGTACACAATATTTTTGGGAACACAATACCATGACATTTCCTCTCATTTTGTCTAAAATTTAAAAAAAAGTTTGGAAGTAATAAAAGAAAAACTATTTAATAAGTATGTACACCACCACATTTTCTCTCTCTTGTCTAAAATTTAAAAAAAGCTTATAACAAAAACAAGAAAAACTATCTAATAAGTATATACAATATATAGAGTCAAAAACTCCATTATATATATTAACAATGTCCAGTCCAGTAACATTTGATAAACTCAAAAAAAACATTACTTAGCCTATTTAAAAGATGTAGTTCCTTTTTTAAAGTATTTTTTTTCTTTTCTTAAAAAATTCAGTAATCTATCTTTTGTCATTTTTTAGTTTCGCTCCTTTTTTTAGTGCAAATTCAGTGATCAACCCATTTATTCTATTATTCTTTATCTTTTTTTAAACAAAAACTCTGAATCTAATCTCCTTGTTCAGCTTTTTTCTTGATCATTAATAATTAACAACTTGTAACCAACCATCTTAAAGAATGACAGTATCCATAACTCATTAAACGACCAAAAACCTCTCAACCTACATCTTGGAGATGTGGGTGTCATTTTCTTAAAATTTCTTTCTCTTTCTAGGGTGAAGGCATCTTTAGGGGATTCTGAAAAGAAAATTGTTGGGTTAATTGTCAAGCCCTGTGTCATTTGACTAGTCTCTGCATAATAGGAAAGTTCAGGGCTTGTCACAAGTCCTTGTTCGAGGAGTGTGTCAGGAACTCAGAGCATCAGCCACTCCCTTCATGGTCCACCACTTTTGTAGCTCCACCCCGGCCAAAGCTTTTCCTAGGTTAGCCTCAAACTCAGTATCCTCCTGTATCTGCCTTCTTCAGTAAACCCAATGGGTGTGAGCCATCACAATTGGCCATGTGTGGCTCTGGCCTGAGCTGGGGCCCACAAGGCCTCAGGCAAGTAGCTTTTTCAAGAATTCGTTCCACTAACATTGGGTGCCAGATGTAGAAGAAACAGTCTTATGAAATAATATACACAGAGTCAGTGCAGAGATGAAAGCCCATGGGGTCAGAGCTATGAGCTAAAATCCTTACCAGTCACGGCTACTGCTGTCATCTTCAGCCAAGAGAGCTACTTTCTGTTTGTTTGTCTTTATTATAGACTTTCTATTCTGCCTTCTCCTTGGTTGTAAACCCAAACACATGACCTCCTCCACACTGCCTGTCTGTACAGACCTCCAGGTCTTCTATTGTTGGTATTGAGATTAAAGGCATGCACCAACACCTCCTGGCTTCTGCTATAGCTTGCTGTTAGGTCTGACCACCCAGGCAACATTATTTATTAAGATATGAATAAAATCATATTTCAGTACAAATAAAATATCACCATAGACACCAGACAGGGCATGAGCCTTGATGGAAATCAAATATTTATTGCTGATTTCAGAGAGGTATTCAGTACTTCCCTGGAAAATAATAAAGACACCAGATTTCCTTTTTCTTTGGTATTTATTTTTGCTTGCATGGAATAAGTGCAGAACTTATCTTATGTCTCCACCCACAGCTCTGTATTCCTATGTCCGATAGTAAAGTTGAGACTGGAAAATGTTGTTACATTCGAATCATCAACCACCTCTGATTCTCTTTGGATATTTCTGCCATCTCTTCAACACAAATATGAGGGGATCTCAGGTATTGTTTTGCAGAAGACATTAAACTTTAGAGTATAATACCCAAAAGCCTCTCTGGCTCTATAGTAAGACACACCCAGCACTTCATTATGTTGTTTCCCAACTATTGCCTGAAGTAACATCTCTGATTAGGGCTAAGTGATGCACAGATATGTTAGTATATCCCTGTCATTAAGACTTATTTTATTACTCTATGACCTTGGCAGAAGGAAAGAAATTGTGTTCATAAGAGTCTGTCATTTGAAAGTTGCTCAATATTTTCCCTTTTAGGGTATGTAACATCTGAGAGTGGGAAATTTTTTCCTTCCTCATTTTAATCCACTAACACACAGAATAAACTTCTGTACTATCACATATCATCAATCCCAGTGAATCTTCTAAAAAGAAGCAGATGGATTTGTCTTCTATGATGACATCAGTATGTAGGGACTTCAAAAAGAGCTTCTTTCCATCATATTATGCAGTGTTAGTATCTTTTTGATATAGTTTGTGGAGCTCCATGTTTACAATAAAGGCACATCTTTTGACGTAATGTCAAAGAAATAACAAATTGCTGCCACATGAGTTAGAAAATTCAAACAATTCTTCACAGTATAAGGAATTAAGTTTTCATAATATCTCTCTACATATTCTATGATGCATTTCAATGACATGAAAACATTTATATAAATTATATATATGTGTACATGTATGATTTTTCTTATGTATATATATATACAGATAAATATCCATTTGTACACTATCTTCATATAGTTTAGAATTCTATTCATGCATACATTTAGATTATTTCACATATCTTTTTCTCCTTCAATTTAATATCTGCACTGCAAACTCTTAAAATAAACACCTCTATTTACTAAAGTTATTTTACCTAATTGTTCATCTACAAATTTATACATAATTAACTCACCCTGTATACAGAATGTGGTGATTAGGTGTAGCTATTTAAGCATTTTTTTCCTTTGGGATTTTTTAGACAGGGTTTCTCTGTGTAATTTTTTTCCTGTCCCGATTCTCACCCTGTAGACCAGGCTTGCAGAGAACTCACAGAGATCTTGCCTGCCTCTGCCTTATGAGTTCTGGGATTAAAGGCATGTGACACAACTGCCCTGCACCTTAAAAAGTCTTAATTATTTGAAAAGTTGTGAAATTGTGTAATACTAATGTCAAATATGCTTTTTTTATGACAGTAACAGTCAATGTTGCCCATGAGTGTAAGGATAAATAGTTACAAGACAGTATAAAATTATAGGCTTTCAGGGAAGTTAGAGATGAAAGTTCTCTTTCTGGGTCTACTATCTCCATGGCCATGTGGAATATACTAGTTTATTATATTGGGCAGAGTTTGTCTTCCTGTCAATGACAAATACCTGCATTTCTGAAAAAAATTAGTATGAGAACTCAAGATATGAATTTGGGTCCCAAAACAGTGGGATAATTTGAACAGCTAAATTTTGGTCAAATTTATAACATTTGAAATGGCTGGTAAAATCATTTTTACTTAAATTTATTAAATTAAATAAATTTACCTTGTTGATTTGTAATCCTATTAGCTGCAATTTTGCCTTCATATAGAAGGATTATTATAAGTGGGCATAATAGGTCTATTTATGGCTTAAGGGATTGTTTCTAACATCCTATTAGTGTAAAAAAGTTGTTAAAAGAACCTCCTTTATAAAGCAAAAAATGGTCCAGCATAATTTAACCAAATACTCTGGTTTTATATAGTGGAGAATTCACATGACTTTTCTTCTTGGATATGTGTGTGTGTGGATTACAAAAAACAGCAGAGAAGCTGGTATGGGTATATTTTTAAACACACTGTAAACAGTCTAGATATTTTTTTTTTCTGTCTGGATCTCTCTTTAATAATCAAATGTATTGTTTTTGATCTCATGAGACAGATCCTGACCTACTATGACAGTTCCATTTTTACAGGACTCAAGTTATTGTATGTTTTGGCACATGACATTTGTTGTTGTCACATCTCCTCACCTGGATCTCTGAGAGTCCAACTTCATTGCTTAGCAAATCAAGAGCTCTGACTGCTGATGCAACCCATGCAAATGTAACTGTGCAATCACTTCTAGGGACCTACAGTAGACAACATAATTGCTGAGAATATAAATATATGTATATTTTTCTTCCATAAAATAAATTAATCTTACTATATTTCTTTATCATTAACACACTGTGAGATGTTATATTACTGTTGGCACTATTTGAAGAAAGCTTGAAATCAACATTTTTTCAACCCTAATAGCTTTTTGTAGAGCACTCTAATTTTAGATATAAATATATTATGTATTTTAATTCAACTACATGTAAAATTATCATTATAAATTATAATTATGTGACAATATATGTAATTATATATCATAATTATAATTCTACTACATAAGAAAATACAAATAAGTTCCTGACAAAAACCGATCACTGAGACAGCAGCCAGATATATTTGACAGCTTTTAGTCACAATCAGCAGAGTCAAGACAGGAATGAAGACTTGCTTGTAAATAGACATAATCTAGGCCAATCAGCTGGAAGTTCTCTCAGCACATTTATTATTTCTTTTACCGCTAATTACCATGTGAGAGAAAGCAAAAGTGCAATAAATCCCAGTGGAAGAATGTGAGGTGGGAAGGGGAAAAGGGTATTGTGCAACAGGCTTACCTGAAATGAATGATGTGGAAGAGGTGGCCAGGGAATTGGAAGGACTCTGCTATTGTGGGTTGCCTGAGCATGTGCTTATTCTCTTATGCAGCTCTGTCCACATGCACATAATTTACTTGATCAAGCTGCAAGCATATTCCATGTTCATCTAGCACAGGGATTACATAGGATGCAAGGATCTGGGATGATTGAGGATTCTGCCTGACTGATGGACATTGCATGCATGGTTATTTAGTTAGGGGGTGGCTAGGAATTGAAACATTCCTACTACACTTGTAGATATAGGAAAACCATAGGGGGTTAAGAGTGGCAGATAAATGGGAATGGGGGTTCTTTGCCACCCAGAACTGCTTCCAGCTGACTTGTTGGGCATTAAGTAATTTTGGGTGTAGTGAATGGGGCTCTGCAAGAGGTAGCTGGACAATCAGAGGTAGATGAATCTTTTCTCCTGGGTAGGGCCCTGTGAAATTGACAAGCTCCTTAAATGGCAGAAGAAGTTGAAAAAAATATCTTGCTGGGTTCCCAAGGAAGAGGGAGTTACATCCTATGACCAGTAAAGTTTGAATGATACTTATCTGGAGGGGATGTGGAATGTGGTGGATCCAAGCAGGCTGTAGAGCTTGGAAGAAGTGTCAAGTTTACCAATAATACAAAGGTTAATCATATTATGAAGCAACCAAAAAGAATTTAAAATCTTGATCTGCGAGCCCTGATCTTATAATGTTTAGTACTCTGCAGCTATCAGAATTTTATTGGTTAAGGTTAGAAAATGAAAGAGAGAGAGACAGACAGATAGAGAGACAGAGAGAGAGAGACAGAGAGACATAAAGACAGAGAGACGGACAGAGAGAAAGACAGAGAGAGAGAGAGAGAGAGAGAGAGAGAGAGAGAGAGAGAGAGAGAGAGAGAGAGAGAATGGAGAATGGAGAATGGAGAATGGAGAATGGAGAATGGAGAATGGAGCTAGATTTTTTCCGGTTTGCCTGACCCACTGTCAGGACAAATCCCTCCCACCTGCCATTCCTGCAGCTGCTCAGACACAATCAAGTAAACACACAGAGAATCATATTGCATATAAACTGTATGGCCATGACAGGCTTCTTTCTATCTGTTCTTATATCTTAAATTAACATTGTTATTACTATATACTTTGCCATGTGGCTTGTGGCTTACCATATCTTACATCATGCTTCTCCTCCTGGCTACTGGCTGTGTTTCTTGCCTCAGCTTTCCTGTTCCCAGAATGCTCTTCTCTGCCCATCCTGCCTATACTTCCTGCCTGGCTACTGGCCATTCAGCATTTTATTTATACAGAACAATGTCCACAGCAGAAAAAGGAGAATGAGAGAAAGAAATGTGGATCATTCTTTATATTTTTTACCATTATCAGTTAGGTATTTTTATCTTCTCCTGAGCCAAAATTTAAGGCACCTGTTTCCTTTGTTATTTTAGTGTTGAGGAGACATAGGTGATAACTTTCTGAGGGAATTTGACAATGATAGATTGTTATATTAATGTTTGTTTTTACAAAGTGAAGACCCTTTTGACAATGATGTATTTATATGTCTGGTCTAATTAGGGTTTATTACCAGTATATTTTGGATATATTTTGATATTTCTTGTGCCTCCGGATCTATGGCTGATGTTGGTCTTGTAACAATTAGCTGGGTAGTTAATTAGAAATTTGAATATGGTATTAGAGTCAACAGAGTGATACTGATGAAGCAGAACATGTCAGTAGGGATAGGAGTACATGAAGAGGGAATCAGGAAGAAGAAAAATATATGGTTGTTCACATCAGTGGGATTGAATATTGTGTGAGCAAACCATATTCTTTTAGAATTGGTGACAAGGCACTAATCCCAATGTCCTCTGGACTGAAGAGACCGGGGGCCCTGTTTTTTTCACTATGCATGTGGAAGAATTTGTCTTGGGTGAGGGCAGAACAAACTGTTTCAGGATGTGAAGATGTATCCAGTGTGGAAAGCCCTCAAGTTTATCACCTGTGGGGGGTTACCAGAAGTACCTTGAAGGGTACCTTCCATTTGGTGTAAAGGGGTGAGGTTTCCTGGACTGGAGGGGAAAGAAGGACCTGATCCCAAAAGTGGATAGAGGGTTGGGCATGGATTATCACACGCCTGGTGTAAGGAGTAGTACCCAAAATTCCACACAAGGCAGCAGAGGTTATGGAGTAGAGGAGTGAGGAGGTGATCAAGGAGAGGTAAAAGTTTGGATCAGAGGCCAGTGGTTAGAGCTAATCACCCATACAGGAGTTGAAATGGTGGGATTGAAAGGGTATTCTTGGGAAGTTTCCAGAGCCTGAAAAGAGCTAGAATTAATGATTTTAACAATTCAGGGTGAATTTCTGGAGGCATCTTAATAAGAGTGTGTTTTAAAGACTATTGGTATATTCTACGTTCCCTGAGGGCTTAGAATGTAAAGAATATTAAAATGCCAAGGTTTATTAAAAGCTTTTGATATGGTCTGGAAAGTCGGGAATGTGAACCCCAGACTAATATGAGACTGAAAAAATTCAGGGATCCCTTATCCTGGGGAAGGAGGTCAATGACTATCTGAGGGCACTTAGAATAACCAAGAAGTATCTCTACACAAATCAAAAATGAGTCCCTAACAATGAGGAGACATTTAATTGGTCTGACTCTGGGCATATGGGTAAAATTGAGCTGCCATTCAGGCCTTGGAAGGTACTGTCTACCCTTGTTGGAGTGAAAAGTTTGGCTCCAAAATGTGGAACTGTATTCTTTCTTATGACAACTTTTACAAAAGCCTGTAATAGTTTTTAAGGACTGTAAGTCCTCAGAGGTAGATGTAGCTGAAGTTAAACTATTCCTTCCCAGATCCCATGGCACTCAGAACAAAGCAAACACACAGATTTATATTATTTACAAGCTGTATGGCCTAATCACTCAGGCTTCTTCTTACCTGCTCTTATATCTCAAATTAACCCATTTAGATTAATTTAAAAATTGTCATGTGACTCGTGACTTAACAGTATCATTACATGTTGCTTCTCAACATAGATTCTGTTAGCATCTCCCTCACTCAGGCTTCCTCTTCTCTTTCTCTCTTTGTCCTGCCTATACTTCCTCCTGGTTACTGGCAAATCAGCATTTTATGTATTAACCAATCAGATCAACACTTTCAGAGCTTACAGAACATCCCCCAGAAGGTACACTATAGGTTCCCTTCTATGAACTGAGACAGAGCAAGACGATTAGGGTGAAAGAACTGGTGTAGACCAGACAGAATTGGCCTAGAAACAGGAGATGACATGGAGGATTTTGGGTGACCTCTATGTATTGCCTGTGGTGAAGGACAGGAGTCTGGGCTCTAGACTGCCATTGTCCTTGATACCAGGTTGAAACAGTTATTTCCAACATGATAGAGCTGTCAATCTGTTGAGATTGACAGTGAATAATTCCTATTACATTAGGGAAATGTGAAGCGTTTATCATGACCAATATTTGGCCTGAGTTAGTTATGAACTCTCCTTTTGATGTGAAGAGCCCATGGTTTTTCCAGATATGAGTGTGGGACAGGAAGATATAAAAAGTATGTTTGGAACCTGGGTGGTGGTAGCACATGCTTTAATACCAGCATTAGGTAGTCAGACACAGGCAGATATATGTGAGTTCAAAGTTAGCATGGTCTACAGAGCAAGATTCAAGACAGGCACCAAAATTACACAGAGTTATCTGTCTAGCAAAACAAAAATAAAAATCATATTTGGAGTATGTATAACATTTAGGAATTGCCCCTGTGCCAAGTGGAAGGTACAGGTGTGAGACATTAGCTCAGGCATTTGATTAGTAGTGTATGCATTTGATTCTACCACCCTAATATCTGGCACTATGGCATATTCTGTTTTATTCATCCCATCATATAAAAAGGAACATCAATTTGTGTACTAGGAACAAGTCGCCTGGTGCACATGCAATCCAGTATGTGTGAAGAATGAGGCAACATTCCCTTTAGGATTTAAGTGCAGTAGTGAGATGTGGAATAGTCAGCACTAGTCTGAGGAAGGAGGATTGAAATATTAACAAGTGGAGAAGTCTGGAAAGTAAGTGTGGTATCTTACAGGAATAACATTTGGAGACAAAAAAAAACTGAGGAAGTAGGAAAAGTTTGTAAAATTTTATAAGTTAAAAGATGGGACAAATTATGGTGGGAGGAGGATGGATTAGGTGACCCAAAATTTAGTTTTTTGGATTCACTATTAAGGAGATTAGCAGCCCCCAAATCACATGTGATTGGTCACCATCTCTGTGTGCTGAGGTGTTGATTTTTGACAGGTATGCTACAGGTGCAATGGAGGGTCTCTGCTGGTGCCCTAGAGTCCCAAAGGCATATCATTCTCTTTCTGTGACATACACAGAGAATGGATGAGTTGATATGGGAGGAATAGTCCAGAGTCCTGAAGCAGAGCATATTAGAATTTCTGCAAAGGCTTAATAATGGGGTGAATGAGGGATTAATTCAAGATCTCTGAGCTTCCTCACATAAGGGGTTTGGCACAAGATTAAAAAGATCAAATGCAGGATTACAATAATTTAGCTATTTCTAGAAAGGACAGAATATCGTGTTTAGTAGAGTAGCCTGCAAAAGACTGAATTAGATGCTTTCCCACAGGTTGCTGGAACTGGATAACAATAGAGTGATTGTTTCTAGCATCAGAAGGGTTCTGGCTATCCAAGACTATGGGGTATAAATGAGAGATTGAAAGAGAAATGTCATGCCAGAACTAGTGGTCTGAGTGTCAAGAAAGAGGAGGAGAGGAGCTGCTGACAAATCTGTGGTAGGGAAATGTGGGCACTAATGAACTAGAAGCTAGTCCCTTAGGTAAAAAATTTCTTCCCATTGTGTGCACAGGGCAGGTTTGCACATACCAAACTGTGTGTAAGAGATATACCCATGAAAATATATTTGAGTCATGTGGTATGTGAGGCAAGTTAAGGTGACCCTCTACCCAGAAAACATGGAGTTTGGAATGACAGGTAAGACCCCAAAACTCCATCAGGATGAAGTAAGGGTCTCCAGTGTCCAAAGAAAGGAAATTGTCATCCCTATACTATAATGGCTACTCAAGGTATTGGTAAGACATGACTGATGTTGGGTAAGGACCGACCTGGGTATCTTTAATCATCCATTACCCAGTGTAGGAGATTGCCTGTATGTTGGTCTTAGATTGATGTACCCATGTCTTGAGTTACACAGGGTCAGGAAACTAACCTATGTCCATATCAATAGCATTTAGATGAGGCCCAGGTGACCTATATGGGCCTGGGGTTGGCTCAAGCCCAATGTCTTTCTCTATAAATTTTTAAACAGGAACCTGGAGGCATTCATGAAGCTGGTCACATAGCCTGTGCTACATTTTACAGTCTTGTTTTCAGGCTTATTCATGTCTCACATAGCTGTGCCATGCAGGAACATAGACTATGTAATCAAGCTGAATGCAGGTTACATAATCACATACCATAGGGTAACTTAGTAGGCAAGGCCCTGGGATGCATAAGTTATCTTCCTGACAGATGGACTGAGGATATACAGGCATGTAGTTAGGGGGTGGCTGGTACACATAACACCACAAGAGACCATAAGCCAGTTATCTTAGTTGGAGTGAGAGCCCATGGTAATTTCATTTTATCCTATGTTCCCTTTTCAGTTTCCCTGCTCCTTTTATAACACACAGGAAGGAGGGTGAGACAGATGAGTCACAGCTCTAACAGAGATCCCCAAATTCATTGCCCTCACTTGCTTCTCCTTCCACTTTAGACATCTCTCTTCTTATTGGTTGTGTATTTGAATATGAGTCAGACAGATGGAATAAAAGCGCTTGCAGTCCACAGTTTCAATAGCCAGGCTCCTGGCTAAATTCCAGCTCATAGCTGGATTTAGCCAAAGCCTGACTGGAAATAACACAAGAGAAGGATAACTGTCCCAGAGACTGTGCAGACAGAGGCTGTAGAAACACAGATAAGCATGGTTTGATGGTAATGTCCACACTCCTTCTCTGAGTCACCTGTTCCTGCTTGGTCTGCCAGAAATGTCCTCCTTCCTGGGAAGCCACTGCTTCAGGCTTTATACCTGACAGAAACCAGTGATGTATCGATTATATGATTATATGCTTCCTTAGAGGACCCATTAAGAAAAGGACTGTGTCAATGACAGTTCTCACTGAGCCACCTGGGAATCTATGAAAATTTCAAGAATCAGATTCCACAAATAATTGCATTTGTGGAATCTAAAATGGCATATCAAAAACTGTTACCTTAAAGGTAAAATTTGCAGCCCAGTGTCATAATCAGCCATCTGCAGGTGGAGAGTGAGGCTTTCAGGTAGAAAGCCAGGAAACAGGGCCAAGTACCAGGTATATGATCACTGTCTAGTTTCCATGAGATGTTCTTGTCTTTTGAGAATAGAATTCTGGGCCTAAGATTCATTACATCATTTCCTGTCATCCACTTTCAGGTTCATTGTTTTGGCTACAGCACACATTTAGTTGGGAGTGTGAAATGACTCAGCAGCTCTGAAGGAGATCTCAAAGAGAACCCCAGGATTTGCTTTCCATTGGTGGTATTGAGTTCACTCTCCATATTGTTTCCTGTTGGTTGTGCCATTTCCCACCCCCTCATTTCCCCAGAGAATTCTTGAGTAGAAGCAGCAGAAAATATTATTTAGAAGGATTTTGGAGAGAGAAACACATAGAAAATACAGGAGAGCTTTGAGGGTGCTTGTATTCTATTCCATCCAGCACCTACTGTCTCAGCCCTTGTGTAGTTAAAGCAATGCCAAGGGGTAGAGAAAAGACAACTCCCCTGCACAGACAGCTGCAGGACCTCTAAACCTGCATCAGAAGCATGATTGAATCATCCTCTCTAAGCAGACCTGCTGGGTAAAGAATAAATGGGCTCCAACGGGTTCCTACTCCAAACAAAATTTGAAGGCACAACCTCCTCCATCAGAAGCAAGAAGAGCTAATAAAGTTGTCAGCAGAGCAGTTTCTCACCAGTCAGCCTGTGGGTATAATCTTTGTCTCTGTTGCTTATGAGCACACTAAATCCAGTTGTTATTTGGGGGCCACAAGGCAGATGGCCCCTGTAATACAAGGGGAGACAGATCCTGTGGAAATTACCAAATCAAAGATTGTTTGATTTCAGCATTGCAGATCTGATTCACCTGATGCTGTCAAACGTGTACCAAGCAGATTCCTGCTTCTGCAGCTACTGGCTCCTCTTTAAAGGTGTGTTCTCTTGTTTTTGGTTTGAATTCACTTCAGGCTTTAAGATTTGACATCGGCTAGGGGAGTCCTGCTCTTCCCTTCTGAATCTACTGCTTTCTTTAAGGTTATAGCATTCCTGTACCAGTCTTGATGTCCTTCACTATGGGCAAGGAAGCTGATTTTCTTGATGCTTTTGTATATGGCAGAGACTGGTGAAATCCTGCTATCTCTTCTACCCTGGGAGATTTATTGTGGGAATGGTTTGGCATTGTAATTTTATTCAAGAACTATAGAGGCACTGAAAATATGGAACAGTAATATTTGCACTCATTTCTCTACCTCTTAACAGAGTCAATAATGTATGGAAAATAAATTATAGCACTGGATACTTACTTGTTAATATCCTGATGCCTGTTAGTTATTCACAATATCAACTTTGCATTCTTGGTTTGCATTATCACTGTGTTCTTTCATAAAGAGTCTTTGGTACATGATTTTTTCCTAATTCTCAGTCCATTCCTATATATGAAAGAAGAGAGGGCTTTAACTTCATTGTATGTCAATTATTTATTGATGATGGCAGACAGGCATTCAATACTTCATTTGATAATAATAAACACACTTTTTTCATTTTTTCTTGAATAATTACTTGAATCCTCCCCTGATTATTTGGTCACTATGACAAAATTATATTTGAGAGTTACTCCCTATTTTCTCTTTTAGAGTATGTAGCTCATGAGAGTGAGAAATCTTGTTCCTCATCATTTAGTCCACTAACATGCAGGTTAACCTTCAGCCCTATCACATGTAGTCAATCCCCGTGAAGCTTTTAAGAAGCAGCAATACCATTTCTGTTCAATGATGACATAAGATTGTAAGTACTTCAAAAATAGTTTATTTTCCTCATATTGGGATGTGTAAGTATATTTTTGAAATGGCCTTTTAAGCTCCAGTTTGTCACTGAGGATATCCTTTTGTCAGTGAAATAAAACAAATAACACATTACTGCCACATTAGTGAGAAAACATTGACACCCTTCATGGTATAAGGGATTCAGTTTTCACAATATCTCTCTACTTGTTCTATGATGCATTTCAACAACATTATAACATTCATATGTTTATGTATGTGTTTATGTATGATTTTGCTTATCCATATGTATGCATATACACAGATACATATGCATGTGTACACTTTCTTGTTACAGTTTTTAAATTCATGCATGAGTACTGAATTTAGATTATGTTGCACTACTTTTTTCCATCCTACTACATAATATCTGCACTGTAAATTGTCAAAATATATACCACTATTTATTAAAATTATATTACTAAATTTTTCACATAAAAATGTGTACATTATTACTCATACAGTGTACAGTGTGTGGTGATGAGGTGTAGTCATTTGAACATTGACCTTTTGTACTTGAAAGGACTATCAGTGTTAGTGTACAGTGTAAATGGATTCTTTCTATCTTAGCATCCAATATTTGTGCAAGATTTTCTGCTACGTGGGGACCTTGAGAGAGTTTCCCATCTATGTTGGCATTATCGTTTGTGGTTTTACTGTGCTCACCATTTTTGTTGATTCCTTGCGTTCATGTAATATTTTCTTGGCACTCAAATTGTCTAATATGTGTGCTTTTTAATTCCCTATCTTTGTTAGAAGACTCTGTCTTCATCCAGACATCCTTTTTTAAAATTTTATTATTTTTTATTTTACAATATTTTCAGTTCTACATAATAGCCACAGATTCCCATTCTCTCCCTTCCTTCCCCCCTCCCATTCCCCCCAGCCCACCCCCCATTCCCACATCTGCCAGATCAAGTTCTCCCCCGAGGACTGGGATTGACCTGATAGACTCAGTCCAGGCAGGTCCAGTCCCCTCCTCCCAGATTGAGCCAAGTGTCCGGCATAAGTCCCAGGTTTCAAACAGCTAACTCATACAACGAGCCCAGGACCTGGTACCACTGCCTAGATGCCTCCCAAACAGATCAAGCCAATCGACTGTCTCACCTATTCAGAGGGCCTGATCCAGTTGGGGCCCCCTCAGCCTTTGGATCATAGTTCATGTATTTCCATTCATTTGGTTATTTGTCTCTTTGCTTTATCCAACCTTGGTTTCAACAATTCTCGCTCATATAAACCCTCCTCTTTCACACTAATTAGACTTGCAGCGCTCCACCCGGGCCCTAGCTGTGGATGCCTGCATCCAGATTCCTCACCTCAGCATCTTGATTAGTAATGTGTGTGGTAATGGCTGTGCTTCTATCACCTCAGCATCTGACACTATGTCATAGCCCACTTTATGTGTCCCCACATGTTAAAAGCAGCTGCCATCTGTTTATCAGGTATAAGTGGCCTGAAGTAATGTGCCCTCCTGTGTATGTGTATGGCAACAGTTCCTCTAGGTTTCAGTGCAGGAAAGAGATAGAGAATGGTCAGGCTTAGGTTGAGGAAGGTCGCTTGGAATATGAACGGGTGGAGAAGCCTGGAAAGCAAGAGTGGTATCTTTCAATATCACCACCTGTAGAGAAAGAACTTGAGAAGGAGAGAAGGTTTGTAAGAACTTATAAGTTAAGAGATGGGGCAGGCTATAGTAGGAGAAGGTAGTTGGGACTGACCTCAAGGTTAATTTCTTTATTTCCAAATAAGGAGCTCAGCAGCTTTTAAAACATAAATGCAACATGCCCATCCTAGTTGTAAGATCTAGTTTTTTTGACACTTATGATACAGGTGGAAACAAGATTCCATGATACTGCCCGAGGGATACAAGGGCATATCTTTCTCCTGTTATATAGAGGGAGAATGACTGAGTTACCTTTGGGGGGTTTAAGGGCAGCCTTAGGAAGATATGCAAGGAGCCATTTCATAATTTGGTCCTTGAACTTGGGAGGAAGAGCCAGGCAGAACTCTTTGAGTTAGAATCCAGCCTGGTATACAGAGAGAGAGGCCCAAGACAGGCACCTAAATTACAAGAGAAATCTCTTTCTTAAAACCCAAATACACACACACACACACACACACACACACACACACACACACACACATATATATATATATATATATATATATATATATATATATATATATATATATATAACAGATGCACTTGGCAAACTAGAGGCAAAATCAGAAAAATCCAGACAGGAATGGAGCCTTACTTGCAGATAGCTAGATTTTAGGACAAAGCAGAGGGAGCTTCACTTAGACCACCAGGGAACATCACCAGTTTTCTACTCTTAGTCAGAGGCAGAGTCCAGGGTAAATGGTAAATTATATTTGAGCCCATGTTTCCCTTTCAGTTTCCCTACTTCACACACAGGAAGCTTCTAAAAAGTGCTATGCCCCTATTACCAACCTGTACCCAGTCAAGAAGCCTGATCTTAAACGAGCTATCCATCTGTTTTCCACTAGCAAGAGCTTGGCAGAGGGAAGCCAGTGATAAGTAAGCCACCATTAGCCCTTATTTTGAGTGCTTAGCATCATTTTTGTTGATTTTTTTCACTTATGTGAAAATTCTGGCCCCATGTAGGAATGCAATTTGTAGCTTGGGTTTTGTGTCCCACCAGACTGTTCCCAAATAACCACACAGAGACTTATTAATAATTATAACTCAAGTTTATTACTGGCTAACTCATACATTTTAAATCAACCCATAATACTTATCTATGCTCTGCCCTGTGGAGTGGATCTTTTTCTTAGTATTGTAACTTTATATCCTTTTCTCTTAGTCTCCTCCTTTCTTCCCAGAAACCGCAGTGTCTGGTTCTCCTGACTAAATTTATCCTGCCAAGGTATAAACCAGTCAAGTTCTTTATAAAATCAATCACAATGTTATATATTCAGACATTGTAAAGGACTATTCCACATGCAGATCTTGTTTACATTGTACACACCCCCATTTTATTTAAATTGCTATGGAGATGTTGATTTTCATCCCTCCTGTCGGTTTGACAAGTTTTATATTAAAATGTGTATGTAGAAATATATGTGAAATATATATGTGTGTGTTTGTTTAGTGTAAAATATGTGTATTTATTCTTTAAATATTTCACTTACTAAGCAGTGACTTCATCCTTAATCTCAGCCCTAAAATCTGAAGAACCATAGTTCATGAAGTTGAAACTGCCCAGGTGATGCTGAATTTTACACCACAGACTTAGCTGAGATCTACATGTGCCTTAATGTTTAGGATAAAACTTAGAATGTACAGTGTGCTTTTGGAGGCATATGAACATGCTAAGTTTTTATGTATGTGTAGGTTTCAGTATATCTTGGGGAACACAATATCACCACATTTCCCTTTTTTTCTAAAATAAAAAATCTTACCGGCACTTGGGAGTCAGTCCCAGGCAGATATCTGTAATTTCAAACGTAGTATGGTCTACAGAGTGAGATTCAGGACAGGAAACAAAATTACACAGAGTTATCTGTCTTTCAGAAACAATAAAGTGCATATTTGGAGTATGTAAAATATTTAGGAATTGCCCCTGTGCCAACTAGAAAGTACAGGTGAGAGACATTAGCTCAGCCTGTTGGTTAGTAGTGTGTGTCTTTGATTCTACCACCCCAGCATCTCTCACTATGGCATATCCTGCTTTATGGGTCCCATCATGAAAAAAGGAGCAGCCATCTCTGTACCAGGTATAAGTGGCCAGGGGCAAAGTGCACTCATGTATGTGTGAAGGATGGGGCAAAACTTCCTTTAGGATTTAAGTGCAGTAGTGAGATGTGGGATAATCAGCACTAGTTCGAGGAAGGAGGACTGAATATTAACAAGTGGGTAAGTCTGGAAAGTAAGTGTGGTATCTTCCATTAATAACACTTGGAGACAAAAAACTCAGGAAGTAGGAAAAATTTGTAAGACTTTACAAGTTAAAATAACAGACATATTATGGTGGGAAGAGAAAGTATTAGGTGACCCAAAGTTTAGGTTCTTTGATTCACTATTAAGGAGCTTAGCAGCCCCCAAATCACATATTATTGTTGACCATCTCTGTGTGGTGACTTGTAATTTTTTGACAGGTATGCAACACGTGCAATGGAGGATCCCTACTGGTGACATAGACTCCCAAGGGCATATCGCTCTCTCTCTTACATAGACAGAGAATGTAAGAGTTGATCAGGGAGGGGAAGTGCAGGGTCCTGAAGCAGAGCCAATTGGAACTTCTGAAAAGGATTAAAAATGGGGTGCATGAGTGGTTCCTGCAGGATCCCTGAACTGCCTCATACATGGGGTGAGTAAAGGATTAAAAAGATGGAAAGCAGAACTGCAAGGAGTCAGCTATTTCTAGAAAGGAGAGAATATCCTGTTAGGTTGAGCAGCCTGCAAAAGACTGAATTAGATGCTTTCTATCAGAAGCTATAGCCTAGTATGATGTGGTAATGTTTACACTCAAATAGGTAACCGGAGGAGTAGAAAGCTGGATTTTGGAACTTTACAGGAGGAGAGGAGTTAGTTAGACTAACTTATATTATGGGGCACAGAGTAGAATGTTATCTACTTATTGTATTAGTTAAAGCCAATGAGGCAGAAGGAGAGCAAGCCAGAACTTGGGGATTGATGAAATAGTTGCGGAGTGTACATGAATCTTTTTGTCAAGACAGTCCAAGTTAGCTACATATACAAGTAAGTGTCAGGGTCTGTCCAGGATAAGGAAAAGATATTTTGAGACAGAGGGTTGAGAGGTATAGGAAAGAAGGTATCTTTGAGATCTAGAACTGAGAAATGTGTGGTTTCTGAAGGGAGAGTGTAAAGAACTTAGTAAAGTTTAGGCATTACAGGATGAAGAGGACCATTGCAGATTTAATGAGCTTCAGGTGTAGTAATATTTTATTTGTGCTGAAATATGGCGATATTTTATTTATGCTTTATTAAAGCTTGCTGGAGATCAGGTGGGAAAGGCCAGCTATAAACAAAAATTCAGGCAACACACACTCTCAATCAGAACACTTATTAGACAGTGTCTCTGTGTGTTCGACATCATACTAGGGAACAGAGCAAAGCCTGGTGACACAGTACTTTAAGTCAAGTATCAAATATAAAGACATGGAGTTCTGCACAGACATACAATGTAAAAAAGAAATAGCTGGGCTAATATAGCCAATTAAAGGCCATAAGAGCAAGGACATTACGGCATGGGAAAGACAATATGTAGCTTGCATTTGGAAGCTACAAGGTTGCTGAGGTAAGGTTTGCTTGTCATTTTTGCAATTTCTCTGATCTCTAAGTTTTCACCCCTATATTTGGCATTGTGTTTTTTGTTTAATGAGACAACTTAGAAACTTGTCTACATGCCGGTCTTAAATCAGGTGGTATATTGTATCAGGAGCCTTAATTCCAAGTATAGTGGTGTTAAAAGGAAACGCGTTTCGATGAAGTAGCATCTTTCTGAGAAGTTTATGTATGATAGGCTTAAGTCCTTTCAGGCTCCGGAAAGAAAGCATGTACTGAGTTTGAGTGATGTACCAGGTAGGGTGCTGGAATTGAATAACAATAGAGTGATGGTTTCTAGCAAGAGAAGGATTCTTGCTATCCAAGCCTATGGGGTCCACATGAGAGATTGAAGGGAAATGTCATGTCAGATTAACTGTGATGAATGTCTAGGAGCTGGAGGAGAGGATCTGCTGACAAAACTATGCTAGGGCCATTTGAGCACAAATGAAATAGAAGCTACTGCCTTAGCTAAAGAATCTTTTCCCATTAGGGGCAGAGGGGAACTTCGCACAAATAAAACCATGTGTAAAAGATATACCCCTGAAAATACATTTAAGTCTTGGTGTTTGGTGAGTTACATAAGACTGTCCACCTACCCAAAGAGCAGGGAGATTGGAATGACAGGTAAGCTCAAAACTCCCATAGGATACAGTAAGTGCCTCCCTTGCCCAACAGAAAGAAATGGGTCATCGCTATACAGTAATGGCCACTCTAGGTTTTGGTATGACATGACTGTTGTTGGGTAAGGACCTGGGTATCTTCCATCATTCCTTACCCAGGGGAGGAGATTGCCTGTACTTTGGGCTTCCAAGGTGACTCTGTAGGTTGGAAGTATTTTTAAACACATTAAATGGCAACAACAGGGAATTTAAAATCTTCATCTGGTCACCATGGTATTATAAATTTTAGAAACCTGCTATCAGAATTTTATTGCTTAGTGTTAGAGAGAGACAGAGACAGAGAGACAGAGACAGAGAGACCGAAAGAGTGAGAGACTCATGAAAAAAAAATTTTTATTTTATTTTTATTATCAATCGTGCTTTTTATTTTCAACTGAGAGAAACCATTAGGAGAAACATGTGATTAATTGCAGAGGGCATTTAACAGAGAGAGATTAATATAGTATAGTCTGTTTTTTTAGAGTCCAGGCTCTACTTTTCTCTTGGGGTATGAATACCTCTGGTTATTGTTCTTACCACCTGTGTATATTTTGATGGTCCTTGTACCTCAGGCTCTATGACTGATGGGGTCCTGTATCAATTAGCTGAGCAGGAACTAGAAATTTAAATGTTTTATTTTAAGTCACAGACAGACATTGATGAAGCAGTATATGTCGGTAGGGACAGGAGAACTTGAAGACAGAATCAAGAAGAAGAAAAAAATATATGTTATTCCTAATCCAGAGGGACTGAGTACAGTTGTGGGATAAAACCTCATTTTTTTCTGGAATTAGTGACAAAGCAATAATTCTGATGTCCTCTGGAACTTAATAAGAGAAGAGGGCCCTGTTTGTTTCCATTTGAATAATGAAGAATTTCTCTTGGGTGAGGGCAGGATAAAAGGTTTCAGGCAGAAGAGCTGTTTTCAGTTGGGGAAGCCCCCAAGGTTAAAAGAATTACTTTGAATGGTACCTACCATTTAGAGGAAAGTGATGAGGATTGCTGGCATGCAGGGGAAAGAAGGACCTGATCCACAATGTGGACTGGGGGTGGGCATGGATTATCACACAGCTGAGGTAAGGATGGTCAGCAATGTTCCACAGGAGACAGAAGATGTGATAGAGTAGAGGAGTGAGCAGGTGATCAGGGAGAGGTGATGGTTTGTATAGGAGGCCAGCATTCAGAGTTGGTCTGGCATACATTACTTCAAATGGTGGAATTGACAGGGCCTGCTTGGGAAGTCAACAGAGCCTGAAAAGAGCTGGTGACAATAATTTCAACCACTCAGTGTGAAGTTGCTCTGGCAGCTTAATAAGAATATTTTTTAAAGAAATGTTGGTATGCTTTAAATTTCCTGAAGACTTATGATGGTACATGAAATGAAAATGCCATGGTGATTAAGAGCTTTAGATATGATCTGGTTAATCTTGGAGGTGAATTTCAGACAATTACCAGACTGAAGAAAGTCCAAGATCCCAAATAGGCAGATTATCTCCCAGAGGTAGATGTTAGTGACTGTCGTAGGCCATTTATTAGAAAATAAAAATGCATCTACCTAACTTGCAAATGAGTTCAAGACCATGAGCAGATATGCAATTCTTCTGACATTGGCCATAAGAGTAAAATAAAGCTGCCAGTCAGTTCCTCCAAAGGAACTTCTAGCCTAATGTGTGGAGAAGTTTGGCTCAATATTTGGAATTGGGATTTGACTTTTGGTAAATTTCACAGGAGGCATTAAGATTTCTTAGAACTGTAAGTCCCCAGAGGTAGGCTGTAGTTGGTCTTTCATGAATTGAGACAGGGCATGACTATTAGTGTGAAAGAGCTGATGGAGATAGCACAGAATTAGCATTGTGTCAGAAGTTGACTGCGATGATATGACCTGATTTGTATGGTTTCCCTGATATGAATGTGGCAAGTCTGGGCTTTAAGGGACACTCTCCTAGCTACCTTGACAGCCTGGTTTATTCTCTTAGAGATGATGGAACTGTTGAAGGGCTTAGACTGGCAGGCTGACAGAGAATGATTCCTATAGCTTTTGGGAGATGGAAGGCATTGAGCATGGTCATTATTTGGCCCGAGTTAGATATGAATCCTCCCTTTGCTGTACGGAGTCTGTTCTTTCTCCACATAGCAGCATGGGACAGTATGTTATTAAAAGCATATTTGGAGACTATATAACATTTAGGGATTACCTCAGGTCCAATTGGAAGGCATGGAGAAAGCCACCATCCAAGCCTGTTGGTTAGTAATGTGTAGGTAATGCCTGTGATTCTACCAACTCGGCATAAGACACTATGTTATAGCACATTTTATGTGTCTCCTCATGTGAAAAGCAGCTGACATCTGTAGGTATAAGTGGCCTGAGGCAATGTGCCCTCCTGTGTATGTGAAGTATTGGGCAATAGTTCCTCTAGGTTTCAGTACAGGAAAGAGAAAGAGAATCATCAGGGTTAGGTTGAGGAAGGTGGCTTGAAATATGAATGGTTGGACAAGACTGGAAAGTAAATGTGGCATCTTCCAGTATCACCACCTGGAGAGAAAGAACTCAAGAAAGAGGTAAGGTTTGTAAGACTTTATAAGTTAAGAGATAGGACAGGTTACAGTGGGAGAAGATAGTTGTGAGTGACCCAAAAGTAGTTTCTTTGATTTCCAAATAAGGAGCTCATCAGCTGCTAAAGCACAAATGCAAGGTGCCCATCCCTGAGTGGTGAGGTCTATTTGTTTTTTTTTTTGATAGGTATGTTACAAGGGCAAAAGTGGACACAGATGATGCCCTTGGGCACATAGGGAATAACCCTATCTTTCTGTTACACAGAGGGAAGGCCTGAATTATGTCTGGAAGGTTTAGGGGCAGCATTTTGAAGACCTACAAGGGGGCAGTTCCTAAATAGATCCTAGGAATATGGAGGCAGAGCCAGGCTGAACTTGTTTAGCTAGAGGCCAGCATGTTCTAGAAAAGGAAATCCAGGACCGGTAACAAAGCTACACAGAGAAACCCAATTTCTAGAAAACAAACAAACAAACAAAAACAGAAATGAAAGTAAAACAGAGACAGCTGTCAGATGTACTTTGCAGCTCATATTCACAATCAGAAAAGTGCATAGGGGAATGGAGCCTTTTTTGTAGATAGGTAGATTTTAAGACAAAGCAGCTGAAAACTCACTCAGCCCACTAGCCAACATCAGCCAGGTTTGTACTATTAATTGGAGGCAGAGCCCAGGGGAATTTATGTTTTATCCTGTGCTCCCCTTTCAGTTTCCCTGCTTCTTTAAGAACACGAGGGGGGATAAATGAGTCAGCAGCTCTGATGGAGATCTCCAAATTCACTGATGTCATTTGCTTTCTATTCCTGGGTTTCAGATCTCACTCCTTATTGGTTCCTACTCTATGTCTATTCAAATAGGAGGCAGTCCGATCAAATAAAAATGCCTGCACTGAAGGGTTTTACCAGCCAGGCTCCTGGCTAACTTCCAGCTTGCAGCTGGAATTAGGCAGGATCCAGACTGAAAACAACTCCATATAAAGAATGCTGTACCAGAGAGCTGCAAAAGAGCAAGTCAATTTGTACCTAACATAGGCAGGGATTTCTTGGGTTTTCCCACACTCCTGCTCTGAATCACCCGCACCTGTTTGCTGTGCATGAAATGTGCTCCTGTCTCTAAAAGCCACTGCTTCAGTCTTAGTATCTGTGGCATGTGCCTCAGTCTTGCATTCTTCATTATCACATTGTTGGCAGAGAAGATTTATGTAGGGAAATAATACCTGACATAAAACAGGGATGTATAGATCACGTGCAACCTCAGTGGACCCATTAAAAAATGACTGTGTCAGGCAATATTCTCACTGCCACCTGGGATTCTGTGAAAATTTCAAGTGTCAAATTCCACATAAAGTGCATTTGGGGAATCTAAAATGGCATATCGGAAACTGTTACATGCAGGTTACAATTGACAGCCCCAAATCACACTCAGCCCTCAGCAGGTGGAAAGCAAGGCTTTCAAGTAGGTAGCCAGGGCCAAGTAGCTGGAAGAATGATCACCCCCTACTTACCACGGGATGCTTTTCTCATTTGGGAATGGCATTCTGGTCCTAGGATACATTATATTTTTTTCCAGTCATCCATTTTCAGTTCCGTTTTTTTAGCTGCAGCACACATTTCACTGTGAGGGTGAAATGACTCAGCAGCTCTGAAGCAGATCTCAAAGTGTACCACAGGATTTGCTTTCCATTGGTAGATTTGAGATCACTCTCCTGATTGGCTCCTGTGTGAGGGGCATTGCCTACTCCCACATTTCCCCATAGCAATCTTGCTTAGAAGCAGCAGGAAATATTAGGTAGAATGATAGAGGGGAGAGGAACAGATAGAAATTACAGATTAGACTCAGGATTGCCTGGATTTAAATCTGTGTGGCCTAGGATATTTAAAGAAATGACAAGGGGTTGAGCAAAAATATCCTCCCCATTTTAGTAAAGTGTAGACCAACTCAGACACCTGCACTCAGGTCCATGGTCCAATCATCCTCTCTATGCAGACTTGCTGGGTAAATGGCCACGAACAGGTTCCTATTCCTGACACAATTGGAAAGCATACACCCCTCCTTCAAAGGCAAGGAGAGCTAATAAACATCTCAGCAGAGCAAGTTCTTACCAGTCTGTCTCTGGCTATATTTGGGGTCTCTGTTGCTCATGGTATAACCAAAACCCTATTGTACATTGACCCAGACAAAGCAGATTGATCCTACCATACACACGAGACAGAGCCCTTGAAAATTCGCAAATCAGAGATACTTTGATTGCCACCATTATAGCCCTGACTCACCTAATCCTGTCAAATGTGCAGCAAGTAGATCCTGATTCTGCATATACTGCTTAACTTTAAGATGTGGCCTCCCTCTGTTAGTTTGAATTCACTTCATGTGTTCCTATCTGGCAGAGACTAGGGGAATCCTTCCCTTAAAGATATGGCATCTGTGTGTCAGGCTTGGATTGCTGCTCTCTGGGCAAGTAAGATAATTTTCTTGATGCTTTAGTATGTGGCAGAGACTAGCAAAATCCTTCTCTTTCCTCTACCCTGGGAGATTTATTGTGGGGATGCCTATGGCACTGTACATTCCTTTGTGATCTTCAGAGTCACTGAAAATATCAATTAGTAATATTTGTAGATACTACCCAACCTATCACCCAAGAAAATAAAGGATGGTTCATAAAGTACAGCATAAGAAAATTGCTTGTCATTATCCTGTTGCCATATATATTCTCACAGATTCAACTTTCCATTCTTGTTTTGCTTTATTACTGTGTTCTGGCATGCAGAATCTCTTGTACATAATCTTTTCTTACTTGTTAGTCCATTCCAATATATGACATCTGTAGATGTAGCAGGAATCTTACAAGTTCTTATTAATAAAATGAAACCTGAGCCAGGTATTGGGGTGAACACTGGAAGATCAGAGAGACAGAACAAGCCATAGCTAACCTCACGTCACCAACTTCTCTGCTTATCTTGTTTCCTCAGAATGGTAGCTTCTGTGTCCTCATCCCAATGGCACTCAGCTAAACTACTGCTTGAAAGCCTGAATGTTTAACCAGCCAAATGCTTCTAGTTTCTGGTCTTCATGCCCTATATAAATTTCTGGTTTTGCCATCACTCCCTAGGATTAAAGGCTCTTTGCTTGTGATTAAAGGCATGTGTCACCATGCCTGGATGTTTCCAATGTAGCATTGAACAGATAGATTTCTGCCTGTGGAATGCTAGGAATAAAGGCATGTGCTACCACTGCCAATCCTAAGTATTTGGTGGCTTTTCTATTCTATGAATCCAGATAAGTTTATTAGGGTATACAACATTTTTGGGAACACAATACCACCATATTTTCCCTTCTTTGTGTCTAAAATTAAAAAAAACTTATAACTAATACAAGAAAAACTATCTAATAAGTATATATAATATATATACAGTTGAAAAAGTCCATTATATATATTAACAATGTCCAGTTCAGTAACATTTGAAGAACTCAAATAAAAACCATTACTTAGCCTATTTAAAACATGTAGTTCCTTTTAAAATATTTTTTCATTTCATAATACATTCAGTAATATAGCATTTGTCATTTTTTTATTTTCCCCTTTTTCTTTTTAGTGCAAATTCAGTGATCTACCATTTATCCTATAAGTCTTTATCTTCTTTTTTTAAAACAAAAACTCTGAAATTGCTGGTAAATACTTTTATCATGAAGGGGTGTAGGATTTTGTCAAATGCCTTTTCTGCATCTAGTGTGATGATCATGTGGTTTTTATCTTTGAGTTTGTTTATATGGTGTATTACATTGATGGACTTTCATATGTTGGACCACCCTTGCATCCCTGGGATGAAGCCTACTTGATCATGCTGGATAATTGTTCTGATGTGTTCTTGTTTTTCAGTATTTTATTGAGTATTTTTGCATCAATGTTCATGAGGGAGATTGGTCTGTAGTTCTCTTTCTTTGTTGCATCCTTCTTTGGTTTAGGAATCAGGGTAATTGTAGCCTCATTGAAGGAGTTTGGTAATGTTCCATCTTTTTCTATTACGTGGAACAATTTAGAGAGCATTGGTATTAACTCTTCTTTGAAGATCTGGTAGAATTCTGCGCTGAAACCATCTGGTCCTGGGCTTTTTTTGGTTGGGAGACTTTTAATGACTATTTCTATTTCCTTAGGGGTTATTGGACTATTTAAATAGTTTATCTGCTCTTGATTTGACTTATTTATGTGGTACCTATCCAGAAAAATGTCAATTTCTTTTAGATTTTCCAGTTTTGTGGAGTAGAGGTTTTCGAAATATGACCTTATAATTCTTTGGATTTCCTCAATGTCTGTTGTTATGTCCCCATTTTCATTTCTGATTTTGTTGATTTGGATTCGCTCTCTCGGTCATTGGTTAGTTTGGATAAGAGCTTCTCTATCTTGTTGATTTTCTCAAAGAACCAACTCTTGGTTTCATTAATTTTTTTGTATTATTCTCTTAGTTTCTAATTTATTAATTTCACCTCTCATTTTGATAATTTCCTGGCGTCTATTCTTCCTGGGAGACTTGGCTTCTTCTTGTTCTAGAGCTTTCAGGTGTGCAGTTAAGGCACTAGTGTCGAATTTCTCCAACTTCTTTATGTGGGCATTTAGTGCTATGAATTTTCCTCTTAGCACTGCTTTCCTAGTGTCCCATAAGTTTGGCTATGTAGTGTCTTCATTTTCATTGATCTCTAGGGAGTCTGAAACTTCTTTCTTTATTTCTTCCTTAACCCATTGGTGATTCTGTTGAGCATTATTCAGTTTCCATGAGATTGTAGGTTTTCTGTAGTTTTTGTTGTTGTTGCAATCTAACTTTAAACCATGGTGGTCTGATAGAACACATAGAAATACATGAACTATGAACCAAAGGCTGAGGGGTTCCCAACTGGATCAGGCCCTCTGAATAGGTGAGACAGTCGATTGGCTTATCTGTTTGGGAGACATCTAGGCAATGGTATTTCAGGTCCTGGGCTCGTTGAATGAGTTAGCTGTTTGAAACCTGGGACTTATGCATAGACGCTTGGCTAAATCTGGGAGGAGGGGACTGGACCTGCCTGGACTGAGTCTATCAGGTCAATCTCAGTCCTCAGGGGAGACCTTGATCTGTAGGATGTGGGAATGGGGGGTGTGCTGGGGGGATGGGGAGGCGGGCAGGAAGGGAGAGAACAAGGGAATCTGTGGCTATTATGTAGAACTGAATAGTGTTGTAAAATAAATAAAAAAGAAAGATATAATATGCACAATGTTTAGGATGATACTGGAAAGTTTATGTGAATTAATGACATAAATGGTAATAATGCATATGTGAAGATAGTTATAAAATTCCCTGAATATTTTTTCAAAGTCTATGGAGCATAAATATTCTTTTAAGGCAACTCTACATTTACTATATATGCATAAAATTACAAAACAGGCTACCATTTGTGCTCATGTTGGCCCAGGGTATGTGTACAGGGTGATTTTTCACAAGGAAGTTTTCTCCAGAGATAGGACCTCACACTGGCTACATCTGTTCTTGCTGGATGAGAGTGTTATTATATTCATAGCAACAAATGTTGTACTGGGGGGTTTGTCTTTTACGCTTAGAGAAATTGCACCATAGAACTAGAAGTTTTATGAAAATCAATGATGTCACAAAATAAATGTCTGACCAAAATTGCTATAAAAATGAGCATGTTTAATTTCATAAACATAATGTGATTATTTGAAGTTGACCATCATTTCAAAAACTCTAAAAAGTAGACAAAGAGGGAAGATTTTGATATACTGACATCAAGTGTGAAATAATTTCCGCTAAGTTTTTCTTTTTAATTACATGTGACTTGGTTTTACTAGTAATTATGCTGAGGGCTTAAATGTATTTTCATGTTTAATTGTTTCACTTCTAAGTCTGACTGAATCACTCAAACTTTCACACATCATAATCATCACAGGATGAATCTTGTCATGGCTAAACTTTCAAACAAAAAGAAAGCAGACATATTGGTTAAATTAAAAAAAAAGAAATTGCTTGTAAAATCATTAGCTTTACCTTGTTGATTTTTAATCCTGTTAGCTGCAATTTTGCCATCATAAAGAAGGATGATTATAAGTGGTCATAATAGGTCTACATATGGCTTTAGGTATTGTTACTAACATCCGATTAGTGTAAAAAACTGGTAAAAGAACCCCTTTATAATGCAAAAATGGTCCAGCATAATTAACCAAATACTGTGGTTTTATATACCTGAGAATCCATATGATTTTTCTTGTAGGATATGTGTGTGTGGATTACAAAAGAACAGCAGAGACACTGGTATGGGTATACTTTTAAACACACTGTAAACAGTCTAGGTATCTTTTCTCTGTTTGGATCTCTTTTTAATAATCAAATGTATTGTTTTTGATGGCATGAGACAGATCCTGACCTACTATTACAGTTGCAGTTTTACAGGACTGAAGTTATTGTATGATTTGGCGCATGACATTTGTTGTTGTAACATCCCCCACCTGGATCTCTGAGAGGACAATTCATGGCTTAGCTATCAAGAACTATGACTACTGCCACAGTTCATGCAAAAGTCACTGTGCAATAACTACTTAGGCCTTATAGTAGACAACATAATTGCTGAGAATATACATATATGTATAATTTTCTTTTATAAAATGAATTAATCTTATTATTTATTTATCATTAAGACACTGTGAGATATTATATAACTGTTGGCACTATTTTGAAGAAAGCTTGAATTCAATATTTTTCTTCAACCATAATAGCTTTTTGTAGAGCACTTTAATAGATATAAATATATTATGTGTTATTATTATTAAACTACATGTAAAATTATGATTATAAATTATAATTCTGCAACAATGTATGTACTTATATATCATAATTATAATTCTACTACATAAGAAAACACACATAAGTTTCTGAAACAAACAGATCACAGAGATAGCAGCCAGATTCATTTGACAGATGGCAGTCACAATCAGCAAAGTCGAGACAGGAATGAAGACTCCTTGTAAATAGATAGAATCTAGGCCATTCAGCTGGAAGTTTTCTCAGTACATCTATTATTTATTTTATTGCTATTTACCATTTGAGAGAAAACAAAAAGTGCATTAAACCCCACTGAAAGAATGTTAATTGGGAAGGGCAAAGAGAGATTGTACAATAGATTTACTAGAAGTGAATGGTGTGGAAAAGGTGGCCAGGGAATGGGTGGCATCTTCTGTTGTTGGTCCCGTGAGCATGTGCTTGTGGCCTTATGCAGCTATGTCCACATAATTTACTTGATCAAGCTGCAAGCATATTCCATGTTCATGTAGCACAGGGATTACATAGGATGCAAGGATCTGGGATGACTGAGGATTCTGCCTGACTGATGGACAGTGCATGCATGGTTATTTAGTTAGGGGTGGCTAGGAATTGTCACATTCCTACTACACTTGTAGTTATAGGAAAACGTAGGGAGTTAAGGGTGACAGATAAATTGGAATGTGGGATCTTTGCTGCCGAGAACTGCTTCCAGCTGACTTGTTGGGCATTAAGTAATATTGGGTGTAGGGAAGGTGGCTTTTCAAGAGGTAGCTAGACAATCAGATGTATTGGAATATTTTCTTCTGGTTTGTGCCCTGTGAAATTGACAAGTTGCTTGAGAGTCAGAAGAAGCAATTCAGAAAAGAAAATTTATCTTGCAAGGGTCCCCAGGAAGAGGGAGGTACATCCTTTGATCAGTAAAGTTTGAATGATACTTATCTGAAGGGTATCTGGACTGTCCAGTTGGATCCAAGCTGGCTGTGGTGCTTGGAAGAAGTTTTATGTTTACCAAGAATAAAATATTAAACATATTATGAGGCAACCAAAAGGAATTTAAAATCTTGAGCTGTGAGCCATAATCTTATAATGTTAAGTACTCTGCTTCTATCAGAGAGAGAGAGAGAGAAAGAGAGAGAGAGAGAGAGAGAGAGAGAGAGAGAGAGAGAGAGAGAGAGAGAGAGAGAGAGAGAGAGAAGTGGGTGGAGAATGTAGATAGAGTTTAGAGTTTTCCTGGTGTGACTGGCCCATTATCAGGACAAATCTTTCCCACCTGCCATTTCTGCAGTTGCTCAGAACCAACCAAGTAAACACACAGAGACTCATATTGTATATTAACTGTATGGCCATGTTGGGTTTCTTGCTATCTGTTCTTATATCTTAAATTAGCCCATTTCTATTACTCTATACTTTGCCATGTGGCTCATGGCTTACTGGTATCTTACATCACACTTCTACTCCTGGATGCTGGCAGCATTTCTCTGCCTCAGCATCCCTGTTCCAATAATTTTCTTCTCTGCTCATCCTGCCTACACTTCCTGCCTGGCTACTGGGGAAAGCCCTCAAGTTTATCACCTGTGCAGGGTTACAAGAAGTTCCTTGAAGGGTATCTTCCATTTAGTGTACAGGGGTGAGGGTTGTTGGGCTGGAGGGGAAAGAAGGACCTGATTCCCAAAATGGATAGAGGTTTGGGCATGGATTATCACATGACTGGTGTAAGGAATAGTCAGCAAATTCCAGAGGATACTTCATAGGTGATGGCATACAGGAGTGAGGAGGTGATCAGGGAGAGGTAAAAGTTTGGATCAGCGGTGAGAGGTTAGAGCTAGTCACCCATAGATGAGTTCAAATGGTGGGATTTAAAGGGCTTTTTTGGGAAGTGTCCAGAGCCTGAAAAGAGCTAGAAACAATAATTTCACCCAGGCAGGATTTCTGGTGACATCTTAATGAGATTGTGTTTTAACGATTATTCATATACTGTACCTTCCCTAAGGAGTTTTGATGGTAAACGATGTGAAAATTTCAAGGTATATTGAAAGCTTTAGATATAGTCTAGAAATTCTGGAAGGTGAACTCCAGACTAATATCAGACTGAATAAATTCAGGGATCCCAAATCCTGGGGAAGGATGTCAGGGACTGTCTGAGGCCACTTAGTATAAACAAGAAATATCTCCACACAACTCAAAAATGAATCCATGACCATGAGGAGACATTTAATTTGTCTGACTGTGAGCATATTGGTAAAATTGTGCTGCCAGTCAGTCCTTGGAAGGTTCCCTCTAACCTGGTTGGTGTTCAAAAGTGGGCTCCAAAATGAAGAACTCTATTCTGTCTTCTGACAACATTTACAATAACCAGTAATAGGTTTAAGGACTGTAAGTTCTCAGAGGTAGGTGTAGCTGAAGTTATCCTGTTCATTTCCAGTTCCCATGGTACTCAGAACCAAGCAAATACACCGAGACTTATATTAATTTCAAAGTATATGGCCTAATGGCTCAGGCCTCTTATTAGCTGTTCTTACTTCTTACAATAACCCATTTCTATTAATCTATAAGAAGCCATGTGGCTCTTGGCTTTCCGGTTTTTTAACATGTTGCTTTTCCTCATGGCAGCTGGCAGCATCTCCCTCACTCAGTGTTCCACTTCCCAGAATTCTACTCTCTCTTTGTCTCACCTATGCTTCCTGCCTGGCTACTGGCCAACCAGAAATTTATTTATTAACCAATCAGTTCAAAACATTCAGAGCATACCGAACATCCCACTACACTTCCCCATTTCTTTTTTTTTAAAGGAAGGTTTTACTTTTCACATAGTAAACTTACAAATAACATAACAATTTTCAAGCAAGAATTATAGTTAAAATATCTAGTCCATTTGGTATGTGCCAAAATTATCGGTTATATCTTATCTATCCTATATTTGTGAGTCTAAGGTTTTGTTTCTATCTTATCTTTTATCATAACTAAGGAAAATTATAACTATCTAGTCTTCAACTACATCAAAGACCTAAGAAGAATATATTACTACCTGTAAAATGGGAGAATGATGAGAGCAACTTTCAGGAGTCTTGGGAGAGTAGACAGAGACAACTGGTAGCCTAGACAGTCATCCAAAGTTCCTTTATTCAGATTGGGTATCTGTCTTCTGTCTTCAACCCACAGTCCTAGAGGCTCTCAGTCACTTCTCTCTCAGTTTCTCTCTCTCTCTCTCTCTCTCTCTCTCTCTCTCTCTCTCTCTCTCTCTCTCTCTCTCTCTTGCTTTCTTGCTGTCTCTCTGTCTCTCTCTCTTCATTTTTTCAAGACAGGTTTTCTCTCTGTAGCTTTTTGCCTTTCCAGGAACTCACTTTTGAGACCAGGCTGGTCTCGAACTCACAGGGATCCACCTACCTCTGCCTCACGTGTGCTAGGATAAAAGGCTTGTACCACCACTGCTAGTGTTTTCAGTCACTTCTCTCTGTGTCCTTTAGAATGTATGGCAGTTTCCTTGACAAAACAGGAACCTAAAGTACCATTTTGCCAAAAAAGTTAGTGGTCACCTTCCTATGTTTCCTGCATGTCGTGTCATATATTTTATCAATTAGTCCAGGCAAGAACAGTTTCTTGCCCAAATGGCTATTTTTAACAACAAAAAGATAAATTCCATATGGAGTGTCTTCAATGTTCATCTTCCTGTCTGAAGTAATATGGTGATGCCAGGAAAAAAACATGTCTCACTGTACAGAATGCCTAAATTTTTAAAAATATTTTAAATGTCATATTCTGTAGGTCTTAGAAGTCTTTGAAGATTACCTCCATAACAGCAATATATCTATGTATACCAAGAAATCTTAACATGAATATAAGTTTGACTATCATAGAAGACTAAATATTAATCTCTATTTTTAATTATCAAGTGCAGTCTAAATGAATTACATAAAAACAATATCTTAAACAAGAGTAGAAATATATATACAGTTTTACAAATTAAGTTTAAACTTGTATCAATAACCAAAATCTTTTGCAATGTAAAACATTTTAAACAAGTTGTTCTTTAAATGTACATTCAATAACCTACCATTTCTTCTTATCATATCTTGATCCTATCCTTCATTTTTATTTTCAGAAAGAGATTGTATTTAAATCAACCATTTTTAAATAAAAATATTTCCTTATTTCTATGCCCTACTATAGGGCTCTTGATGGGACAAAAAATCTCTCAAACTCTGTTTTAGCAATATGCTTGGGTTTAGAGAAAGAGTGAGCCAATTTCACCTCCAATGCAAGCTTGGCATATTTGGGAATTTGGGCACAGCTTCTCATACTACTTCCTGCTTGATGAGGATGCTCTATTCTTATGGGAATATAAAGAAAATTTTAGGATTAAGGGATAGTCCATGAGGCTGAATTGTCTTACAGAAAACTCTGTGTAACTCAGTGGGAATAGGTCAAGCCCACATGTATGGAACCCACCATAGAGTAGTTCAAGCCGGCATGTTGCAGGTTCTCAGCACCCACATGAGAGATGGTTCCTTCTCCTTTTAAAATTGGTTATTTTCAGATTTCAGATGGATACTTGAGCCACTGGGTGCCTTTTGTAGCTGAAGTTAGCCTGAATTTTCCAGGCTCCCATTGCCCTCAGACAGAAGAAAACACATTAAGACTTATTATTAACAAACTGTATGGCTGAACGGCTCAGGATTGTTGTTAGCTGTTTTATATCTTAAATTAACACATTTCAATTAAGCTATAAGTTGTGATGTGCCTCGGGGCTTAACAGTATCATTACATGTTGCTTCTCAACATGGATTCTGGCAGCATCTCCCTCACTTTTCCTTCCACTTCCACAAATTTGTCCTGCCTACACTTCCTGCCTGGCTACTGGCCATTCAGCAATTTAGTAACCAATCAGAGCAAGACATTCAGAGCATACAGAACATCCCACAGCATTTGGGCTGTAGGTTCCCTTTTTTAACTGAAACACAACAATACTATTAGCGTGAAATGGGTGGTTTAGATATGACAGAATTGGCCTAGTTACAAGAGATGACTGTGAGGATATGTATTGAAATCTATCTATTGCCTGTGGTGAAGTACATGAGTCTTGGCTCTAGACTGCCACTATCCTCGATGCTAGGTTGATATAGTTATTTCCCTTAGAGAATATAGAGCTATCCGTCTGATGAGATTGACAGTGAATAATTCCTATTGCATTTGGGAAATAGGAAGCTTTTATCTTGACCAATATTTGCCTGGAGTTAGTTATGAATTGTCCTTTTGCTGTGAGAAGCCCATGGTTTTTCCAGATATGAGTGTGGGTTAGGAGGATAGGAAAAGTATATTTGGAAGCTGGTGGTGGCACATGCCTTTAATGCCAGCACTTCGGCGTCAGACCCAGGCAGGTGTCTGTGAGTTCAAAGTTAGTATGGTCTACAGAGCAAGATTTGGGACAGGCACCCAAATTACACAGAGTTAGCTGTCTTGCATAACAAAAATAAAAATCATATTTGGAGTATGTATACTCTTTCAGAATTGCCCCTGTGCCAACTGGAAGGTATAGGTGCTAGACATTAGGGAGGTATAGTGCAGATTCCTTAAGCAGAGACTATTGCAATTTCTGGAAAGGATTAAAAATGGGGTGAATGAGGGATTAATATAGGATTTCTGAGCCGTCTCATAAGAGGAGTGAGACACGATATTAAGAAGATCAAACACAGGATTACAGGGTGTCAGTTATTTCTTGAAAGGTAAGAATAACCTGTTTAGTAGAGCATCCAACAAAAGACTGAATTATATGCTTTCTATCTGAAGCTATAACCTAGTATGATGTGGTAATGTTTACACCCAAATAGGTGATCTGAGGAGTGGAGAGCTGGATTTTGGAACTTGAGTCTCAATAACTCCAACTCTACAAAAAATTTAGAAGAGGAGAGGTGTTAATTTGAATAACCTATACTTATGGGCCACAGAGTAGAATGTTATCTACTAATTGTAAAAGTTAAAGCCAATGAGGGAGAAGGAGAGCAAGCCACAAGCTGCGGATTGATGAAATAATTGTGGGATGTCCATGAATCTGTTAGTCAAGACAGTCCAAGTTAGCTACATGTACAGGTAAGTGTCAGCATCTGCCCAAGATAAGAAAAAGATATTTTGAGACAGAGGGTTGAGAGGTATAGGAAAGAAGGTATCCTTGAGATCTAGAACTGAGTAGTGTGTGGTTTCTGAAGGGATAGTGTAAAGAATTTAGTAAAATCCAGGCATAACCAAATGAGAGGACATCTGAAGATCTAATGAGATGCAGGTGTATTGATATTTTGTTTGTGCTGAAATGTGGTGATATTTTATTTATGGTTTATTACATCTTGCTGGAATAAGGCAGGAAAGGAAAGCCATTTTAAGTAAACAAAAATTCAGGCAGCACACTTATCAGACAGGGTCTCTGTGTGTTCAACGCCATACTTGGGAACAGAGCAAAGCATGGTGACACACTCTTATGTCCAGTACCAAACATAAAGACCTGGAGTTATATACAGACATACCATGTAAAAAGAGATAGATGGGCTAATATAGAAAAATAAAGGGGAAATAGCAAGTCAATGAAAGCATGTGTAAGACGGCAAGTAGCTTGCATTGGGAAGCTGCAGGGTTGGTGAGGTAAGGTTTGAGTGTGATTTTTCCCATTTCCATGATCTCTAAGTCTTCACCCCTATATTTAGCACTGTGTTTTTTATTTAATGATACCATTTAGAAACTTGTCTACATGCATGTCTTAAATTAGGTCGTATATTCTTTTAGGCTTCTTAACTCTAAGTATAGAGATATTAAAAGGAAAAAAATCACATGAAGTGGCATCTTTCTGAGAAGTTCAAGAATGATGGAATTAAATCCTCTAAGTCTCTGGAGTAAAAGAGTGTACTGAATTTGAGTGATGTACAAAGTAGGGTGCTGGAATTGGATAACAATAGAGTGATAGTTTCTAGCAGCAGAAGATTGCTGGCTATACATGACTATGGGGTCTACATGAGAGATTGAAAGGAAAATATCATGTTAGAGGTAGTGGGCTGAGTGCCAAGAAGGAGGAGGAGAGGAGCTGCTGACAAATCTGTGGTAGGGAAATATGGGCACAAATGAAATAGAAGCTACTGCCTTAGCTAAAAATATTCTTCCAATTATGAACACAGAGCAGTTTTCCACATACAAACTGCGTGTAAGAGGTATGCCCATGAAAATACATTCAAGTCATTGGGTTTGGTGAGGTAAGTTAGGATGTCCCTCTACCCAAACAACAGGGAGATTGGAATGACAAGTTAGACACCAAAACTCGCACAGGATGCAGTAAGGGCCTCCAGTGTTCATAGGATGGAAATGGATCATCCCTATATAATAATAGCTACTCAAGATTTTGGTATGACTTGAGTATTGTTGGGTAAGTACCTGCATACCTTCAAAAGCCCCTTACCCAGGGTAGGGGATTGCCTGTTTGTTGGTTTTAGATTGATGTCCCAATGTCATGAGTTATGATGATACAGGATATGAAAATGCCGAGGTATATTAAAAACTTTAGATATGGTCTGGAAAATCTGGAGGTGAACTCCAGACTAATATCAGACTGAAGAAATATAGGGATCTCATATCCTGGGGAAGGAGGTCAGGGAATGTCTGAGACCACTTAGTAGAAACAAGATATATCTCTACACAACTCGATAATGAGTCCCAAATCATGAAGAGACCTTTATTTTGTCTGACTGTAGGAATATGGGTAACACTGAGGTGCTGGTCAGGCCTTGGAAGGTACCCTCTAACCTGACTGGAGTGAAAAGTTTGGCTAAAAATGTGGAACTGTATTCTGTCTTCTGTCAACTTTTACAATAGGCAGTAACCGTTTTTAAGGACTATAATTCCTCAGGTTAGGTGTAGCTGAAGTTATGCTATTCCTTCCCAGATTCATGGCACTCAGAACCAAATAAATACAGAGAGACATATTATTTACAAAATGTATGGCCTAATGGCTCAGGGTTCTTGTTATCTGTTATTATTTCTTAAATTAACCCATTTCTATTAATCTATAAGTTGCCATGTGGCCCTTGGATTACCATTTTTAACATGTTTCTTATCATGGCAGCTGGCAGCATCTCCCTCACTCAGCCTTCAACTTCCCCAAATTCTCCTCTTTCTCTGTTCCTTTTATACCTCCTGCAAGGCTACTGGCCAATCAGCACTTTATTTATTAACCAATCAGAGCAACATATTTAGAGCATACAGAACATCCCACAGCACTTCTCCTTTTCTTTTCTTCCAAGAGGAAGGTTTTACTTTTAACATAGAAAAATTACAAATAAACAAACCATTATGAAGCAAGAATTTTTTTTTCTTTTGGTTTTTCAAGACAGGGTTTCTCTCTGTAGCTTTGTTCCTTTCCTGGAACTCACTTCGTAGCCCAGGCTGGCCTCGAACTCATGGAGATCCGCCTGCCTCTGCCTCCAGAGTGCTGGGATTAAAGGCATGCACCACCACTGCCCGGCTTCAAGCAAGAATTTTAGTTAAAAAATCAAGTCTGTTTGTATCTGCCAAAATTATGGAAGATCATATCTATCCTCTATATATGTGAGTCTAATGTTTCCTATCTAACTTATCTTTTATCATTACTAAGGAAAATTATAACTATCTAGTCTTTAACTACATCAAAGACCTCAGAAGAATGTACAATTACCTGAGAAATGGGAAAATGATGAAAGCAACTTTCAGGGGTTTTGTGAGAGTAGCCAGAGATAGCTGCTAGCCTAGACTGTCATCCAAAGTTCCTTTATACAGATAGGGTATCTGTCTTCAGCCCACATGCCTTGAGTCTCTCAGTCACTTCTCTCTCTCTCTCTCTCTCTCTCTCTCTCTCTCTCTCTCTCTTCATTTTTTAAGACAGGGTTTCTCTGTGTTACTTTTTGCCTTTCCTGGAACTCTCTTTGGAGACCATGCTGGCCTTGAACTCACAGGGATCCAACTGCCTCTGCCTTCCTATTGCTGGGATAAAAGGCGTGTGCCACCTCTGCCATTTTTCAGTCATTTCTCTCTCTGTCCTGTAGAATGTGTGGCAGTTACCGTGATGAAACTGAAACCTAAAGTACCATATTCCCAAACAAATTTCAGTGGTCACTTTCCTATATTTCCTGCACATGGAGTCATATATTTTATCAATTAGTCCAGGAAAGAACAGTTTCTTGCCCAAAGGGCTATTTTTGCCAAGAAGAACATAAAATCCATATGGAGTGTCTTCCATGCCCATCCTCCCCTATTAAGTACTTTGGTGGTGCCAGAAGCAGAGATGTCTCATTCTCCAGAAAGTCTAAAAAATATAAAAAATGCCATATTCTCTAGGTCTTAGAAGTGTTTGGATATTACCTACCTAACTGCAATGTGTCTATGTATACCAAGAAAAATTAACATGAATATAAGTTTGACTATCATAGAAGACTAATTATTAATCTGTAGTTCTTAATTATCCAGTACATTCTAAATGAATTACATAAACATGATATCTTAAACAAGAGTAGAAATATATATATATATATATATATATATTACAAAATTAAGTTTAAACTTGTATCAATAACCAAAATGTGTAGCAATATAAAATATTTTAAACAAGTAGTTCTTTAAAAGTAGATTCAATTATCTATCCTTTCTGCCTATCATATCTATGTCCTATCCCCCACTTTTATTTTCAGAAAGCAATTGTATTTAAATCAACCATTTTTAAATAAAAATATTTCTTTATTTCTACCCCAAACCACAGGGCTCTTTATGGGAAAAAAGATTCTCTCAACCTCTGTTTTAGCAATATGCTTAGGTTTAGAGCAGGAGTGAGCCAATTTCACCTTCAATTCAAGCATGGCATATTTGGGAATTTGGTTACAGCTTCTCATATTACTTCCTGCTTGATGAGGATGGTCTATTCTTATGGGAATATAAAGAAAATTATAGGATTAAGGGATAGTCAATGAGGCTGAATTGTCTTACAGGAAACTCTGTGTAACTCAGTGGGAATCGGTCAATTCCAAATGTGTGGAACCCACCATAGAGTAATTCAAGCCCACATGTTGCAGGTTCTCACTACCCACATGAGACATGGTTCCTGCTCCTGTTAGAATTCGTTATTTTTCAGATTTCAGGATTGAAACTCGAGCCATTGTGTGCCATTTGTAGCTGAACTTATCCTGATTCTGCCCAGCTCATGCTGCCCTCAGACACAAGAAAACACACCAAGACTAATATTATTTACAAACTGTAAGGCCTAATGGCTTCTTGGTAGCTGTTCTTATATCTTAAATTAACTCATTTCTATTAATCAATAAGTTGCCATGTGACTCATGCCTTAACAGAATCATTAAATGTTGTTTCTCAACATGGATTCTGGCAGCATCTCCCTCACTCAGCCTTCCACTTCCACAAATTTTCCTCTCTGTTTGTGATGCCTATACTTCCTGCCTGGCTACTGGCCATTCAGCACTTTATTTATTAACCAATCAGAGCAATATATTCAGAGCATACAGAACATCCTACAGCATGTGGGCTGTAGGTTCCCTACTATGAACTGAAACATAAAAAGATGATTCTCATGAAAGAGCTAGTGCAGATACAACAGAATTGTAATAGTGACAGGAGATGACTGTGAGGATATTGGTTGAAATCTATGTATTGCCTGTGGTGCAGGACATGAGTCTGGGAAGTAGGAATCTTTTAACTTGACCAATATTTAACCTCAGTTAGTTATCAATTTTCTTTTTGCTGTGAGAAGCCCATGCTTTTTCCACAGATGAGTGTGGGACAGGAGGGTATGTAAAGTATATTTGGAAATTGGTGGTGGTGGCAAATGCCTTTAAAATCAGCACATCAGAGTCAGACCCAGGCAGATGTCTGTGAGTTCAAAGATAGCATGGTCTACAGAGGAAGATTCAGGAGAGGCACCAAAATTACACAGAGCTTGTCTTGCAAAACAAAAATAAAAGCATATTTGGAGTATGTATAACCTTTAGGAATTGCCCCTGTACCAACTGGAAGGTATAGATGAGAGACACTAGGAAGGTGTAGTTCAGAGTCCTGAAGCACAGCCTATTGCAGTCTCTGGAAATGTTTAATAATGAGATGATTGAGGGATTAATGCAGGATCAATCCCTGAGCTGCCTCATAAAAGGAGTGAGCCAGGAGACTGAAAAGATCAAACACAGGATTACAAGGAGTCAGCTATTTCTTGAATGGTAAGAATATCCTGTTTAGTAGAGCATCTTACAAAAGATTGAATTAGATGCTTTCTATGTGAAGCTATAGCCTAGTATGATGTGGTAATGTTTACATCCAAATAGGTGACCTGAGGAGTGGAGAGCTGGATTTTGGAACTTGAGATTCCATAACTCCACTGGTACAAAAAAATAGAAGAGGAGGTGTTAGTTTGACTGACTTACACTATGGGCCACAGAGGAGAATGTTATCTACTAATTGTAAAAGGTAAAGCCAATGAGGGAGAAGGAGAGCAAGCCAGAAGGTGAGGATTGATGAAAAAGTTGTTGGATGTCCATAAACTGTGTGTCAAGACCGTCCAGTTAGCTACATATACAGGTGAGTGTCAGCATCTGCCCAGGATAAGGAAATGATTATTCAGACAGAAGGCTGAGAGATATAGTAAAGAAGGTGTCCTTGAGAGCTAGAACTGAGTAGTGTGTGGTTTCTGAAGGGATAGTGTAAAGAATTGAGTAAAGTCCAGCCATTACAGGATTGAGAGTACCCATGAAGTTCTAATGAGCTGCAGGTGTACTGATATTTTATTTGTGCTGAAATGTGGTGCTATTTTATTTATGCTTTATTAAAGCTTGCTGGATATCAGGCAGGAAAGGACAGCCATTTTAAGTAAGCAAAAATTCAGACAGCACACTTTTTAGACAGGGTCTCTGTGTTTTCAAGGCCAATCTAGGGAACAGAGCAAACCATGGTGACACACTCTTTAAGGCCAGTACCAAACATAAAGTACTGGAGTTCTGTACAGACATACAATATAAAAAGAGATAGCTGGACTAATATAGCCAATTAAAGGGCATAAAAGCAAGGCAATGAAAGCATGTGTAAGACAGCAAGTAGCTTGCATTGGGAAGCTGCAGAGATGGTGAGATAAGGTTTGCTTGTGACTTTTCCCATTTCGCTGATCTCTTAGTCTTCACCCCTATATTTGGCATGGTGTTATTTATCTAATGATACCAATTAGAAACTGGTCTACATGCAGGACTTATATCAGGTGGTATATTCTAATAGGCTTTTTAACTCTAAGTATAGAGGTGTTAAAAGGAGAAGAATTTGGATGAAGTAGCATTATTCTTAGTAGTTCAGGGGTGATAGGCTTAAGTACCAGGTAGGGTGCTGAAACTGGATAAAAATAGAGTGATGGTTTCTAGCAAAAGCAGTGTTCTGGGTATCTAAGACACTGGGGTATATATAAGAGATTGAAAGTGAATTGTCATGTCAGAGCCAGTGGTGTGAGTGCCAAGGAGGTGGAGGGGAGGAGCTCCTGACAAATCTGTGTTAGGGCATTAATGAACTAGAAGCTAAAGCCTTAGCTAAAAAATTTCTTCCCATTATGCACACAGAGCAGTTTTCCACATACAAAACTGTGTGTAAGAGATAGTCTCATGAAAATACATTTAAGTCATGATGTTTGATGGGGTAAGTTATGGTGTCCTTCTACCCAGACAACAGGGAGTTTGGAATGAGAGGTAAGACCACAAAACTCCCATAGGATGCAGGAAGGGACTCCACTGTCCAAAGGAGGGAAATGGATTATCCGTATATAATAATAGCTACTCAAGATTTTGGTATGACATGAGAGTTTTTAAATAAACACCTGGGTACTGTCAATTGTCCATTAACCAGGGTATGAGATGGCCTGTATAATGGTCTTCAATTGTTGTCCCCATGTCATGAGTTACACAGCGTCAGTCAACTAACCTGTGTCCACATCAATAGTGTTTTAGATGAGGCCCCAGTGACCTACATGGGAAAGGGGTTGGCTCAAGCCCAATGGCTTTCTCTACATATTTTTAAACAGGGACCTGGAGGCCTTCATGTGGCTGGTCAGATAGACTCTGCTAGATTTGACAGTCTTGTTTGCAGGCTTATTCATGTCTCACATAGCTATGCAATGCAGGACCATAGACTATGTAATCAAGCTGCATACAGGTTACATAATCCCATACCATAGGGTAACTTAGTAGCCACGGCCCTGGGATGCCTAATTATCTTCCTGACTGATGGACAGAGGATGCACAGTCATGTAGTTAGGGGTTGATTGGTTCACATAACACCACAAGAGACCATAAGCCAGTACTTTACTGTTAGTTGGAGGCAGAGCTCTTAGTAACTTCATTTTATCCTATGTTCTCTTTTCAGTTTCCCTGCTCCTTTTACAGCACACAGGAAGGAGGGAGAGACAGATGATTCACCAGCTCTAATGGAGATCTCCAAAGTCATTGCAGTCATTTGCTTTCCCTTCTACTTTAGTCAGCTCTCTTCTTATTGGTTGTGTATTTGAATATGAGTCAGAGGGATGGAATAAAAGAGCTTGCAGTCCACAGTTTCAATAGCCAGGCTCCTGGCTAAATTCCAGCTCATAGCTGGATTTAGCCAAGCCTGACTGGAAATAACACAAGAGAAGGATAACTGTCCCAGAGAACTGCTGCAGACAGAGGCAGTAGAAACACGAACAAGCAGGGTTTGTTGGTATTGCCCACACCCCTTCTCTGAGTCACCTGCACCTGCTTGCTCTGCAAGGAATGTCCTGCTTCCTCTGCAGCCACTGCTTCAGCCTTAATACCTGACGGAAACCTGTGATGTATTGATTATATGCCCCCTTAGAGAACCCATTAAGAAAATGACTATGTCAGTGACAATTCCCACATAGCCACCTGGGACTCTATGAAAGTTTCAAGAATCAGATTCCACAAATAATTACATTTGGGAAATCAAAAATGGTATATTGATAATTTTTACCTGAGTAAAAATTGCAGGTAAAATTTGCAGCCCAGAATCACAATTAGCCATCCAGAGGTGTAAAGTAAGGCTTTTAGGGAGACAGCCAGGAAACAGTGCCAAGTACCAGGTACATGATCACTGTCTAGATTCCATGAGATATTCTTCTCTTTTGAAAATTGAATTCTGTGCCTAAGATTCATTACATCATTTCCTGTCATCCACTTTCAGGTTCGTTGTTTTGGCTGCAGCACACATTTAGTTGGGAGGGTGAAATGACTCAGCAGCTCTGAAGAGATCTCAAAGAGTACCCCAGGATTCGCTTTCCATTGCTGGAATTGAGTTCAATCTCCTTATTGTTTCCTGTGGGTTGTGCCATGTCCCATGCCCTCATTTCCACAGAGAATTCTGGAGTAGAAACAGCAGGAAATATGATTTAGAAGGCTTTAGGAAAGAGGAACACATAGAAATTACAGGATAGCTTTGAGATTGCTTGTATCCTAATCCATCCAGCATTTACTGTCTCTGCCCTTGGGTAGTTAAAGCAATGCCAAGGGGTGAAGAAAAGACAACCCCTTGCAGAGACAGGTGCAGGTCATCTCAGCCACCTGCACTCAGAACCATGATTCAATCATCCTCTCTAAGCAGACTGGCTGGGTAAAGCCTAATTGGGATCCAACAGGTTCCTATTCCAAACAAAATTTGAATGCTCACCCTCCTCATTCAGAAGCAAGAAGAGCTAAAAAATTGTCAGCACAGCAGTTTCTCACCAGTCAGCCTGTGGGTATAATCGGGAATCAGCTGCTTATGAGCAAACTAAAATCCGATTGTTATTTGGTGCCCAAAAGGCAGATTGCTCCTGTAGTACAGGGGAGACAGATCCCATGGAAATTTCCAAATCAAATATTGTTTGATTCAAGCATTACAGATCTGAGTCACCTGATCCTTTTCAATGTGCTGCAAGCAGATTCCTGCTTCTGCAGCTATGACTTCTCTTTAAAGATGTGGTCTCTCCTTCTCTGTTTGAGGTTACTTCAGGCTTTAGGATGTGGCATAGGCTAGGGGATTCCGGCTCTCCCCTTCTTCTGAAGCTACTGCTTTCCTTAAGGATAAAGCATCCCTGTGGCATTCTTGATGTCCTGCCCTATGGGAAAGCAAGTTGATTTTCTTGAGGCTTTAGTATCTGGCAGAGACTGGTGAAACCCTGCTGTTTCTTCTACCCTGGGAGATTTATTGTGGGAATGGCTTGGCATTATAATTTTATTCATGAACCATAGAGACACTGAAAATATGGAGCAGTAAAATTCGCAGTCACTTCTCTATCTGTTACCAGAGTCAATAAAGTATGAAAAATAAAGATTAGCACTGGAAAATTACTTGTTAATATCCTGGTGCCTTTTAGGTACACAGTATCAACTTTGCATTCTTGTTTGCATTATCACTGTGTTCTTGCCTAAAAAGAGTGTTGTACATGATTTTTTCCTAATTCTCAATCCATTCCTATATATGAAAGAAGAGAGGGTATTACCTTCATTGAAAGTCAATTATTTATTGATGATGGCAACAGGCATTCAATATTTCATTTGATAATAATAAACACACCTTTTTCATTTTTTCTTGAATAATTACTTGATTCCTCCACTGATTATTTGTCCACTATGACAAAATTATATTTGAGAGTTACTCCCTATTTTCTCTTTTAGTTTATGTAGCTCATGAGATTGAGAAATTTTTTCCTCATCATTTAGTCCACTAACATGCAGATTTACCTTCAGTCCTGTCACATACAGTCAATCCTAGGGAAGATGTAAATAGCAGGAAGTATAGGCGGGACTAACAGAGGAGAAATAAAAGAACAGGAAGGCAGAAGGAGACACTGCCAGACACTGCCAGGACAAGCAGCATGTGAAGATGCTGGTAAGCCACGAGCCACGTGGCAAGGTATAGATTTGTAGAAATGCGTTACTTTAAGATATAGGAACAGTTAACAAGAAGCCTGCCACGGCCATACAGTTTGTAAGCAATATAAGTCTCTGTGTTTACTTGGTTGGGTCTGAGCGGCTGTGGGACTGGCGGGTGACAGAGATTTGTCCTGAGTGTGGGCAAGGCCGGAAAACTCTAGCTACATTGATATAAGTTTATATATGTGTATATGTATGAGTTTGCTTATGCATGTGTATACATATACACAGATACACATGCATGTGTACACTTTCTTGATATAATTTTTAATTTCATGCATGAGTACTGAATTTAGGTTATTTTGCATTCCTTTTTTCCATCCTACTATATATTAACACTGTAATTTGTCAAAATAAATATCACTATTTATTAAAATTATTATATGAGATTTTACATATAAAAATGTATAACTAACTCACACTCTGTACAGAATGTGGTGATTATGTATAGTCATTTCAGCATTGACTTTTTGTTGTTGAAAGGACTATCAGTGTTAGTGTACAGTATAAATGGATACTTTGTATCTTAGCGTCCAATATTTGTGCAAGATTTTCTGCTAAGTGGGGATCTTGAGAGATTTTTCCCATCTATGTTGGCATTATCTTTTGTGGTTTTACTGTGGTAACCATTTTATTTGATTTCTTACCTTCATGTAATATTTTCTTGGCACTCAAATTGTCTAATATTTGTGCTTTTTAATTCCCGATCTTTGTTAGAAGACACTGTCTTCAAGCAGACATCCTTTTTTTTTTTTACAAAAAATAAGATCTGTGTCTGATCATTGCATGAAATATTTTCTTATTCAAAGAATAATGGTGAGATTATGGATTGATCAGGTGAGATGAGACAAAATATTTTAAGTTATACTTCACTTGTGTAAATTTGGAGGTCTGTATTGGTGATATAAATGGTGCTTTTTTTCAGACAGTAACAGCCAATGTGGCCTGTTTTTATGAAGATAGAAGACTGTCAGAAATTATATGCTTTCAGGGAGTTAACAGATGAAGGTTCTCCTTCTGGTCTTGTACCTTCCTGGCCATGTGGAATATACTAAGATATTCCATAGAGTTTGTGTTCTTGTCTGTGTTATAGGTCTGCATTTCTGAAAAGGTTAGAGTGAAAGCTAGACCTGTCTTTCCATATGAAACCAGCAATACCCTATGCAGGGCTAAGTGTTGGTAAATTATGACATTTGAAAGAGCTGGTAAAGTCATCAAATTTACCTTGTTGCATTGTAATCCTGTTAGCTGCAATTTTACCTTAATAAAGCAGAATGATTATAAGTGGAGATAACAGATCTATCAATGGCTTAAGGGACTGTTTATAACATGCTCATAATGTAAACAATTGATAAAAGCACCTCCCTTTTTAAGAACTACAATGATCACACATAATTTTACCAAATTCTAAGCTTTTTTTTTTTTTTTTGGTTTTTCGAGACAGGGTTTCTCTGTGTAGCTTTGCGCCTTTCCTGGAGCTCACTTGGTAGCCCAGGCTGGCCTCGAACTCACAGAGATCCACCTGGCTCTGCCTCCCGAGTGCTGGGATTAAAGGCGTGCGCCACCAACGCCCGGCCAAATTCTAAGCTTTTATATACAGGAGACTCCTCAGCATTTTTCTTGTATGGTGGTGGTGGTGGTGGTGGTGGTGGTGGTGGTGTGTGTGTGTGTGTGTGTGTGTGTGTGTGTCTTTATTACACAATAACAACAGATACACTGGTATATGTATATTTTTAAATACACTATTAAATGTCTTGACATTTTTTTTCTGTCTGATTCTTTCTTTACTGAACATCTGTATTGTTTTTGACCTCATGAGACAAATACTCAATTCTTATGATATTTGCAGTTTAAGAAGGCTCAGCTTAGGGTATGATATGGCACACAACATTTATGGCTGGCTCTTTTTCCCTCCTCCCCCCTCTCTGAGAGCCTAGCTTCATGGCTTAGCTATCAGGAGCCATGATTACTGCTGTAGCACTGGGAAGCTGTTGGGTCCATTCTGTCACTGAGCAGCATATGTTTCACTGCTTACAAACACCATTTAATCCACTTCCTTTCAACATATGCTACCATTAGTACTTTTGATCATGGCCATTCTGACAGGGGTCTTAGGGATGGTATCTTACTGGCAGTTTGACTTGTATTTCCCTGGTCTCTAAGGGTATTAATACTTCTTTAAGTGTACCTGGGATATTCAAATTATATTTTTGAGAACATTCTCTTTAAATCAGTCCCCAATTTTTACTGGCCTTATTTAGTATTTTTATGCCTGGTTACTTGTGTTCTTTATATACTTTTTAAAGCAATCCTATGTCAAATGTGTAGTTGGTGAAGATTTTTCCCATTCTGTAGGATGCTGTTTTGTCTTATTGTCAGCATTTCAGGGAGGGCCCAAGCTGGCCCAGTGGTCCCAAACTGGCCTCCCCCCTTAATCAGATTGGTGACTATCCTAATGGTTTTCATAGAGCCTTCATCCAGTACCTGATGGAACAAATGCAGAGATCCAGATTCAAATCCTCACTTGAGAACTTAGGGTCCAGGACATAAGTATTAGGGATTATATGAGTGGGGGGGGGGCATCAAGATTATCATGAGAAACACCACATAGACAGATGACCTGAGGTTTTGTGAAAGGACTGCCAGGGAGCTGGCATGTGACTAGGATAAGCCCTCTGCATCTGGGAGACATTTTTGTAGCTTGGTATTTGATGGGACCCCTAGCACAGGGACCAGGACCTGCCCCTAATGCATGTGCTGGCTCTTGGAAACTTATTCTCTATGGTAGGATTCCTTATTAATCCTTCATGCAGCATTGAGGTGGTTGCTCCTGCCTCAACTTGATATTCAGTGTTTTGTTGATTCCCAAGTGGGACCTTACCCTTTTTGAAAGGAGAGGGAGGAAGGATTGGGGATTTCAATTGACTTACAGGGAGAGTATGGGAGCAAGCAAGGATGAGAAAGTGTCATTGATAGCATGAAATAATATTTTTAAGTGAATACCTATAACTTTATTATTTTTTATATTATAATTTATTTTAATTTTACATATCAGCCACAGATTCCTTTGTTTTCCACCCTCCTTCTCCCCCCAACATATCCCCCATTCCCATCACCTCCAGGGCAAAGACTCCCCTTAGGATTGAGTTCAACCTGGTAGATTCAGTCCATGCAGGTCCAGTACCCTCCTCCCAGTCTGAGCCAAGTGTCCCTCTTTAAGCCTCACGTTTCAAACTGCCAACACATGCACTGAGTACAGGACCAGGTCCAACTACCTGGATGCCTCCTATACAGATCAAGCCGATCAACTGTCTCACTTATCCAGAGGGCTTGATCCAATTGGAGGCTCCTCAGTTATTGGTTCATAGTTTGTGTTTCAATTCGTTTGGCTATTTGTCCCTTTACTTTATCCAACCTTGGTCTCAACAATTCTTGCTCATACAAACCGTCCTCTTTCTTGCCAATTGGACTCCTGGAGCTCCACCTGGGGCCTGGCTATGGATCTCTGCATCTGGTTCCCTCAGTCATTGGATGGTGTTTTTAGCATGACAATTAGGGTGTTTGGCCATCCTATCACCAGAGTTGATCATTTTGGGCTGTTCTCGAACATTGCCAGTAGTCTATTGTGGGGGTATCTTTGTGGATTTCTGTGGGCCTCTCTAGCACCCTGCTTCTTCCTGTTTTTATGTGATCTTCATTTATCATGGTCTTTTATTGTTCTCCCTCTCTGTTCTTGATCCAGCTGGGATCTCCCACTCTCCTAAGCTCTATTTCTCTCAAAGCTTGCCTTCATTTCCCCTACTCACGTCCATGTTGTTCATGCAGATTTCATCCATTTCTCTATCATTGGCCAGTCCTTGTGTCTTTCTTGGGGTCCTGTTTTCTAGGTAGCCTCCCTGGAGTTGTGAGTAGCAGTCTAGTCATCTTTGTTTTACTTCTAGTATCCTCCTATGAGTGAGTATATACAAAATGCCCAACAATCCAATTAAGAAATGGCTATAGAACAAAACAGAATTCTCCACAGAGGAAACTCAAATGACTGAAAGACATTTAAGGAATTGCTCAACATCCCTAATCATCAGGGAAATGCAAATCAAAACAACTCTGAGATACCACCTTACACCTGTCAGAATGGCTAAGATCAAAAACAATGAAGACACCATATGCTGGAGAGGATGTGGAGCTAGGGGAACTCTCCTCCACTGCTGGGAGGAATGCAAGCTTGTACAACCACTTTGGATATCAATATCGCGCTTTCTTAGAAAATTGGGAATCAATCTCCCCCAAGATCCAGCTATACCACTCTTGGGCATATACCCAAGGAATACTCAATCAAGGGCTCTTGCTCAGCTATATTCATATCAGCATTGTTCATAATAGCTATAACCAGGAAACAAACTAGAAGCCCTTCAACTGAAGAAAGGATACATAAAATGTGGTACATATATACAATGGAATATGACTCAGCTGAGAAAAAAACAATGACATCCTAAGGTTTGCATGCAAATGGATGGATCTAGAAAAAATAATTCTGAGTGAGGTAACCCAGACTGAGAAAGACAAACATGGTGAAATAATATTTTAAAAAAATTAAAAAATGTAGATCTTGTCCATTTCTCCATGTCTTTTTTTGGGGTCCCGTTTTCCAGGTAGCCTCACTGGTGATGTGAGTAGCAGTCTAGTCATCCTTGTTCCACATCTAGCATCTTCCTATGAGTGAGTACATACCATATTTGTCTTTCTGAGTCTGGGTTACCTCACTCAGGATGATTTTTTCTAGATCCATCCATTTGCCTGCAAACCGTGTGATGTCGTTGTTTTTCTCTGCTGAGTAGTATTCCATTGTGTATATGTACCACAATTTATTTATCCATTCTTCAGTTGAAGGGCATCTAGGTTGTTTCCAGGTTTTGGCTATTACAAACAATGCTGATATGAACATAGCTGAGCAAGTGCTCTTGTGGTATGATTGAGCATTTCTTGGGTATATGCCCAGGAGTGGTATAGCTGGATCTTGGGGGAGATTGATTCCCAATTTTCTAAGAAAGCGCCATATTGATTTCCAAAGTGGTTGTACAAGCTTGCATTCCCACCAGCAGCATGAATAGCCTGGTCATGAGTGGGAACAATGAAGGGCGACAGTCGAGGGAAAGAGTGGGAGATCCTAGCTGGATCAAGAAAAGAGAGGGAGAACAAGGAATAGGAGACCATGGTAAATGAAGACCACATGAGAAGGTGAGAAGGGGACGAAGCAGAGAGCTAGGGAGGCCCACGGAGATCCACAAAGATACCCCCTCAAAAGTCTGCTGGCAATGGTCGCGAGACGGCAGGAACTGACCTACTCTGGTGATGGGATGGCCAGACACCCAGATAGTGGTGCCATAAACCCCATCCAAGGACTGAGGAATCTGAAGGCAGACATCCACGGCTGGGCCCCTGGTGGAGCACTGGGAGTCTAATTAGTGAGTAAGAAGAGGGTTTATATGAGCGAGAATTGTTGAAGCCAAGGTTGGATAAAGCACCGGGACAAATAACCAAATGAATGGAAGCACAGGATCTATGAACCAAAGGCTGAGGGGCCCCCAACTGGATCAGGCCACCTGAACGGGTGAGACAGTCAGTTGGCTTGATCTGTTTGGGAGGAAGCTGTGCATTGGTGCCAGGTCCTGGGCTCGTTGCATGAGTTGGCTGTTTGAATCCTGGGACTTATGCAGGGACACTTGGCTCGGTCTGGGAGGGGGGAATGGACCTGCCTGGACTGAGTCTACCAGGTCAACCCCGGTCCTCGGGGGAGACCTTGATCTGGAGGAGGTGGGAATGGGGGGTGGGCTGGGGGGAGGGGTGCGCGAGAGGGGGAGAACAGGGGATTCTGTGGCTATTATGTTGAACTGAATGGTGTTGTAAAATAATAATAATAATAATAATATAAAAACCAAAAAAAAAAAAACAACAGACATTAAAAAAAAAAAAATTAAAAAATGCTTACATGAGGAAACATTAAAAAATAAATAAATCCATTATTGTTTGGTCAGAAAGCTTCTTAAAACTGCCATGCCCCTATTAGTAGCCTGTACCCAGTCAAGAAGCCTGCTCTTAAATGAGCCATGCATCTGTTTCCCACTGGCAATATCTGAGCTAAGAAAGCCAGTTATCAGTCAGCCACCATTAGCACACTTATTGTGAGTGCTTAGCATCACTTTTGTTGATTTTTTCAGTCTTATGTGTAAATTCTGGCCCCATGTAGAAATTCCATTTGAAGCTTGGGTTCTGTGTCCCACCAGACTGTTCCCAAATAACCACAAGTGACTTATTAATAATTATAACTCCTGTTTATTATTAGCTAACTTATTTTAAATTTACCCATAATACTTACCTATGTTCTGCCATGTAGAGTGGATCCTTTTCTCAGTATTGCAAATTCAGCTCCTTCTCTCTTAGTCTCTTCACAATTCTAGGCCTCCTCCCTTCTTTCCATAAACCTTATTGTCTGGTCTAAATCTGGTCCAGTCTAAATTTATCCTGCCTAGGTATAAACCAGTAAGTTCTTTATTAAATCAATCACAATAACATATGTATGCAGACAAGAACCCTCAATCTAATCTCCTTTATTTTCCTTTGTTCTGACCATTAAAAATTAACTGGTAACCAAGCATTATAAGCAATGATAATTAACCATAAGCCATTGAACAACCAAAAACCACCCACTCCAACTCTTGTGCATGTGGGCAGTTTTCTTAAAATTACTTTCTGCTTTTTAGGGCAAAGGCAACTTTAGGAGACCCTGAAAAATATTGGGGGGTTAATTGTCAAGTTAATTGGAAAGTTAGCAGTATCTATTCTCTGCATAATGCAAAAGTGCAGAGCTTGTCTCAGTCCTTGATGGAGTTGTGTGTGAATCTGGATCATCTCAGCTAGCCAACTTGAAATTTCCTGAGCAGTTTGTAGTCTAAACTGATATTTCAGTGGTGTTAATCAGCTTAATGGCTTTATCATAGTCCATGTGGAATCTATATTGTGTGGTCCTGTCATGCATTTAAAGATTTCAAATTTTTGTTAGGTATGGCAGTGGTTTCCTACAGAAATTTTCTTGTTTCTTTTCTTTATTTTATTTATGTTTTTTGTGCCTCCTCTGTGGTTTCAAGCAATCACAGTCTGATAAATGTCTGTCTCTTGGACCTATGTACATTCTTCGCTAGAAGAGAATATCTTAACAGCAATTTCTCCCCACCACTTGCCTTGACAGACTCCTCCAAACTGACCTATGTCAATGCTTTCCTGTAATAGGATGGTGCTGGCAATTTTTCTGTGAACAATCAGTAGTAAGTAATTCATTCAACTCCTGTAGCAGCATCACCATCACTATCAACATGATGAGAAGCACCATGTAGCTCAGAGCATCAGCAGCATCCATTATCTTGCCACGACCATTTGTGGCCTGAACAGACCCAGCCACATGAGATTCTTAATCTCAGGGTTGTGTGTTCGAGGCCCAATTTGGAACCAGATGTAACATGAATCTTAAAAGGCCTTATTAATAAAAAACTCAGTGTCAGTTTTAGGGTGAATTTTGAAATATCAGAGGAGCAGAATAAGCCACAGCCAATGTCACAGTGGTTTTCAGTTAATTGTGGAAATTGGAGGGCATTTCCCATCTGTGTTGACATTACAACTTGTGGTTTCTTTGTACTAACCATTTTTCATTATTTACTTGCTTTCATGTAGTATTTTGTTGATGCTCAGATTTTGAAATATTGTTATTTATTTATTTTTTTAATTTTTTTTAGATTTTGAAATATTTATGATTCTTAATTCCCTGTCATTTGTAGAAGACACTGTCTTCACAGCAGACATCCTTTTCCTTTTAATAAGAACTCTATGTAACCATTGTATTTAGTATTTTCTTATTCTTTTTTTTTTTTTTTTGGTTTTTCGAGACAGGGTTTCTCTGTGTAGCTTTGCGCCTTTCCTGGAGCTCACTTGGTAGCCCAGGCTGGCCTCGAACTCACAGAGATCTGCCTGGCTCTGCCTCCCGAGTGCTGGGATTAAAGGCGTGCGCCACCACCGCCCGGCGTATTTTCTTATTCTAAGATTAATGGTGAGTGTTCTGGATTGATCAGGTGGCCTGAGATAAAAGATTAGAATTTCTTAACAATTTGAGAAGTTGTGTAATAGTGATGTAAATGATGTTTTTTTTCTTTCTGACAGTCACAGCAATGTTGCCTATGACAATAATGATTAATATATAGAAGAATGACTGAAATCATATGTTTTCATAGAAGTTGCAGATGAAGTTTATCCTTCTGTGTCTACTATCTCCCTGGCCATGTGGACTATGCTAGTTTATTATATTGGACAGAATTTTCTTTTCTTGTCAATGATATATGTTGGAATTTCTGAAAAAGCTTACAGTGAAAACTTCAGAAATGTCTTTGCATATAATAACCAGCAATAATCTATGAAGTGTTAAATGTTGGTAAATTATGACATATAAAGGAACTGGTAAAATCATCAACTTTACCTTTTTGTTTTGTAGTCCTTTTACCTACAATTTTACCTTAATAAAATAGAATGATTATAAGTGAACATATTAGATATATCAATGACTTAAGGGAATGTTATTAAAATCCTCATAGTGTAAAAAATTGTAAAAAGACATCTTTTTAAGAACATTGATCACACACAATTTTCCCAAATAATGTGGTTTTATGTACAAGAGAAAAGTCTGTATTCTCTTGTATAATGCATGTGGTGGATAACTACAGAACAGCAGAGACACTGGTATATGGTGTTTTTTTTAAGCACACTGTTACTCTTCTAGACATTTTTTTTTTCTGCTGGATCATTCTTTATTGAAAATCTGTATTGTTTTTGAACTCAAGAGACAAATCCTAAACTCCTATAATAGTTGCAGTTTAACAGGGCTCAGCTTAGTATATGGGTTGGAACATATCATTTGCGGTTGGCTTTTCATCCCTGGTTAGCTGAGAGCCTAGCTTCTTGGCTTAGGTTTCAGGGAGTCAGGATTACTGCTGTAGCTTGGGAGGTTGTTGATCCATGCTGACAGTGAGTAGCAAACTGCCAAATGCTGATAACTGCCATTTAATATACATACTTTTCATCGAATGCTGTCATTACTATTTTTGATCTTGGCCTTTCTGACAGGAATAAAAATAAAACAAAAAGAAATGACATCCCTGTGTCTGCCCTGAAATGCCATGCAATTGGAAGTAAGATAAATCATTACAGACTTTAGAATCTGACAGACACTTGGAGGGTCCTGTTCATTCCAATCTGCTATTTATTTTTGGCACTGTTTTCCCTTTGAGAGAAACTTGACGTACATGGAAACCCACTATCAAAGTTTCTAAAGCAAAGGGAATGGGGAAAATTTGCATAAGACTATGGAGATAACCTCTGTGGATAGGGTGCTAGAGGAATTGGTGGAACCTCTTTTTATGGGACTTCCCCATATGAGCATATGTCCTATGCAGCTTTGCCATTCATAAACATAGATAGGTTACAGGTTCATGCTGCTCGAAATTATTTTCTCATAGAGAAAATTTTCTCATAGAGGTCATGTCAAAGTTAAGAAACTACTACTTAAATTTGGTGGGTTACTGCTCTCTGTGATTCCCAATGCAGGAGATCATACATCCTCCTATGGCCTCTGTGTGTACAGATAGACATGTGTGCACACACATAAATAAAATAACAATTTAAACAATTCACATTCATCATAAGCAAGTGCTTATTCAGGTCAGACACTTTGTGTTATAAGACACTCTGATGTACACAATCATTTAAAATACCTTAAGAAATGTGACAGGATGCTTTATTTTAATGGTGACCACAAAACTCCATTCATTTATATTTATTAAATAATAGGTTTTGATTTTTTTCTGGTGATCATCCCTACCTACAAACTCCTGATAAGCCTGTGGAGGTGGCTACCCACCAACCCCACAGTTCCCCAGCATTTTATTGAGGAAGAGCAGCAGGAAACATTAGAAGGATTAGAAGGATTTAGATTGTGGAGATCAACGGATAGAAAATACAAGATAGCCGTAAGAGGTCCTGGAACCTATCTCAATGGGCCTTGACATTCTCTGTCCTAGGGTATTTATAGAAATTTAGAGCAAAAGACAACCCCCCAGCACATCTAAATGCAAACCATCTCAGACACCTGCACTCAGGTCTGTGGTCCAATCATCCTCTCTATGCAGACCTGAGAAATGTGAGAAGGGTGCAAGCAACTTTCGGGACTCTTGCCAGAGTAAACTGAGACAGCTGGCAGCCTGAATAGTCATTCAAAGTTCCTCTGTAAAGGCAGGGCATCTGTCTTGAGCCCACAGTTCTAGAGTCTCTCAGTTACTTCTCTCTGTGTCCTGTAGAATATCTGGCAGTTTCCTCTGCGAAGTGGTAACCTGAAGGACAAATTCGCCAAGCCAATTCCCATGGTGACATTTTTTAGTAATATGCTTGGGTTTCGAGAAGGAGTGTGCCAATTCTATCTCCAAATCCAGCTTGGTATATTTGGGAGTTTTGGTATAGGTTCTCATAATACTTTCTGCTAGATGAGGGCACTGTATTCTTATGGGGACGCAAAGAAAATTTTAGGATTATGGAAAAGTCCTCGAGGCTGTATTATCTGAGCCAATCGTCTTGAAACCATTCTGGATGTTGATTCATCTAGGCCATGATGTCATTGGAGACCTTTCATGGGATCTTGGTTGGTCAAAATGATGTACCTTCATCTGGATCAAATTCGTAGCCTGTTGCTTTGTGTGGAAATAAAAGCAGAGTCTCCTTTTGAAAGCAACATAGCCATAGATCCAAATTTTAAAGTCAAAATAGCATTACAATATACATATTAGATTAATTAAGCAGCCTTTATAATCAAATGTCTTTCTGCAGTTAAAATGTTCAAAGACAGCACAGTACAGATTCTCTGTATAATCTCTATCCTTACATGGCTTATTTTTTGTATTACTTTTATTTTTCTCTTTAAATAGTTTATTCATTAAAACTATCTATTTCTTCATATAACTGCATATATTCATTTTTGTCTCTCTTTCAATCCTATATATACTTTTACACACATTGTAAATTGTATCATTTGAATCTGTCTTTTTGTGAACCTCTTGCTTTAAACTGTAGCATTACTAATACTGAAAGATTAGCTGTGGCTTTGGAGAAAGCAGGGTCACAGCCAGACTCTGGAAGGCAGTGGGTCTATTCCTCTTTCAAAGCAACATGTAGCTCAGAAACCTTTTTTTTTTTTTGGTCTGTACTATCAAAGGCTAAAACCACCATACAGCATAATGTGCAGCTTTTAGATATCTCATTCTTGCCATTCTGCATCAAGCCCACCACAAACCTGCCATAGAGTAGGTCAAGTCCTCAGACTACAAGTCACTTGAGGGAGACAACTAGGAAGCTGTTTTTGCTCCATTTCGAATCTTCTTTCTCAGCTTTGAGGTGGAAACTCTTGCTCCATGTTCTGGCCCCATTTGTAGCTGGAGTTTTCCTGTGTACACCTGGCTCCTGCAGCTGCTCAGACCCAATTAAAAACACAGAGACTTATAAACTCTATGGTCGTGGGAGACTTCTTGCTATCTAGTTCTTTTTTTAATATTTTATAATTTGATTTAATTTTACATATCAACCACAGATTCCCCTGTCCTTCAATCTCCTGCCTGCCCCCTGCCCTACCCCCAGCCCACACACCATTCCCATCTCCTCCAGGGCAAGGAATCCCATGGGGATTCAGCTCAACCTGGTAGATTCAGTCCAGGCAGGTCCAGTCCCCTCCTCCCAGGCTGAGCAAAGTGTCCCTGCATAGGCCCCAGGTTCCAAAAACCCAGCTTATGCACTAAGGACATGTCCCATTATACACAATGGATCTCAGAATAAAAATATTCTGAGTCCCCCTCTATATGTGAAGGATGTGGCCACACTTCCTCTAAGGTTTCAGTGCAGGAATGAGATGGAGAATGGGCAGGGTTTGACTGAGGAAGAAGGCTTGAAATATGAAGGGTTGGGCAGGACTGGAAAATAAGTGTGCCATCTACCAGTAATGCTTCAATGAGAGAAAGAACTCAGGAAGGCTTTGAAGTTTGTAAGACTTCATAAAGTAAATGATGGGACAGGTTATATTGGGAGAATCTGGGTGAGAGTGATCCAAATATTAGTGTCTCTGATTCCCAAATTAAGAGCTCAGGTACTGCTAAAGCACAAACTTCAGTTGCCCATATTCTCTAAGTTGTAAATGTGTCTATGTATGAGTCTGTTTTTGTTGATGCTTTAATTTTCTAATATTTGTGCTCTTTAATTCCCTATCTTTCTTAGAAGACACTGTCTTCACAGCAGACATCCTTTTTCCTTTTAATATGAACTGTGTCTGACAATTGCTTTCAAGATTTTCTCATTCTGGTAATTATAGTGAGTTTTGTGGATTGAGCAGGTGTCCTTGGACAAAACATTATAAGGTTTTTTTGTTGTTGTTATTAGAAACAGGGTTTCTTTTTGTGCTTTTGGTGCCTATCCTGGATCTTGCTCTATAGACGAGGCTGGCCTCGAACACACAGAGGTCCATCTGCCTCTGCCTCCTGAGTGCTGGGAGTAAAGGTGTGCAACACCACTGCCTGGCACATGATAAATTCTTACCATTTGAGTAGTTGTGGAATTGTGTTATAGTAATATAAAATAAGATTTTTTTTCTGACAGTGATAGGCAATTTTGCCTGTGGGTATATGGTAAATATTTAGAAGACAGTCTGAAATTATGTGCTTTCAGAGAAGTTGCAGATGAAAGTTCTATTTCTGGGTCCACTATCTCCTGGCCATGTGGAATATGTCAAGTTATTATATTGGACACAGTTTGTCTTCCTGTCAATAATATATGTGTGTATTTCTGAAAAAAAATGTGAAAACCTTAGACCTGTTATTGGGTTTCAAACCAGTGGGACACTTTGAAGGACTAAATGTTGGTAAATTACGTCATTGGAACAAGCTGGTAAAATCATCAAGTTTGCCTTGTTCTTTTGTGGTCCTGGTAGCTGTAATTTTACCTTCATAAGGCAGGATGATTATAAGTGAATATAATGGGACTATCAATGGCTTACGGGACTGTTTCTAACAACCTAATAGTGTAACAAATTGTTAAAATGACCTCCTATTTAAGAGCAAAAATTGTCAAGCATGAGCTGACCACAAATTCTGTGGTTTTACATACTGGAGAATACACATAATGTTTCTTTCTTTTTTTTTTTTTTTTTTTTTTTGGTTTTTCGAGACAGGGTTTCTCTGTGTAGCTTTGCGCCTTTCCTGGAGCTCACTTGGTAGCCCAGGCTGGCCTCGAACTCACAGAGATCCACCTGGCTCTGCCTCCCGAGTGCTGGGATTAAAGGCGTGCGCCACCAACGCCCGGCTAGCTCACATAATGTTTCTTGTATGATGTGTGTGTGTGTGTGTGTGTGTGTGTGTGTGTGTGTGTGTGTGTGTGAGAGAGAGAGAGAGAGAGAGAGAGAGAGAGAGAGAGAGAGAGAGAGAGAGAGAGAGAGAGAGAGAGAGAATTAGAAAAGAACAGCAGAGACACTGGTATATGTATATATTTAAACACACAGTAAAGTGTCTAAACATTTTTTTCTGTCTGTATCTTTCTTTAATTAACATCTGTATTGTTTTTGATCTCATGAGACAGATCCTAAACTATGATTGTTTCATTTATACAGGGCTCAGGTTATTGTATGTTTTGGCACATGACATTTGTTGATGTCACACACACTCCTCATTCTGTGAAAGCCTAGCTTCATGTCTTACCTATCAAGAGCCTTGATTACTACTGCATCTCTGGGAAGTTGATGTGTCCATGCTGACAGTGAGTAACATACTGCCCACTGCTTATAAACACCATGTAATACACATGCTTTTCAACATATAGTGTCATAACTGTTTCATCTTGGCAATTCTGACAGGTATAGGATGGTATCTTAGAGGCATTTTAATGTGCATTTTCCTAAGAGCTAAGTGTGTTTAACATTTTCTTAAGTGTATCAGAGCAATGTAAAATTTTTTGTTGGGAATTCTATGTTTAAAAGTGTGCCACATTTTATAATGTAATTATTTACCATTTTGATGTCTAGGTTTTTGCAATATATGTATATGTATGTATGTATGTATGTATGTATGTATGTATGTATGTATTGAGACAGGGTTCCTCTGAAACTCACTCTGGAGACTAGCCTGGCCTTGAACTAATAGATATTCAACTCTCTCTGCCTCCCAAGTGCTGGGATTGATGTTGTGCACCACCACTGTCTGACTATATATTTTTGAAATCATTCCTCGGTCAGATGTGGAGTTGGTGAAGACTGTTTCACATCCTGTAGGCTGCCATTTGTCTTATTGACAGGGTTACAGGGATGACCACAGCTAAGTCTTCTAGCAACAATGAGAGGGTTCCTGAAGTAGCCTTCCCCTGTAATCAAATTAGTGACTATCCTAATTATCTTCATATAGCCTTCATCCAGTACCTGCTGGAAGGAAAAGAAGAGATCCACAGTCAAGCACTGGGCTGAGATCTGATAGTCCACAAGAGAGGTTGTAGGGATTATATGGACAGGAGAGCATCAAGATCAAGATGGAAAACCCACATACACAGATCATTTGAGCTTGTGGTAGCTCATGGACTCTGGAGGGAGAGCTAGAGACCTGGCATGTGACTGGACTAGGCCCTCTGCATCTGAGTGACAGTTCTGTAGCTTGGTCTTTTATGGGGCCCCTAGCAGTGGGATCATTACATGTACCTAATGAATTACCTGATTCTTAGGGAACCTATTACCTATGGTAAGATGCTTTCTTTAGCATTGATGCAGGGTGGTGGAGATGCTTGTTCCTGCTTCAATTTGATATGCTATTCTTTGTTGATTCCCAAGAGTGACCTTACCCCTTCTGAATGGAGAGGGGGGAAGGGCGGGGCTTTCAAAGTGAGTTATGTGGAGGGAATGAGAGCAAGGAGGCAGGGGAAATTGTGGTTGATAGGTAAAATAAAATGAAAAAAGAAGTAAAACAAAATCCATACAGAAACATAAAAAATAAATAGATAAATTCCATTTAAGTGTTTGGTCAAAATGCCTCTTAAAATAGCCAAGCCCTATTAGTAGCTAGCACTTAGCCAAGAAGCCTGCTCTTGAAAGATGCAGGGGGTTGGAGATGTTATTCCTGCTTCAATTTAATATGCTGTACTTTGTTGATTCCCAAGCGTGACCTTACCCATCTGAATGGAGAGGGCAGTATTCCTCTGTTTTCCACTAGCAGTAGCTTAGCTGAGGAAAGTCAGTTATCATGATGCCACTATTTGCTCAATTGTTGGGTGGTTAGATTATTTTTTTAAAAACTTTTTAGATATTATGTGGAAATTCTGGCCCCATGCAGGAATGCAATTTTTAGCTCGAGTTTTTGTCCCTCCAGGCTTTCCCAAATAACCAATCAGAGACTTATTAAGAACTGTAAATGTTTAGTCAATAACTCAGGTTTATTTCTAGCTAACTCATAACGTTCAAATGAACCCATGTTACTTATCTTCAAACTGCCAAGTAGATTGGTATCTTTTCTCAGTGTTGCAGTTTCACGTCCATCTTTCTTACTCTCTTCACAATTCTCAGACTCCTCCCTTCTTCACATAATCCCCCGAGTTGGGTTCTCATTTCTAACCTGGTCTGGACTAGCTGTAAACCAGTCAGGTTCTTTATTAAATCAATCGCAATGATGTATATTCAGACAGTGTGAAGGGATATTCTGCATGCTGTTGTGGTTTTTTTCATAAACACCCCCATTTTATTACATTTTATTTATATTGTAATGGATACTTAGATTTCCTTCCTTGCCATCTGTTTGACATATTTTACAGTTAAAATCTATTCATGAAAATGTTTGGGTAATATTATTTTACATATATGTTTAATCTAAATCATATGTATTAATTCCCCAAATATTTCACTTCATAAGCAGTGAATTCATCTCTTAGTTCTAGAAAATAAAAAAGAACCACATTCAATGGAAGTTGAACTTGCCCTGATGTGGCTTAATTTCATACCACCAGCTTGGTTGTAATGTAGAGCTGCCTTAATATATGGGACAAAAGTTAGAATATACCATGTGCATGTGAAAGCATGTGAACAAGTAAAATGTGCTGCGTACAATCAAAAGATTACAGAGATTACTATATCTTAATGGTACTGAATATAAGGAAGACAGGTGCCTTGGATCTAGAAGTTGTCACTGAATCAACTGCATATTTTCTGTGCAGAATAAGATGCAGTGTTAAGTTTTATTGAGGAACCAATGTTTTAAAGATATGCATAAAATTACCAAGTGTAGTTTGAAATTAGAATATTGCTACATCTATTAATTTAATCTTAAATCTTAAATCAAACAGCCTTTCTCATAAATTTGTATCCAGGCCCCTTTATTTGTCACACTACTCCTCCCATTCTGAGGGAGGGAACTGGATGCAGAGATCCATGGCTAGGCCCCTGGTGGAGCTCCGGAAATCTAATTAGCGAGAAAGAGGAGGGTTTATATGAGCTAGAATTGTTGAAACCAAAGTTGAATAAAGCATAGGGACAAATAGCCAAACAAATGGAAACACATGAACTATGAACCAATGGCTAAGGGGCCCCCAACTGGATCAGACCCTCTGAATGGGTGAGACAGTTGATTGGCTTGATCTGTTTGGGAGACATCCAGGCAGTGGGACTGGGTCCTGTGCTCAGTGTATGAGTTAGCTTTTTGAAACCTGGGGCTAATGCAGGGATGCTTGGCTCAACCTGAGAAGAGGGGACTGGACCTGCCTGGACTGAGTCTACCTTGGGGGAGTCTTTGACCTGGAGGAGATGGGAATGGGGGGGTGTTTTGGAGGGAAAGGGAGAGGGGTGGAAGAGGGGAGAAAAAGGGAATCGGTGTCTGATATGTAGAATTAAATTATATTGTAAAATTAAATTAAATTAAATTAAAAAACATTAAATCTCGACCTGGTAGCCATGATATTAAAATGTTTAGTGATCTGCTGCTACCAGAATTTTATTGGTTAGTGTTGTCAAAAGAGAGAGAGTGAGAGAGACAGAGAGAGGCAGAGAGACAGAGAGACAGAGAGAGGAACAGGGAGAGGGAAATGTGCAGCATATTTTTTTATTATCAATTTGAGTTGTTTATCTTCACCAGAAAAACCTTACATCACCTGTTTCCTTTATTATTTTAGTATCCAAGGAGACACTGGAGATCAATAGCTAATTGCATTTAATAGTGATAGATTGTTATATTAAATTTTGTTTTTTTATAGGGAGAAGTTACTTTGGAGACTGAGGTGTTTATAACTCTGGACTATTAGTGTTTCTTACCAGTATATTTTGGGTATATTTTGAAGGTCCTTGTGCTGATGTTGGTCTTGTAATAATTAGCTGGGTAATTCATTAGAAATTTGAAAATATTATTAGAGTCACTGAAGTAAACTGATGAAGCAGAACATGTCAGTAGGGACAGGAGAACTTGAAGAGGGAATCAGGAAGAAGAAAAACCATATGGGCTTCAAAATCCAGTGCGATTGAATGTTGTGGGATGAAACCACATTCTTCTAGAATTGGTGACAAGGCATTAATCCTGATGTCCTCTGTAACTTAAGAGAGAGGCGCCCAGTATGTTTCACTGTGTATGAGGAAGAATTTCTCTTGATTCAAGGCTGGATAAAAGGTTCCAAGCTGTGGAGATGTATCCAGTGGGAATAGCCCTCAAGCTTAGCAGCTATGGGGGGTTACAAGAAATACCTTGAAGGGTACCTTCCATTTAGTGTAAAGGGTGAGGTTTGCTGGACTGGAGGGGAAAGAAGGACCTGATCCCCAAAGTACTTGCGGGGTCAATATGGATTATCACATGCCTGGGGTAAGGAGGTTCAGCAAAATTCCACAAGAGAGAGTAGAGGTGATAGAGTAGAGGAGTGAGGAGATGATCAGGGAGAGGTGAAAGTTTGGAGAGGAGGCCAGGGTTTGAGCCGGTCTCCAATATACAAGTTCATATCGTGAGATTGAAAGTGCTTGCTTGGGAAGTGTTCAGAGTCTGAAAAGAGCTGGAGGCAATTATTACCCATACTCAGACTGAAGTACATGTGGCATCTTTAAAAAAAAATGTTTTTTAAAGACCTGTTCGTATGTTTTACCTTCCCTGAGGACTTAGGAAAATAAGGGATATGAAAAGGCCAAGGGATATGAAAAGGCCAATGTTTATTAATAGCTTTTGTTATGGTCTCAAAAACCTGGAGGTGAACTCCAGACAATTATAAAGATGAAGAAAGGCAGGGATCCCAAATTCTGGAGAAGGAGGACAGTGACTGTCTGAGGCCAGTGATTACATAAAAGAAAAGTCTCTACCCAACTCGAAAATGAGCCTATGACCATGGGGAGACATTTACTTTGTCTGACTGTGGGCTTATGGGTAAAATCAAGCTGCCAGTCACATCTTGAAAGGTACCCTCTAACCTGGTGGGTTGGAAACGGTTAGCGTCAATACTTAAAATTTGAATCTGCCTTCTCGCAACTTTTACAAGAGGCAGTAATAATTCTTAAGTACTGTAATTCCTCAGAGGTAGTTAGATGGGCTTCTATGAACTGAGAGAGAGCAAGAATAATAGGGAGAAAGAGCTGGTGTAAATAGGACAGAATTGGTCTACTGTCAGGAGCTGACTGTGAGGATATGAACTATATGTAATGCCTGATTTGAATGACATGAATCTGGGCTAGAGGGTGACACTGTTCTAGCTGCCGAGTTGGTACAATTATTTTCCTTAGATCTGATGGAGCTGTCAATCTGATGAAATTCACAGTGAATGATTTCTATCACCTTGGGGAGATTGGAAGCTTTTATTGTGGCCATTAATTGCCCTGAGTTATATATGAAATTCCCTTTTGCTATGAGATGCCCATGTTCTTTCCAGATAGGAATGTGGGAGAGGAGGCTATGAAAAGCATGTTTGGAAGCTGGGTGGTGATGGTACACACCTTTAATCCAAGCACTCAGGTGCCAGAACTAGGCAGATCGCTGTGAGTTCAAGGCCAGCCAGATCTACTGAGTGAGATACAGAAAAATCACGAAAATTACACATAGAAATATGTCTTCAAAAACAATGAAAGAGCATGTTTGGAGTGTATAACATTTAGAAATTGCCCCTATGCCAACTTGAAGTTACAGGTGAGAACCATCATCTCAGCCTGTTGATTAGTAGTGTGTGTCTGTGATTCTACCACCCCCAGTATCTGACATTATGGCATATCCTGATTTATGGGTCCCCTCCGGTAAAAGGGACCTGCCATCTATGTACCAGCTATGTGTGGCTTGAGGCAATGTGCCATCAAGTATGTGTTACATAGAGGGGAAAGGATGTATTGTTCAGGGAAGTGTAGTGCAGGGTCTTGAAGGAGGGTCTATTGAGACTTCTGGAAAGTTTTGCTAATGGGGTAAATGTGGGGTTCATGCAGGGACCCTAGACCTGATTCCCATAAGTGGTGAGCAAGGAGATTAAAAAGAAGGAACCCAAGACCACAAGAAGTCAGCTATTCCTAGAAATGACACAATCTCCTGTTTAGTAGAAATGCATGCAAAAGACTAAATTAGATGCTTTCTATATAAAGATATAGCCTAGTAGTATGTTGGGATAATAGCTACACCCAAATAGGTAACCTGAGGAGCAGAGAGCTCGACTTTGGAACATGAGACAACATCACTCTGTTCTACAAACAGTTTAGAAGAGGAGAGGTTAGTTTCACTTACTTTTACTTATGGGCTAAATAGTAGAATGTTATCTACTTATTGTATTATTTTAGATTAAAGAAGGAGAAGATGAGCAAGCCAGAGGCTAGGGATTGACAAAATAGGAGTGGATTGTCCCAGAATGCCTTTAAGACATTCCAAGTTAGCCTCAAACACAGGTGATTGTTAGGGTCAGTTAAGGTGAAGGCAAACATATTTTGAGACAGACAGCAGAGAGAAATATGAAACAAGGCATTCTTGATGTCTAGAACTGACAAGGGAGAGGTACCTGAAGGGATATTGCAAATAATTGTGTAAAGTATAGGCACTACAGGATGGAGAGGGACCACTGCAGAATTAATGAGCTGCAGGTGTAGTGACATTTTATTTGTGTTGAAATGTGGTGATATTTTACATATGCTTTATTAAAGCTTGATGGATACCCGGGGGAATGGCCAGTCATTTTAAGTAAACAAAACTTTAGGCAGCACACACCCTCCATGAGCTCACTTATCAGGCAGATAGCTGGCCTAATATCGCCAATTAGAGGGCAGAACAACAAGTTAATAAAAGTGTGAGTAAGAGAGGAAGTAGCTTGCATTAGGAAGGTGCAGGGTTGGGGAGGTGAGGTTGGCTGTTGGCTTTTCTTTTTTTCCCCTGATCCCTAAGTCTTTCACCTCTCTCTTTGGCTCCATGTTTTTCATTTAATAAGATATTTTAGAAATTGGTCCACATGCAGGACTTAAATCAGGCAGTTTATTCTATTATTCCTCCTAACTGTAAGTATAGAGGTGTTAAAAGTAGAAGAGGTTGAGTGAAGTCTCATTCTCCTGTGAAGTTCAGAGGTGATGGGCTTCATTCCTCTAAGGCTCTGGAGTGAGAGAGGATACTGAGCTTGTGTGATGTACCAGGTAGGGGGCTGCAACTGGATAAAAATAAAGTGATGGTGTCTAACAGTGGAAGTGTTCTGGTGTCCCAGACTATGGGGTCCACCTGAGAGACTGACAAGGGAAATGACCTTTTAGAGCTAGTGGACTGGGTGGCTAGGAGGAAGAAGTTAGGAACTGCTGGCAAGTCTGGGTTAGGGAAATCAGGGAACAAATGAAATACAAGCTCCTGCCTTAGCTAAAAGTCCCTTACAATTAGGGGGAAAGGGAAGATTGCCACAACCAAAACTGTGTGGGTAAGAGATATACACTTGCATATATAATTAAGAAGTGGGGTTTGGTTAAGTAAGTAAGGCTGTCCACCTTCCTAGACAATAGGGAGTTGGGAATGAGAGGTGAGACACTAAAACTTCCATAGGATGGAGAAAGTAGTTCCAGTGGGCAAATAGAAAATATGTGTTATCCCGATAAAATAATGGCTGTAGTTTCTTGGTGTGACATGAATTTTGCTGGAAAGGAGCCAAGGTATCTTCAATCATCCATCACCAAGTGTAGGTGGTTGGCTGGAATGTGGCCTTTCATTGATGTCCCCATGCCTTGATGTGCACAGACATAAATGACCTATGTCTATCTTGATAGAATTTGGGATAAGGCTTAGGTGGACTTTGTGGGGCAAAACAGGCATAAGCCCAATGGACTTCTCTACCATATTTAAATCAGAGACCTGGGGCCTTTCTGTGGCTGGTCAGATAGACTGTGTAGGATTTGGCAGTCTTGTTTGGAATCGTTCTCGTTCTCCTATGGTATCCCATAAAAAGTCACTGCTAATAATTCTGTCTGTGCAGTTGAAATCCTGCTCTATGACCAAGGAAAACGATATTCTTGAGGCTTTAGCATCTATCAGAGACTAGCAAAATCCTGCTCTTTCCTCTGTCATGGGAGATTGATTGTGGGAATGGCTATGGCATTGTTGTTTTATTCAGGAACCTTAAAAGCACTGAAAATATGGAGAAGTACCATCAGCAGACACTACTCTATCTGCCACCAAAGGCAACAAAGTTTGGAAAATAAAATGCAGCACAAGAAGCTTACTTCTTATCATCCTGTTGCCATTTAAGTCATCACAGGTTCAACTTTGCATTTTGGTTTGCATTATCAATGTGATCTTGCATGCAGAATCTCTTGTATGTAATTTTTTTCTCCCTACGTCTCAGCCCATTTCTGTATATGATAACAAAAGGGTCTAAACTTTGTTGGAAATCAATTATTTATTGACGAAGGCAGTGAGTTATTCAGTAAGTCACTGAATATAATAAACACACCAGATTCCCCTTTTCTTGGTTATTTTTTTTTATGTTTTGAACTAGTGCAGATCTTATCTTGTGTTTCCTGCCTCAGATTCAGAATTCCTATATGAGATAGTAAATACTGGAAAGTGTTAGTACTTTGGAATCATCAACCACCTCTAAATCTCTTGAAATCTTTCTGACATGTTTTCCACACAAATATATGGGATTCTCAGGTCGAGATAAAAACATGAAACAACAGAGCATGGTACCTTAAAGCCTCTCAGGCTCTTTAGAAAACACTTCCCTGTTCATCATTGTGTTGTTTCCCAACTATTGACTGAAATAATATCTCTTATGGAGGCCAATTGATGCACATATACATGAGTATATCAATTTCATTAGGACTCAGTTTATTTTTATATGACTCTGACTGAAGGAAAGAAATTGTTTTTTTATAAGCCTGTCATCATTCTATTCTCAGATTCCTGTCCATTGAATGCAGTGTGGGGTATTCGTTCCAATTCATGGTCTTAATCATCAACCAAAAATTATTGATTCCTCCCCTGATTATTTGGCCACTATGACAAAATGCTATTTGGGAGTTGCTCACTATTTTCTCTTTTAGGGTATGTAGATCATGAGAGTGAGATTTTTTGTTCCTCATCATTTAGTCCACTAACCTGTAGATTAACCTTCTGCCCTATCTCATGTAGTCAATCCCAGTGAAGCTTCTAAATAGCAGCAATTGGATTTCTGTTCTATGATGACATAAGATTGTAGCTACTTCAAAAATAGTTTATTTTCATCATATTGGGATGTACAAAAGGCTCCTCAGTATTTATGTTGTATGATGTGCGTGTGTGTATTACAAAAGAATAACAAAGTCATTGGTATGTGGTATATTTTTTCAAGCACACTGTTACATGTCTAGACATTTTTGGACTGAATATTTCTTTAGAGAACATCTGTATTGTTTTTGAACTTATGAGACAAATTCTAAACTCCTGTGATATTTGCAGTTTAACAGGGATCAGCTTAGTGTATGGGTTGGTACATATCATTTGTGATTGGCTTTTCATCCCTGGTTCACTGATAGCCTAGCTTGATGGCTTAGCTTTCCGGGAGCCAGGATTACTGCTGCAGTGATCAACAAGCTCTGGGAGGTTGTTGTTCCATGCTGACAGTTAGGACCAAACTGCTCACTGTTCATAAACACCATTTAATCTACATGCTTTTCATCGCATGCTGTCATTACTATTTTTGATCTTGGCATTTCTGACAGGTATAAAAATGAAACAAATAGAAATGGCATTCCTGTTTCTGTCCTGAAGTGCTATGTATCTGCAAGTTAGACAAATCACTGCACACTTTAGAATCTGACAGATACATGGAGGGTCCTACTCATTCCTCAATGTTATTTATTTTTCGGCACTATTTACTCTTTGACAGAAAATTGAGGTACATGGAAATCCACTATCAGAGTTTATAAAGCAAAGGCAATAGGGAAAATGTTCATAGGACTATGGAAATAACCTTTGTGGATAGGGTGCAGAGGAATTGGTGGGAACTGTTTTTATGAGACTTCTCAGCATGGGCATATGTGCCTATGAAGCTATGCCATGCATGTGCCTAGATCGGTTACATGTTCATGTTGCTCACAAATCATTTGATCATTCAGTGCATGTATTATGTAGTATAAGGTTCTGTGGTGACTGAAAATCTTTCCTGGCTGCTGGACTGTGCATGTGGCTGGTCAGAAAGCCTGTGCTAGATTTGACAGCCTTGTTTGCAGGCTTATTCATCTCTCACATAGCTATGACATGCAGGAACATAAACTATGTAGTCAAGCTGCATGAAGGTTACATAATAACACACCATAGGGTAACTTAGTAGGCAAGGCCCTGGGATTCCTTAGCTATCTTCCTGACTGATGGACAGAGGGTGCACAATCATGTAGTTAGGGGGTGGCTGGTACACATAACACCACAAGAGATCATAAGCCAGTAATTTACTGATAGTTGGAGGCAGAGCCCATGGTAATTTCATTTTATCCTATGTTCCCTTTTCAGTTTCCCTGCTCCTTTTACAACACACAGGAAGGAGGGAGAGACAGATGAGTCACAGCTCTAATGGAGATCCCCAAAGTCATTGCCGTCATATGCTTTCCCTTCTACTTTAGACAGCTCTCTTCTTATTGGTTGTGTATTTGAATATGAATCAGACAGATGGAATAAAAAGGCTTGCAGTCCACAGTTTCAATAGCCAGGCTCCTGGCTAAATTCCAGCTCGTAGCTGGATTTAGCCAAAGCCTGACTGTAAATAACACAAGAGAAGGATAACTGTCCCAGAGAACTGCTGCAGACAGAGGCCGTAGAAACATGGATAAGCAGGGTTTGGTAGAATTGCCAACACCCCTTCTCTGAGTCACCTGCTTCTGCTTGCTCTGCTGGAAATGTCCTCCTTCCTCTGAAGCCATTGCTTCAGACATAATACCTGACAGAAACCAGTGATGTATTGATCATATGCTCCCTTAGAGGACCCATTATAAAATGACTGTGTCAGTGATAATTCTCACTTAGCCACCTTGGAGTCTATGAAAATTTCAAGATTCAGAATCGTCAAATAAGTGTATTTGGGAAATCTAAAATGTCATATCAAAAACTGTTACCTGAAAGGTAAAATTTGCAGCCAAGAATCACAATCAGCCATCTGCAGGTGGAAAGTGAGTCTTTTAGGTATATAGCCAGGAAACAGGGCCATGTACTTGGCACAGGATCACTGTCTATTTTCCTTGAGATATTCTTGTCTTTTGAGAATAGAATTCTGGGACTAAGATTCATTACATCATCTCCTGTCTGTCATCCACTTTCAGGTTCGTTGTTTTGTTGCAGCACACATTTAGTTGGGAGGGTGAAATGAATCAGAAGCTCTGAAGGAGATCTCAAAGAGTACCCCAGGATGTGCTTTCCATTGGTGGAATTGAGATCACTCTCTATATTGTTTCCTGTGGGTTGTGTCATGTCCCACCCCCTCATTGCCCAGCGAATTCTTGAGTAGAAGCAGCAGGAAATATTATTTAGAAGGATTTAGGGAGAGAAATACATATAAAATCCAGTATACCTTTAAGGGTGCCTGTATCCTATTTCTTCCTGCATCTAAATTCTCTGCCCTTGGGTAGTTAAAGCGATGCCAATGGGTGGATAAAAGACTGCCCACTGAACAGACAGGTGCAGGTCATCTCAGACACCTGTACTCAGACCCATGATCCAATCATCCTCTCTATGTAGACCTGCTGGGTCAAGCCTAAATAGGCTCCAACAGGTTCCTATTCCAAACAAAATTTGATTGCACACCCTCCTCCATCAGAAGCAAGAAAGCTAAAAATGTTTTCAGCAGAGCATTTTCTCAACAGTCAGCCTGTCGCTATATTTTGGGTCTCAGTTGCTCATGAGCCCACCAATATCCCATTGTTAACTGGTACCCAAAAGGCATATTTATCTTCTCCTGAGACAAACCTTAAGGCATCTGTTTCCTTTATTATTTCTGTATTGAGGAGAAACAGGTGAAAACTTGCTGAAGGGCATTTAACAATGATGGATTGTTATAATATAGTTATGTTTTTTTTTAACAGAGTGAAGACCCCTTTGACACTCAAGTGTTTATACCTCTGTTTGATTAGGGTTTCTTCCCAATATATAGTGAATATATTTTGATAATCCTTGCACCTCCAAATCTATGGCTGATGTTGGTCTTTTAACAATTAGCTGGGTAGTTAGTTAAAAATTTGAATATGCTATTAGAGTCAACAGTGGGAAACTGATGAAGCAGAATAGGTCAGTATGGACTGAAGTACTTGAAAATGGAATCAGGAAGAACAAAAAAAACTTATTGTGTGATCAATTCAGTGGGATTCAATGCCATGTGAGGATACCACATTATTCTAGTATGGGTGACAAGGCATTAATCTTCATGTTCCCTGCAACTTAATAGGCCCTGTTTGTTTCACTGTGTATGTGTAAGAATTTCTCTTGGGTGAGGGGAGAATAAAGTTTTCAGGCTGTGGTGATGTATCCACTGGTGAAAGCCACTCTGCGCTTCCCCCCACCCCACCCCCCATTCTCAACTCCTCCCTGGCAAAGCCTCCCCCAAGGACTGAGATCAAACTCGTAGACTCAGTCCAAGCTGATCCAGTCACCTTCTCCCTGGCCGAGCCAAAGGACCCTGCATAAGCTGCAGGTTTCAAACATCCAACGCATGCCATGAACATAGGACCTGGTCCCACCGCCTGGATGCCAAACAAATCAAGCCAATCCACTGTCTCACCCATTCAGAAGGCCTGATCCAGTTGGGGCCCCCTCAGCCATTGGTTCATAGTACACGTGTTTCCATTTATTTGGCTATATGTCCCTATGCTTTATCCAATTTTGGTTTCAAAAATTCTCGCTCATATAAACCCTCCTCTTTCTTGCTAATTAGACTCCAGGAACTACACCCAGGGCCTAGCAGTGGATCTCTGCATCCAGATCTCTCAGTCATTGGATGGGGTTTCTAGCATGACAATTAGGGTGTTTGGCTATCCCATCACCAGAGTAAGTCAGTACCGGCTCTCTTTCCCTTGACCCTCGCCCTTCATTACTCCCACTCATGTCCAGGTTGTTCATGTCGATCTCAGTCATTTCTCTGTAATTGGCAATCCTCATGTCTTTCTTGGGGTTCTGTTTTCCAGATAGCCTCCCTGGTGATGTGAGTAGCAGTCCAGTCATCCTTGTTCCACATCTAGTATCCTCCAATGATTGAGTACATACCATGTTTGTCTTTCTGAGTTGGGTTACCTCACTCATGATGATTTTTTCTAGATCCACCCATTTTCCTTCAAACCTCATGATATCATTTTTTTCTCTGCTGAGTAGTATTCCATTGTGTATATGTACCACATTTTATATATCCATTCTTCAGTTGAAGGGAATCTAGGTTGTTTCCAGGTACTGGCTATTACAAACACTGCTTATATGAGCATAGCTGAGCAAGTGCTTTTGTGGTATGATTTAGCATTCCTTGGGTATATACCCAAGAGTGGTATAGCTGGATCTTGGGGAAGATTGATTCCCAATTTTCTAAGAAAATGCAATATTACTTTCCAAAGTGCTTGTACAAGATTTCATTACCACCAGCAGTGGAGGAGAGTTCCCTGTGTTCCACATCCTCTCCAGCATAAAGTGTCCTCAGTGTTTTTGATCTCAGCCATTCTGACAGGCTTAAGGTGGTATCTCATAATTTTTTTGATTTGCATTTCCCTGATGATTAGTGATGTTGAGTAATTCCTTAAATGTCTTTTAGCCATTTGAGTTTCCTCTGTTGAGAGTTCTGTCTTTAGTTCTAAAGCCCATTTCTCAATTGGACTGTTAAGAGATGAGACAGGTTGTGAGTTACCCAATGAGAGTTGTGAGTGACCCGAAGTTTAGTTTCTTTGATTCCCAAAAAAGGAGCTTAGCAGCTGCTAAAGCACAACTATGGTACCCATCCCTGATCAGTGAGGTCTAGTTTTTTTTGATAGGTATACTGCATGTGCAAAGGAGGGTCCTAGATGATGCCCTAGGTCACCTATGTCATATCCCTCTCTTACTGTTATACACAGAGAGAATGGATGAATGAGGTCTGAAAGGTTTAATGGCAGACTTTTGCAGACCTGCAAGGGGGCAGTTCACAAATGAATCCTAGGACTTGGGAGGCAGAGCCAAGCAGAACTCGGTGAGGTAGAGGCCAGCATGTTCTAGAGAAAGAAATCCAGGACAGGTAGCAAAGCTACACAGAGAAAACAAATTTCTAAACAACCAACCAACAAACAAAAAAATGAAATAAATACCACAATAGAAACAGAAACAAAAGGACCACAGAGAGAGATGTGAGAGGCACGTGGTGGCCCAGAGTCAAAATCAGAGAAGTGCAGAGAGGATAGGAGCCTTTCTTGTAGATAGGTAGGGTTTAGAACAAAGGTGCTGAACACTAGCTCAGCCCACCAGCCAACATCAGCCAGTTTTCTACTGTTAGTTGGATGCAGAGCCTGGGGGAATTTATGTTTTATCCTGTGCTCCCCTTTCAGGTTCCCTGCTTCTTTAAGAACACAGGAGGTGGGGATGGATGAGTCAGCGGCTCTGATTCAGATCTCCAAATTCACTGATGTCATTTGCTTTCTATTCTTGGTTTCAGATCACACTCCTTATTGGTTCTTAGTCTATGTCTATTCAAATATGAGGCAGTCTGATCAAATAAAAAAGCCTGCACTGAAGGGTTTTCCCAGCCAGGCTCCTGGCTAAATTCCAGCTCACAGCTGGAATTTGTCAGGAGCATGGCTGTAACAACTGCAGCTAAGGAAACCTGCTCCAGAGCCCTGCAACAGACCAAGGTAATATGAACTTACGATAGGCAAGAAATTGGTAGGGTTTCCTATAATCCTTCTCTGAGTCACCTGCATCTGCTCGATGTGCAGGAAATGTGCTCCTGTCTCTGAAGCCACTGCTTCAGGCTTAGTATCTGTGATTTCTGCCTCAGTCTTGTATTCTGCATTATCACAATATTGGCAAAGAATATTTATGTTGGAAAACAATTCCTGACATAAAACAGGGATGTATTGTTCACATGCTCCCTCAGTGGACCCTTTAAAAAATGACTGTGACAGGGAATATTCTCAAATCCACCTGGGATTCCATGAAAATTTCAAGTGCCAGCTTCCACAAATAAGCATGATCACCCCATACTTACCACAGGATGCTTTTCTCATTTGGGAATTGCATTCTGGTCCTAGGCTACATTGCATTTTTTCCAGTCATCCGTTTTCAGTTTCGTTTTTATAACTGCAGCACACATTTACTTGGGAGGGTGAAATGACTCAGCAGCTCTGAAACAGATCTCAAAGAGAACGTCGGGATTTGCTTTCCATTTGTAATTTTGAGATCACTCTCCGGATTGGTTCATGTGTGGGGGCATTGCCAACTCCCACATTTCCCCAGAGTACTCTTGCTTAGAAGCAGCAAGAAATATTAGGTAGAAGGATAGAGGGGCAAGTAACAGATAGAAATTACAGATAAGCCTCCAGATTGCCTAGATTTAAATATGTGTGTCCTAGGGTATTGAAAGAAATGTCACGAGGTGGAGCAAAAAAACCCTCCCCAGTACAGTAAAGTGTAGAACATGTCAGACACCTGCACTCAGATACATGGTCCAATTATCCTTTCTATGCAGAACTGCTGGGTAAATAGACTCTAACATGATCCTATTCCAGACACAAATGGAAAACACACACTCTCTCTTCAGAGGCAAGGAGAGCTAATAAACTTCTCAGCAGTGTAGGTTCTTACCTGTCAGGCTCTGGCTATATTTGGCATCTCAGTTGCTCATTGGTATAACCATACCCTTTTGTACATTGATCCAGACAAAGCAGATTAATCCTAACATGCACAAAAGACAGAACCCTTGGAAATTCACAAAGTCAGTGATTGTTTGATTCCTACCGTTTTAGGCCTGAGTCACCTAATCCTGTCAAATGTGCAGCAAGCTGATCCTGCTTCTGCATATACTGCTTGTCTTTAAATATGTACCCTCCCTGTCTTAGTTTGAATTCACTTCTTGTGATCATATCTGGCAGAGACTAGAGGAACCGTGCCCTTTTCTTCTTCTGAAGTTGCTCCTTCCCTTAATGATATGGCATCTGTGTGTCAGGCTTGAAGTGCTGCTGTATGGGCAAGGAAAATAATTTTTTGAGGCTTTAGTACCTGGCAGAGATGAGAAAATCCTGCTCTTTACTCTACCCTGGGAGATTTATTGTGGGGATGGCTATGGCATTGTACATTCCTTTGTGATCTTCAGAGTCACGAAAAGTATCGAGTAGTAATATTTGTAGACACTACCCCACCTATGACCCAAGAAAATAAAGTATGGATCATAAAGTATAGCACAGAAAAGTTACTTCTTATTATCCTGTTGCCATATATGTTCTCACAGGCTCAACTTTGCATTCTTGTTTTTCTGTATCACTGTTTCTGCCATGCAGAATCTCTTGTATATAATTTTTTTAACTGTTATGCCATTCCAATATATGACATCTGTGGATGTAGCAGGAATCTTTAAGTTCTTATTAATAAAATGAAACCTGAGCCAGGTATTTGGGTCCAATCATCCTCTCTATGCAGACCTGCTGGATAAATGTCCTCTAACAGGCTCCTATTTCAGAACATTGGGAAGATCAGAGAGACAGAAAATCCACAGCTAAACTTACCTGGCCAACTTGTCTGCAGAACTTGTTTCCTCAAAAGACAAGTGTTGCTGGAGGGCTTCCCTCTGGGTTCCCCAAGCCCCGCAGTCCCACAATCCACATATAAAATAATCACTCAGACGCTTATATCACTTATAAACTGTATGTCCGTGGCAGGCTTCTTGCTAACTGTTCTTTTATCTTAAATTAACCCATTTTTATAAATCTATACCTTGCCACGTGGCTGGTGGCTTCCCAGCATCTTCACATGCTGCTTCTCCTGGCGGTGGCTGCAGTGTCTCTCTCCTCAGCCTTCCGCTTCCCAGAATTCTCCTCTCTCCTTGTCCCACCTACTTCCTGCCTGGCAACCTATTTCTTGCCTGGTCACTGGCCATCAGTGTTTTATTTATATAGAATGATATCCACAGCACTTCCCCTTTTCTTCTTTTTTTTTAAAAGTAAGGTTTTAACTTTAACATGGTAAAATTACATATAACAAAACAATTACCGAGCAAGAATTATAGTTACAATGTTAAAGAAGATGTCCTATCTATCTTATATTTGTGAGTTTAAGGCTTTATAGCTAACTTATCTTTTATCATAACTGAGGAAATTACGACTATCTAGTCTTCAACCGCTTCAAAGCCCTGAGAAGGAACATAATGGTACCTGAGAAATGGTAGATGGATGCAAGCAACTTTCGGGAATCTTGCAAGAGTAGACCAAGACAGCTGGCAGCCTGGACAGTCACCTAATGTTTCTCAGCATTGTTGGTGGATGGCCATCAGTGTTTTATTTATATAGAATGATATCCACAGCAGACAAGCTGCTGTGTCCTCATCCCAATGGCTCTCAGGTGAACTGTTGCTTGAAAGCCTGAATGCTTAAGCAGCCATATGCATCTAGTTTCTGGTCTTCAGGCGTTAAATATCCTCCTGTTTTTGCCATCACTACCTGGGATTAAAGTCTCAATTTTTGGGATTAAAGGCATGTGTCACGATGCCTGGCTGTTTCCAAAGTGGCCTTGGACATATAGATTTCAGCCTCTGGACTGCTAGGATTAAAGACATTTGTAACAACTGCCCATCCTAAATATCTAGTGGCTTTTCTATTCTCTGACTCCAGATAAGTTTATTAGGGTACACAATATTTTGGGGAACACAATACCATGACATTTCCACTCATTTTGTCTAAAATTAAAAAAAAAGCTTGCAAGTAATAAAAGAAAAACTATTTAATAAGTATGTACACCACCACATTTCCTCTCTCTTGTCTAAAATTTAAAAAAGCTTATAACTAAAACAAGAAAAACTATCTAATAAGTATATACAATATATAGAGTCAAAAACTCCATTATATATATATTAACAATGTCCAGTCCAGTAACATTTGATAAACTCAAAAAAATCATTACTTAGCCTATTTAAAAGATGTAGTTCCTATTTAAAGTATTTTTTCTTTTCTTAAAAAATTCAGTAATCTATCTTTTGTCATTTTTTAGTTTCGCTCCTTTTTTTAGTGCAAATTCAGTGATCAACCCATTTATTCTATTATTCTTTATCTTTTTTTAAACAAAAACTCTGAATCTAATCTCCTTGTTCAGCTTTTTTCTTGATCATTAATAATTAACAACTTGTAACCAACCATCTTAAAGAATGACAGTATCCATAACTCATTACAAGACCAAAAACCTCTCAACCCACATCTTGGGGATGTGGGTGTCATTTTCTTAAAACTACTTTCTCTTTCTAGGTTGAAGGCATCTTTAGGGGATTCGGAAAAGAAAATTTTTGGGTTAATTGTCAAGCCCTGTATCATTTGACTAGTCTCTGCATAATAGGAAAGTTCAGGGCTTGTCACAAGTCCTTGTTCGAGGAGTCTGTCCGGAACTCAGAGCATCAGCCACTCCCTCCATGGTCCCACCACTGTTTGTGACTCCACCCCGGCCAAAGCTTCTCCTAGGTTAGCCTCAAACTCAGTATCCTCCTGTATCTGCCTTCTTCAGTAAACACAATGGGTGTGAACCATCACAATTGGCCACGTGTGGCTCTGGCCTGAGCTGGGGCCCGCAAGGCCGCAGGCAAGTAGCTTTTTCAAGAATTCCTTCCACTAACATTGGGTGCCAGATGTAGAAGAAACAGTCTTATGAAATAATATACACAGAGTCAGTGCAGAGATGAAAGCCCATGGGGTCAGAGCTATGAGCTAAAATCCTTACCAGTCACTGCTACTGCTGTCATCTTCAGCCAAGAGAGCTAATTTCTGTTTGTTTGTCTTTATTATAGACTTTCTATTCTGCCTTCTCATTGGTTGTAAACCCAAACACATGACCTCCTCCACACTGCCTGTCTGTACAGACCTCCAGGTCTTCTATTGTTGGTATTGAGTTTAAAGGCATGCACCAAAACCTCCTGGCTTCTGCTATAGCTTGCTGTTAGGTCTGACCCCCCAGGCAACATTATTTATTAAGATATGAATAAAATCATATTTCAGTACAAATAAAATATCACCATAGACACCAGACAGGGTATGAGGCTTGATGGAAATTAAATATTTATTGCTGATTTCAGAGAGGTATTCAGTACTTCCCTGGAAAATAATAAAGACACCAGATTTCCTTTTTCTTTGGTATTTATTTTTGCTTGCATGGAATAAGTGCAGATCTTATCTTATGTCTTCACCCACAGCTCTGAATTCCTATGTCCTATAGTAAAGTTGAGACTGGAAAATATTGGTACATTCGAATCATCAACCACCTCTGATTGTCTTTGGATATTTCTGCCATCTCTTCAACACAAATATGTGGGGATCTCAGGTATTGTTTTGCAGAAGACATTAAACTTTAGAGTATAATACCCAAAAGCCTCTCTGGCTCTATAGTAAGACACACCCCGCACTTCATTGTGTTGTTTCCCAGCTATTGCCTGAAGTAACATCTCTGATTAGGGCTAAGTGATGCACAGATATGTTAGTATATCCCTGTCATTAAGACTTAGTTTATTTCAATATGACGTTGGCAGAAGGAAAGAAATTATGTTCATAAGAGTCTGTCATTTGAAAGTTGCTCAATATTTTCCCTTTTAGGGTATGTAACATCTGAGTGGGAATTTTTTCCTTCCTCATTTTAATCCACTAACACACAGAATAAACTTCTGTCCTATCACATGTCATCAATCCCAGTGAATCTTCTAAAAAGAAGCAGATGGATTTGTCTTCTATGATGACATCAGTATGTAGGGACTTCAAAAAGAGCTTCTTTCCATCATATTATGCAGTGTTAGTACCTTTTCGATATAGTTTGTGGAGCTCCATGTTTACAATAAAGGCACATCTTTTGACATAATGTCAAAGAAATAACAAATTGCTGCCATATGAGTTAGAAAATTCAAACAATTCTTCACAGTATAAGGAATTAAGTTTTCATAATATCTCTCTACATATTCTATGATGCATTTCAATGACATGAAAATATTTATATAAATTATATATGTGTACATGTATGATTTTTCTTATGCATATATATATACAGATAAATATCCATTTGTACACTATCTTCATATAGTTTAGAATTCTATTCATGCATACATTTAGATTATTTCACATATCTTTTTGCTCCTTCAATTTAATATCTGCACTGCAAACTCTCAAAATAAACACCTCTATTTACTAATGTTATTTTACCTAATTGTTCATCTACAAATTTATACATAATTAACTCACCCTGTATACAGAATGTGGTGATTAGGTGTAGCTATTTAAGCATTTTTTTTCCTTTGGGATTTTTTAGACAGGGTTTCTCTGTGTAATTTTTTTCCTGTCCCGATTCTCACCCTGTAGACCAGGCTTGCAGAGAACTCACAGAGATCTTGCCTGCCTCTGCCTTATGAGTTCTGGGATTAAAGGCATGTGACACAACTGCCCTGCACCTTAAAAAGTCTTAATTATTTGAAAGGTTGTGAAATTATGTAATACTAACGTAAAATATGCTTTTTTATGACAGTAACAGTCAATGTTGCCCATGAGTGTAAGGATAAATAGTTACAAGACAGTATAAAATTATATGCTTTCAGTGAAGTTAGAGATGAAAGTTCTCTTTCTGGGTCTACTATCTCCATGGCCATGTGGAATATACTAGTTTATTATATTGGGCAGAGTTTGTCTTCCTGTCAATGACAAATATCTGCATTTCTGAAAAAAAAAATTAGTTTGAGAACTCAAGATATGTCTTTGGGTCCCAAAACAGTGAGATAATTTGAACAGCTAAATTTTGGTCAAATTTATAACATTTGAAATGGCTGGTAAAATCATTTTTACTTAAATTTATTAAATTAAATAAATTTACCTTGTTGATTTGTAATCCTGTTAGCTGCAATTTTGCCTTCATAAAGAAGGATGATTATAAGTGGGCATAATAGGTCTATTTATGGCTTAAGGGATTGTTTCTAACATCCTATTAGTGTAAAAAAGTTGTTAAAAGAACCTCCTTTATAAAGCAAAAAATGGTCCAGCATAATTTAACCAAATACTGTGGTTTTATATACTGGAGAATCCACATGACTTTTCTTCTTGGATATGTGTGTGTGGATTACAAAAAACAGCAGAGAAGCTGGTATGGGTATATTTTTAAACACACTGTAAACAGTCTAGGTAATTTTTTTCTGTCTGGATCTCTCTTTAATAATCAAATGTATTGTTTTTGATCTCATGAAACAGATCCTGACCTACTATGACAGTTCCATTTTAACAGGACTCAAGTTATTGTATGTTTTGGCGCATGACATTTGTTGTTGTCACATCCCCCCACCTGGATCTCTGAGAGCCCAACTTCATGGCTTAGCAAATCAAGAGCTCTGATTGCTGATGCAACCCATGCAAATGTAACTGTGCAATCACTTCTAGGGACCTACAGTAGACAACATAATTGCTGAGAATATAAATATATGTATATTTTTCTTCCATAAAATAAATTAATCTTACTATATTTCTTTATCATTAAGACACTGTGAGATATTTTATTACTGTTGGCACTATTTTGAAGAAAGCTTGAAATCAACATTTTTTCAACCCTAATAGCTTTTTGTAGAGCACTCTAATTTTAGATATTATGTATTTTAATTCAACTACATGTAAAATTATGATTATAAATTATAATTATGTGACAATATATGTAATTATATATCATAATTATAATTCTACTACATAAGAAAACACACATAACTTTCTGACACAAACCGATCACTGAGACAGCAGCCAGATACATTTGACAGCATTTAGTCACAATCAGCAGAGTCAAGACAGGAATGAAGACTTGCTTGTAAATAGACATTATCTAGGACAATCAGCTGGAAGTTCTCTCAGCACATCTATTATTTCTTTTACCGCTAATTACCATGTGAGAAAAAACAAAAGTGCAATAAATCCCAGTGGAAGAATGTGAGGTGGGAAGGGGAAAAGGGTATTGTGCAACAGGCTTACCTGAAATGAATGATGTGGAAGAGGTGGCCAGGGAATTGGAAGGACTGTGCTATTGTGGGTTGCCTGAGCATGTGCTTATGCTCTTATGCAGCTCTGTCCACATGCACATAATTTACTTGATCAAGCTGCAAGCATATTCCATGTTCATCTAGCACAGGGATTACATAGGATGCAAGGATCTGGGATGATTGAGGATGCTGCCTGACTGATGGACATTGCATGCATGGTTATTTAGTTAGGGGGTGGCTAGGAATTGAAACATTCCTACTACACTTGTAGATATAGGAAAACCATAGGGGGTTAAGGGTTGCAGATAGATGGGAATGGGGGTTCTTTGCCACACAGAATTGCTTCCAGCTGACTTGTTGGGGATTAAGTAATTTTGGGTGTAGTGAATGGGGCTCTGCAAGAGGTAGCTGGACAATCAGAGGTAGCTGAATATTTTCTCCTGGTTAGGGCCCTGTGAAATTGACAAGCTCCTTAAATGGCAGAAGAAGAAGTTGAAAAAAAAATATCTTTCTGGGTTTCCAAGGAAGAGGGAGTTACATCCTATGACCAGTAAAGTTTGAATGATACTTATCTGGAGGGGATGTGGACTGTGGTGGATCCAAGCAGGCTGTAGAGCTTGGAAGAAGTGTCAAGTTTACCAATAATACAAAGGTTAATCATATTATGAAGCAACCAAAAGGAATTTAAAATCTTGATCTGTGAGCCCTGATCTTATAATGTTTAGTACTCTGCAGCTATCAGAATTTTATTGGTTAGGGTTAGAAAATGAAAGAGAAAGAGACAGAGAAAGAGAGAGACAAAGACAGAGACAGAGACAGAGAGACAGACAGAGAGAGAGACAGAGAGAGAGACAGAGAGAGAAAGAGAGAGAGAGACAGAGACAGAGAGAGAGAGACATAGAGAGAGAGAGAGAATGGAGAATGGAGAATGGAGAATGGAGAATGGAGCTAGAGTTTTTCCGGTCTTGCCTGACCCACTGTCAGGACAAATCTCTCCCACCTGCCATTCCTGCAGCTGCTCAGACACAATCAAGTAAACACACAGAGACTCATATTGCATATAAACTGTATGGCCACGACAGGCTTATTGCTATCTGATCTTATATCTTAAATTACCATTGATATTACTCTATAGTTTGCCATGTGGCTTGTGGCTTACCATATCTTACATCATGCTTCTCCTCCTGGCTACTGGCTGTGTTTCTTGCCTCAGCCTTCCTGTTCCCAGAATGCTCTTCTCTGCCCATCCTGCCTATACTTCCTGCCTGGCTACTGGCCATTCAGCATTTTATTTATACAGAACAATGTCCACAGCAGAAAAAGGAGAAGGAGAGAAAGAAATGTGGATCATGCTTTATATTTTTTTACCATTATCAGTTAGGTATTTTTATCTTCTCCTGAGCCAAAATTTAAGGCACCTGTTTCCTTTGTTATTTTAGTGTTGAGGAGACATAGGTGATAACTTTCTGAGGGAATTTGACAATGATAGATTGTTATATTAATGTTTGTTTTTACAAAGTGAAGACCCTTTTTACAATGATGTATTTATACGTCTGGTCTAATTAGGGTTTGTTACCAGTATATTTTGGATATATTTTAATATTTCTTGTGCCTCCGGATCTATGGCTGATGTTGGTCTTGTAACAATTAGCTGGGTAGTTAATTAGAAATTTGAATATGGTATTAGAGTCAACAGTGTGATACTGATGAAGCAGAACATGTCAGTAGGGATAGGAGAACATGAAGAGGGAATCAGGAAGAAGAAAAATATATGGTTGTTCACATCAGTGGGATTGAATGTTGTGTGAGCAAACCATATTCTTTTAGAATTGGTGACAAGGCATTAATCTCAATGTCCTCTGGACTAAAGAGACCGGGGGCCCTGTTTTTTTCACTATGCATGAGGAAGAATTTGCCTTGGGTGAGGGCAGGACAAACTGTTTCAGGATGTGGAGATGTATCCAGTGTGGAAAGCCCTCAAGTTTAGCACCTGTGGGGGGTTACCAGAAGTACCTTGAAGGGTACCTTCCATTTGGTGTAAAGGGGTGAGGTTTCCTGGACTGGAGGGGAAAGAAGGACCTGATCCCAAAAGTGGATAGAGGGTTGGGCAAGGATTATCACATGGCTGGTGTAAGGAGTAGTACCCAAAATTCCACACAAGGCAGCAGAGGTTATGGAGTAGAGGAGTGAGGAGGTGATCAGGGAGAGGTAAAAGTTTGGATCAGAGGCCAGTGGTTAGAGCTAATCACCCATACAGGAGTTCAAATGGTGGGATTGAAAGGGTATTCTTGGGAAGTTTCCAGGGCCTGAAAAGAGCTAGAATTAATGATTTTAACAATTCAGGGTGAATTTCTGGAGGCATCTTAATAAGAGTGTGTTTTAAAGACTATTGGTATACTCTACGTTCCCTGAGGACTTATGAATGTAAAGGATATGAAAATGCCAAGGTTTATTAAAAGCTTTTGATATGGTCTGGAAAGTCTGGAATGTGAACTCCAGACTAATATCAGACTGAAGAAATGCAGGAATCCCATATCCTGGGGAAGGAGGTCAATGATTATCTGAGGGCACTTAGTATAACCAAGAAGTATCTCTACACAAATCAAAAATGAGTCCCTAACAATGAGGAGACATTTAATTGGTCTGACTCTGGGCATATGGGTAAAATTGTGCTGCCATTCAGGCCTTGGAAGGTACTGTCTACCCTTGTTGGAGTGAAAAGTTTGGCTCCAAAATGTGGAACTGTATTCTTTCTTATGACAACATTTACAAAAGCCTGTAATAGTTTTTAAGGACTGTAAGTCCTCAGAGGTAGATGTAGCTGAAGTTATCCTATTCCTTCCCAGATCCCATGGCACTCAGAACAAAGCAAACACACAGATTTATATTATTTACAAGCTGTATGTCCTAATCGCTCAGGCTTCTTCTTTCCTGCTCTTATATCTCAAATTAACTCATTTAGATTAATTTAAAAATTGTCATGTGACTCGTGACTTAACAGTATCATTACATGTTGCTTCTCAACATAGATTCTGTTCACATCTCCCTCACTCAGCCTTCCTCTTCTCTTTTTCTCTTTTTCCTGCCTATACTTCCTGCCTGGTTACTGGCCAATCAGCATTTTATGTATTAACCAATCAGATCAACACTTTCAGAGCATACAGAACATCCCCCAGCAGGTAGACTATAGGTTCCCTTCTATGAACTGAGACAGAGCAAGACTATTAGGGTGAAAGAGCTGGTGTAGCCCAGACAGAATTGGCCTAGAAACAGGAGATGACAGTGAGGATTTTGGGTGACCTCTATGTATTGCCTGTGGTGAAGGACAGGAGTCTGGGCTCTAGAATGCCACTGTCCTAGATACCAGGTTGATACAGTTATTTCCAATATTATAGAGCTGTCAAACTGTTGAGATTGACAGTGAATAATTCCTATTACATTAGGGAAATGTGAAGCGTTTATCATGACCAATATTTGGCCTGAGTTAGTTATGAACTGTCCTTTTGATGTGAAGAGCCCATGGTTTTCCCAGATATGAGTGTGGGACAGAAAGATATAAAAAGTATATTTGGAACCTGGGTGGTGGTGGCACGTGCTTTAATACCAGCATTTGGGAGTCAGAAACAGGCAGATATATGTGAGTTCAAAGTTAGCATGGTCTACAGAGCAAGATTCAAGATAGGCAACAAAATTACACAGAGTTATCTGTCTAGCAAAACAAAAATAAAAATCATATTTGGAGTATGTATAACATTTAGGAATTGCCCCTTTGCCAAGTGGAAAGTACAGGTGTGAGACATTAGCTCAGGCATTTGATTAGTTGTGTATGCGTTTGATTCTACCACCCTAATATCTGGCACTATGGCATATTCTGTTTTATTCATTCCATCATATAAAAAGGAACATCAATTTGTGTACTAGGAACAAGTCGCCTGGTACACATGCAATCCAGTATGTGTGAAGGATGAGGCAAAATTCCCTTTATGATTTAAGTGCAGTAGTGAGATGTGGAATAGTCAGCACTAGTCTGAGGAAGGAGGATTGAAATATTAACAAGTGGGGAAGTCTGGAAAGTAAGTGTGGTATCTTCCAGTAATAACACTTGGAGACAAAAAAACGGAGGAAGTAGGAAAAGTTTGTAAAATTTTATAAGTTAAAAGATGGGACAAATTATGGTGGGAAGAGGATGTATTAGGTGACCCAAAATTTAGTTTTTTGGATTCACTATTAAGGAGATTAGCAGCTCCCAAATCACATGTGATTGGTCACCATCTCTGTGTGGTGAGGTGTTGATTTTTGACAGGTATGCTACAGGTGCAATGGAGGGTCTCTGCTGGTGCCCTAGAATCCCAAAGGCATATCATTCTCTTTCTGTGACATAGACAGAGAAGGGATGAGTTGATGTGGGAGGTATTGTGCTGAGTCCTGAAGCAGAGCCTATTGGAATTTCTGCAAAGGATTAATAATGGGGTGAATGAGGGATTAATTCAAGATCTCCTAGCTGCCTCAGATAAGGGGTTTGGCAGGAGATTAAAAAGATCAAATGCAGGATTACAATAATTTAGCTATTTCTAGAAAGGACAGAATATCGTGTTTAGTAGAGTAGCCTGCAAAAGACTGAATTAGATGCTTTCTATCTGAAGCTATAGCCTAGTATGACGTGGTAATGTTTACACCCAAAAGGTGACCTGAGGAGTGGATAGCTGGATTTTGGAACTTGATACTCCATAACTCCATGTGTACAAAAAATTTAGAAGAGGAGAGGTTTTAGTTTGATGATCATATACTTATAGGCCACAGAGTAGAAATTTATCTACTAATTGTAAAAGTTAAATCTAATGAGGGAGAGGGAGAGCAAGTCTGAACCTGGGCATTGATGAAATAGTTGTGGGATGTCCAAGAATCTGTGTGTCAAGACAGTCCAATTAACTACATATAGAAGTAAGTGTCAGCATCTGTCCAGGATAAGGTAAAGATATTTTGAGACAGAGGACTGACAGGGATAGGAAAGAAGGTAACCTTGAGATATAGTACTGAGTAATGTGTCGTTTCTGAAGGGATAGTGTAAAGAATTGTGTAAAGTCCAGCTATTACGGGATTGAGAGGACTTCTGAAGATCTAATGAGCTGCAGGTGTACTGATATTTTTTTGTGCTGAAATGTGGTGATATTTTATTTATACTTTATTAAATCTTGCAGGAGATCAGGTGGGAAAGGCCAAACATTTTATGTAAACAAAAATTCAGGCAGCACACATATCACACAGGGTCTCTGTGTGTTCAAGGCCATACTAAGGAACAGAGCATAGCATGGTGACAAACTCCTTTAAGGACAGTACCAAACATAAAGACGTGGAGTTCTTTATGGACAAACAACGTAAAAAAGAAATAGCTGGGCTAATAAAGCCAATTATAGGGCATAGGAACAAGGCAATAAAAGCATGTGTAAGACAACATGTAGCTTGCATTGGGATGATGCAGGGTTGCTGCGGTAAGGTTTGCTTGTAACTTTTCTAATTTCCCTGATCTCTAATTCTTCAACCCAATATTTAGCACTGTGTTTTTTATTTAATGATAACATTTCATTTAGTAGTTACATGCCGGTCTTAAATCAGGTGGTATATTCTATTAGTCTTTAACTCTAAGTATAGAGGTGGTAAAGGGAGAAGAATTTGGATGAAGTAGCATCTTTCTGAGAATTTCAATGATGATAGGCTTAGTCCTCTATGGCTCTGGAGTGAAATTGTGTCCTGAATTTGAGTGATGTACCAGGAAGGGTGCTGGAACTGGATAACAATAGAGTGATTGTTTCTAGCATCAGAAGGGTTCTGGCTATCCAAGACTATGGAGTATACATGAGAGATTGAAAGAGAAATGTCATGTCAGAACTAGTGGTCTGAGTGCCAAGAAGAGGAGGAGAGGAGCTGCTGACAAATCTGTGGTAGGGAAATGTGGGCACTAATGAACTAGAAGCTAGTGCCTTAGGTAAAAAATTTCTTCCCATTATGTGCACAGGGCAGGTTTGCACATACCAAACTATGTGTAAGAGATATACCCATGAAAATATATTTAAGTCATGTGTTATGTGAGGTAAGTTAGGTTGACCCTCTACCCAGACAACACGGAGTTTGGAATGACAGGTAAGACCCCAAAACTCCATCAGGATGAAGTAAGGGTCTCCAGTGTCCAAAGAAAGGAAATTGTCATCCCTATACTATAATGGCTACTGAAGGTATTGCTAAGACATGACTGATGTTGGGTAAGGACCAACCTGGATACCTTTAATCATCCATGACCCAGGGTAGGAAATTGCCTGTATGTTGGTCTTAGATTAATGTACTCATGTCATGAGTTACACAGGGTCAGTCAACTGACATATGTACATATCAATAGTATTTTAGATGAGACCCAGGTGACCTATATGGGCCTGGGGTTGGCTCAAGCCCAATGTCTTTCTCTACAAATTTTTAAACAGGAACCTGGAGGCCTTCATGAGGCTGGTCACATAGCTTGTGCTACATTTTACAGTCTTGTTTTCAGGCTTATTCATGTCTCACATAGCTGTGCCATGCAGGAACATAGACTATGTAATCAAGCTGAATGCAGGTTACATAATCACATACCATAGGGTAACTTAGTAGGCAAGGCCCTGGGATGCATAAGTTATCTTCCTGACAGATGGACAGAGGATATACAGGCATGTAGTTAGGGGGTGCCTGGTACACCTAACACCACAAGAGACCATAAGCCAGTTATCTTAGTTGGAGTGAGAGCCCATGGTAATTTCATTTTATCCTATGTTCCCTTTTCAGTTTCCCTGCTCCTTTTACAACACACAGGAAGGAGGGAGAGACAGATGAGTCACAGCTCTAACAGAGATCCCCAAATTCATTGCCCTCACTTGCTTCTCCTTCCACTTTAGACAGCTCTCTTCTTATTGGTTGTATATTTGAATATGAGTCAGACAGATGGAATAAAAGCGCTTGCAGTCCACAGTTTCAATAGCCAGGCTCCTGGCTTAATTCCAGCTCATAGCTGGATTTAGCCAAAGCCTGACTGGAAATAACACAAGAGAAGGATAACTGTCCCAGAGACTGTGCAGACAGAGGCAGTAGAAACATGAATAAGCAGGGTTTGATGGTAATGCCCACACTCCTTCTCTGAGTCACCTGTTCCTGCTTGGTCTGCCAGAAATGTCCTCCTTCCTGGGAAGCCACTGCTTCAGGCTTTATACCTGACAGAAACCAGTGATGTATAGATTATATGCTTCCTTAGAGGCCCCATTAAGAAAAGGACTTTGTCAATGACAGTTCTCACTTAGCCACCTGGGAATCTATGAAAATTTCAAGAATCAGATTCCACAAATAATTGCATTTGTGGAATCTAAAATGGCATATCAAAAACTGTTACCTTAAAGGTAAAATTTGCAGCCCAGTGTCATAATTAGCCATCTGCACGTGGAGAGTGAGGCTTTCAGGTAGGCAGCCAGGAAACAGGGCCAAGTACCAGGTATATGATCACTGTCTAGTTTCCATGAGATGTTCTTGTCTTTTGAGAATAGAATTCTGGTTCTAAGATTCATTACATCATTTCCTGTCATCCACTTTCAGTTTCGGTGTTTTGGGTGCAGCACACACTTAGTTCGGGTTGTGAAATGACTCAGCAGCTCTGAAGGAGATCTCAAAGAGTAGCCCAGGATGTGCTTTCCATTGGTGGAATTGAGTTCACTCTCCATATTGCTTCTTGTTGGTTGTGCCATTTCCCACCCCCTCATTTCCCAAGAGTATTCTTGAGTAGAAGCAGCAGGAAATATTATTTAGAAGGATTTAGGAGAGAGAAACACATAGAAAATACAGGATAGCTTTGAGGGTGCTTGTATTCTATTCCATCCAGCACCTACTGTCTCAGGCTTTGTGTAGTTAAAGCAAGGCCAAGGGGTAGAGAAAAGACAACCCCCCTGCACAGACAGGTGCAGGACCTCTAAACCTGCATCAGATGCATGATCGAATCATCCTCTCTAAGCAGACCTGCTGGGTAAAGAATAAATGGGGTCCAAAAGATTCCTGTTCCAAACAAAATTTGAATGCACACCCTCCTTCATCAGAAGCAAGAACAGCTAATAAAGTTGTCAGCAGAGCAGTTTCTCACCAGTCAGCCTGTGGGTATAATCTGGGTCTCAATAGCTTATGAGCAAACTAAATCCAATTGTTATTTGGGGGCCACAAGGCAGATTGCTCCTGTAATATAAGGGGAGACAGATCCTGTGGAAATTACCAAATCAAAGATTGTTTGATTCAAGCATTACAGATCTGAGTCACCTGATGCTGTCAAACGTGCAGCAAGCAGATTCCTGCTTCTGCAGCTACTGGCTCTTCTTTAAAGATGTGTTCTCTTGTTTTTGGTTTGAATTCACTTCAGGTGTTAAAATCTGGCATCGGGTAGCGGCGTCCTGTTCTTCCCTTCTACTGAATCGACTGCTTTCTTTAAGGATATAGCATTCCTGTGCCAGTCTTGATGTCCTTCACTATGGGCAAGGAAGTTGATTTTCTTGATCCTTTTGTATCTGTCAGAGACTGGTGAAATCCTGCTGTCTCTTCTACCCTGGGAGATTTATTGTGGGAATGGTTTGGCACTGTAATTTTATTCATGAACCATAGAGGCACTGAAAATATGGAGCAGTAACATTTGCACTCATTTCTCTACCTCTTACCAATAATATATGGAGTCATAATATATGGAAAATATATTTTCCATAGAGTCAATAATATATGGAAAATAAATTATAGCCCTGGAAACTTACTTGTTATTATCCTGATGCCTGTTAGTTATTCACAATATCAACTTTGCATTCTTGGTTTGCATTATCACTGTGTTCTTTCATAAAGAGTCTTTTGTACATGATTTTTTCCTAATTCTCAGTCCATTCCTATATATGAAAGAAGAGAGGGCATTAACTTCATTGTATGTCAATTATTTATTGATGATGGCAGACAGGCATTCAATACTTCATTTGATAATAATAAACACACCTTTTTCATCTTTTCTTGAATAATTACTTGAATCCTCCCCTGATTATTTGGTCACTATGACAAAATTATATTTGAGAGTTACTCCATATTTTCTCTTTTAGAGTATGTAGCTCATAAGAGTGAGAAATCTTGTTCATCATCATTTAGTCCACTAACATGCAGGTTAAACTTCAGTCCTATCACATGTAATCAATCCCAGTGAAGCTTGTAAATAGCAGCAATACCATTTCTGTTCAATGATGACATAAGATTGTAGGTACTTCAAAAATAGTTTATTTTCATCATATTGGGATGTGTAAGTATATTTTTTAAATGGCTTTTTAAGCTCCAGTTTGGCACTAAGGATATACTTTTCTCAGTGAAGTAAAACAAATAACACATTACTGCCACATTAGTGAGAAAACACTGACACCCTTCATAGTATAAGAGATTCAGTTTTCACAATATCTCTCTACTTGTTCTATGATGCATTTCAACAACATTATAACATTGATATGTTTATGTATGTGTATAAGTATGATTTTGCTTATCCATATGTATGCATATACACAGATACGTATGAATGTGTACACTTTCTTGATACAGTTTTTAAATTCATGCATGAGTACTGAATTTAGATTATGTTGCACTTTTTTTCCAATCTACTACATAATATCTGCACCGTAAATTGTCAAAATAAATACCACTATTTATTAAAATTATTTTACTAAATTTTACATATAAAAATGTATACATAACTAACTCACACAGTGTACAGTATGTGGTGATTAGGGGTAGTCATTTGAACATTGACCTTTTGTAGTTGAACGGACTATCAGTGTTAGTGTACAGTGTAAATGGATTCTTTCTATCTTAGCATCCAATATTTGTGCAAGATTTTCTGCTAAGTGTGGATCTTGAGAGTGTTTCCCATCTATGTTGGCATTATCGTTTGTGGTTTTACTGTGCTAACCATTTTTTGTTGATTCCTTGCCTTCATGTAATATTTTCTTGGCACTCAAATTGTCTAATATATGTGCTTTTTAATTCCCTATCTTTGTTAGAAGACACTGTCTTCATCCAGACATCCTTTTTGTTTCAGTATGATCTGTGTCTGATCATTGCATGAAATATTTTCTTATTCAAAGAATAATGGTGAGATTCTGGAGTTTTAAGGTGACATGAGACAAAACATTATAAGTTATACTCCATTTGAGATCTGTATTAGTCATGTAAATGGTGCTTTTTTTTCAGACAGTAACAGCCAATGTTGCCTGTTGTTATGAGGATAAATATTTAGAAGACTGTCAGAAATTATATGCTTTCAGGGAATTATCAGATGAAGGTTCGCATTCTGATGTTGTACCTTCCTGGCCATGTGGAATATACTAAGATATTATATTTTATAGAGTTTGTGTTCTGGTCTATGTTATGTGTCTGCATTTCTGAAAAAGGTCATAGTGAGAACTAGTCCTGTCTTTCCATATGAAAGCATCAGTACCCTATGCAGGGCTAAATGTTGGTAAATTATGGCATTTGAAAGAGTTGGCAAAGCCATCAACTTTACCTTGTTGTTTTGTAGTTCCTGTTAGCTGCAATTTTACCTTAATAAAGAAAAATGATTATAAGTGGAGATAACAGTCTATCAATGGCTTAAGGGACTGTTTATAACATCCTCATAATGTAAACAATTGTTAAAAGGACCTCCCTTTTTAAGAACAACAATGATCACACATGATTTTACCAAATTTTATGCTTTTATGGACAGGGGACTCCTCTGCATTTTTCTTGTATGGTGTGTGTGTGTGTGTGTGTGTGTGTGTGTGTGTGTGTGTGTGTGTGTGTGTGTGTGTTTATTACAAAATATCATCAGAGACACTTGTATAAGTCTTGATTTTTTTTCTGTCTGATTCTTTCTTTACTGAACATCTGTATTGTTTTTGACCTCATGAGACAAATCCTCAATTCCTATGATATTTGCAGTTTAACAAGGCTCATCTGAGGGTATGGAATGGCACACAACGTTTATGGCTTGCTCTTTTCCCCTCCCCCTTTCTCTGAGAGCCTATCTTCATGACTTAGCTATCAGGAGCCATGATTACTGCTGTAGCTCTGGGAAGCTGTTGGGTCCATTCTGTCACAGAGTAGCATATGTCCCACTGCTTATAAACACAATTTAATCCACATGCTTTCAACATATGCTGCCATTAGTCCTTTTGATCATGGCCATTCTGACAGTTGTCTTAGGGATGGTATCTTACTGGCAGTTTGATTTGAATTTCACTGCTCTCTAAGGTTGTTTAACACTTCTTTAAATGTAACTGGGATATTAAAATTATTTTGTTGAGAACATTCTCTTTAAATCTGTCCCCAGTTTATACTGGCCTTATTTGGTATTTTTATGCCTGGTTTCTTGTGTTCTTTATATATTTTTTATATCAAGCCTCTCACAGATGTGTAGTTGGTGAACATATTTCCCATCCTGTAGGTTAATGTTTTGTCTTATTGATAGCAGTTCACGGAGGGCCCTAGCTAATTCTGCTAGTAATAGGCAGAGTGGTCCCAAACTGGCCTTCCCCCTTAATCATATTGGTGACTATACTAATTGTCTTCATAGAGCCTTCATCCAGTACCTGATGGAACAAATGCAGATATCCAGATTCAAGCCCTGGCTTGAGATCTTAGGGTGCAGAACATAAGATATATGGATTATATGAGCAGGGGAACATCAAGATTATGATGAGAAAAACCACATAGACAGATGACCTGAGGATTTGAGGGCTCATGGACTCTGGACTGGCCTAAACCCTCTGCATCTGGAAAACATTTTTGTAGCTTGGTACCTCGTGGGACCCCTAGCATTGGTACCAGGACATGCCATTAATGCATGTGCTGGCTCTTGGAAATTTATTCTCTATAGTAGGATGCCTTATTAAGCCTTGATGCTCTGGAGAGGTGCTTGCTCCTTCCTCAACTTGATATTCAGTGCTTTGTTGATTCTCAAGAGAGACCTTACCCCATTTGAAATGAGAGGGAGGAAGGATTGGGGATTTGAATGGACTTACAGGGAGAAAAAAGGATGGGAAAATGTCATTGATAACATGAAATAATATCTTTTAAGTGAATACCTATAACTTTTTTATTATTTTATTTTATTTTACAATATAATTTAATTTTACATATTAGTCACTGATTTCCTTGTTCTCCCCCCTCCCGCTGCTCCTGCCTTCCTCCCAGCCCACCCCACATTCTCATCTCCTCCAGGGCAAAGACGCCCCCGAGGATTGAGATCAACCTGGTAGAATCAGTCCAGGCAGGTCCAGTCCCCTCCTCACAGCCTGAGCCAAGTGTCCCTGCATAAGTCCCAGCTTTCAAAGAGCCAACCCATGCAATGAGCACAGGACCTGGTCCCATTGCCTGGATGCCTCCCAAACAGATCAAGCCAATCAACTGTCTCACCTATTCAGAGGGCCTGCGTTGGGGCCTCTCAGCCTTTGGTTCATAGTTCTTGTGTTTCCCTTAGTTTGGCTATTTGTCCCTGTGCATTATCCAATCTTGGTCTCAACAATTCTTGCTCATATAAACCCTCCTCTTTCTAGCCAATTGCACTCCTGGAGCTCCACCCGGTGCCTGGCTGTGGATCTCTGCATCCAGTTCCCTCAGTCATTGGATGGGGTTTCTAGCATGACAATTAATAAAATAAATTAATCTTAATATATTTCTTTATCATGAATATATTGTATGGTATTATAATGCTTTTGGCCTTACTTTGAAGAAAGCTTGAAGTCAACATTTTTTCTTCAACCCTAACAGCTTTTTGTAAAGCACTCTAATAGATATAAATATACTATGTATTTTTATTCAACTTCATTTAAAATTATGATTATGAATTTTGCAACAATATATGAAATTATATATCATCATTATAATTCTACTACATAATAAAACATATATATGTTTCTGGCACATACAGATCACAGAGACAGCAGCCAGATGCATGTGACAGCTCAGAGTCACAATCAGCAAAGAGAAGACAGGAATGACAACTTGCTTAAAAATAGAAATAGATAGAATCTAAGCCAATCAGCTGGAAGTCCTCTCAGCACATCTATTAATTATTTTATCACTATTTACCATGTGAGAGAAAACAAAAAGTGCAATAAGCCCCACAGGAAGAATGTTAATTGGGAAAGACAAAGAGTGATTGTGCAATAGGCTTACTAGAAATGAATGGTGTGGAAGAGGTGGCCAGGGAATGGGTGGAATCTGCTGTTGTTGGTCGCCTGAGCATGAATTTTGGCCTTATGAAGCTATGTCCACATGCACATAATTTACTTGATAAAGCTGTGAGTATATTCCATGTTCGTCTAGCACAGGGATTACATAGGATGCAAGGATCTGGGAAGACTAAGCATTCTGCCTGACTGATGGAAATTGCATGCATGGTTATTTAGTTAGGGGTGGCTAGGAATTGTAACATTCCTACTATACTTGTAGATATAGGAAAACGTAGGGGGTTAAGGGTGGTAGATAAATGGGAATGGGGGTTCTTTGCCACCCAGAACTGCTTCCAGCTGACTTGTTGGGCATTAAGCAAGTGTGGGCATAGGAAAGGGGGCTTTTCAAGAGGTAGCTGGACAATGTGGATCATGCTTTTTCTTTTTACTATTATCAATTAGGTATTTTTAACTTTTCCTGAGATAAACCTTAAAGTACCTGTTTGCTTTCTTATTTTGGTATTGAGGAGACACAGGTGATCAATTTCTGAGGACATTTAATAGTGATAGATTGATATATTAAAGTTTATTTTTGCAGAGTTAAGACCCCTTTGACACTCAAATGTTTATACCTCTGGTATAATAGGGTTTCTTACCAGTATATTTTGGGTATATTTTGATGCTCCTTGTACCTCTGGATCTATGACTGATGTTGGTCTTGTAACAATTAGTTAAGTAGTTAATTAGAAATTTGAGTAAGTTATTAAAGTCATAGAGGGAAACTAATGAAGCCAATTATGTCAGTACGGACAGGAGAACCTAAAGAAGGAATCAGGAAGAAGATAAAAATTTCAGGGGTTCACAATTCAGGGGATTTAATGTTGTGCAAGGATACCATATTCTTCCAGAATTGGTGACAAGGCATTACTCCTGATATCCTCTGGAACTTAAGAGACTTGGGCTCTGTTTGTTTCACTGTGTATGAGGAAGTATTTCTCTTGGGTGAGGGCAGGATAAAATCTTTCGGGTATGTGAGATGTACGCAGTAGGGAAAGTCCTCAAATTTAGCACCTGTGGGGGGTTACAGGAAGTATTTGAAGGGTACCTTCCATTTAGTGTAAAGGAGTAGGGTTTGCTGGACTGGAGGGGAAAGAAGGACCTGATCCCAAAAGGGATAGAGGGTTGGGCATGGATTATCACATGGCTGGTGTAAGGAGCAGTCATCAAAATTCCACAGGAGACAGCAGAGGTGATAGAGTAGACTAGTGAGGACGTGATCAGGGAGAGGTAAAAGTTTGGGTCAGAGGCCAGGGGTTAGATATAGTCAACTATACATGAGTTCAAATGGTAGGATTTATAGGGCTTGCTTGGGAAGTGTCCAGAGCATGAAAAGAGCTAGAAACAATAATTTTACCAAGTCAGGGTGAATTTCCGGTGGCACCTAATAAGAATGTTTTTTAGCGATTATTGCTATGCTGTATCTTCCCTGAGGACTTATGATAGTAAGGGATATGAAAATGCCAAGGTAGATTAATAGCTTTAGATATGGTCTGGAAAATCTGGAAAGCGAACTCCAGATTATTATCAGACTGAAGAAATGCAGTGATCCCAAATCCTGGGGAAGGATGTCAGGGACTGTCTGAGGCCACTTATTAGAAACAAGAAATATTTCTACAAAACTTGAAAATGAGTCCATGACCATGAGGAGACTTTTTCTTTGTCTGACTGTGTGCATATGGGTAACACTGAGCTGCCAGTCAGGCCTTGGAATGTAACCTCTAACCTGGTTGGAGTGAAAAGTTTGGCTCAAAAATGTGGAACTGTAATCTCTCTTCTGACAACTTTTGAGTAGCCAGTAATATATTTTAATGACTGTAAGTCCTCAGAGGTATGTGTCGCTGAAGTTATCTTGCTCCTTCCGAGATCCCATAGCACTCAGAATCAAGTAAACTCACAGAGACATTATTTACAAACTGTATGGCCTAATGGCTCAGGCTTCTTTTTAGCTGTTCTTATATCTTTATATCTTTTTTTTTTTTTTTTTTTTTTTTTTTTTTTTTTTTTTTTTTTTTTTTTGGTTTTTCGAGACAGGGTTTCTCTTGTGTAGCTTTGCGCCTCTCCTGGAACTCACTTGGTAGACCAGGCTGGCCTCGAACTCACAGAGATCCGCCTGGCTCTGCCTCCCGAGTGCTGGGATTAAAGGCGTGCGCCACCACCGCCCGGCTTAGCTGTTCTTATATCTTAAATTAACCCATTTCTATTAATTTATAAGTTGCCATGTGGCTCTTGGCTTACTGCTATCTTAACATGCTGCTTCTCATCATGGCAGTTGGCAATTCCCTCATCAATCTCCCACTTCCCCGAATTCTCCTCTCTTTTTGTCCCACCTATGCTGCCTGCCCTGCTACGAAGCAATCAGCACTTTATTTATTGACCAATGAGAGCAACACCTTCAAAGCATACAGTACATCCCACAACACTTCCACTTTTTTAATTTTAAAAAAGGAAGAATTTAATTTTCACATAGTAAAATTATGTATAACAAAACTATTATCAAGCAAGAATTATTGTTATAAATATCTGGTCTATCTGTATTTGCCAAAATTAACAGATATCCTTTCTATCCTATTTTTGTGAGTCTGAGGTTCATATCTAACTTATCTTCTATCAAATCTAAGGAAATTATAACTAGTCTTAAACTACATTAAAAATCCTCAGAAGGATATACTATTACTTGAAAAATGGGAGAATGATACAGGCAACTTTCACATGTCTTGTGAAAGTAGACAGTGGAGTGCTGGATTTTGTAACTTGAGATTCCATAACTCCAGCTGTAAAAAAAAAGAGGAGAGGTGTTAGTTTGACTAACATGTACCAGGGAACAGAGGCAAGCATGGTGACCTACAATTAAGGCCACACCAATTATATAGAGCTGGAATTCTGTACAGACATACAATGTAAAAATGAGATAGCTGGGCTAATATTGCCAATTAATGGACATAAGAGCAAGGCAATAAAGTCGTGGGTAAAACAGTAAGTAGCTTGCTTTTGGAAGCTGTGGGATTGGTGAGGTAAGGTTTGCTTGCGACGTTTCCAATTTCCCTGATCTCTAAGCTTTTCAACCCCATATTTGGCACCGTGTTTTTTATTTAGTGAGACCATATAGAAACTGGTCTACTTGCAGGTCTTCAATCAGGTGGTATATTCTACAGGCTTCTTAACTCTAAGTATAGGGGTGTTAAAAGGAGAAGAGTTTGGATGAAGTAGCATTTCTCTAAGAAGTTCAGGAATGATAGGTTTAAGCCTTCAAAGGCTCTGGAGTGAAAGAGTATACTTATTTTATGTAATGTACCAGGTAGGGTTCTGGAACTGGATCACAATAAGGTGATGGTTTCTACCAAGAGAACAGTTTTGGCTCTCCACGACTATGGGGACCACCTGAGAGATTGAAAGGGTACATGTCAGAGATAGTGGGCTGAGTGTCAAGGAGGAGGACGAGAGGAGCTGCTGGCAAATCTGTGATAGAGAACTGTGGGCACAAATGAAATAGAAGCTAGTGCCTTAGCTAAAAAACTCTTCCCATTATGGGCAAAGGGAAGGTTTTCCCAATCAAAACTGAGTGTAAGAGATATACCTCTGAAAATACAATTAAGTCATGGGGTTTGCTGGGGCAAGAAAGGCTGTCCCCCTATTGAGACAACAGAGAGATTGGAATGGCAGATCTGGCATGACTGTTGTTGGTACAGGATCTGGGCACCATCAATTGTCCATCACCAAGCCTAGGATGTTTGCTGGTGGTGTATTCGATTGATGATTCTATGACATGAGCTACAGAGGGGCAGTCTACTGACGTTTGTCCCTTTTTTATAGCATTTTGGATGAGGGCCATGTGACCCACATGGGACAGTGCAAGCACCAGCCCAATGGCCTTCTCTACCACATTTAAAACAGGTACCTGAAGGTCTTCTTGTGGCTGCTCAGATAGCCTGTGCTTGATTTGACAGTCTTGTTTGCAGGCTTTCTCATGTCTCCCAAGGTACACTTTTAAAGCCTTCTGATTGTGAGGTCAGTGGCCTTTTCTCCAGGAGCCTAAGATTGGCCCTAACATTGGGGTAGATCTCTTAGACCAAGTAGGTCATAAGTAGTTGTCTGCCCTGTGCTGTGGATATCGCTCTATATTAATAAAACACTGATGGCCAGTGACCAGACAGGAAGTATAGGTGGGACACAGAGAGAGGAGAATTGGGGAAACAGGAAGAAGGAGAAGAGACACTGCAGCCACCGCCAGGACAAGCAGCATGTAAAGACAGTAAGCCACAAGCAATGTGGCAAGGTATAGATTTATAAAAATGGGTTAATTTAAGATATAAGAACAGTTAGCAAGAAGCCTGCCACGGCCATACAGTTTATAAGTAATATAAGCGTCTGAGTGATTATTTTATAAGTGGATTGTGGGACTGCGGGGCTTGGGGAACCTGGAGAGAAGCCCTCTAGCAAAAAATGGCATGCAACATGGGGCACAAACCCACGACCCTGAGATTAAGAGTCTCATGCTCTACCGACTGAGCTAGCCAGGCTAGCCAGGCTAGCTCAGTCCCTGTGGGCTTTTAGGATCTACTTTAGTATGTTCAAAGAGAACCTTTGTAATTCACTGTAGAAAATTAGACTTGTTCTCCGTCTTATCTTAAATTATGTGTTTTAACTTTTCATAATTTACTGGTTTGAAGGCAACCTTAGGAAGACTTAAAGGGAAGCAGCTCATAGAGTGATCCTAGGTAGAGAGTCATCTAAGGTATTATAATACCAATGTGGGACCTGATCCAGGTCGACCTACACCCCAGGAGGATGGGCTCCATTAGTCTGGTAGATCTTGTCCACATGTATTCTAGTATGTTCTCAAACTTTTCTGCTGTCCTCGGGAAGTAGGTTATTAGCAACAATCATGAATATACCATGGAAGTTGAGACTATAGGAATGAGTAATTTATTAATATTATTTAATACAGGAAATAGAATTAGACATTTAAGAACCCAGGTTTTTGTCTATTTGAGAATGTTCTGCCAGTGAGAAAGGGACATGTGCTTTAACCAGTCTATATTCTCTGGCTACCTTTCACAAAGGGAGAATGGCCACTGGGATGGCAAGACTGGGTTTGGGTTACTTAGCAGCTCTATAACACATGGCAATAGGAAGAAAGCTGGCAATCAGTGTTGGGAAGATGAAGCTGACAGATATCAGATAAGGGGGAGGTGAGGGAGGAGCAAAAGGAGCAGTTTCTCAGAAAAGGGAATGGGAGATTGGAAAGGCAGGGGTTCATTAGCAGGATTTATTGCAGTAAGAATTGGTTCCTTAGATTCATGAGGCATAGAAAGCAGCACATGGGCAGATAAATAGGAAACAGGAATGGTGGTTTTAGGGTGAGCAAGAAAAAGTCTTGGATATAAAGTAACCATGTCCATTTGGTTAAGGCATTAAGTTGAGAGTTCTAAGAGTTTCGAACAGGCATCTCAGAGAAGATGTGTGGCTAATATTATTGGAAGTCTTGCTTCCCATGGCTATGATAAAGAAAGGAATTCAATCAATCATTCAATCAATCAATAAACAAAATACAAATAAAAGTGACCTAAATTCTAAAATCACACAGTTTCTGAGATAGTATGAGGATCCGTTTTTTGGCACAAGTCACTCAGCTCTTTGTGAAACAATAAGAGTCCAAGGATGAGGGTCTGACAGACAAAAACCAAATGTGAATTATATCTCAGAATGCAGTCCTGGGGAATGGCTAATGGTTTAGCCTGTATAGAGGGATGATGACAGCCAATCAAGACTGTGAATGAGTGTTCCCAAGAATACCTGTAAGAAGCCTGATGATCATTGGTCCTTCCCATGGGTTCAAGGGACAGTTTAAGCTGGCGGGTATAGGGAATACTCACCAATAGAATGAGTAATCTGGCAGCCAGGCAAATGGAAAGTGCATAATAGAAAATAAATGAAACATGGTAAAGGAATCTGGACACAGGGTGCTAGGAGTGTTCTCTTTGTCATGCAGTGACAATGTTCTTTATTTTTAGTGCTGTTTACTGTTCAAGAGAAAAGAAGAGGGTCAAAGAAACCCATCATAAGGGTTCTTATTTGGGGAGGAAAAAGTGGTATTGTGCAATACATCTACTAGAAATGAATGGTGTGGAGAAAGGGGTTGGGGAACAGGTTGAATCTGCTTTTATACTTCCCATATAGCATGCTCATATGGACTTATGTAGCTATGTCATGCAGGAGCATAGTCTATGTAATCAAGCTACATGCAGGTTACATAATCACATACCATAGGGTAACTTAGTAGGCAAGGACCTGGGATGACTAAACTATCTTCCTGACTGATGGAGATAGGATGCACAGTCATTTAGTTTGTGGGTGGCTTGGGATCATAACACTACAAGACACCATCAGCCTGTTTTCTACTGTTAGTTGGAAGCAGAACCCAGGGTAAATATATTTTATTCTGTGTTCCTCTTTCAGTTTCCTTGCTCCTTGTACAACACACAAGGAGGAGTGAGACAGAGATGAGTCATAGCTCTAATGGAGATGTCCAAAGTCATTGCCGTCATTTGCTTTCCCTTCTACTTTATTTATTTATTTTTTTATTTTTTTTTTATATGGAGACTCAATTTAATTTTCTTTCATATACATATACATTTTAGGAAGCTTCTACAATAGCAGGTTTCAATATGACTTTTCTTTTTTTTTTTTTTTTGGTTTTTTTTATTATTATTATTATTATTATTATTTTATAACACCATTCAGTTCAACATAATAGCCACAGAATCCCCTGTTCTCCCCCTCTCGCCCACCCCTCCCCCCAGGCCACCCCCCATTACCACCTCCTCCAGATCAAGGTCTCCCCCGAGGACCGGGGTTGACCTGGTAGACTCAGTCCAGGCAGGTCCATTCCCCCCTCCCAGACCGAGCCAAGTGTCCCTGCATAAGTCCCAGGATTCAAACAGCCAACTCATGCAACGAGCCCAGGACCTGGCACCAATGCACAGCTGCCTCCCAAACAGATCAAGCCAAATGACTGTCTCACCCGTTCAGGTGGCCTGATCCAGTTGGGGGCCCCTCAGCCTTTGGTTCATAGATCCTGTGCTTCCATTCATTTGGTTATTTGTCCCGGTGCTTTATCCAACCTTGGCTTCAACAATTCTCGCTCATATAAATCCTCTTCTTACTCACTAATTAGACTCCCAGTGCTCCACCAGGGGCCCAGCCGTGGATGTCTGCCTTCAGATTCCTCAGTCCTTGGATGGGGTTTATGGCACCACTATTTGGGTGTCTGGCCATCCCATCACCAGAGTAGGTCAGTTCCTGCCGTCTCGTGACCATTGCCAGCAGTCTTTTGAGGGGGTATCTTTGTGAATCTCCGTGGGCCTCCCTAGCTCTCTGCTTCCTCCCCTTCTCACCTTCTCATGTGGTCTTCATTTACCATGGTCTCCTATTCCTTGTTCTCCCTCTCTTTTCTTGATCCAGCTAGGATCTCCCACTCTTTCCCTCGACTGTCGCCCTTCATTGTTCCCACTCATGACCAGGCTATTCATGTAGATCTTGTCCATTTCTCCGTGTCTTTTTTTGGGGTCCCGTTTTCCAGGTAGCCTCACTGGTGATGTGAGTAGCAGTCTAGTCATCCTTGTTCCACATCTAGCATCTTCCTATGAGTGAGTACATACCATATTTGTCTTTCTGAGTCTGGGTTACCTCACTCAGGATGATTTTTTCTAGATCCATCCATTTGCCTGCAAACCGTGTGATGTCGTTGTTTTTCTCTGCTGAGTAGTATTCCATTGTGTATATGTGCCACAATTTATTTATCCATTCTTCAGTTGAAGGGCATCTAGGTTGTTTCCAGGTTTTGGCTATTACAAACAATGCTGATATGAACATAGCTGAGCAAGTGCTCTTGTGGTATGATTGAGCATTTCTTGGGTATATGCCCAGGAGTGGTATAGCTGGATCTTGGGGGAGATTGATTCCCAATTTTCTAAGAAAGCGCCATATTGATTTCCAAAGTGGTTGTACAAGCTTGCATTCCCACCAGCAGTGGAGGAGAGTTCCCCTAGTTCCACATCCTCTCCAGCATAAAGTGTCTTCAGTGTTTTTGATCTTAGCCACTCTGACAGGCGTAAGGTGGTATCTCAGAGTTGTCTTGATTTGCATTTCCCTGATGATTAGGGAAGTTGAGCAATTCCTTAAATGTCTTTCAGCCATTTGGGATTCCTCTGTTGAGAATTCTCTGTTTAGTTCTAAAGCCCATTTCTCAATTGGACTGTTGGTCCTTTTGATGTCTAATTTCTTGAGTTCCTTATATATTCTGGATATCAGTCCTCTGTCAGATGTGGGGTTGGTGAAGATCTTTTCCCATTCTGTAAGCTGTCGCTTTGCCTTGTTGACCGTATCCTTTGCTCTACAAAAGCTTCTCAGTTTCAAGAGGTCCCATTGATTGATTGTTTGTCTCAGTGTCTGCGCTACTGGTGTTATATTTAGGAAGTGATCTCCTATGCCAAGGCGTTCAAGACTATTTCCTACTTTTTCTTCTAGCAGGTTCAGAGTAGCTGGATTTATGTTGAGGTCTTTGATCCACTTGGACTTAAGTTTTGTGCACGGTGACAGATATGGATCTATTTGCAGCCTTCTACACGCTGATATCCAGTTATGCCAGCACCATTTGTTGAAGATGCTTTCTTTTTTCCATTGTACACTTTTGGCTTCTTTGTCAAAAATTATATGTCCATAGGTGTGTGGGTTAATGTCAGGGTCTTCAATTCGATTCCATTGGTCCACATGTCGGTTTTTATGCCAATACCAGGCTGTTTTTATTACTGTAGCTCTATAGTAGAGCTTGAAGTCGGGGATTGTGATGCCTCCAGAAGTTGTTTTATTGTACAGGTTTCTTTTAGCTATCCTGGGTTTTTTGTTTTTCCATATGAAGTTGAGTATTGTTCTTTCCAGATCTGTGAAGAATTGTGTTGGTATTTTGATGGGGATTGCATTGAATCTATAAATTGCTTTTGGTAAGATTGCCATTTTTACTATTTTAACCCTGCCTATCCATGAGCATGGAAGATCTTTCCATTTTCTGAGATCTTCTTCAATTTCTTTTTTCAGGAACTTAAAGTTCTTGTCATATAGGTCCTTCACTTGCTTGGTTAGTGTTACCCCAAGGTATTTTATGTCATTTTTGGCTATTGTAAAGGGTGATGTATCTCTAATTGCCTTCTCAGCTTCTTTGTCCATTGTATATAGGAGGGCTACTGATTTTTTTGAGTTGATTTTGTATCCTGCTATGTTGCTGAAGGTGTTTATAAGCTTTATCAATTCCTGGGTGGAATCTTTGGGGTCACTCAAGTATACTATCATGTCGTCTGCAAATAGGGAAAGCTTGACTTCTTCCTTTCCAATTTGAATCCCCTTAATCTCCTTATGTTGTCTTATTGCTCTGGCTAGAACTTCAAGTACTATATTGAATAAGTATGGGGAGAGTGGACAGCCTTGTCTCGTTCCTGATTTTAGTGGAATTGCTTTGAGTTTCTCTCCATTTAATTTGATGTTGGCTGTTGGTTTGCTATATATTGCCTTTATTATGTTTAGGTATGTTCCCTGTATTCCTGATCGCTCCAAGACTTTTATCATGAAGGGGTGTTGGATTTTGTCAAATGCCTTTTCTGCATCTAGTGAGATGATCATGTGGTTTTTTTCTTTGAGTTTGTTTATATGGTGTATTACATTAATGGACTTTCGTATGTTGAACCACCCTTGCATCCCTGGGATGAAGCCTACTTGATCATGGTGGATAATTGTTCTGATGTGTTCTTGGAGTCTGTTTGCCAGTATTTTATTGAGTATTTTTGCATCAATGTTCATGAGGGAGATCGGTCTGTAGTTCTCTTTCTTTGTTGCATCCTTGTTTGGTTTAGGAATCAGGGTAATTGTAGCCTCATAGAAGGAGTTTGGTAATGTTCCTTCTGTTTCTATTATGTGGAACAATTTAGAGAGTATTGGTATTAACTCTTCTTTGAAGATCTGGTAGAATTCTGCGCTGAAACCATCTGGTCCTGGGCTTTTTTTGGTTGGGAGACCTTTAATGACTGTTTCTATTTCCTTAGGGGTTATTGGACTATTTAAATAGTTTATCTGGTCTTGATTAAACTTAGGTATGTGGTATCTATCCAGAAAAATGTCCATTTCTTTTAGGTTTTCCAGTTTTGTGGAGTAGAGGTTTTTGAAATATGACCTTATAATTCTCTGGATTTCCTCAATGTCTGTTGTTATGTCCCCCTTTTCATTTCTGATTTTGTTGATTTGGATTCTCTCTCTCTGTCTTTTGGTTAGTTTGGATAAGGGCTTGTCTATCATGTTGATTTTCTCAAAGAACCAACTCTTTGTTTCATTAATTTTTTGTATTATTCTCTTAGTTTCTAATTTATTAATTTCACCTCTCACTTTGATAATTTCCTGGCGTCTATTCTTCCTGGGAGACTTTGCTTCTTCTTGTTCTAGAGCTTTCAGATGTGCTGTTAATTCACTAGTGTGCGATTTCTCCAATTTCTTTATGTGGGCATTTAGTGCTATGAATTTCCCTCTTAGCACTGCTTTCATAGTGTCCCATAAGTTTGGGTATGTGGTGTCTTCATTTTCATTGATCTCTAGGAAGTCTTTAATTTCTTTCTTTATTTCTTCCTTAACCCATTGGTGATTCAATTGAGCATTATTCAGTTTCCATGAGGTTGTAGGTTTTCTGTAGTTTTTGTTGTTGTTGAAATCTAGCTTTAAACCATGGTGATCTGATAGAACACAGGAGGTTATTCTGATTGTTTTGTATCTGTTGAGATTTGCTTTGTGGCCAAGTATGTGGTCGATTTTAGAGAAAGTTCCATGGGGTGCTGAGAAGAAAGTATATTCTTTCTTGTTAGGATGGAATGTTCTGTAGATATCTATTAGGTCCAATTGGGTCATGACATCGGTTAAGTCCTTTATTTCTCTGTTAAGTTTTGATTTGGGAGATCTGTCCAGTGGTGAAAGTGGGGTGTTGAGATCTCCCACTATTAATGTGTGGGGTTTTATATGTGGTTTAAGCTTTAGTAATGTTTCTTTTACATATGTGGGTGCCCTTATGTTTGGGGCATATATGTTCAGAATTGAAACTTCATCTTGGTCGATCTTTCCTGTGACGAGGATGTAATGTCCTTCTTGATCTCTTTTGATTGATTTTAGTTTGAAGTCTATTTTGTTGGATATCAGGATGGCTACCCCTGCTTGTTTCTTAAGACCATTTGATTGAAAAGTCTTTTCCCAGCCTTTTATTCTTAGGTAGTGTCTATCTTTGAATTTGAGATGTGTTTCTTGTATGCAGCAGAAGGATGGGTCCTGCTTTCGTATCCATTCTGAAAGTCTATGTCTTTTTATAGGTGAATTAAGTCCGTTGATATTAAGGGATATTAATGACCAGTGATTCTTCATCTCTGTTATTTTTGGTGGTAGTGTGTGTGTACTTCTCTTCTTTGGGGTTTACTGTTGTGGCTTTATCTATTGCCTGTGTTTTCAAGTGTGTATCTGACTTCCCTCGGTTGGAATTTTCCTTCTAGTGCTTTCTGTAGGGCTGGGTTTGTGGATAGGTATTGTTTAAATCTGGCTTTGTCTTCGAATGTCTTGTTCCTTCCGTCTATGATGATTGAAAGTTTTGCTGGGTATATTAGTCTGGGCTGACATCCATGGTCTCTTAGTGTCTGCATTACATCTGTCCAGGTCCTTCTGGCTTTCAAAGTCTCCATTGAGAAATCGGGTGTTATTCTGATGGGTTTACCTTTATAGGTCACTTGGCCTTTTTCCTTGGCTGCTCTTAATATTCTTTCTTTATTCTGTACATTTAGTTGTTTAATTATTATGTGTCGAGGGGACTTTTTTTTGGGGGTCTAGTCTGTTTGGTGTTCTATAGGCTTCTTGTATCTTCATAGGCATTTCCTTCTTTAAGTTGGGAAAGTTTTCTTCTATAATTTTGTTGAATATATTTTCTGTGCCTTTGAGTTGGTATTCTTCACCTTCTTCTATCCCTATAATTCGTAAGTTTGGTCTTTTTATGGTGTCCCAGATTTCTTGGACATTTTGGTTCATGACTTTGTTGGCTTTAGTGTTTCCTTCGACTGATGGAACTATTTCTTCTACTGTATCTTCAATGCCAGAAATCCTCTCTTCCATCTCTTGCATTCTGTTGGTTATACTTGCATCCGAAGTTCCTGATCTTTTACTCAGGTTTTCTATTTCCAGCATTCCCTCTGTTTGTGTCTTTTTCATTTTTTCAATTTCCCTTTTCAGATCTTGGACTGTTTCCTTTGTTTGTTTCATTGCTTTTTCATGATTTTCTTTCAGTGCTTTATTGTTTTCTTCCAGGATTTTAATGTTTTCTTCCAGGACTTTATTGTTTTCTTGGAGGGCTTTATTGTTTTCTTCTAATTTGTTTGCCCTTTCCTCTAGTTGTTTACAGCGTTCTTCCAATTTTCTTGTCTTTTCCTCTACACAAGCCTCTACCTTCTTCATGAAGTTACTCATAAGGCTACTTTCTTCTGCTTCTTCCAATTTTTGGTGTTCAGGTCTAGATGTTGGAGGCGAGCTAGGTTCTGGTGATGCTGTATTGCTCTTCATTTTGCTGTATGTACTTCTGCTTTGACGTCTGCCCATCTCCTTGTGATTCCTTCTTGGTCTTATCAGTGGACTTGTTTCACAAAGAGCTGACAGACTCAGGAAGACTCTCTCTCTTGTCCAAAAGGGAGTTCTCTTGTCCAACTCTCTGGTCCAGAAGGGAAGTTGTCAGGCCCCAGAAGGGAAGTTGTCAGGCCCCTTCTACTTTAGACAGCTCTCTTCTTATTGGTTGTGTATTTGAATATGAGTCAGACAGATGGAATAAAAAGGCTTGCAGTCCACAGTTTCAATAGCCAGGCTCCTGGCTAAATTCCAGCTCGTAGCTGGATTTAGCCAAAGCCTGACTGGAAACAGCACAGGAGAATGATAACTGTCCCAGAGAACTGCAGCAGAGAGTCAAAAAATCCATAGGATAGACAGGGATTGTGTGGGGTTTTCCACACTCCTGCTCTGTGTCACCTGCATCTGTTTGCTCTGTTGGGTATGTGATCCTTCCTCTGAAGCCCCTGCTTCAGCTTTAAAATTTGTGATCACTACCACAGATTTGAATCCTCCACTATCTGCAAGGAAGAATTACATTGGGAAAAAATACCTGACAGACAACAGGGATGTATTGATATTATACTCCCTCAAAGGAGCCATTAAGAAAATGACTGTGTCAGTGACAATTCTCACTTAGCCACCTGGGACTCTATGAAAATTTCAAGTATCAGATTCCACAAATAAGTGCATTTGGGTAATCTAAAATGGCATATTGATTATGTTACCTGAAAGGTACATTTTGCAGCCCAGAATAACAGTAAGCCATCAGCCAGTGGAAAGTGGGGCTGTTATATTTTTTCAAGTCATCCATTTTCAGTTTTGTTTTTAAAGCTCCAGCACTGCAGCACATATTTACTTGGGAGGTTGAAATGACTAAGCAACTCTGAAGCAGATCTCAAAGAGTACCACAGGATTTGCTTTTCATTGGTTCATTAGAGATTACTCTCCTGATTGTTTCCTATGCAAGGGGCATTCCTTACTCCCACATTTCCCCAGATTATACTTGCTTCGATGCAGCAGGAAATATTCCAGTAGAATGATGGGAGGGTAACAGATAGAAATTACAGATTATCCTCAAGATTTTCTGGATTTAAATCCATGTTGCACAGTATATTTAAAGAAATGCCAATGTGTGGAAGAAAAGACCTCCCCAAGCACAGCACATTGTATAGAATCTTAGACTCCTGCACTCAGGTCCATGGTCCAATCATCCTTTCTATGCAGACCTGCTGGGTAAATGGGCTCTAACAGGTTCCTATTCCAGACACAAATGGAATGCACACACTCCTCCTAGAGGCAAGGAGAGCTAATAAAGTTGTCAGCAGAGCAAATTTTTACCAGTCTGTCTCTGGCTATATTTGGGGTCTCAGTTGCTCATGGGTATAACCGAACCCTATTGTACATTGACCCAGACAAAGCAGATTGATCCTAACATACACAAGAGACAGAGTCCTTGGAAATTTAATAAGTCAGATATTCTTTGTTTCTCAGCATTACAGCCCTAAATTACCTAATCCTGTCAAATGTGCAACAAGCAGATCCAGCTACTACATATACTGGTGTCTTTAAAGATGTGGCCTCCCTGTGTTAGTTTGAGTTCACTTCATGTGTTCCTATCTTGCAGAGACTAGAGGAATCCTGCCCTTTTCTTCTTCTGAAGTTACTTCTTCCCTTAAGCATATGGCATCTGTGTGTCAGGCTTGAAGTGCTGCTCTATGGGCAAGGAAGTTCATTTTCTTGAGGCTTTAGTATCTGGATGAGACTAGCAAAATCCGGCTCTTTCCTCTACCCTGGGAGATTTATTGTGGGGAGGGCTATGGCACTTTCCATTCCTTCATTATCTTCAGATTCACTAAAAATATTGATTATTAATTGTTGCTACAAGTAATATTTGTAGAGACTACCCTAACTATAACCCAAGAAAATAAAGGGTGGTTCATAAAGGATGGCACAGGAAAATTACTTGCTATTATCTTGTTGTGATATATGTTCTCACAGGCTCAACTTTGCATTTTTGTTTTTCTTTATCATTGTGTTCTTACATGCATAATGTCTTGTACATAATCTTTTCTTACTTGTTAGGCCATTCTGATATATGACATCTGTACATGTAGCAGGAATCTTAAAAGTTCTTATTAATAAAATGAAACCTGGGCCAGGTATTGGGGAGAACATTGGAAGATCAGAGAGACAGAACAAGCCACAGCTAACCTCATCTGGCCAACTTCTCTGTTGATCTTGTTTCCTCAGATGACAAGCTACTGTATCCTCATCCCAATGGCTCTCAGCTGAACTGCTGCTTGAAAGCCTGAATGCTTAACTAGCCAAATGCTCCTAGTTTCTGGTCTTCTCTCTTTATATATCTTTCTGTTTTTGCAATCACTACCTGGGATTAAAGCCTCATTATTTGGGATTAATGGTGTTTGTCACCATGCCTGGCTTTTTCCAATGTGGCCTTGAATAGATAGATTTCAACCTCTGAACGGCTAGGAATAAAGGAGTGTGCTACCTCTGCCCATGCTAAGTATCTAGTGGCTTTTCTATTCTCTGACCCCAGGCATGTTTATTAGGTTACATAATATTTTGGGGAACACAATACCACCACATATTCTCTCTTTTTGTCTAAAATTAAAGAAGTTTATAACTAATACAAGAAAAACTACTTAATAAGTATATACAGCACCACACTTCCTCTCTTTTGTCTAAAATTTAAAAAAGCTTATAACTAATACAAGAAAAATTATCTAATAAGTATATACAATATATGCAGTCAAAAATTCCATTATATATATTAAAAAATATCCAGTGCAATAACATTTGATGAACTAAAAAAGAATCATTACTTATCTTATTTAAAACAAGTAGTTCCTTTTAAAAAGTATTTCTTCTTTTCATAATAGATTCAGTAATCTACCTTTTGTCATTTTATTTATCTTCCCCTTTTTCTTTTTTCTTTTTTGGTTTTTCGAGACAGGGTTTCTCTGTGTAGCTTTTTGCCTTTCCTTGAACTCACTTTGGAGAGCAGGTTGGCCTCGAACTCACAAAGATCTGCCTCTCTCTGCCTCCCAAGTGCTGGGATTAAAGGTGTGGGCCACCATCGCCCAGCCCCCTTTTTCTTTTTAGTGTAGATTCAGTGATCTACCCATTTATCCTATTATTTTTTATCTTATTTTTTTAAAACAAAAACTATGAATCTAATCTCCTTGTTCAGCTTTTTTCCTGACCATTAACAATTAACAACTTGTAACCAACCATCATAAACCACGACAATATCCATAACTCATTAAATGCCCCAAAACTTCCCATCCCACCTCTTGAGAATGTGGGCATCATTTTCTTAAAATTACTTCCTCTTTCTAGGGTGAAGGCATCTTTAGGGGATTCTGAAAAGAAAATTTTTGAGTTAATTGTCAAGTCCTGTATCATTTGTTCAGTCTCTGCATAATAGGAAATTTCAGGGCTTGTCACAATTCCTTGTTTGAATAGTCTGTCAGGTTGGACCATCTGAGCTAGTCATCTCAAAATTGTCCTAAGCAGTCTGTAGTCCAAAGTTGATCTTTCTGTGGTGTTAATCAGCTTAATGGCTTTACCATAGTCCATGTGGAATCATCGTTGTGGGAACCTGTCATCTTTTTGAAGATTTCAAAGTTGCTATTAGGCATGGTCATAGTTCCCTGTAGACTTTTTTTTGTGCCTCCTCTGTGGTTTGGAGTAATCACAGTCTGGTAAATGCCTGTCTCTTGGAACCATGAACATTCTTCTTAGAATTTCTTAGAAGAGAAAATCTTTATAGCAATTATTCCCCATCATTTGTCTTGCCAAACTTTTCCAAAATGACTTTTGTTGATGTTTTCTTGTAACATGATGGTCTTGGCAACTGTTCTCTGAACAAGCAGCAGTAAACCCTTTGTCCCAGGTAGCAACATCACCACACTCACCAACATGATGAGAAGCAGCCAGGAACTCAGAGCAGCAGCTGCTGTCTCCATGGTCCCACCACTGTTTGTGGCTCGGCCCTGGCCAAAGCTTCTCCTAGGTTGGCCTCAAACTCAGGATCCTCTTGTCTCTGCATTTTTCAGTATATCGAATGGGTGTGAGTCATCACAACCAACCAATTGTGGCTCTGGCCTGAGCTGGGGGTCACAAAGCCACAGGCAAGTAGCTTTTTGGAGAATTCCTACCACTAACATTGGGTGCCAGATGTAGCTAGAGTTTTCCTGCCTGGCCCACAGTCAGGAAAAACCTCTATCAGCCACCAGTCCCACAGCTGCTCAGACCCCACTAAGTAAACACAGAAACTTATATTGCTTATAAACTGTATGGCCTTGGCAGTCTTATTTCTAACTGTTCTTATATAGCTTAAATTAATCAATTTCCATAAATCTATACCTTGCCACATGGCTCCTGCCTTACCTGGGTCTTCACATGCTGCTTGTCTTAGAGGTGGCTTGCAGTGACTCCTCCCACCTTCCTGTTCTTTCTTTTCTCCTCTCCATTAGTCCTGCCTATACTTCCTGCCTAGGCATTGGCCAATCAGTGTTTTATTTATTGACTAATCAGAGCAACAGATTTGACATACAGACCATCCCACAGCACTTCTCTTTTCTTTTTTTAAAAAGGAAGGTTTAAACTTTTACACATCTCCAAAGCCAGCTTAATATTTGGGAATTTGGGGGTAGCTTCTCTTACTATGTCCTGCTGGAGGGAGGCGCTGTATCTTATGGGAGAATGTAGCTAGAGTTTTCCAGGGCCTGCCTGGCCCATAGTCAAGACAAATCTTTCTCACCTGCCATTCCTGCAGCTGCTCAGACCCAAGCAAGTAAACACACAGAGACTCATATTGCATATAAACTGTATGACCATGACAGGTTTCTTGCTATTTGTTCTTATATCTTAAATTAACACATTTCTATTACTCTATACTTTGCCATGTGGCTTGTGGCTTACTGGTATCTTTTTTTTTCCTTCCATTTTATTTTACAATACCATTCAGTCCTACATATCAGCCATGGATTCCCTTGTTCTCTCCCCTACTGCACCCCTCCCCTTCCCCCCAGCCCACCCTCCATTCCCAACTCTTCCAGGGCAAAGCCTCCCACAAGGACTGAGCTCAACCTGTAGACTCAGTCCAAGCAAGTCCAGTCCCCTCCTCCCTGCTGAGCCAAGCATCCTTGCATAAGCCCCAGGTTTCAAACAGCCAACTCATGCAATGAGCAAGGGCCCAGTACCACTGCCTAGATGCCTCCCAAATAGATCAAACCAATCAACTGTCTCACCTATTCAGAGAGCCTGATCTAGTTGGGGGCCCCTCAGTCTTTGGTTCATAGTTCATGTGTTTCTATTCTTTTGACTATTTGTCCCTGTGCTTTATCCAACCTTGGTTTCAACAATTCTTGCTCATATAAACTCTCCTCCTCTTTCTCACTAATTAGACTCTCAGAGATCCACCAGGAGCCTAGCTGTGGCTCTCTGCATCCAGATCCCTCAGTTGTTGGATGGGGTTCCTGGCATGACAGTTAGGGTGTTTGGCGAACCCATCACCAGAGTAGGTCAGTTCTGGCTGTCTCTCGACCATTGCCCACAGTCTATTGTGGGGATATCTTTGTGGATTTCTGTGGGCTTCTCTAGCACTTTGTTTCTTCCTTTTCTCATGTGTTCTTCATTTACCATGGTCTCCTATTTTTTATTCTCCCTCTCTATTCTTTATCCAGCTAGGATCTCCCACTCCCACAGGCTCTATTTCCCTCGACCCTTGCCCTCACTGGTATCTTACATAATACTTCTCCTCCTGGATGGTAGCAGCTTTTCTCTGCTTCAGCATTTATGTTCCCAGAATTCTCTCGTCTGTTCATCCTGCCTATACTTGCTGCTTGGCTACTGGCCCATCAGCATTTTATTTATGCAGAGAAAGAGAAGGAGAGTGAGAGAAAGCAATGTGGATCATGCTTTATTTTATTTTACCATTATCAATTAGGAATTGTTATCTTTTCCTGAGATAAACCTTAAGGCACCTGTTTCCTTTATTATTTTAGGTTTGAGGAGAAACAAGTGATAAATTGCTGAGGGCATTTAACAATGATAGATTGTTATAATAAAGTTTGTTTTTACAGAGTGAAGACCCTTTTGACACTGAGGTGTTAATTTGAAATTTGAATATGTTATTAGAATCAACATAGGGAAACTGATGAAGCAGAGTATGTCACTAGGGACAGGAGAACTTTTGGAGAAAATCAGAAAGAAGAAAAATCCTTATGGAGTTCACAATTCAGTGGTAATGAATGTTGTATGAGAAAACCACATTCTTTTGGATTTGGTGACAACGCATTAACCCTGATGTCTTCTGGAATTTAAGAGACTGGGGCCTGTTTGTTTCACTGTGTATGAGGAAGAATTTCTCTTAGGTGCGGGCAGAATAAAAGTTTTCTTGCTGTAGAGATGTATGCCGTGAAGAAAGCCCTCAAGTTTAGCACCTGTGGGGGTTTACAAGGAGTACCTTGAAGGGTACCTTCCATTTAGTGTAAAGGACTGAGGTTTGCTGGACTGGAGGGGAAAGAAGGACCTGATCCCCAAAGTGGATAGAGGGTCAGGCAAGGATTATCACATGGCTGGTGTAAGTATTCCCCAAAATTCCAGAGGAGACAGCAGAGGTGATAGAGTAGAGGAGTGAGGAGAGTATCAGGGAGAAGGAAAAGATTGGATCACAGGCCAGAAATTAGAGCTAGTCACCCTTACATGAGTTCAAATGGTGGGATTGATAGGGCTTGCTTGGGAAGTGTACAGAGCATGAAAAGAGCTAGAAACAATTATTTCACCAAGTCAGGGTGAATTTCTGGTGGCATCTTATTAAGAATGTGTTTTAAAGACTACTGGTATACTGTACCTTCCCTGAGGACTTATGATGGTAAACGATGTGAAAATACCAAGGTAGATTGAAAGCTTTAGATATGGTATGGAAAAACTGTAAGGTGAACTCCAGACGAATATCAGACTGAAAAAATGCAGGGATTCCAAATCCTGGGGAAGGATGTCAGGGACTGTCTGAGGCCACTTAGTAGAAACAAGAAATGTATCTACACAACTCAAAAATGAGTCCACAACCATGAGGGGATGTTTAATTTGTCTGACTGTGGGCATTTGCATAAAAATGAGTTGCCAAGTCAGGCCTTGGAAGGTACCATCTGACCTGGATGGTGGCAACATTTTGGCTCCAAACTTTGGAACTGTATTCTGTCTTCTGACAACTTTTACAATAGCCAGTAATAGATTTAAAGCACTGTAAGTCCTCAGAGGTAGGTGTAGCTGAAGATATCCAGTTCCTTACCAGATCCCATGGCACTCAGAACCAAGCATACACAAAGAGACATTTTATTTATGAACTGGATGTCCTAATGTCTCAGGCTTCTTCTGACCTTTTCTTTTTTATTTATTTTTATTATTATTATGATTTATTTTACAATACTATTTTGTTCTACATAATAGCCACAGATTCCCTTGTTCTCTGCCTTCCAGCCCCCCTTCCCTTCCCCCCAGCACACGTCCCATTCCCACCTCCTCCAGATCAAGGTATCCCCCGAGGACTGGAATCGACCTGATAGACTCAGTCCAGGCAGGTCCAGTCCCCTCCTCCCAGATTGAGCCAAGCATCCCTGCATAAGTCCCAGGTTTCAAACAGCTAACTCATGCAATGAGCGCAGGACCTGGTACCACTGTCTAGATGCCTCCCAAACAGATCAAGCCAATCAACTGACTCACCTATTTAGAGGGCCTGATCAAGTTGGGGGCCCCTCAGCCTTTGGTTCATAGTTCACGTGTTTCCATTCATTTGGTTATTTGTACCTGCGCTTTATCCAACCTTGGTTTCAACAATTCTCGCTCATATAAACCCTCCTCTTTCTCACTAATTAGACTCCCAGCGCTCCATCAGGGGCCTAGCCGTGGATGTCTGCATCCAGATTCCTCAGTCCTTGGATGGGGTTTATGGCACAACTATTAGGGTGTTTGGCCATTCTATCACCAGAGTAGGTCAGTCCTGGCTGTCTCTTGACCATTGCCAGCAGTCTTTTGTGGGGGTATCTTTGTGGATTTCTGTGGGCCTTTTTAGCTCTTTATTTCTTCCTTTTCTCATGTGGTCTTCATTTACCATGGTCTCTTTTTGCTTGTTCTCCCTCTCTGTTCTTGATCCAGCTAGGATCTCCTGCTCTCTTTCCCTCGAACCTCGACCTTCATTGCTCCCACTCATGTCCAGGCTGTTCATGTAGATCTCATCCATTTCTCCGTGTCTTTCTTGGGGTCCTGTTTTCTATGTAGTCTCACTGGTGATGTGAGTTGTAGTCCAGTCATCCTTGTTCCACATCTAGTATCTTCCTATGAGTGAGTACATACCATATTTGTCTTTCTGAGGCTGGGTTACCTCACTCAGGATGGTTTTTTCTAGATCCATCCATTTGCCTGCAAACCTCATGATGTCATTTTTTTTCTCTGCTGAGTAGTATTCCATTGTGTATATGTGCCACAATTTATTTATCCATTCTTCAGTTGAAGGGAATCTAGGTTGTATCCAGGTTTTGGCTATTACAAACACTGCTGATATGAACATACCTGAGCAAGTGCTCTTGTGGTATGATTGAGCATTTCTTGGGTATATGCCCAGGAGTGGTATAGCTGGATCTTGGGGGGATTGATTCCCAATTTTCAAACTAAAATCAATCAAAAGAGATCAAGAAGGGCATTACATCCTCAACACAGGAATGATCCACCAAGATGAAGTTTCAATTCTGAACATTTATGCCCCAAACACAAGGGCACCCACATATGTAAAAGAAATATTACTAAGGCTTAAACCACATATAAAACCCCACACATTAATAGTGAGAAATCTCAACACCCCACTTTCACCACTGGACAGATCTCCCAAATCGAAACTTAACAGAGAAATAAAGGACTTAACTGATGTCATGACCCAGCTGGACCTAATAGATATCTACAGAACATTCCATCCTAACAAGAAAGAATATACCTTCTTCTCAGCACCCCATGGAACTTTCTCTAAATCAACCACATACTTGGCCACAAAGCAAATCTCAACAGATACAAAACAATTGTAATAATCTCCTGTGTTCTATCAAACCACCATGGTTTAAAATTACATTTCAACAACAACAAAAACTACAGAAAACCTACAATCTCATGGAAACTGAATTATGCTCAACTGTATCACCAATGGGTTACAGAATAAATAAAGAAAGAAATTAAAGACTTCCTAGAGATCAAAGAAAATGAAGACACCACATACCCAAACTTATGGGACACTATGAAAGCAGTGCTAAGAGGGAAATTCATACCACTAAATGCCCACATAAAGAAGTTGGAGAAATCCCACACTAGTGACTTAACAGCACACCTGAAAGCTCTAGAACAAGAAGAAGCAAAGTCTCCCAGGAAGAATAGATGCCAGGAAATTATCAAAGTGAGAGGTGAAATTAATAAATTAAAAACTAAAAGAATAATACAAAAAAATAATGAAACAAAGAGTTGGTTCGTTGAGAAAATCAACAAGATAGACAAGCCCTTATTCAAACTAACCAAAAGACAGAGAGAGAGAATCCAAATCAACAAAATCAGAAATGAAAAGGGGGACATAACAACAGACATTGAGGAAATCCAGAGAATTATAAGGTCATATTTTGAAAACCTCTACTCCACAAAACTGGAAAACCTAAAAGAAATGAACATTTTCCTGGATAGGTACCACATACCTAAGTTAAATCAAGACCAGAATTTGGGGATTAATGAAATTGTTGTGGATGTCCATGAATCTGTGTGTCAATGCAGCCCAAGTTAGCTAATATACAGGTATGTGTCAGTGTCTGTCTGTCCAGGATAAAGAAAAGATATTTTGAGACAGAAGGCTGAGAGGTATAGGAAAGAAGGTATCTTTGAGATCTAGAACTGAGTAGTGTGTGGTTTCTGAAAGGATAGTGTAAATAATTGAGTAAAGTCCAGGCATTATAGGATTGAGAGGACCCTGACGATCTAATGAGCTGAAGGTATAGTAATATTTTATTTGTGCAGAAATGTGGTGATATTTTATTTATGCTTTATTAAAGATTGCTGTAGATCAGGCAGGAAAGGCCAGCCATTTTAAGTAAACAAAAATTCAGGCAGCACACTTATCAGACAGGGTCTTTGTGTGTTCAAGGCCATACTAGGGAACCCAGCAAAGCATGGTGACACACTCCTTTAAGGCCAGTGCCAAACAAAAAGACCTGGAGTTCTGTACAGATAAACAATGTAAAAAGAGATAGCTGGGCTATTATAGCCAATTAAAGGGCATAAGTGCAAGGCAATGAAAGCATGTGTAAGACAAAAAGTAGCTTGCATTGGGAAGCTACCGGCCTGGTGAGGTAAGGTTTACTTGTGACTTTTCAATTTCCAAGATCTCTAAGTCTTCAACATTATTTTTAGCACTGTGTTTTTTATTTAATGATACCATTTAGAAACTGGTCTACATGCAGGTCTTAAATGTGTGGTATATTCTATTAGGCTTCTTAACTCTAAGTTAAGAGGTGTTAAAAGGACAAGAATTCAGATGAAATAGCATCTTTCTGAAAGGTTCATGGATGATAGGGCTAAGTCCTCTAAGACTCTGGAGTGAAAGAGTGTACTGAATTTGAGTGATGTACCAGGTAGAGTGCTGGAACTGGATGACAATAGAGTGATGGTTTCTAGCCAAAGAAGGGATCTGGCTATCCAAGCCTATGTTGTCTACATGAGAGATTGAAAGGGAAATGTCATGTCAGAGCTAGTGTGCTGAGTGCCAAGAAAGAGGAGGAGAGGAGCTGCTGACAAATCTGTTGTAGGAAAATGTGGGCACTAATGGACTAGAAGCTAATGCCTCCAGTGTCCAAAAGAAGGAAATGGATTATCACTATATAATAATGGCTACTCAATGTTTTGGAATGACCTGAGTGTTGCTGGGTAAGAACCTGGGCACCTTCAATCGTCCATTACCCAGGGTAGGAGATTGCCTGTATAATGGTCTTCTATTGATGTTCCCATGTCCTGAGTTACACAGGGTCAAACAACTAACCTATGTCCATATCAATAGTGTTTTATATGAGTCCCAGGTGACCTACATGGGACAGGACTTGTGTTAAGCCCAATGACTTTCTCTACACATTTTTAAACAGGAACCTGGAGGCCTTCTTGTGGCTGGTCAGATAGCCTGTGCTAGATTTGACAGTCTTGTTTGCAGGCTTAATCATGTCTCACATAGCTATGCCATGCAGGAACATAGACTATGTAATCAAGCTACATGAAGGTTACATAATCACATACCATAGGATAACTTAGTAGGCAAGGCTCTGGGATGGCTAAGCTATCTTCCTGACTAAGGACAGAGGATGCACAGTTATGTAGTTAGCGGGTGGCTGGTACACTTAACACTACAAGAGACCATAGGCAAGTAATTTACTGTTAGTTGGAGGCAGAGACCATAGTAACTTCATTTTATCCTGTGTTTCCTTTTCAGTTTCCCTGCTCCTTTTACAGCACACAGGAAGTAGGGAGAGACAGATGAGTCACAGCTCTAATGTCCATCTCCAAAGTCATTGCTGTCATTTGCTTTCCCTTCTACTTTAGACAGCTCTCTTCTTATTGGTTGTGTATTTGAATATGAGTCAGACAGATGGAATAAAAGCGCTTGCAGTCCACAGTTTCACTAGCCAGGCTCCTGGCTAAATTCCAGCTCATAGCTGGATTTAGCCAAAGCCTGACTGGAAATAAAACAAGAGAAGGATAACTGTCCCAGGGAACTGCTGCAGACAGAGGCAGTAGAAACATGGGTAAGCGGGGTTTGGTGGTATTGCCCACACCCCTTCTCTCAGTCATCTTCATTTGCTTGATCTGCCAGGAATGTTTCCTTCCTCTGAAGCCAGTACTTCAGCCTTAATACCTGACAGAAACCAGGGATGTATTGATCATATGCTCCCTCAGAGGAGTCATTAACAAAATGACTGTGTCAGTGACAATTCTCACTTAGCTACCTGGGTATCTATGAAAATTTCAAGAATCAGATTCCACAAATAATTGCATTTGGAGAATCTAAAATGTCATATTGGAAATGGTTAACTGAAAGGTAAAATTTGTAGCCCAGAATCACAATCAGCCATCTGCAGGTGGAAACTGAGGCTTTCAAGTAGATAGCCAGGATACAGGGCCAAGTCCCGGGTACATGATCACCATCTACTTTCCATGTGATGTTCTTCTCTTTTGAGAATTGAATTCTGGGCCTATGATTCAGTACATCATTTCCTGTCATCCACTTTCAGTTTCTTTGTTTTGGCTGCAGCACACATTTAGTTGGGAGGGTGAAATGAATCAGCAGCTCTGAAGGAGATCTCAAAGAGTGCCCCAGGATTTGCTTTCCATTGGTGGAATTGAGTTCACTCTGAATATTGTTTCCTGTGGGTTGTGCCATGTACCACCCCTCATTTCCCCAGAAATTCTCAAGTAGAAGCACCAGGAAATATTATTTAGGGTTTAGGAGACAGAAACACATAGAAAATACAGGATACCCTTGAGAGTGCTTGTATGCTAATGTATCCAACATCTCCTGTCTGTGCCCTTGGGTTGTTAAAGCAATGCCAAGGGGCAGAGAAAAGACCACCCCCCTGCACAGACAAGTACAGCTCTTCTCGGCCACCCACACTCAGAACCATGATCCAGTCATCCTCTCTATGCATGCCGGCTGGGTAAAGCCTAAATGGGCCCCAACAGGTTCCTATTCCAAACAAAATTTGAATGCACACCATTCTCCATCAGAAGCAAGAAGAGCTAAAAAAAATGTCAGTAGAGCAGTTTCTCACCAGTCAGCCTGTGGGTATAATCTGGGTCTCAGTTCCTCATGAGCACACTAAAATCTGATTGCTATTTGGTGCCCACAAGGCAGATTGCTCCTGTAATACAAGGGGAGACAGATCCCGTGGAAATTTCCAAATCAAAGATTGTTTGATTCAAGCATTACAGACCTGAGTCACCTGATCCTGTCAAATGTGCATCAAGCAGATTCCTGCATCTGCATCTATGGCTTCTCTTTAAAGATGTGGTCTCTTTTTCTTGTTTTGAAGTCACTTCAGGCTTTAGGACGTGGCATAGGCTAGGGGAGTTCTGCTCTTCCCTTCTTCTGAAACTTCTGCTTTCTTTATGTATATAGCAACCCTGTGCCAGTCTTGAAGTCCTTCTCTATGGGCAAGGAAGTTGATTTCCTTGGTATCTTAGTACCTGGCAGAGACTGGTGAAAACCTGCTGTTTCTTCTCCCCTATGAGAATAATTGTAGAAATGGCTTGGCAGTGTCATTTTATTCATGATCCATAAAGGCACTGAAAATATAGAGCAATAACATTTGCAGTCACTTCTCTATCTGTTACCAGATCAAAAAGTAGGAAAAATAAAGTATAGCACTGGAAACTTATTTGTTAATATCCTGATGCCTTTTATGTATTCACAGTATCAACTTTGCATTCTTGGTTTCATTATCACTGTGTTCTTGCATAGAGTCTCTTGTGCATGATTTTTTCCTAATTCTCTGTCCATTTCTATACCTAATAAAAGAGAAGCCATGGACTTCATCTGAAGTCAATTAGTTATTGATGATGGCTGACAGGCATTCAATACTTCATTTGATAATAATAAACAAACCTTTTTCATTTTTTCTTGAATAAATATTTGATTTCTCCCCTGATTATATGGCCACTATTACAAATTTATATTTGAGAGTTTCTCACTATTTTCTATTTCAGAGTATGTAGCTCATGAGAGTGAGAAATTTTGTTCCTCATCATTTAGTCCACTAACATGCAGATTAACCTTCAGTCTGTATCTCATGCAGTCAATCCCAGTGAAGCTTGTAAACAGCAGCAATAGCATTTCTGTTCTATGATGACACAAGATTGTAGGTACTTCAAAAATAGTTTATTTTCATCATATTGCGATGTAAGTATATTTTTGAAATGGTCTTTTAAGCTCCAGTTTGGAGCTAAAGATATACTTTTGACCATGAAGTAAAACAAATAACACATTACTGCCACATAAGTGAGAAAACACTGATACTCTTCATAGTATAATGGATTCAGTTTTCACAATATCTTTCCACTTGTTCCATGATGCATTTCAACAACATTAAAACATTTATATAAGTTTATGTATGTGTATATGCATGAATTTGCTTATGCTTATGTATACATATACACAGATATATATGCATGTGTATACTTTCTTGATATAGGTTTTAATTTTATGCATGAGTGTTTAATTTAGATTATTTTGCACTTTTTATCCAACCTACTACATAATATCTGCACTGTAAATTGTCAAAATAAATACCCTATTTATTAAAATTATTTTCCCAAATTGTACACATAAAAATGTATACATAACTAACTCACAAACTATACAGAATATGGTTATTAGGAGTAGTCATTTGATCACTGACGTTTTGTAGTTGAAAGTACTATCAATGTTTGTGTACAATATAAATGGATTCTTTCTATCTTAGCATCCAATATTTGTGCAAGATTTTCTGCTAAGTGGGGATCTTGAGTGGGTTTCACATCTATGATGGCATTATAGTTTGTGGTTTTATTGTGCTACCCACTTTTGGTTGATTCCTTGCCTCCAGGTAATATTTTGTTGGCACTCAATTTGTCTAATATTTCTGTTTTTTTAATTCCCTATCTTTCTTAACAGACACTGTCTTCATCCAGACATCCTTTTTGTTTTAATATGAACTGTGTCTGACCATTGCATGAAATATTTTCTTATTCAAAGAATAATGTTGAGTTTCTGGATTGATCAGGTGACATGAGACAAAACATTATAAGTTATATGCCATTTGAGTAGATTTGGAGTTCTCTAAATTCTGTAAAATACATTTACTAGATGTAAGTGATGTTATTTTTTAGAGAGTGACAGCCAATGTTGCCTGTTGTTATGAGGATAAATATTTAGAAGACTGTCAGAAATTATATTCTTTCTGAGAAGTTGCAGATGATTGGTCTCCTTCTGGGTCTTCTACCTTCCTAGCCATGTGGAATATACTGTTATTATATTCCACAGAGTTTGTGCTCCTGTCAATGATATATGTCTGCATTTCTGAAAAAGGTTAGAGTGAAAACTAGACCTATCTTTCTATATGAAACCAGCAATACCCAATTAAGGGCTAAATGTTGGCAAATTATGACATTTGAATCAACTAGTAAAGTCATCAATTTCACCTTTTTGCTTTGTCATCCTGTTAGCTGAAATTTTACCTTAATAAAGCAGAATGATTATATGTGGTGATAATAGGTCTATCAATGTCTTAAGGGACTGTTTATAACATCCTCATAATGTAAACAATTGTTCAAAGTACCTGCTTTTTAAGAACAAAAATGATCACACATAACTTTACCAAATTCTGTGCTTTTATGTCCAGGAGACTCCTCAGCATTTTATTTGAATGATTTGTGTATGTGTTTGTGTGTGTGTGTGTGTGTGTGTGTGTGTGTGTGTGTGTGTGTGTGTGTGTGTGTATAACAAAAGAACATCAGAGACAATGGTATGTATATATATTTAAAAACATACTTACATGTCTACACATTTTTTGTGTCTGAATATTTCTTTACTGAATATCTGTATAGTTTTTGACCTCATGAGACAAATCATAAATTCTTATGATATTTGCAGTTTAACAAGGCTCAGGTTAGGGTATGGAATGCACACAACATTTATGGTTGGCTCTTTTCTCCTCCTCCCCCCTCTCTGAGAGCCTATCTTGATGGCTTAGCTATCAGGAGCCATGATTACTGCTGTAGCTCTGAGAAGCTGTTGGCTCCATTCTGTCACTGAGTAGCATATGACCCTCTGCTTATAAACACTACTTAGTCCACATGCTTTCATCATATGCTACCATTAGTACTTTTGATCTTGGCCACTCTGACAGGTATCTTAGGGATGGTATCTTACTGGCAGTTTGATTTGTATTTCCCTGGTCTCTAAGGGAATTAATTCTTTAGGTTTATCTAGGCCATTCAGAATTCTTCTGATTAGAACATTCTCTTTATATCTGTCCCCATTTTTATTGGCATTATTTGGTAATTTTATGCCTGATTTCTTGTGTGATTTATATATTTTTATATCAATCCTCTGTCAGATGTGTAGTTGGTGAAGATTTTTTTCCCATCCTGTAGGCTGCTATTTTGTCCTATTGACAGCATTTCAGGGAGGGCCCTAGTTAATTCTCCTAGTAATAGGAGAGTGGTTCCAAACTGGCCTTCCCCCTTAATCAGATTGGTGACTATACTAATGGTCTTCATAGAGCCTTCATCCAGTTCCTGATGGAACAGCTGCAGAGATATAGATTCTTCCCTGGCTTGATATCTCATGGTCCAAGACATAAAATATAGGGAGTATATGAATGAGCAGGGCATGCCTCAAGATTATGATGAGAAAAAACACATAGACAGATGACCTGAGGGCTCATGGACTCTGGAAGGACTGCCAGGGAGCTGGCATGTGACTGAGCTAAGCCCTCTGCATCTGGGATTCATTTTTGTAGCTTGTTATTTCATGGGACCCCTAGCAGTGGGACCAGGAATGTCCCTAATGTATGTGCTGGCTCTTGGAAACTTATTCTCTATGGTTCGATGCCTTATTTAGCCTTTATGCCCCAGGAACATGGCTGCTCCTGCCTCAACTTGATATTCAGTGCTTTGTTCATTCCCAAGAGAAACCTAACCCCAATTGAAAGGAGAGGGAGGAAGGATTGGGGATTTGAATGGACTCATAGGGAGATTATGGGAGGAGAAAAGGATGGGAAAATGGCGTTGATAACATGAAATAATATTTAAAATATTTAAAAAAGACTACATGAGGAAACATTAAAAAGTAAGTAAATCCATTTAAATATTTGTTCAGAAAGCTTCTTAAAAGTGCAATGCCCCTATTAGTAGCCTGTACCCAGTCAAGAAGCCTGCTCTTAAATGAGCCATCCGTTTCCCACTAGCAATATCTGAGCTAAGAAAGCCAGTTATCAGTCAGCCACTATTAGCCCATATTGTGAGTGCTTAGCATCATTTTTGTTGATTTTTTTCAGTCTTATGTGTAAATTCTGGCCCCATGTTGAAATCCCATTTGTAGCTTGGGTTCTGTGTCCCACCAGACTATTCCCAAATAACCACACAGAGACTTATTAATAATTATAACTCATGTTTATTATTAGCTAACTTATTTTAAATTTACCCATAATACTTACCTATGCTCTGCCACATGGAGTGGTTCCTTTTCTCAGTATTGCAAGTTCAGCTCCTTCTCTCCAAGTCTCTACACAATTCTGGGACTCCTCCCTTCTTCCCTGAGACCTCATTGTCTGGTTCTCCTTCCTAAATTTATCCTGCCTAGACATAAACCAGTCATTTATTAAGTCAATATTCTTACAAGAACCCTCAATATAAACTTTTATTTATCTTTTTTTCTGATCATTAAAAATTAACTTGTATCCAAGAATTATAAACTATGATCATAAACCATAAGCCATTGAACAACAAAAAACTACCCACTCCATCCATTGGGCTTGTGGGCATAGTTTTCTTAAAATTGCTTCTTGCTTTTCGAAGGCAGAGACTATTTTAGGAGATGCTGAAAAAAAAATTGGGTGTTACTTGTCAAGAGCTGGGAAATGGAGCAGTATCATTTGTTATCTAGTGTCTGCATAATGCAAAAGTGCAGAACTTGTCTCAGTCCTTGATGGAGTTGTCTGTGAATCTGGAACATCTCAGCTAGCCAACTTGAAATTTTCTGAGCAGTTTGTAGTCTAAACTGATATTTCAGTAGTGTTAATCAGCTTAATGGCTTTATCATAGTCCATGTGGAATCTTTATTGTGTGCTCCATTCATGCATTTAAAGATTTCAAAATTGTGTTGGGCATGGCGGTGGTTTCCTACAGAAATTTCTTTTTTCTTTTTCTTTTTCTTTCTTTCTTTCTTTTTTTTTTTTTTTGGTTTTTCGAGACAGGGTTTCTCTGTGTAGCTTTGCGACTTTCCTGGAATTTACTTGGTAGCCCAGGCTGGCCTCGAACTCACAGAGATCCACCTGGCTCTGCCTCCTGAGTGCTAGGATTAAAGGCATGTGCCACCACCGCCCGATGCTTTTCTTTATTTTATTTCATTGTTTTTGTTCCTCCTCTGTGGTTTCAAGTAATCACAGTGTGATAAATATCTGTCTCTTGGAACCATGAACATTCTTCCCTATAAGAGAATCTCTTAACAACAAATTCTCTCCCCACTTGCCTCGCCAAACTCCTCCAAACTGACTTATGTCAAAGCTTTCCTGTAACATGATGGTGCTGGCAGTTTTTCTCTGAACAGGCAGTAGTAAACCATTCAAATGCTGTAGCAGCATCACCATCAACACCAACATGATGAGAAGCACCTTGTAGCTCAGAGTAGCAGCAGCATCCACAATCTTGCCACCACCATTTGTGGTGTGGAACAGACCCAACCACAGGAGATTCTTAACCTCAGTTTGTGTCTTCAAGGCCCAATTTGGTAACCAGATGTAACATGAATATTAAAAGGTCTTATTAATAAAAAAACTCTGTGTCAGTTTTAGGGTGAAGTTTGAAAGATCAGAGGAACAGAATAAGCCACAACCAATGTCATATGGATTTTCAGTTAAATGTGGAAATTTGAGGGAGTTTCCTATTTGTGTTGGCATTACAACTTTTGATTTCTTTGTACTAACCATTTTTGTTTGTTTCCTTGCTTTCATGTAGTATTTTGTTGGTACTCAAATTTTGCAATATTTACACTTCTTAATTCCCTGTCATTCTTAGAAGACACTGTCTTCACAGCAGACATCCTTTTCCTTTTAATAAGAACTGTATGTGACCATTGTATTTAATATTTTCTTATTCTAAATTTAATGGTGAGTGTTCTTGTTTGATCAGTTGGCTTGAGACAAAACATTAGAAGTTCTTTACAATTTGAGAAGTTGTGGAGTTGTGTAATAATGATGTAAATGATGTTTTTCTCTTTCTGGCAGTCACAGCCAATGTTGCATGTGAATATAAGGATGAATATTTAGAAGAATTTCTGAAATCATATGTTTTCAGAGAAGTTGCAGATGAAGTTTATCCTTCTGGGTCTACTATCTCCCTGGCCCTGTGGACTATGCTAGCTTATTGTATTGGGCAGCATTTTGTGTTCCTGACAGTGATGTATGTCCGAATTTTGGAAAAAGTTTAGAGTGAAAATTTCGGACCTTTCTTTGCATATAATAACCAGCAATAATCTACGAAGGGCTAAATGTTGGTAAATTATGACATATGAAGGAGGTGGTAAAATCATCATCTTTACCTTGTTGTTTGTAGTCCTCTTACCCACAATTTTACCTTAATAAAACACAATGATTATAAATGAACTAATATCAATGGCTTAAGGGAATGTTATTAAAATCCTCATAGTGTAAACAATTGTAAAAGGACATCTTTTTTAAGAACAACATTGATCACACATAATTTCCCCAAATAATATGTTTTTATGTACAAGAGACTAGTCTGTATTTCTCTTGTATGATGTGTGTGTGTGTGTGTGTGTGTGTGTGTGTGTGTGTGTGTGTGTGTGTAACAAAAGAAAGGCAGAGACACTGGTATGTGGTATATTTTTAAGCACACTGTTACATGTCTAGACATTTTTTTCCCACTGGAATCTTTCTTTACTGAAAATCTGTATTGCTTTTGACCTCATGAGACAAACCCTAAACTCCTGTGATAGTTGCAGTTTAACAGGGATCAGCTTAGTGCATGGGTGGGCACATATCATTTGTGGTTGGCTTTTCATCCCTGGTTAGCTGAGAGCCTAGCTTCTTGGCTTAGTTTTCAGGGAGCCAGGATTACTGCTGCAGGTCTGGGAAGTTGTTGACCAATGCTGTCAGTGAGTAGCAAACTGCCAACTGTTTTTAAATACCATTTAATCTACATGCTTTTCATCATATGCTGTCATTAGTATTTTTGATCTTGGCATTTCTGACAGATATAAAAATGAAACAAAATATATGACATCCCGTGTCTTTCCTGAACTGCTATGAATCTGCAAATAAGACAAATCTTTACAGACATTAGAATCTGACAGATTCTACTGCTCATTCCAAAGTGTTATTTACAATTTGGCATTGTTTTCCCTTTGAGAGAAACGTCAGGTACATTGAAACCCACAATCAGACTTTATTAAGCAAAGGAAACAGGGGGAATTTGCATAATACTATGGAAATAACCTTTGTGGATAGGGTGCAGAGGATTTGGTGGAACCTGCTTTTTTTGGACTTCCCAGCATGGGCATATGGTCTATGCAGCTACGCCATGCATGTGTCTACATAGATTACATGTTCATGCTACTCACAAATTATTTGATCACATGGTGTATGTACTACTTAGGACATAAGGTCCTGTGGTGACTAAACATCTTTCCTGGCTGCTGGACTGTTAATGTTTCATCATGTAGCTGGGAGTGTGGCTAGGAAGTATAACAATCCATACTCATTGTTCTTATAAAGAAATAAGGGGTTAGAGGATACTGGTGAATGGGACTGGGGACAGATTGTGTCCCAGAAGTGCTATCATCTGAGGCAGTGGGCTTTGGTTAACTTTTGTGCATATAGATGGGAGATTTTTGAGGTTGCTGGACATTCTATGATAGTTAATTGTGTTCCACAGTGTATGGTCTTTGGACTATTCCATTGCTACTTGGATCTGGCTGTGAAAATCTAACAAGTTGCTGGCCAGGCAGAAGAGGATGTTTAGAAAAAAATTATTGGAGGAGGTCCACAAGGTGTCCCAGATGGAGCAAGGAGGGTCCTGATATCAGAAACCTTTCAATGATACAGTCCTGAAGTGTTTCTGACCTGTGCATGTAGTTCCAAGGTGACATTGTACCTTGGAAGTATTTTTAAACATATTAAGGGACAAACACAGGGAAATTAAATCTTCATCTGGTAGCCACAATATTATAAATTATAGAACTATGCTATCAGAATTTTATTGGATTGTGTTAGAGTGAGAGAAAGATAGAGATAAGAGAGAAAGAGAGATGGAGATATGATAGAAAGAAAGAGAGAATAATGGAATATGTTTTATTTTTATTTTAATTATCAATTGGCCTTTTATTTTCACCTGAGACAAAACATAAGGAGAAAGATATGATTAATTGCTGAGGGCATTTAACAGTGTGAGATTATTATACTATAGTCTGTGTTTTGTAGAGTCCAGGCCCTTCTTTGTCTTGGGGTGTAAACACCTCTGGTTGTTGTTCTTACCACCTGCATATATTTTGATGGTCCTTGTACCTCAGGCTCTATGGCTGAAAGGGTCCTGGAAAAATTAGCTGAGTAGTTTCCACCAGTCAGTGTGATGTTGCTCTGGAATCTTAATAAGACTATTTTTTGAAGAGCTGCTGGTATGTTTTACCAAGAGTATGTTGGTAGTTGATATGAAAATGCCATGGTACATTAAGAGATTTAGATATGATCAGGTAAATCTTAGAGGTGAATTCCAGGGAATTACCAGATTGAAGAAAGACAGAGATCCCAAATAAGGGGATTATTTCCCAGAGGAGGAGGTCAGTGACTGCCTGGGACCATTTACTAGAAACCAGAAATGCCTCAAACTAACTTGAAAATGAGTTCAAGACCATGAGGAGATACTCAATTCGTTGGACATTGGGCCTAAGTGTAAAATCAAGCTGCCACTCAGTTCCTGAAAATGAACATCTAGCCTGTTGGGTGGAAAGAGTTTGGCTCCAATATTTGGAATTGGGATTTGACTGTTGGTAAATTTCACAGGAGGTATTAATAGTTTTTAGAAATATAAGTCCTCAGAGGTAGGCTGTAGGTGGGATTTCATGAATTGAGACAGGGCATGACTATTAGCATGAAAGAGCTGATAGAGATAGGACAGAATTTGCCTAGTGTCAGGAGTTGTCTGTAATGATGTGGGCTGCTTTATATGGATTCTCTGAGATGAATGTGGCAAGTCTGGGCCCTTAAGGGCCACTCTCCTAGCTACCTTGTCAGCTTTTGGGAGATGAGAGGCTTTGAGCATGGTCATTATTTGGCCTGAGTTAGATATGAAACCTCCCTTTGCTATAAGGAGTCTGTGCTCTTTCCACATTGTTACAGGAGGCTTTCTCTCCAGGTTCCACCAAACCCCACAGTCCCACAATCCACGTATAAAATAATCACTCAGGCGTTTATATTACTTATAAACTGTATGGCCATGGCAGGCTTCTTGCTAACTGTTCTTATATCTTAAATTAACACATTTTTATAAATCATTACCTTGCCACTTGGCTGGTGGCTTACTGGTGTCTTTGCATGCTGCTTGTTCTGGCGGTGGCTGCAGTGTCTCTCCTCCTTCTTCCTGTTTCCCCAATTTTCCTCTCTCTTTGTCCCACCTATACTTCCTGCCTGGTCACTGGCCATCAGTGTTTTATTTATATAGAGTTATATCCACAGCACTTTCCCTGTTCTTCTTTTTTTTTTAAAAAAAGGAAGGTTCTAATTTTAACATAGTAAAATTACATATAACAAAACAATTATCGAGCAAGAATTACAGTTACAATATTAAAGAAGATGTCCTATCTATCTTATATTTGTGAGTTTAAGGTTTTATATCTAACTTATCTTTTTTTTATAATTTATTCAATGCTTTCTTTTACTTTTCATTTTTTATTTTTATTTATTTATGTTTTTTCAGGGATAATTTTTGTTTATTTTACAATACTATTCAGTTCTATATAATAGCCACAGATTCCCTTGTTCTCCCCCTTCCTGCCCCCCTCCTCTTCCCCCTAGCCCACCCCACATTTCCACCACCTCCAGATCAAGGCCACCCCCAAGGACTGAGATCGACCTGATAGACACAGTCCAGGCAGGTCCAGTCCCCTCCTCCCAGATTGAGCCAAGCATCCCTGTATGAGTCCCAGGTTTCAAACAGCAATCTCATGCAGCAAGCCCAGGACCAGGTACCATTGCCTAGATGCCTCCCAAAAAGATCAAGCCAATCAACTGTCTCACCTATTCTGAGGGCCTGATCCAGTTGGGGGCCCCTCAGCCTTTGGTTCATAGTTCATGTGTTTCCATTCGTTTGGCTATTTGTCCCTGTGCTTTATCCAACCTTGGTTTCAACAATTCTCGCTCATATAAACCCTCCTATTTCTCGCTAATTTGACTCCAAGTGTTTCACCCTGGGGCCTAGCTGTGGATGTCTGCATCCAGATTCCTCAGTCCTTGGATGGGGTTTCTGGCACAACTATTAGGATGTTTGGCCATCCCATCACCAGAGTAGGTCAGTCCCGGCTGTCTCTCGGCCATTGCTAGCAGTCTTTTGTGGGGGTATCTTTGTGGATTTCTGTGGGCCTCTTTAGCACTTTGTTTCTTCCTTTTCTCATGTGGTCTTCATTTACCATGGTCTCCTATTCCTTGTTCTCCCTCTCTGTTCTTGATCCAGGTGGGATCTCCCGCTTTTTTACCCTCGACCCTCGCCGTTCATTGCTCCCACTCTTGTCCAGGCTGATCATGTAGGTCTCATCCATTTCTCAGTGATTGGGTGATCCCCGTGTCTTTCTTGGGGTCCTGTTTTACAGGTAGCCTCACCGGTCATGTGAGTAGCAGTCCTGTCATCCTTGTTCCACATCTAGTATCCTCCTATGAGTGAGTACATACCATATTTGTCTTTCTGAGTCTGGGTTACCTCACTCAGGATGACTTTTCTAAATCAATCCATTTGCCTGCAAACCTAATGATGTCATTGTTTTTCTCTGCTGAGTAGTATTCCATTGTGAACATGTGCCACAATTTATTTATCCATTCTTCAGTTGAAGGGCATCTAGGTTGTTTCCAGGTTTTGGCTATTAAAAAACAATGCTGATATAAGCAAAGCTGAGCAAGTGCTCTTATGGTATGATTGAGCATTTCTTGGGTATATGCCCAAGAGTGGTATAGCAGGATCTTGGGGGAGATTGATTCCCAGTTTTCTAAGAAAACGCCATATTGATTTCCAAAGTGATTGTACAAGCTTGCATTCCCACCAGCAGTAGAGGAGAGTTCCCTGAGTTCTACATCCTCTCCAGCATAAAGTGTCTTCAGTGTTTTTGATCTTAGCCATTCTGACAGGCGTAAGGTGGTATCTCAGAATTGTTTTGATTTGGATTTCCCTGATGATTAGGGATGTTGAGCAATTCCTTAAATGTCTTTCAGCCATTTGCGTTTCCTCTGTTGAGAATTCTCTGTTTAGTTCTATAGCCCATTTCTTAATTCTACTGTTGGTCTTTTTAATGTCTAATTTCTTGAGTTCCTTATATATTCTGGATATCAGTCCTCTGTCAGATGTGGGGTTGGTGAAGATCTTTTCCCATTCTGTAGGCTGTCGCTTTGTCTTGTTGACTGTATCCTTTGCTCTACAATAGCTTCTCAGTTTCAAGAGGTCCCATTGATTGATTGTTTCTCTCAGTGCCTGTGCTACTGGTGTTATATTTAGGAAGTGTTCTCCTATGCCATTGCATTCAAGACTACTTGCTACTTTCTCTTCTAGCAGGTTCAGAGTAGCTGGTTTATGTTGAGGTCCTTGATCCACTTGGACTTAAGTTTTGTGCACGGTGACAGTTATGGATCTATTTGCAGCCTTCTACATGTTGATATCCAGTTATGCCAGCACCATTTGTTGAAGATGCTTTCTTTTTTCCATTGTACACTTTTGGCTTCTTTGTCAAAAATTATATGTTCATAGGTGTGTGGGTTAATGTCAGGGTCTTCAATTCGATTCCATTGGTCCACATGTCGGTTTTTATGCCAATACCAAGCTGTTTTTATTACTGTAGCTCTGTAGTAGAGCTTGAAGTCAGGGATCGTGATGCCTGCAGAGGTTGTTTTATTGTATTCTTTTGGCTTTCCTGGGGTTTTTTGTTTTTCCATATGAAGTTGAGTATTATTCTTTCCAGGTCTGTGAAGAATTGTGTTTGTATTTTGATGGGGATTGCATTGAATCTGTAGATTGCTTTTGGTAAAATTGCCATTTTTACTATGTTGGTCCTGCCTATCCATGAGCATGGGAGATCTTTCCATTTTCTGACATCTTCTTCAATTTCTTTTTTCAGGAACTTAAAGTTCTTGTCATATAGGTCCTTCACTTGCTTGGTTAGTGTTACCCCAAGGTATTTCATGTCATTTGTGACTATTGTAATGGGTGATGTATCTCTGATTTCTTTCTCAGCTTCTTTGTTCATTGTATACAGGAGGGCTATTGATTTTTTGAGTTGATCTTGTATCCTGCTATGTTGCTGAAGGTGTGTATACGCTTTATCAGTTACTGGGTGGAATCTTTTGGGTCACTCAAGTATACTATCATGTCATCTGCAAATAGGGAAAGCTTGACTTCTTCCTTTCCAATTTTTATCCCCTTAATCTCCTTATGTTGTCTTATTGCTCTGGCTAGAACTTCAAGTACTATATTGAATAAGTATGGGGAGAGTGGACAGCCTTGCCTCATTCCTGATTTTAGTGGAATTGCTTTGAGTTTATCTCCATTTAATTTTATGTTGTCTGTTGGCTTGCTGTAAATTGCCTTTATTATGTTTAAGTATGTTCCCTGTTTTCCTGATCACTCCAAGACTTTTATCATGAAGGGGTGTTGGATTTTGTCAAATGCCTTTTTTGAATCTAGTGAGATGATCATGTGGTTTTTTTCTTTGAGTTTGTTTATATGGTGTATTACATTGATAGACTTTCGTATGTTGAACAACCCTTCCATCCCTGGGATGAAGCCTACTTGATCATGGTGGATAATTGTTCTGATGTGTTCTTGGAGTCTGTTTGCCAGTATTTTATTGAGTATTTTTGCATCAATGTTCATGAGGGAGATAATCGGTCTGTAGTTCTCTTTCTTTGTTGCATCCTTGTTTGGTTTGGGAATCAGGGTTATTGTAGCCTCATAGAAGGAGTTTGGTAATGTTCCTTCTGTTTCTATTATGTGGAACAATTTAGAGAGTATTGGTATTAACTCTTCTTTGAAGATCTGGTAGAATTCTGCACTGGAACCATCTCATTCTGGGCTTTTTTTTGTTGGGAGACTTTTAATGACTGTTTCTATTTCCTTAGGGGTTATTGGATTATTTAAATAGTTCATCTGCTCTTGATTTAACTTAGGTATGTGGTACCTATCCAGAAAATTGTCCTTTTCTTTTAGGTTTTCCAGTTTTGTGGAGTAGAGGTTTTTGAAATATGCCCTGATAATTCTCTGGATTTCCTCAATGTCTGTTGTTATGTCTCCCTTTTCATTTCTGATTTTGTTGATTTGGATTCTCTCTCTCTCTCTGTCTTTTGGTTAGTTTGGATAAGGGCTTGTCTATCTTGTTGATTTTCTCAAAAACCAATACTTTTTTCATTAATTTTTTGTAGTATTCTCTTAGTTTCTATTTTATTAATTTCACCTCTCACTTTGATAATTTCCTGGTGTCTATTATTCCTGGGAGACTTTGCTTCTTCTTGTTCTAGCGCTTTCAGGTGTGCTGTTAAGTCACTAGTGTGAGATTTCTCCAACTTCTTTACGTGGGCATTTAGTGCTATGAATTTTCATAGCACCACATAGCAGCATGGGACAATATGTTATTAAAAGCCTATTGGGAGACTATATAACACTTAGGGATTGCCACAAGTCCAACTGGAAGGCACTGTGAAAGCTATCAATTCAGCCTGTTGTTAATACTGTGTGTGGGTAAAGCTTGTGCTGCTACCACCTGAGCATTGGAAACTTTGTAATTGCCTACTTTATGTGTCTTCTCATGTGAAAAGCAGCTGCCATCTGTTTATCATCAATAAGTGGCCTGAGGCAATGTGCCCCCTCAGTATGTGAAGAATGGAGCCATAGTTACTCTTGGTTTCAGTACAGGAAAGAGATAGAGAATGATCAGGGTTAGGTTGAGGAAGGTGGTATGAAAATGAAGGGATGGATAATACTGGATTGTAAATGTGGCATTTTCCAGTATCACCACCTGGGAAAGAAAGAACTCAAGATGGAAGTGAAGTGTGTAAGACTTTATAAGTTAAGAGATGGGACACGTTATACTTGGAGAATAGAGTTGTGAGTGAAGCAAAATTAGTTTCATTGATTATCAAATAAGGAGCTGAGCTGCTGCTAAAGCACAAGTGTAAGGTGCCCATCCCTGAGTGGGGAGGTCTACTTTTTTGGACAGGTATGCTACCAGTGCAAAGGAGCGTCGCAGGTGTGGGCCATATCTCTCTATTTCTGGAACATAGAGAGAATGGCTGAATTAGGTCTGGAAGTTTTAAGGCCAGACTTTTGAAGCCTTGCAAGGGGGCAGTTCAAAAATTGATCCTAGGACTTGGGTGACATAGCCAGGCTGAGCTCACTGAGCTAGAGGCTAGCTTGTTCTAGTGAAGGAAATCCAGGACAGGTACCAAAGCTACACAGAGAAACCCAATTTCTAAAAAAACAAACAAACAAACAAACAAACAAAACAGAAAAAGAAAACCCCTATAGAAACTGAAACAAAAGGGCCACAGAGATAGCTGTCAGATGCACTTGGCAGGCAAGAGTCACAATCAGAAAATTGCATAGGGGAATCGACCCTTTCTTGTAGATAGGTTTAGGACAAAGCAGCAGAAAACTCGCTCACCCCACCAGCCAACATCAGCCAGTTTTCTACTGTTAGTTGGAGGCAGAACCCAGGGGAAATTACATTTTATCCTGTGTTCCCCTTTCAGTTCCCATGCTTATTTAAGAACACACGAGGGGTGGGGTGGATAAATGAGTCAGCAGCTCTGATGGAGATCTCCAAATTCACTGATGTCATTTGCTTTCTATTTCTGGGTTTCAGATCTTACATCTTATTGGTTCCTAATCTATGTCTATTCAAATAGGAGGCAGTCCGATCAAATAAAAACGCCTGCACTGAAGGCTTTTACCAGCCAGGCTCCTGGCTAAATTCCAGCTTATGGCTGGAATTTGTCAGGACCTTGGCTCTAACAATGCCAGAGAAAGAAACCTGTCCCAAAGCCCTGCAAAACACCAAGGCAATATGAACCTAGCATCAGCAGGAATTTGTTAGGATTTCCCACACTCCTGCTCTGAGTCACCTGCACCAGTTTTCTGTGCAGGAAATGTGCTCCTGTCTCTAAAGCCACTGCTTCAGCCTTAGTATCTGTGATCTCTGCCTCAGTCCTTCATTCTGCCTTATCACATTTTGGCAACAAGATTTATGTTGGGAAAATACCTGACATAAAACAGGGATATATTGATCATATGCTCCCGCAGTAGACTCATTAATAAAATGACTGTGTCAGGGAATATTCTCACAGCCACCTGGGATTCTATGAAAATTTCATGTTTCAGATTCCACAAATAAGTGCATTTGGAGATTCTAAAGTGGCATTTCTGAAACTGTTAACTGAAACATACAATTGACAGCCCCAAATCACAATCATCCATCAGCAGGTGGATAGCAAGGCTTAAAAGTAGATATCCAGAGCCAAGAAGCTGGAAGCATGATCACCACCTACTTACCATGGGATGCTTTTCTCATTTGGGAATGGCATTCTGGTCCTAGGATACATTATATTTTTTCTAGTCATCCATTTTCAGTTTCATTTTTATAGCTGCAGCACACATTTACTTGGGAGGGTGAAATGACTGAGCAGCTCTGAAGCAGATCTCAAAGAGTAACACTGGATTTGCTTTCCATTGCTGGATTTGAGATTACTCTCCTTATTACTTCCTGTGTGAGGGGCATTGTCGACTCCCACATTTCCCCAGAGTAATCTTGCTTAGAAGCAGTAGGAAATATAAGGTAGAAGGATAGAGGGGAGAGTAACAGATAAAAAATACAGATTAACCTCAAGATTGCCTGGATATAAATCCGTGGGGCCTAGAGTATATGAAGCAATGTCATGAGATGGAGAAAAAAACCTCTCCCCAATACAGCACAGTGTAGATCATCTCAGACACTTGCACTCATGTCCATGGTTCAATCATCCTCTCTATGCAAACCTGCTAGTAAATAGATTCTAACAAGTTCCTATTCCAGACACATTTGGGAAACACTCCTCCTTCAGAGGCAAGGGGAGCTAATAATCTTGTTAGCAGAGCAAGTCCTTACCAGTCTGTCTCTGGCTATATTTGGGGTCTCATTTACTCATGGGTATAACCAAAACCCTATTTTAAAAAGGCCCAGACAAAGCAAATTGATCCTAACATATACAAGAGACAGAGCCCTTAGAAATTTTCAAAGTCAGAGACTGTTTGATTCATACCATTACAGGCCAGAGTCACCTAATCCTGTCACATGTGCAGCAAGCAGATCCTGCTTCTGCATATACTGCTTGTCCTTAATGATGTGGCCTCCCTCTGTTAGTTTAGTTCACTTCATGGGTTCCTATCTGGCAGAGGCTAGAAGAAACCTGCCCTTTTCTTCTTCTGAAGTTACTTATTCCCTTAAGGATATGGCATCCATGTGTCAGGCTTGAAGTGATGCTCTATGGGCAAGGTAGATAGTTTTCTTGGGGCTTTAGTTTCTGGCAGAGACTAGCCAAATCCTTCTTTTTCCTCTACCCTTGGTGATTTATAGTGGGGATACCTATGGCACTGTACATTCCTTCGTGATCTTCAGAGTCAATGAAAATATTAATTAGTAATAATTGCAGACACTACCCTAAGTATCACCCAAGAAAATAAAGTATGGATAATAAAATATAGCACAGTAAAATTATTTGTTATTAATCTATTGCCGTATATGTTCTCACAGGTTCAACTTTGCAATCTTTTTTTTTTTTGCTTTATCACTGTGTTCTGGCATGCAGAATCTCTTGTATATAATCTTTTCTTACTTTTTAGGCCATTCCAATATATGACGTCAGACAGGGCATGAGCCTTGTTGGAAATCAAATATTTATTGCTGATTTCAGAGAGGTATTCTGTACTTCCCTGGAAAAAAAATAAACACACCAGATTTCCTTTTTTCTTTTGTATTTATTGTGGTATGCATTGAATAAGTGCAGATCTTATCTTGTGTCCCCACCCACAGCTCAGAAAATCCTATTAACTATAGTAAAGTTGAGACTGGAAAATGTTGGTACATTGGAATCATCTGATGATGCTCTTTGGATATTTCTGCCATCTCTTCAACACAAATATGTTGGGATCTCATGTATTGATTTGCAGAAGATATTAAACTTCAGAGTATAATACACTCTCTGGCTCCATAGTAACACCCACCTGCACATCATTGTGTTTTTTTACACAACTTGCCTGAAGTAACATCTCTGATTAGGGCCAAATGATGCAAAGATTATATTAGTATATCCCTGCCATTAGGACTTAGTTAATTTCTATATGGCCTTGGCAGAAGGAAAGAAATTGTTTTCATATGAGTCTGTCATTTGAAAGTTGATCACTATTATCCCTTTTAGGGTATGTAGCCTCTGAGTGTGGGAAATTGTTTTCTTCCTCATTTTAATCGATTAACACACAGAATAAACTTCCTTCCTATAACATGTAGTCAATCCCAGTGAATCTTCTAAATAGAAGTGGATGGATTTGTCTTCTATGATGACATAATATGTAGGGACTTCAAATAGAGCTTTTTTCCATCATTTTATGCTGTGTAAGTATATTTTTGAAATGGTTTGTGGAGCCCCATGGTTACACTAAAGGCATATATTTCAACATGATGTCAAAGAAAGTACAAATTGCTGTTACATGAGTGAGAAAACTCTGACACTTCTTCATAGTACAAGGAATTAATTTTTCATAATCTTCCTACATATTCTATGATGTATTTCAAATATTTTAAAATATTTATATAAATTGTATATATGTATATGAATGAGTTTACTCATGCATATATATATATACACAGATACATATGCATTTTATTACATTATCTTGACACAGTTTAGAATTCTATTCATGCATACATTTAGATTATTTCACAAATACTTTGCTCCTTTAATTTAATATCTGCACTGCAAACTATCAGAATAAACACCTCTATTTACTAATGTTATTTTACCTAATTGTTCATCTAGAAATGTATACTTAACTAACTTACCCTGTATACAGAATGTCATGATTATGTCTAGCCATTTTAGCATTTTTTTTCTTTTGGATTTTTTAGATAGGGTTTCTCTGTGTAGTTATTTTCCTGTCCTGAATCGTACTCTGTAGACCAGGCTTGCATAGAACTCACAGAGGTCTGCCTGCCTTTGCCTCTGGAGTGCTGGAATTAAAGACATGTGTCACAACTGTCCGGCACTTTAAAAAGGTTTACCATTTGAGCATTTGTGAAACTGTGTAATACTAATGTAAAATATGCTTTTTTATGACAGTAACAGTCATTGTTGCCCTTGAGTGTAAGGATAAATATTTACAAGACAGTATGAAATTATATGCTTTCAGTGAAGTTATAGATGAATGTTCTCTGTCTGGGTCTACTATCTCCATGGCCATGTGGAAGATGCTGGTTTATTATATTGGGCAGAGTAAATGACAAATATCTGTATTTCTGAAAAAAATTTAGTGTGAGAAGTCAAGATATGTCTTTGGGTCCCAATACAGTGGGACAATTTGAACAGCTAAATTTTGGTCAAATTTATGACATTTTTGAAACGGCTGGTAAAACCATCCACTTTACCTTGTTGATTTGTAATCTTGTTAGCTGCAATTTTGCCTTCCTATAGAAGGATTATTATAAGTGGGCATAATAGGTCTATGTATGTCTTAAGAGATTGTTTCTAACATCCTAATATTGTAAAAAATGGTTAAAGAACCTCCTTTACAAAGCAAAAAAATGGTCCAGCATAATTTAACCAAATACTCTTGTTTTATATATTGGAGAATCCACATTATTTTGCTTGTAATATATGTATGTGTGTGGATTACAAAAGAACAGCAGAGACACTGGTATGGGTATATTTTTAAACACACTGTAAAGAGTCTAGGTTGTAGCTGGAGTTTAGTCCAGTCCTGCTTGGTCCACAGTCAGGACAAATCTCTCTTACTCGCCAGTACCACAGCTGCTCAGACCCAACTGAGTAAACACAGAGACTAATGATGCTTACAAACAGTATGGCTGTGGCAGGCTTCATGATAACTGTTCTTATAGCTTAAATTAATTCATTTCCATAAATCTATACCTTGTTACCTGGTTCCTTGCTTACCAGCATCTTCACATGGTTCTTATCATGGTGGGGGCTATCTTTCTGACTTCCTGTTCTCTCAAATCTCTTCTCTGTTAGTCCCACCTATGATTCCTGCCTGGCCTCTGGCTAATCAGTGTTTTATTTATTGACCAATCAGAGCACACACTTGCCATACAGACCATCCCACAGCACTAGGTATTTTTTTCCTGTCTGGATCTCTTTTTAATAATCAAATGTATTGTTTTTGATCTCATGGGACAGATCCTGGATTACTATGACAGGTGCAGGTTTACAGGACTCAAGTTATTTTATGTTTTGGCTCATGACATTTGTTGTTGTCACATCCCCCCACCTGGATCTCTGAGAGCCCAAATTAATGGCTTAGGTATCAAGAGCTCTGACTACTGCTGCAACCCATTCAAATGTAAGTGTGCAATCACTTCTAGGGACTTACAGTAGACAATATAATTGCTGAGAATATAAATATATGTATATATTTTTAAAAAATAAATTAATCTTAATATATTTCTTTATCATTAAGACACTGTGAGATATTATATTACTGTTGGCGTTATTTTGAAGAAAGCTTGAAATCAACATTTTTTTCTTCAACCATAATAGCTTTTTGTAGAGCACTCTAATAGATATAAATATATTATGTATTATTATTATTTAACTACATGTAAAATTATGATTATAAATTATAATTATGCAGGAATATATGTAATTTTATATCATAATTTGAATTCTACTACATAATAAAATGCACATAAGATTCTGACACAAACAGATCACAGAGAGAGCAGCCAGATGGATTTCGGAGCTCTCAGTCACAATCAGCAAAGTCGAGACAGGCATAAATACTTTCTTGTAAATAGATAGGATCTACGCCAATCAGCTAGAAGTTCTTATATTTTATCACTATTAACCATGTGAGAGAAAACAAAAAGTTCAATAACCCCACTGGAAAAATGTTAATTGGGAAGGAAAAAGAGGGATTGTGCAATTGACGTTCTAGACGTGAATGGTGAGGAAAAGGTGGCCAGGGAATGGGTGGAATCTGCTCTTTTTGGGCCCCTGAGCATGTGCTTGTGGTCTTATGCAGCTATGTCAACATGCACATAAATTACTTGATCAAGCTTGAAACATATTCCATGTTCATCTAGCACAGGGATTACATGATATTCAAGGATCTGGGATGACTAAGCATTCTGCCTGACTGATGGACAGTGCATGCATGGTTATTTAGTAAGGGGGTGGCTAGCAATTGTTACATTCCTACTACACTTGTAGATATAGGAAAACATAGGGGAGTAAGGGTGGCAGATGAATGGGAATGGGGGTTCTTTGCCACCCAGAATTGCTTCCAGCTGACTTGTTGGGCATCAAATAATTTTGGGGGTAGGGAAGGGGGCTTTTCAAGAGGTAGCTGGACAATCAAAGGTAGTTGAATATTTTCTTCTGGTTTGGGCCCTGTGAAATTGACAAGTTGCTGGAAAGGCAGAAGAAGAAGTTCAGGAAAAAATTTATTTGCTGGGTTTCTCAGGAAGAGGGAGTTACATCCTGTGACCAGTAAAGTTTTAATGATACTTATCTGAAGGGGATCTCAACTGCTCAGGTGTATCCAATCTGGCTATAGAGCTTGAAAGGAGTTTCAAGTTTATCAGGAATAAAATATCAAACATATTATGAAGCAACCAAAAGGAATTTAAAATCTTGAGCTGTGAGCCATGATCTTATAATGTCTAGCACTCTGCTGCTATCAGAATTTTATTGGTTAGGGTTAGTAAGAGAGAGAGAGAGAGAGAGAGAGAGAGAGAGAGAGAGAGAGAGAGAGAGAGAGAGAGAGAGAGAGAGAGAGAGATAAATAGAGAATGTAGCTAGAGTTTTCCTGGGCTTTCCTGGCCCAAGTTCAGGACAAATCTTTCTCACCCACCATTTCTGCAGCTGCTCTAACCAAACCAAGTAAACACACGGAGACTCATATTGCATATAAACTGTATGGCCGTGTCAGGATTCTTGATATCTGTTCTTATCTTAAATTAAACCATTTCCATATACTTTATATTTTGCCATGTGGCTCGTGGCTTACTGGTATCTTAAATCATGCTTCTCCTCTTGGATACTGGCAGCATTTCTCTGCTGCAGGCTTCCTGTTCCCAGGATTCACTTCTCTGCTCATCCTGACAATACTACTGCCTGGCTACGGGACATTCAGCATTTTATTTATACAGAGCAATATCCACAGCAGGAGAAGAAGAGTGAGAGAAATCAATGTGTATCACACTTTATTTTTTTCCATTATCAATTAGGAATTTTTATCTTTTCCTGAGATAAACCTTAAGGCACCTGTTTCCTTTATTACTTTAGTATTAAAGAGACACAGGTGATAACTTGTTGAGGGCATTTAACAATGATAGAGTTATATTAAAGTTTGTTTTTACAGAATGAAGTCCTTTTTGACACTGAGGTGTTTATACCGCTGGTCTGTTAGGTTTTCTTACCAGAATATTATGGATATATTTTGATATTTCTTTTGCCTCCAGATCTATGACTGATATTGTTCTTGTAACAATTAGCTGGGTAGTTAATTAGAAATTTGAATATGGTATTAGAGTCAACAGAGGGAAAATGATGAAGCAGAATATGTCAGTAGGGACAGGAGAACTTGGGGAGGGAATCAGGAACAAGAAAAAAATTATGGTGTTCACAATTCATTGGGAATGAATGCAGTGTGAGGAAACCACGTTCTTTTGGAATTGGTGACAAGGCATTAATCGTGATGTCCTCTTGAACTGAAGACTCTGGGGCCATGTTTGTTTCTCTGTGTATGAAGAAGAATTTCTCTTGGGTGAGGGCAGGATAAAAGTTTTAGGGTGTGGAGATGTATCCAGGAAGGAAAACCCTCAAATTTAGCACCTGCGTGGGATGACAAGAAGTACCTTGAAGGGTACCTTCCAATTAGTGTAAAAGAGTGAGGTTTGCTGGACAGGAGCGGAGGAAGGACCTGATCCCCAAAGTGGATAGAGGGTTGGGCATGGATTATCACATGGCTGGTATAAGGAGTAGTCTCCAAAATTCCAGAAGAGACAGTAGAGGTGATAGAGTAGAGGAGTGAGGAGGTGATCAGAGAAGGGTAAAAGATGGGATCAGAGGCCAGGGGTTAGGGCTAGTCACCCATACAGGAGTTCAAATGGTGAGATTGATAGTGCTTCCTTGAGAAGTGTCCAGAGCCTGAAAAGAGCTAGAAACAATAATTTTCCCAAGTCAGGGTGAATTTCCGATGGCATTTAATGAGATTGTATTTTAAAGATTATTGGTATACTATACCTTCCATGAGGACTTATGATGGTAAGGGATATGAAAATGTTAAGCTATATTAAAAGCTTTAGATATGGTCTAGAAATCTGGAAGGTGAACTCTAGACTAATATCAGACTGAAGGAATGCAGGGATCCCAAATCCTAGGGAAGGATGTCTGAGGACACTTAGTAGAAACAAGAAATATCTCTACACAACTTGAAAATGAGTCCATGACCATGAGGAGACATTTAATTTTTCTGACTGTGGGCATATGGGTTAAGTTGAGCTGCCAGTCAGGCCTTGGAATGTACCCTGTAACCTGGTTGGTGTGAAATCAATGAATCCAAAATGTAGAGCTGTATTCATTCTTCTGACAACTTTAACAATAGCCAGTAATAGGTTTAAGGACTGTAAGTCCTCAGAGCTAGGTGTAACTGAAGTTATCCTGTACCTTTCCAGATCCCATGGTACACAGAACCAAGAAAACACACTGAGACATATTATTTACAAAGTGCATGTCCTAATGGCTCAGGCCTCTTATTATCTGTTCTTATAACTTAAATTAACCCATTTCTATTAACCTATAAGATGCCATGTGGCTCTTTGCTTTCCAGTTTTTTAACATGTTGCTTCTCACCATAGCTGCTGGCAGCATCTCCCTCACTCACCCTCCACATCCCAAAATTCTACTCTCTCTTTGTCCACCTAAACTTCCTGCTTGGCTACTGGCCAATCAGCACTTTATTTATTAACCAATCAGAACAATACATTCTGAGCATATAGCACATCCCACAGCACTTCCCCTTTCCTTTTTTTCAAAAAGGAAGGTTTTACTTTTCACATAGTAAAATTACAAATAACAAAACAATTTTCAAGCAAGAATTATAGTTAAAATATCTAGTATATTTTTTATTTGCCAAGATTATCGAAGGTATCCTCTCTATCCTATATTTTTGAGTCTAAGGTTTCATATCTAACTTTTCTTGTATTAAAACTAAGGAAAATTATAATTATCTAGGCTTCAACTACATTAAACACATCAGAAGAATATACTACTATCTGATAAATGTGAGAAGGATACAAGTAACTTTCAGTAGTCTTCCCAGAATAGACAGAGACAGCTGGTAGCCTGGACAGACATCCAAAATTCCTTTATACAGATGGGGTATCTGTCTTCAGCCCACAGGCCTAGAGTCTCTCAGTCTCTCTGTCTCTCATTCTCTCTGTCTGTCTCTGTCTCTGTCTCTGTCTCTGTCTCTCTGTCTCTCTCTCTCTCTCTCTCTCTCTCTCTCTCTCTCTCTCTCTCTCTCTCTCTCTCTCTCTCTCCATTTTTTCAAGACAGGGTTTCTCTGTGTAGCTTTTTGCCTTTCCGGCAACTAACTTTGGAGACCAGGCTGGCCTCAAACTCACAGGGAGGCACCTGGCTCTGGCTCCGGAGTGCTAGGAATAAAAGTTAGTACCACATTTACCAGGCTTCTCAGCCATTTCTCTCTGTGTCCTGTAGACACAAATTCCTTGACGAAAAAGGAACTTAAAGTACCTTTTTGCCAAACAAAGTTCAGTGGTCACCTTCTTATGTTTCGTGCATGTCGAGTCACATATTTTATCAATTAGCCCAGGAAAGAACAGTTTCTTGCCCAAATGGATATTTTGCCAAGAAAAAGATAAACTCCATACGGAGTGTCTTCAATGTCCATCCTCCTCTCTGAAGTAATTTGGTGATGCCAGGAACAGACATGTCTAACTGTCCAGAATGTCTAAATTTTTAAAACTATTTTAAATGCCGTATTGTGTAGCTCTTAGAAGTGTTTGAATATTACCTACCTAACTGAAATATGGCTATGTATACCAAGAAAACTTAACATTAATATAAGTTTGACTATCATAGAAGACTAATTATTAATTTGTATTTTTAATTATCCAGAACAGTCTAAATGAATTACATAAACATAAAATCTTAAACAAGAGTAGAAATGTATATACAGTATTACAAAATTAAGTTTAAACTTGTATCAATATCCAAAATCTATTGCAATATAAAACCTTTTAAACAAGTTGCTCTTTAAATGTAGATTCAATCATCTACCCTTTCTTCCTATCATATCTATGTCCTATCTCCCATTTTAATTTTTCTGAAGAGATTTTTTTTAAATCAACCCTTTTAAAATAAAAATATTGCTTTATACCTATCCCCCACCAGAGGGCTCTTTATGGGAAAAAAGAATCTCTCAACCTCTGTTTTAGGATCATGCTTGTATTTAGAGACAGAGTGAACCAATTTCACCTCAAATGAAGCTTGGCATATTTGGTAATTTCGGCGCAGCTTCACATACTACTTCCTGTTGAATGAGGATGTTCTATTCTTATGGAAATATAAAGAAAATTTTAGGATTATGGAATAGTCCTTGAGGTTGTATTGTCTTACAGAAACTCTGTGTAACTCAGTGGGAATAGGTCAAGCCCACACGTGTTTGGAACACACCATAGATTAGTTCAAGCTCACATTTTTCAGGTTCTCAACACCCACATGAGACATGGTTCATGCTCCTTTTAGAATTGGTTATTTTAAGATTTCAGTTGGAAACTCGAGCCATTGGGTGCGGCTTGTAGCTGAAGTTATCCTATTTTGCCTAGCTCCCGCTGCACTCAGACACAAGAAAACACACCAAGACTAATATTATTTACAAACTCTTTGGCCTAATGGCTCAGGCTTCTTGTTATCTGTTCTTATATCTAAAATTATCCGATTTCCATTAATCTATAAGTTGCCATGTGCCTCTTGGCTTAACAGTATTATTACATGTTGCTTCTCAACATGGATTCTGGCAGCATCTCCCTCACTCAGCCTTTCACTTCCACAAATTCTCCTCTCTCTTTGTCCTGCCTATACTTCCTGCCTGGCTCCTGGAAAATCAGTACTTTTTTATTAACCAATCAGAGCAAGACATTCAGAGCATATAAAAAAATCCCACAGCAGTTGGGCTGTAGCTTCCCTTCTATTAACTGAAACAGAATAAGACTATTAGCATGAAAGAGCTGGTTTAGATAAGACAGAATTGGCCTAGTGAAAGGAGATGACTGTGGGGATATGCGTTGAACTATATGTATTGCCTGTGGTGAAGGACATGAGTCTGGGCTCTAGACTGCCACTGTCCTAGATGTTAGGTTGATATATTTATTTCCCTTAGAGATGATAGAGCTGTCAATATGATGAGATTGACAGTGAATAATTTGGGAAATATGATACTTTTTTCTTGACCAATATTTGCAATGAGTTAGTTATGAAATGTCCTTTTGCTGTAAGTAGCCCATGCTTTTTCCAGATATGAGTGTGCAATAGGAGGATATGCAAAGTATATTTGGAAGCTGGTGTCAGTGGCACATGCCTTTAATACCAGCACTTCGTAGTCAGATCCAGGCAGATGTCTGTAAGTTCAAAGTTAGTGGGGTCTACAGAGCACGATTCAGGATAGGCACCAAACTTACACAGAGTTAGCTGTCTCACAAAACTAAAATACAAAGCATATTTGGAGTATGTATATCTTTTAGGAATTGGCACTGTGCCAACTGGAAGGTATAGATCAGAGACATTAGCGAGGTGTAATGCAGATTCCTGAAGCAGAGACTATTTCAATTTCTAGAAAGGATTAATAATGGGGTGAATGAGGGATTAATGCAGGTTCCCTGAGCTGCCTCATAAAAGGAGTGAGCCAGGAGATTAAAAAAGATCAAACACAGGATTACAAGGAGTCAGCTATTTCTTGAGGTAAGAATATTCTGTTTAGTAGAGCATGCTATAAAGGACTGAATTAGATGCTCTATGTGAAGTGATAGCCTAGTAAGATATGGTAATGTTTACACACAAATAGGTCATCTGAGGAGTGGAGAGCTGGATTTTGGAACTTGAGACTCCATAACTTCAACACTTCAAAAAATGTAGAAGAGGAGAGGTGTTAGTTTGAATAACTTACACATATGGGCCACAGAGTAGAATGTAATCTAATAATTGTAAAATGTAAAGGCAATGAGGGAGAAAGAGAGCATGCCAGAAGCTGGCAATTGATGAAAAAGTTGGGAGTTCCATGAATCTTTGTGTCAAGGCAGTCCAAGATACACACACACACACACACACACACACACACACACACACACACACACACACACACATATATATATATATATATATATATATATATATATATATATATATATGTCAGCATCTGCCCAGGAAAAGGAAAAGATGTTTTGAGACAGAGGGTTGAGAGATATAGGAAAGAAGGTATCCATGAGATCTAGAAGTGAGTAGTGTGTTTCTAAAAGTGTGTGGTTTCTAAAGGGATAGTACCAAGAATTGAGTAAAGTCCAGGCATTACAGGATTGATAGGACCCCTGAAGATCTAATGAGCAGCAGTTGTACTACTATTTTATTTGTGCTGAAATGTGGTGATATTTTACTTATGCTTTATTAAAGCTTGCTGGATTTAAGGCAGGAAAGGTCAGCCATTTTAAGTAAACTAAAATTCAGGTAGCACACTTATCAGACAGGGTCTCTCTGTTTTCAATGCCATACTAGGGAAAAGAGTAAAACATGATGACACACTCCTTTAAGGCCAGTATCAAACATAAAGTCATGTAGTTCTGTACAGACATACAATGTAAAAAGTGATAGCTGGGCTGATAGAGCCAATTAAAGGGCATAAGACAAGGCAATGAAAGCATGTGTAAGTGGGCAAGTTGCTTGCATTTGGAAGCTGCAGGGTTGGTGAGGTAAGGTTTGCTTGTGACTTTTCCCATTTCCCTGATCTCTAAGTCCTCACCCCTATATTTGGCACTGTGTTTTTTATTTAATGATACCATTTATAAACTGGTCTACATGCAGGTCCCAATGTCATCAGTTACACAGGGTCAGTCAACTAACCTATGTCCATATCAATAGCGTTTTAGATGAGGCCCAGGTGACCTACATTGACAGGGGTTGGCTCAAGCCCAATAGCTTTCTTGACAAATTTAAAAACAGGAACCTGGAGGCCTTCATGTGGCTGGTCAGATACCCTGTGCTACATTTGACAATTTTTTTATAGGCTTATTCATGTCTCACATAGCTATGCCATGCAGTAATATGGACTATGTAATCAAGCTGCATGCAGGTTACATAATCACATACCATAGGGTAACATAGTAGGCAAGGACCTGGTGTGCCTAAGTTATCTTCCTGACTGATGGACAGAGGATGCACAGTCATGTAGTTAGGGGGTGACTGGTACACATGACACCACAATAGAACATAAGACAGTAATTTACTGTTAGTTGGAGGCAGAGCCCATGGTAATTTCATTTTATCCTGTGTTCCATTTTCAGTTTCCCTGCTCCTTTTACAACACACAAGAAGGAGGGAGAGACAGATGAGTCACAGCTCTAATGGAGATGTCCAAAGTCATTGCCGTCATTTGCTTTCCCTTCTACTTTAGACAGCTCTCTTCTTATTGGTTGTGTATTTGAATATGAGTCAGACAGATGGAATAAAAAGGCTTGCACTCCACAGTTTCAATAGCCAGGCTCCTGGCTAAATTCCAGCTTGTAGCTGGATTTAGCCAAAGCCTGACTGGAAATAACACAGGAGAATAACTGTCCCAGAGAAATGCAGCAGAGAGTCAACAGAAACATAGGATAGGAAGGGATTGTGTGGTGTTTTCCACACTCCTGCTCTGTGTCACATGTATCTGTTTGCTCTGCTGGTTATGTGATCCTTCCTCTGAAGCCACTGCTTCAGCTTTAATATTTGTGATCACTACCTCAGTTTTGAATCCTCCACTATCTGCAAGGATGATTTACATTGCGAAAAAATACCTGACAGAAAACAGTGATGTATTGATCATATGCTCACTCAGAGGAGCCATTAAGAAAATGACTGTGTCAGTGACAATTCTCACTTAACCACCTGGGACTCTATGAAAATTTCGACTATCAGATTCCACAAATAAGTACATTTGGGGAATCTAAAGTGGCATATTGATTATGTTACCTGAAAGGTACATTTTGCAGCCCAGAATCACAGTGAGCTATCAGCCAGTGGAAAGTGAGGCTGTTACATTTTTTTCCATCATCCATTTTCAGTTTCGTTTTTAAAGCTCCAGCACCGCAGCACACATTTTCTTGGGAGATTCAAATGACTCAACAGTTCTGAAGAAGATCTCAATGAGTAACACAGGATTTGCTTTTCATTGGTTCATTTGAGATTAGTCTCCTATGCAAGGGGCATTCTGAACTCCCACATTTCCTCAGAGTATTCTTGCTTCGATGCAGCAGGAAATATTCCAGTAGAATGATGGGTGTGTGTGGGGGGGTGTGAGTAACAGATAGAAATTACAGATTATCCTCAAGAATGTATGGATTTAAATCCATGTTGCATAGTGTATTTAAAGAAATGCCAATGTGTGGAAGAAAAGACTTCCCCCAGCACAGCATATTGTATAGAATCTTAGACACCTGCACTCAGGTCCATGATCCAATTATCCTCTCTATGCAGACCTGCTGGGTAAATGGGCTCTAACAGGTTCCTATTCCAAACACAAATGGAATGCACACACTCTCTCTTCAGAGGCAAGGAGAGCTAATAAAGTAGCCAGCAGAACTAATTCTTACTAGTCTGTCTCTGGCTATATTTGGGGTCTCAGTTGCTCATGGGTATAACCAAACCCTATTTTACATTGACCCACACAAAGCAGATTGATCCTATCAACACAAGAGACAGAGTTCTTGGAAATTCACAAAGTCAGATATTCTTTGTTTCTCACGATTAAAGCCCCAAGTTACCTAATCCTGTCAAATGTGCAGCAAGCACATCCGGCTTCTGCATATACTGGTGTCTTTAATGATGTGGCCTCCCTGTCTTAGTTTGAATTCACTTCATGTGTTCCTACTTGGCAGAGACTAGAGGAATCTTGCCCTTTTCTTCTTCTGAAGTTACTTCTTCCCTTAATGATACGGCATCTGTGTGTCAGGCTTGAAGTCCTGCTCTATGGTCAAGGAAGATATTTTTCTTGAGGCTTTAGTATCTGGCTGAGACTAGCGAAATCCTGCTCTTTCGTCTACCCTGGATTTATTGGGGGGGGGGCTATGACACTTTCCATTCCTTCATTATCTTCAGATTCACTAAAAATAACGATTAGTAATATTAGTAGACACTACCCTAACTATCACCCAAGAAAATAAAGGACGGATCATAAAGCATAGCACAGGAAAATTACTTGTTATTATCCTCTTGTGATATACATTCTCACAGGCTCAATTTTGCATTTTTGTTTTTCTTTATCACTGTGTTCTGGCATGCAGAATGTCTTGTACATGATCTTTTCTTACTTGTTAGGCCATTCTAATATATGACATCTTTAGATGTAGCAGGAATCTTAAAAGTTCTTATTAATAAAATGAAACCTGAGCCAGGTATTGGGGTGAGCAGTGGAAGATCAGAGAGACAGAACAAGCCACAGCTAACCTCATCTGGCCAACTTCTCTGTTGATCTTGTTTCCTCAGACTGCAAGCTACTGTATCCTCATCCCAATGGCTCTCAGCTGAACTGCTGCTTGAAAGCCTGAATGCTTACCCAACCAAATGCTTCTAGTTTCTGGTCTTCCTGTCTTATATATCTTTCTGTTTTTGCAATCACTCCCTGGGATTAAAGACTCACTTTTTGGGATTAATGGCATGTGCCACCATGCCTCGCTGTTACCAATGTGGCCTTGAACAGATAGATTTCAGCCTTTGAACTGCTCGGATTAAAGGAGTGTGCTACCACTGCCCATGCTAAGTATCTAGTGGCTTTTCTATTCTCTGACCCCACATAAGTTTATTAGGGTACACAATATTTTGGGGAACACAATACCACCACATATTCTCTCTTTTTGTCTAAAATTAAAGAAAAAGCTTATTACTAATACAAGAAAAACTATTTAATAAGTATATACAGCACCACATTTCCTTTCTTTTGTCTAAAATTAATAAAAGCTTATAACTAATACAAGAAAATCTATCTAATAATTATATACAATATATGCAGTCAAAAATTCCATTATATATATTAAAAAATATCCAGTGCAATAACATTTGAAAAAAATCATTACTTATCCTATTTAAAACAAGTAGTTCCTATTAAAAAGTATTTCTTCTTTTCTTGATAGATTCAGTAATCTACCTTTTGTCATTTTTTTATCTTCCCCTTTTTCTTTTTTCTTTTTTGGTTTTTCGAGACAGGGTTTCTCTGTGTAGCTTTGTGCCTTTCTTGGAACTCACTTTGGAGAGCAGGTTGACCTTGAACTCAAAAAGATCTGCCTCTCTCTGCCTCCCCAGTTCTGGGACTAAAGGCGTGGGCCACCACTGCCCAGCCCCCTTTTTCTTTTTAGTGTAGATTCAGTGATCTACACATTTATCCTATTATTTTTTACATTTTTTAAAACAAAAACTCTGAATCTAATCTCTTTGTTCAGCTTTTTTCCTGACCATTAACAATTAAAAACTTGTAACCAACCATCATGAACCATGACAATATACAAAACTCATTAAACGACCAAAAACCTCCCATCCCACCCCTTGCGGATGTGGGTATCGTTTTCTTAAAATTACTTCCTCTCTCTAGGGTGAAGGCAGCTTTAGGGGATTCTGAAAAGAAAATTTTTCAGTTAATTGTCAAGTCCTGTATCATTTGTTCAGTCTCTGCATAATAGGAAATTTCAGGGCTTGTCACAATTCCTTGTTTGCATAGTCTGTCAGGCTGGACCATCTCAGCTAGTAATCTCAAAATTGTCCTAAGCAGTCTGTAGTCCAAAGTTGATCTTTCTGTGGTGTTAATCTGCTTAATGGCTTTACCATAGTCCATGTGGAATCATCATTGTGAGATCCTGTCATCTTTTTGAAGATTTCAAAGTTGCTATTAGGCATGGTCATAGTTCCCTGTAGACTTTTTTGTGCCTCCTCTGTGGTTTGGAGTAATCACAGTCTGATAAATGCCTGTCTCTTGGAACCATGAACATTCTTCCCTAGAAGAGAAAATCTTTACAGCAATTTCTCCCCACCATTTGTCTTGCCAAACTTTTCCAAACTGACTTTTGTTGATGTTTTCTTGTAACACGATGGTCTTGGAAATTGTTCTCTGAACAAGCAGCAGTAAACCCTTTGTCCCAGGTACCAACATCACCACACTCACCAACATGATGAGAAGCAGCCAGGAACTCAGAGCAGCAGCTGCTGTCTCCATGGTCCCACCACTGTTTGTGGCTCAGCCCTGGCCAAAGCTTCTTCTAGGTTGGCCTCAAACTCAGGATCCTCTTGTCTCTGCCTTTTTCAGTATATCCAATGGGTGTGAGCCATCACAACCAGCCAAGTGTGGCTCTGGCCTGGGCTGGGGCCCGCAAGGCCACAGGCAAGTAGCTTTTTGGAGAATTCCTACCACTAACATTGGGCGCCAGATGTAGGACCCACAGTCAGGACAAACCTTTATCACCCACCAGTCCCACAGCCGCTCAGACCCCACCAAGTAAACACAGAAACTTATATTGCTTACAAACTGTATGGCCGTAGCAGGCTTGTCCCTAACTGTTCTTATATCTTAAATTAATCAATTTCCATAAATCTATACCTTGCCACGTAGCTTGTGCCTTACCTGGGTCTTCACATGCTGCTTGTCCTAGAGGCGGCTTGCAGTGACTCCTCCCACCTTCCTGTTCTTTCTTTTCCCCTCCTCGTTAGTCCCACCTATACTTTCTGCCTGGCCACTGGCCAATCAGTGTTTTATTTATTGACCAACCCGAGCAACAGATTTGACATATAGACCATCCACAGCACTTCCCTTTTCTATTTTAAAAAGGAAGGTTTTAACTTTTACACATCTCCAAAGCCAGCTTGGTACATTTGGGAATTTGTGCGTACATAGCTTCTCTTACTATGTCCTGCTGGAGGGAGGCACTGTATCTTATGGGGACAGGAAAAAATTTTAATATTATGGAGTAGTCCATGAGGCTGTATCACGTGAGCCAGTTGTCTTGAACCAATTCTGGATGTTGGATCATCTGGGCCTCGGTATCATCAGAGACCTTTCAGGGGGTCTTGGCTGGTCAAACCTGATGTATCTTAATCTGGAGCACATCCATAGCCTGTTTCTTTCTGTGGAAACAAAGCAGAGCCTCCCTTTCCAAAGTAACATATTCTTACATCCAAATTTTGAAGTCAAGGTACCTTTAAAATATACATTTTGGCATAACTTTGCAGCTTTTGCAATCAAATGTTTTTCTTCAGTAATGACTATCAAAGAGAACATAATCCACATTCTCTCTGTGGTAGTCATCTTTACATTGCTTATTTTTTTTTATTACCTTGAGCCTATTGCTTTTAACTGCAGCATTCTAAGACTGAAATGTGGCTGTTGGCTCTGCCCATTTCAGCTTCCCAACATGGTGGTGTTACTTTTTCTGCCAGCTCTGGGAGCCATCATGGGTCTATGCTTTTATCAAAGCAGCATGTAGCCCAGAAACCTCTTTTTGTTTTGTTTTGTTTTGTTTTGTTTTACACTAGCAAAGGCTAAATCTACCACCCAGCTTAATGCACCTCTTGCAGAGGCCTCATTCTCACCATACTGCAGGTCAAGTGCACACCCCAGGAACCCGCAATAGTAGCTCAAACACACAGGCTGCCCCTAGCTTGAAAGAGAAAACTAGGAACTGTTTTTAGTTCCATTTTGGAATCTTTTTACTCAGATTTTAGGGGGAAACTCTTGCCAACACCTTGGGCTCCATTCGTAGCTAGAGATTTCCTACCTTGCCCACAGTCAGGATATCTAGAAATGTATACATACCTAACATAATTGTTCATCTACAAATGTATACATAACTAACTCACCCTGTATACAGAATGTTTTGATTAGGTGTAGTCATGTTAGCATTTCTTTTTCTTTTGGATTTTTGAGATATGGTCTCTGTGAAGTTATTTTTCTGTCCTGGATCTCACTCTGTAGACCAGACTTGCAGAGAACTAACAGAGATCTGCCTGCCCCTGCTTCCCCAGTGCTAAGAATAAAGGCATGTGACACAACTGCCCGGCATCTTAAAAGTCATTACCATTTCAGCAGTTGTGTAATTGTGTAATATTGATGTAAAATATGGTTTTTTTACAGTAACAATCAATGTTGCCCATGAGTGTAAGGATAAATACTTACAATACAGAATGAAATTATATGCTTTCAGTGAAGTTAGAGATGAAAGTCCTCGTTCTGGCTCTACTATCTCCATGGCCATGTGAAATATCCTGCTTTATTATATTAGGCAGAGTTTGTCTTCCTGTCAATGACAAATATCTGCATTTCTGAAAAAAAAATTTAGCATGAGAACTCGAGAAATGTCTTTGGCTACCAAAACAGTGGGACAATTTGAACAGCTCATTTTTGATCAAATTTATGATATTTCAAATGGCTGGTAAAATCATCAACTTTACCTCATTGATTTGTAATCCAGTTAGCTGCAATTTTGCCTTCAGAAAGAAGGATGTTTATAAGTGGTCATAATATGATTTTATGTGGCTTATTGGATTGTTGCTAACATCCTAATAGTATAAAAAATTTAAAATGACATCCTTTATAAATCAAAACATAGTCCATCATAATTTAAACAAATACTCTGATTTTCATATGCTGGAGAATCCACATTATTTCTCTTGTAGGATATGTGTGTGTGGATTACAAACGAACAGCAGAGAAACTGGTATGGGTATATTTTTAAACACACTGTAAACAGTCTAGGTATTTTTTTCCTGTCTGAATCTCTCTTTAATAATGAAATGTATTGTTTTTGATCTCATGAGACAGACCCTGACCTACTATGACAGTTGAAGTTTTTCAGCACTCAAGTTATTGTATGTTTTGGTGCATGATATTTGTTGTTGTCACGTCCCCCCACCGGGGTCTCTGAGAGCCCAAATTCATGGCTTATCTATCAATATATATTACTACTGCTGGAGCTCATGCAAATGTAACTGTGCAATCACTTCTAGGGACTTACAGTAGACAATATAATTGCTGAAAATATAAATATATGTATTTTTTCTCTTATAAAATAAATTAATCTTATCATATTTCTTTATAATTAAGACACTGTGAGTTATTATATTACTGTTGGTACTATTTTGAAGAAAGATTGTAATAAACATTTTTTCTTCAACCAAAATAGCTTTTTGTAGAGTACTCTAATAGATATAAATATATTATGTATTGCTATTCAACTATGTGTAAAGGTATGATTATAAATTATAATTGTGACAATATATGTAATTATATATCATAATTATAATTATACTACATAAGAAAACACACATAATTTTCTTACACAAACCGATCACAGAGACAGCAGCCAGACACACTTGACAGCTCGCAGTCACAAACAGCAAAGTTGAGACAGGAGGAAGACTTTCTTATAAATAGAGAGAATCTAGGCCTATCAGTTGGAAGTTCTCTCACCACTATTTTATATTATTTATTATTTATTTTATTGTCATTTACCATGTGAGAGAAAATAAAAAGTGCAATAAACCCCACTGGAAGAATGTTAATTGGGAAGGGCAAAGAGTAATTGTGCAATAGGCTTACTAAGTGTGAATGGTGAGGAAAAAGTGGCCAGGGAATGGGTGGGATCTGCTGTAGTTGTTCCCCTGACCATGTGCTTATGCTCTTAGGCAGCTATGTCCACATTTACATAATTAACTTATCAAGCTGCAAGCATATTCCATGTTCATCTAGCACAGGGATTACATAGGATGCAAGGATCTGCGAAGACTAAGCATTCTGCCTGACTGATGGACAGTGCATGCATGGTTATTTAGTTAGGGGGTGGCTAGGAATTATAACATTCCTACTACACTTGTAGATATAGGAACACAGGGGGGTTAAGGGTGGTAGATAAATGGGAATGGGGGTCCTTAGCCACCCAGAACTGCTTCCAGCTGATTTGTTGGCATTAAGTAATTTTGGCAGTAGGGAAGGTGACTTTTCAAGAAGTAGCTGAACAAGTAGAGGTAGCTGTTTCCTCACACAACATTCAGTCCCACTGAATTGTGAACACCATAAGTATTTTTCTTCTTCCTGATTCCCTCCTCAAGTTCTCCTGTCCCTACTGACATGTTCTGTTTCATCAGTTTCCCTATGTTGACTCTAATAACATATTCAATTTTCTAATTAATATTTTATAGTAATTAGAAATTATATTAATATTTTCTAATGGTTTATGCACTGTGAAATTGACAAATTGCTTGAGAGGCAGAAGAAGAAGATCAGAAAAAAAATTGTCCTGCTGCGTTCCCCAGGAAGAGGGACGTATATCCTGTGACCAGTAAAGTTTGAATGATACATATCTGAAGGGGACTTGGATTGTCCAGGTGGATCCAAGCTGACTGTAGAGCTTGGAAGAAGTCTCAAGTTTATCAAGAATACAAATATTAAACACATTATGAAGCAACCAAAAGAAATTTAAAATCTTGAGCTGTGAGCCATGATCTTATAATGTTTAGTACCCTCTGCTATTAATATTTTATTGGTTAGGATTAGCAAGTTGGGGAGATGAACAGAGAATGTAGCTAAAGTTTTCCAGGGCCAGCCTGGCCCATAGTCAGGAAAAATCTTTCTCACCTGCCATTCCTCAGCTGCTCAGACCCAACCAAGTAAAAACACAGAGACTTATATTGCATATAAACTGTATGGCCATGTCAGGTTTCTTCCTATCTGTTCTTATATTTAAAATTAACCCATTTCTATTACTCTATACTTTGCCATGTGGCTTGTGGCTTATTGTTATCTTTTTTGTCCTTTCATTTTATTTTACAATACCATTCAGTCCTACATATCAGCCATGGATTCCCTTGATCTTCCCCTTCCTGCACCCTCCCCTTCCCCCCAGCCCACCCCCTATTCCCAAGTCCTCCAGGGCAAAGCCTCCTCCAAGGACTGAGATCAACCTGGTAGACTCAGTCCAAGCAGGTCCAGTCCCCTCCTCCCAAACTGAGACAAGTGTCCTTGCATAAGACCCAGGTTTCAAACAGCCAACTCATGCAATGAGCAAGGACCCAGTACCACTGCCTAGATGCCTCCCAAACATGTTAAACCAATTAACTGACTCACCTATTCAGAGGGCCTGATCCAGTTGGGGGCCCCCAAGCCTTTGGTTCATAGTTCATGTGTTTACTTTCTTTTGGCTATTTGTACCTGTGCTTTATCCAACCTTGGTTTCAATAATTCTCACTCATATAAACCCTCCTCTTTCCCACTAATTAGACCTCAGGAGCTCCACCCAGGGCCTAGCCGTGGCTCTCTGCATCCAGATCCCTCAGTCATTGGATGGGGTTTCTGGCTCGACAACTAGGGTGTTTGGCCATCCCATGACCAGAGTAGGTCAGTTCTGGCTGTCTCTCTACCATTGCCAGCAGTCTATTGTGGGGGTATCTTTGTGAATTTCTGTGGGCCTCTCTAGTACTTTGTTTCTTCCTTTTCTCATGTGGTCTTCATTTACCATGGTCTCCTATGTTTTGTTCTCCCTCTCTATTCTTGATCCAGCTTGCATCTCCCGCTCCCACAGGCTCTATTTCCCTCGACCCTCACCCTCACTGGAATCTTACATCATGCTCTCCTCCTGGATGCTAGCAGCTTTTCTCTGCCTCAGCATTTATGTTCCCAGAATTCTCTCATCTGTTCATCCTGCCTATACTTGCTGCTTGGCTAATGTCCCATCAGCATTTTATTTATGCAGAGCAAGAGGAGGAGAGTGAGAGAAAGCAATGTGGATCATGCTTTATTTTTTTTTTACCATTATCAATTAGGAATTTTTATCTTTTCCTGAGATAATCCTTAAGGCACCTGTTTCCTTTATTATTTTAGGGTTGAGCAGACACAAGTGATAAATTGCTGAGGGCATTTAACAATGATAGATTGTTATAATAAAGTTTGTTTTTACAGAGTGAAGACCCTTTTGACACTTAGGAGTTAATTAGAAATTTGAATATGTTATTAGAGTCATCATAGGGAAACTGATGAAGCAGAGTATGTCATTAGGGCTAGGAGAACTTTTGGAGAAAATCAGGAAGAAGAAAAGAACTTATGGAGTTCACAATTCAGTGGGAATGAATGTTGTGTGAGGAAACCACATTCTTTTGGAATTGGTGACAAAGCATTAATCCTGATGTTTTCTGGAAATTAAGAGACTGGGGCCCTGTTTCTTTCACTGTGTATGAGGAAGAATTTCTTAGGTGAAAAATTTTCTGGCTGTGGAGATGTATGCAGTGGGGAAAGCCCTCAAGTTTAGCACCTGTGGGGGTTTACAAGAAGTACCTTGAAGGGTATTTTCCATTTAGTGTAAAGGACTGAGGGTTGCTGGACTGGAGTGGAAAGAAGGCCTTGATCCCCAAAGTGGATAGAAGGTCAGGCATGGATTATCACATGGCTGGTGTAAGGAGTAATCAGCAAATTTCCAGAAGAGACAGCAGAGGTGATAGAATAGAGGAGTGAGGAGGTGATCAGGGAGAGGGAAAAGATTGGATCAGAGGCCAGAGGTTAGAGCTAGTCACCCTTACATGAGTTCAAATGGTGGGATTAGTAGGGCTTGCTTGGGAAGTGTACAGAGCATGAAAAGTTCTAGAAAGTATTATTTCCCCAAGTCAGGATGAATTTCTGGTGGCATCTTAATAAGAATGTGTTTTAAAGACTACTGGTATACTGTACCTTCCCTGAGGACTTATGATGGTAAAGGATATGAAAATACCAAGGTAGACTAAAAGCTTTAGATATGGTCTGGAAAATCTGTAAGGTGAACTCCAGACTAATATCAGACTGAAAAAATGCAGGGATCCCATCCTGGGGAAGGAGGTCAGGGACTGTCTGAGGCCACTTTGTAGAAACAAGAAATGTCTCTTACACAACTCAAAATTGAGTCCACAAACATGAGGAGACGTTTAATTTGTCTGACTGTGGGCATATGTGTAAAAATGAGCTGCCAGTCAGGCATTGGAAGGTACCCTCTGAACTGTTTGGTGGGAACAGTTTGGCTCCAAAATTTGGAGTGTCTTCTTACAACTTTTACAATAGCCAGTAATAGATTTAAAGCACTGTAAGTCCTCAGTGGTAGGTGTAGCTGAAGTTATCCAGTTCCTTACCAGATGCATGGCACTCAGAACCAAGCATACACAAAGAGACATTTTATTTACAAACTGTATGTCCTAATGGCTCAGGCTTCTTCTGACATGTTCTTATATCTTAAATTAACTCATGTCTATTAATCTAAAAGTTTCCATGTGACTCGTGACTTAACAGTATCATTACATGTTGCTCCTCATAATGGGTTCTGTTAGCATCTCCTCACTCAGCCTTCCCCTCCCACAAATTCCCCTCTCGCTTTGTCCTTCCTATACTTCCTGCATGGTTATTTGCCAATCAGCATTTTATTTATTAACCAATCAGAGCAACACTTTCAGGGCATACAGAACATCCCGCAGCACGTAGACTGTAGGTCCCCTGCTATGAACTGAGACAGAACAAGACTATTAGCATGAAAGAGCTGCAGTAGGTCAGACAGAATTGGCCTAGAGACAGGAGATGACTGGATGGCTGACAGTTGACCTCTATATATTGCTTGTGGTGAAGGACATGAGTCTGGCCTCTAGACTGCCACTGTCCTAGATGCCAGGTTGATACAGCTATTTCCATTAGACATGAAAGAGCTGTCAGTCTGATGAGATTGACAGTGAATAATTCCTATTACATTAGGGAAATGCGAAGCTTTTATCATGACCGTTATTTGGCTTGAGTTAGTTATGAATTGTCCTTTTGCTGTGAGAGCTCATGCTTTTTTCAGATATGAGTGTGGGACAGGAGGATATGGAAAGTATATTTGGAAGCTTGGTGGTGGTGGCACATGCCTTTAATACCAGCACTTTGCTGTCAGACCCAGGGAGATGTCTGTGAGTTCAAAGATAATGTGGTCTACAGATCGAGATTCAGGACAGGAAACAAAATTACACAGTTATCTGTTTTCAAAACAAAAATAAAAAGCATATTTGGAGTATGTATAACATTAAGAATTGCCCCTGTGCCAAGTGGAAAGTACAGGTAAGAGACATTAGCTCAGCTTTTTGATTATAGTGTATGTCTTTGTTTCAACCACCCCAATATCTGACACTATGGCATACTCTGCTTTATGGGTCCCATCATATAAAAAGGAACATCCATCTGTATACAAGGTATAAGTGGCTGTGGCAAAGTGCACTCCTGTATGTCTGAAGTATGACGCAAAAATTCCTTTAGGAAGTAAGTGCAGCAATGAGATGTGGATTACTCAGCACTTGGTCGAGGAAGGAGGATTGAAATATTAACAAGTGTGCAAGTCTGGAAAGTAAGTGTGGTATCTTCCAGTAATAACATTTGGAGAGAAAAAGCTCAGGAATTTGAAAAAAGTCTATATGACTTTATAAGTTAAAAGATGGGATAAATTATGGTGGTAAGAGGATGGATTAGGTGACCCAAAATTCAGTTTCTTAGATTCACTATTAAGGAGACTAGCAGCCCCCAAATCACATATGATGGGTGACCATCCCTGTGGGGTGAGGTGTAGTTTTTTGACAGGTATGCAACAGGTGCAATGGAGGGTCCCTGCAGTTGCCCTAGATTCCTAAGGGCATATCACTCTCTCTCTGTTACACATAGAGAGAAAGTAAGAGTTGATCAGGGAGGGGTAGTGCAGTGTCCTGAAGCAGAGCCTACTGGAACTTCTGGAAAGGATTAATCATGGGGTGCATGATGGGTTCATTCAGGATCCCTGAGCTGCCTTATATAAGGGATGAGTAAGGTGATTAAAATGATCAAACACAGTTTTACAAGGAGTTAGATATTTCTAGAAAGGACAGAATATCCTGTTTAGTAGAGCAGCCTTCAAAAGACTGAATTAGATGCTATCTATCTGAAGCTATAGCGTAGTATGCTGTAGTAATGTTTACACCCAAATAAGTGACCTGACAAGTGGAGATCTGGATTTTGGAACTTGAGATTCCATAACACCAGCTGTAAAAAAAATTTAGAAGAGTTGAGGTTTTAGTTTGACTAACTTATTCTTATGGGCCACAGAGTAGAATGTTATCTACTAATTGTAAAATTTAAAGCCAATGAGGGAGAAGGAGAGCAAGCCAGAAGTTGGGGATTAATGAAATTGTTGTGGATGTCCATGAATCTGTATGTCAAGACAGTCCAAGTTAGCTAATATACAGATATATGTCAGAGTCTGTCCAGGATAAAGTAAAGATATTTGAGACATAAGGCTGAGAGGTATAGGAAAGAAGGTATCCTTGAGATCTAGAACTGAGTAGTGTGTGGTTTCTGAAAGGATAGTGTAAATAATTGAGTAAAGTCCAGGCATTACAGGATTGAGAGGACCCCTGATGATCTAATGAGATACAGGTGTAGTAATATTTTATTTGTGCAGAAATGTCGTGATATTTTATTTATGCTTTATTAAAGATTGCTGGAGATCAGGAAGGAAAGGCCAGGCATTTTAAGTAAACAAAAATTCAGGCAGCACACTTATCAGACAGGGCCTTTGTGTGTTCAAGGTCATACTAGGGAACAGAGCAAAGCATGGTGACACACTCCTTTAAGGCCAGTACCAAACATAAAGACAAGAGTTTCTGTACAAACAATGTAAAAAGAGATAGCTGGGCTATTATAGCCAATTAAAGGGCATAAGATCAAGGCAGTAAAAGCATGTGTAAGACAACAAGTAGCTTGCATTGGAAAGCTACAGGCCTGGTGAGGTAAGGTTTGCTTGTGACTTTTCAATTTCCATGATCTCTAATTCTTCAACTCTATTTTTAGCACTGTGTTTTTTTATTTAATGATACCATTTAGAAACTGGTCTACATGCAGGTCTTAAATGTGTGGTATATTCTATTAGGCTTCTTAACTCTAAGTTAAGAGGTGTTAAAAGGAGAAGAATTCAGATGAAGTAGCATCTTTCAGAGAAGTTCATGGATTATAGGCCTAAGTCCTCAAAGGCTCTGGAGTGAAAGAGTATACTGAATTTGAGTGATGTATCAGGTAGTGTGCTGGAACTGGATGACAATAGAGTGATGGTTTCTAGCCAAAGAAGGGATCAGGCTATCTAAGACTTTGGGGAATTCATGAGAGATTGGAAGGGAAATGGCATGTCAGAGCTAGTGGGCTGAGTGCCAAGAAAGAGGAGGAGAAGAGCTGCTGACAAATCTGTTGTAGGAAAATGAGGGCACTAATGAACTAGAAGCTAATGCCTTAGCTAAAAAATTTCTTTCCATTATGCACACAGGGCAGTTTTCCACATGCAAAACTGTATATAAGAGATATTCCCATGAAAATACATTTAAGTCATGGGGTTTGGAGAGTTAATTTAGGGTGTTCCTCTACACGGACAACAGGGATATTGGAGTGACAGGTAAGATCCCAAAACTCCCACAGGACTCAGTAAGGGCCTCCAGTGTCAAAAAGAAGGGAATGGATTGTCACTATATAATAATGTCTGCTCAAGATTTTGGTATGACCTGAGTGTTGCTTGGTAATGACCTGGGTACCTTTAATCATCCATTACCCAGGGTAGGAGATTGCCTGTATGTTGGTCTTGGATTGATGTCCCCATGTGCTGAGTTAAACAGGGTTTGTCAACTAACCTATGTCCATACCAATAGCGTTTTAGATGAGTCCCAGGTGACCTACATGGGACAGGAGTTGTGTCTAGCCCAATGACTATCTCTACACATTTTTAAACAGGAATCTGGAGGCCTTCATGTGGCTGGTCAGATAGCCTGTGCTAGATTTGAACGATCTTGTTTGCAGGCTTAATCATGTCTCACATAGCTATGCCATGCAGTAACATAGACTATGTAATCAAGCTGCATGCAGGTTACATAAAAACACACCATAGGGTAACTTGGTAGGCAAGGCCCTGGGATGCCTAAGCTATCTTCCTGACTGATGGACAGAGGAAGCACAGTCATGTAGTTAGCAGGTGGCTGGTGCTCTTAACACTACAAGAGACCCTAAGGCAGTAATTTACTGTTAGTTGGAGTGAGAGCCCATGTTAATTTCATTTTACAATGTGTCCCCTTTTCAGTTTCCCTGCTCCTTTTACAGCACACAGGAAGTAGAGAGAGACAGATGAGTCACAGCTCTAATGGCGATCTCCAAACACATTGCTGACATTTGCTCTCCTTTCTACTTTAGACAGCTCTCTTCTTATTGGTTGTGTATTTGAATATGAGTCAGACAGATGGAATAAAAGCACTTGCAGTCCACAGTTTCACTAGCCAGGCTCCTGGCTAAATTCCAGCTTGTAGCTGGATTTAGCCAAAGCCTGACTGGAAATAACACAAGAGCAGGATAACTGTCCCAGAGAACTGCTGCAGACAGAGACAGTAGAAACACGGATAAGCGAGGTTTGGTAGTATTGCTGACACCCATTCTCTGAGTCACCTGCAACTGCTTGCTCTGCTGGAAATGTCCTCCTTCCTCTGAAGCCAGTGCTTCAACCTTAATACCTGACAGAAACCAGGGATGTATTGATCATATGCTCCCTCAGAGAAGTCATTAACAAAATGACTGTGTCAATGACAATTCTCACTTATCTACCAGGGTCTCTATGAAAATTTCAAGAATCAGATTCCAGAAATAAGTGCATTGGGAGAATCTAAAATGGCATATCAGAAATGGTTACCTGAAAGGGAAAATTTGTAGCCCAGAATCACAATCAGCCATCTGCAGGTGGAAAATGAGGCTTTCAAGTAGATAGCCAGGATACAGGGCCAAGTACCGGGTATATGATCACCATCTACTTTCCCTGTGATATTCTTCTCTTTTGAGAAATAAATTCTGAGCCTATGATTCATTACATCATTTCCTGTCATCCACTTTCAGTTTCTTTGTTTTGGCTGCAGCACACATTTAGTGGAGAGGGTGAAATGAATGAGCAGCTCTGAAGGAGATCTCAAAGAGTGCCTCAGGATGTGCTTTCCATTGGTGGAATTGAGTTCACTGTCAATATTGTTTCCTGTGGGTTGGGCCATGTCCCACCCCCTCCTTTCCCCAGAAATTCTCAAGTAGAAGCACCAGGAAATATTATTTAGAAGGAATTAGGTGACAAAAACACATAGGAAATATAGAATATCATTGAGAGTTCTTGTATGCTAATGTATCCAGCATCTACTATCTGTGCCCGTGGGTTGTTAAAGCAATGCCAAGAGGCAGAGAAAAAACAACCCCCCTGCTCAGACAGGTGCAGGTTATCTCGGCTACCTGCACTCAGACCCTTGATTCAGTCATCCTCTCTAAGCATACCGGCTGGGTAAAGCCTAAATGGGCTCCAACAGGTTCCTATTCCAAACAAAATTTGAATGCACACCCTGCTCTATCGGAAGCAAGAAGAGGTAAAAAAAATTGTCACTAGAGCAGTTTCTCACCAGTCAGCCTGTGGGTATAATCTGGGTCTCATTTCCTCATGAGCACACTAAAATCCAATTGCTATTTGGTGCCCACAAGGCAGATTGCTACTGTAATACAAGGGGAGACAGATCCCATGGAAATTTCCAAATCAAAGATTGTTTGATTCAAGCATTACAGACCTGAGTCACCTGATCCTGTCAAGTGTGCAGCAAGCAGATTGCTGCTTCTGCAGCTCTGGCTTCTCTTTAAAGATGTGGTCTCTTTTTCTTGGTTTGAATTCACTTCAGGCTTTAGGACATGGCATAGGCTAGGGGATTTCTGCTCTTCTCTTTTTCTGAAACTACTGCTTTCTTTAAGGAAGTAGCAACCCTGCGCCAGTCTTGATGTCCTTCTCTATGGGCAATGAAGTTGATTGATTTCCTTGATATTTTACTACATTGCAGAGACTGGTGAAATCCTGCTGTTTCTTCTCCCCTGTGAGATTTACTGTGGGAATGGCTTGGCAGTGTAATTTTATTCATGAGCCATAAAGGCACTGAAAATATAGAGTAGTAACATTTGCAGTCACTTCTCTATCTGTTACCAGATCAAAAAGTAGGAAAAATGTATAGGAATGGAAACTTATTTGTTAAAATCCTGATGCCTTTTATGTATTCACAGTATCAACTTTTCATTCTTGGTTTCATTATCACTGTGTTCTTGCATAGAGTCTCTTGTGGGTGATTTTTTCCTAATTCACAGTCCATTCCTATACCTAATAAAAGAGAAACCATTGACTTCATTTGAAGTCAATTAGTTATTGATGATGGGAGACAGGCATTCAATACTTCATTTGATAATAATAAACATACCATTTTCATTTTTCTTGAATAAATATTTGATTCCTACTCTAATTATTTGGCCACTATTACAAAATTATATTTGAGAGTTGCTCACTATTTTCTCTTTCAGAGTATGTAGCTCATGAGAGTGAGAAATTTTGTTCCTCATCATTTAGTCCACGAACATGTAGATTAACCTTCAGTCCTTATCACATGCAGTCAGTCCCAGTGAAGCTTGTAAATAGCAGCAATAGCATATCTGTTCTATGATTATATTAGATTGCAGATACTTCAAAAGTAGTTTATTTTCATCATATTGGGATGTGTAAGTATATTTTTGAAATGGACTTTTAAGCTCCAGTTTTGAGCTAAAGATATAATTTTGTCCATGAAGTAAAACAAATAACACATTATTGCCACATTAGTGAGAAAACACTGATACACTTCATAGTATAAGGGATTCAGTTTTCACAGTATCTCTTCTTTGTTCTAGGATGCATTTCAACAACATTTATATAAGTTTCTGTATGTGAATATGTATGAGTTTGCTTATGCATATGTATACATATACACAGATACATATGCATGTGTATACTTTCTTGATATAGGTTTTAATTTCATGCATGAGTACTGAATTGAGTTTATTTTGCACTCTCTTTTTCCATCCTACTACATAATATCTTCACTGCAAATTGTCAAAATAAATATCACTATTTATTAAAATTATTTTACCAAATTGTACATATAAAAATGTATACATAACTAACTCACAAACTGTACAGATTGTGGTGATTAGGTGTAGTCATTTGAACATTGACCTTTTGTAGTTGAAAAGACTGTCTGTGTTAGTGTACAGTGTAAATGGATTCTTTCTATCTTAGCATCCAATATTTGTTCAAGATATTCTGCTAAGTGGGGATCTTGAGAGTGTTTCCCACCTATGTTGGCATTATGGCTTGTGATTTTACTGTGCTACCCATTTTTAGTTGATTCATTGCCTTCATGTAATATTTTTTTGGCACTCAATTTGTCCAATATTTCTGTTTTTTTATTCCCTATCTTTCTTAACAGACACTGCCTTCATGCAGACATCCTTTTTGTTTTAATACGAACTGTGTCTGACCATTGCATGAAATATTTTCTTATTCAAAGATTAATATTTAATTTCTGGATTGATCAGGTGACATGAGACAAAACATTATAAGTTATGTGCCATTTGAGTAGATTTGGAGTTCTGTAATTTATGTAAAATATATTTACTAGATGTAAGTGATAGTATTTTTTAGATAGTAACAGCCAATGTTGCCTTTTGTTATGTGGATAACTATTTAGAAGACTGTCAGAAATAATATTCTTTCTGAGAAGTTGCAGATGACTGGTCTCCTTCTGTGTCTTCTACCTTCCTGGCCATGTGGAATATACAAAGTTAATATATTCCACAGAGTTTGTGTTCCTGTCATTGATATATGTCTGCATTTCTGAAAAAGGTTAGAATGAAAACAAGACCTGTCTTTCCATATGAAACCAGCAATACCCTATGAAGGGCAAAATGTTGTCAAATTATGACATTTGAAAGAGCTGGTAACGTCATCAATTTCACCTTTTTACTTTGTCATCCTGTTAGCTGAAATTTTACCTTAATAAAGCAGAATGATTATACATGGAGATAATAGGTCTATCAATGTCTTAAGGGACTGTTTATAATATCCTCATAATGTAAACAATGGTTCAAAGTATCTGCATTTTAAGAACAATGATCACACATAATTTTACCAAATTCTGTGCTTTTATGTAAAGGAGAATCTTCATCATTTTTCTTGTATGATTTGTGTATGTTTGTGTGTGTGTGTGTGTGTGTGTGTGTGTGTGTGTGTATAACAAAAGAACATCAGAGACAATGGTATGTATATATAATTAAAAATTTTCTTACATGTCTACACATTTTTTGTGTGTGCCCAAATCTTTCTTTACTGTAAGGTTTTGACTTCATAAGAAACATTGTACTTCCTATGATATTTGCAATTTAACAAGGCTCAGGGTAGGGTATGGAATGGCACGCAACATTTATGGTTGGCTCTTTTCCCCTCCCCCCCCCCTCTGAGAGCCTATCTTGATGGCTTAGCTATCAGGAGCCATGATTATTGCTGTAGCTCTGAGAATCTGTTGGCTCCATTCTGTCACTGAGTAGCATATGTCCCTATGCTTACAAACACCATTTAATCCACATGCTTTCAATATATGCTACCATTAGTACTTTTGATCTTGGCCTTTCTGACAGTTATCTTAGGGATGGTATCTTACTGGCAATTTGATTTGTATTTCCCTGGTCTCTAAGGGATTTAATAATTCTTTAAGTGTATCTAGACCATTCAGAATTCTTCTGATTAGAACATTCTCTTTAAATCTGTCCCCCATTTTTTACTGGCATTATTTGGTATTTTTATGCCTGGTTTCTTGTGTTCATTATATATTTTTTTATATCAATCCTCTGTCAGATGTGTAGTTGGTGAAGATTTTTTTCCCATCCTGTAGGCTGCTGTTTTGTCCTATTGACAGCATTAGAGGGAGGGCCCTAGCTAATTCTCTTAGTAATAGGGAGAGTGGTTTCAAACTGGCCTTCCCCCTTATTCAGATTGGTGACTATACTAATGGTCTTCATAGAGCCTTCATCCTATTCCTGATGGAACAAATGCAGAGATCCAGATTCAACCCCTGGCTTGATATCTTAGGGTCCAAGACATAAGGCATAGGGATTATATGAACAGGGCGGGCATAAAGACTATAATGAGAAAAACCACTTAGACAGATGACTTGAGGTTTTGTGGGCTCATGGACTCTGGAAGGACTGCCAGGGAGCTGGCATGTGATTGAGCTAAGCCCTCTGCATCTGGGAGACATTTTTGTAGTTTGGTATTTCATGGGACCCCTAGCAGTGGGAGCAGCATATGTCCTTGATGCATGAGTTGGCTCTTGGAAACTTATTCTCTATGGTTTGATGCCTTATGTAGCCTTGATGCAGAGCTGAAGAAGTTGCTCCTGCCTCAACTTAATGTTAAGTGCTTTGTTGATTCCCAAGAGAGACCTTACCACATTTGAAAGGAAAGGGAGGGAGGATTGGGGATTTGAGTTGATTTACCAGGAGAGTATGGGAGCAAGAAAGGGTGGGAAAATATCATTATTACATGAAATAAAAATTAAAAAAGGCTACATCAGGAAACATGAAAAAAATTATATCCATTTAAATGTTTGGTCAGAAAGCTTCTTAAAAGTGCCATGCCCCTATTAGTAGTCTGTTCCTGGGCAAGAAGCCTGCTCTGAAATGAGCCATCCATCTATTTCCCACTAGCAATAACTGAGCTTAGGAAAGCATTGATCAGGAAGCCACCATTAGCCCTTATTGTGAGTGCTTAGCATCATTTTATTGATTTTTTTTTCAGTCTTAGGTGTAAATTCTGGCCCAATGTAGGAATGCCATTTGTAGCTAGGGTTTTGTGTCCCACCAGACTGTTCACAAATAATCACACAGAGACTTATTAATAATTACAACTCAAGTTTATTACTAGCTAACTCATACATTTTTAATTAACCCATAATACTTACCGATGCTCTGCCACATGCAGTGGTTCCTTTTCTCAGTATTGCAAGTTTATATCCTTCTCTCGTATTCTCTTCACAATTCTGGGCCTCATCCCTTCTTCCCAGAAACCTCATTGTCTTGTTCTCCTGCCTAAATTTATCCTTCCTAGATATAAACAAGTCAAGTTCTTTATTAAAACAACCACAATGATATATATTCAGACATTGCAAAGGAATATTCCACATGCTATCCATGGGATTTTTCATACACACCCACCATTTTATTTGAATTGCTATGGAGATATTGATTTCCATCTCTGCTGTTTATCTGAAAAATTTTACATGAAAATCTATTAGAAGAAATATTTGGGAAATACACACACACACACACACACACACACACACATGATAATTAACCATAAGCCATTGAACAACCAAAAAAACCAGACACTCTACCACTTTGGCATGTGTGCATCATTTCCTTAAAATTACTTCTTGCTTTTTGAGGGCAAAGACAACTTTAGGAGGCTCTGAAAAAATTTTGGGGATTACTTGTCAAGTCCTAGGAAAGGTAGCAGTATCTATTTTCTGCATAATGAAAAAGGGCAGAGCTTGTCTCGGGACTTAATGGAGTTGTCTGTGATTCTGGATGATCTCAGCTAGCCAACTAGAGTTTTCCTGATCAGTTTGTAGTCCAAACTGTTCTCTCAGTGGTGTTAATCAGCTTAAGAGCTTTTTCACAGTCCATGTGAAATCTTAATTTTGGGGTCCTGTCATGCTTTTGAACATTCAAATTTGCTGTTATGCATGGCCATCGTTTACTATAGAAAATTTCTTTTTTTCTTTACTTTATTTCATGTAATTTTTTTTGTACCTCTTCTGTGGTTTGGAGCAATCACAGTTGATAAATGTCTGTCTCTTGGAACCAGGAACACTGTTCCCTAGAAGATAATCTTTTTAACAGCAATTTCTCCCCACCCCTGCTCTCCACAAACCTCCCCAAACTGACCTTGGCCAAGGCTTTCTTGTAACATGCTGGTGCTTGCAATTTTTCTCTGAACAAGCATCAGTAAACCATTCAACTCCAGTAGCAGCATCACCGTCAATACCAATATGATGAGAAGTAGCTTGTAGCTCAGAGCAGCAGCAGAAGCCTCCATAGTCACAGCCAATGTTTGTGGCCTGGAAGAGTCCCAGTCACAGGGGACTGTTAATCTCAGTGTAGTGGGTTCAAGCCCCACATTTTGCACCAGATGTAACATGAATCTTAAAAGGTCATATTAATAATAATATTCTTGCCAGCTTTTAGGATGAATTCTGAAAGATCAGAGGAACAAAATAAGCCACAACCAAAGTCACATGGATTTTCTGTTAAGAGTAGAAATTTGAGAGTGTTTTCCATCTGTGTTGGCATTACAACTTGTGATTTCTTTGTACTAAGCATTTTTTATTATTTCCTTGCTTTCATGTAGTATTTTGTTGGTGCTCAAATTTTGGAATATTTATGCTTCTTAATCCCCTGTCATTCTTAAATGGCACTGTCTTCACAGCAGACATCATTATCCTTGTAATAAAACTGTGTGTGACCATTGCATTTAATATTTTCTTATTCTAAAAATAATGATGAGTGTTCTGGTTTGAATATGTGGCCTGAGACAAGACATAGAAAGCTCTATGCCATTTGAGAAGATGTGGAGTTGTGTAATAGTGATATAAATGATGTTTTTTTTCTGGCAGTCACAGCCAATATTGCCTGTGAATATAAGGATGAATATTTAGAAGAATGTCTGAAATCATATGTTTTCAGAGAAGTTGCAGATGAAGGTTATCCTTCTGGGTCTACTATCTCCCTGGCCATGTGGACTGTGCTAGCTTATTATATTGGCCAGATTTTTGTGTTCCTGTCAGTGAGATATTTCTTAAATCCTGAAGAGAGCGTAAACTTCAGACATGTGTTTGCATAAGAAAACAGGAATACTCTATAAAGGGCTAAATGTTAGTAATTAATGACATTGGAAAGTGCTGGTAAAATCCTCCCCTTACTTGTTGTATTGTGGTCCTGTTACCTGCAATTTTTCCAAAATGAATCAGAATTGTTATAAATGAACATAACAGATTTATCATTTGCTTAAGGGACTGTCATTAAAATCCTCATAGTGTAAACAATTGTTTAAGAACAACATTTATCACACACAATTTTACCAAATTCTGTGCTTTTATGTACAAGAGACTCCTCAGTAATTCTCTTTTATGATGTGTGTGTGTTTGTGTGTTTGTGTGTGTGTGTGTGTGTGTGTGTGTGTGTGTATTACAAAAGAACAAGAGAGAGAAACTATTATTGGTATATATTTCAGCATAGTGTTACATGTCTAGATAATTTTTCTGCCCCTATCTTTCTTTACTGAATATCTTTATGGTTTTTGACCTTATGAGACAAATCTAAACTCCTATGATAGTTGCAGTTTAATAGGACTCTCCTTAGTGTACATGTTGTCACATATCATTTGTGGTTGGCTTTTCATCCTTGTTTTGCTGAGAGGCTGGTTTCATGGCTTAGCTATCAAGGAGCCGTGATTACCGCTGCAGCTCTGGGAGGTTGTTGGTCCATGCTGACAGTGAGTAACAAACGGCCAAGTGCTTATAAACACCATTTAATCTACATGCTTTTCAGCATAGGCTGTCATTAGTGTATTTGTTTTTTGGCCTTTCCTGACAGTTATAAAATAAAACAAAATAAATGACATCCATGTGTCTGTCCTACATGTCTACTGCCCAATCAGAATTTTATTTATACAGAGCGATATCCACAACAGTTAAAACTAGAAAATTGAAACTTTTATTAGACTCACAGACAGAAATTGATGAAGCAGAATATGTCAGTAGGTACAGGAGAACCTGAAGACAGAATCAAGAAGAAGAAGAAAAAATATATGGTATTCCCACTCCAGAGAGATTGAGTACAGTAGTGGGGTAAAATATCATTTTCCTGGAAGTAGTGACAAGGCATTAATTATGATGTCCTCTGGAACTTGAGAAACCATGGCGCTGTTTGTTTCACTGTGTATGATGAAAAATTTCTCTTTGTGATAGCAGGATAAAAGGTTTCTGGGAGGAGGGATGTATTCAGTAGTGGAAGCCCTCAAGCTTATTATCTGGGTGTTAAAAGAATAACCTTGAATGGTACCTACCATTTAGAGGAAAGTGATGAGTGTTGCTGGCCTGCAGGGGAAAGAAGCCTTGATCCCCAATGTAGATTGGAGTTGTGCATAGATTAACACATGGCTGAGTTAAGGAGTGTCAGCAAAATTCCACAGTAGACAGCTGATGTGATAGGGTAGAGGAGTGATAAGGTGATCAGGGGGAGGTGATGGTTTGGATAGGAGGCCAGCATTTAAAGCTGGCCTCCCAACATGAGTTCACATGGTGTACTGAAGCTGCATGAAGTTTACATAATCACATACCATAGGGTAACTTAGTAGGCAAGGCCCTGGAATGACTAAACTATCTTCCTGACTGATGGAGACAGGATTCACAGTCATGAAGTTTTGGGGTGGCTTGGGTTCATAACACTACAAGACACCATCAGCCTGTTTTCTACTGTTAGTTGCAGGCAGAATCCAGTGTGAATATATTTTATCCTTTGTTCCTTTTCAGTTTCCCTGTCCATTTTAGAACACAGAGGTAGGAGGGAGACAGAGATGAGTCACAGCTCTGACGGAGATCTCCAAATTCATAGCTGTCATTTGCTTTCCCTTCTACTTTAGACAGCTCTCTCCTTATTGGTTCCTGCTCTGTGTGTATTTGAGTATGAGTCAGACAGATGGAATAAAAAGGCTTGCAGTCCACAGTTACAATAGTCAGGCTTCTGGCTAAATTCCAGCTCATAGCTGGACTTTGCCAAAGCCTGACTGTAAACAGCACCGGAGAAAAATAACTATCCCAGAGAACTGCAGCAGACAGAGGCAATAGAAACAGAGGATAGGCAGGGATTGGGTGGGATTTCCAACATTTCTGCTCTGAGCCACCTGCATTTGTTTGCTCAGCTGGATATGTGATCCTTCCTTTGAATCTACGGCTTCAGCTTTAATGTTTGTGATCACTACTACAGATTTGAATGCTCCACTAATGCAAGGATGATTCACATTGGGAAAAAAATACCCGACGGAAACCAGGGATATATTAATATTATACTCCCTCAGAGGAGCCATTAAGAAAATGACTGTGTCAGTGACAATTCTCACTTAGTCACCTGGGACTCTATGAAAATTTCAAGTATCAGATTCCACAAATAATCGCATTTATGGAATCTAAAATGGTATATCAGAGACTGTAATCTGAAAGGTACAATTTGCAGCCCGGAATCACAGTAAGCCATCAGCAGGTGGAAAGTGAGCCTGTTAGGTAGATAGCCAGGAAACAGGGACAAGTACCTGGGTATGTGATCAACCTCTAATTACCACGGGATGCTTTTCTCTTTTCAGAATTGCATTCTGGGCAGTCTAGCATTCATTACATCATTTCCTGTCTTCCACTTTCAGTTTCGATGTTTCGGCTGCAGTGCACATTGTGTTGGGAGGGTGAAGTGAATCAGCAGCTCTGAAGCAGATCTCAAAGAGTAACACAGGATTTTGCTTTCCATTGGTGAAATTGAGTTCACTCCCCATATTGTTTCCTGTGGGTTGGGACATGTCCCACCCCCTCATTTGTCCAGAGAATTCTCAAGTAGAACCTGCAGGAAGTATTATTTAGAATGATATAGTTCAGTGAATCAGATAGAAAATACAGGATTGCTTCGAGTGTGCCTGTATCCTAATCCATCAAGCATACTGTCTCTGCCCTAGGGTATTTAAAGGAAGGCCAAGGGGTGGAGAAATGACCTCACCTCTGTACAGACAAGTGTAGACCATCTCAGATTCCGGCCCTCAGGGCCATGGTAGAATCATCCATCTATATTAATGTGCAAGGTAAAGACTAAATTAGCTCTATCAGGTTTCTGTTACAAAAACAATTTGAAGGCACACACTCCTCCATCAGAGGAAAGGGGAGCAAATAAAATTTTTAGCAGAGCATGTTCTCACCAATCAGCCTCTTGTTGTATTAAGGGTCTCAGTTTCTCATGGATATAATATAATCCTATTTTACATTGGCCCAGACAATGCAGCTTGTTCCTTACATAGAAGGGGAGACAGAGTCCATGGAAATTAGCAAAGTCAAAGATTGTATGTTTCCTATGATTACAGATCTGAGTCACATGATCCTGTCAAATGTGTAGCAAGCAGATGCCTGCTTCTGCAGCTACAGCTTCTTTTTAAAGATGTGGGCTCACTGTCTCCATTTGAATTCACTTCAGGTTTTTGTATCTGGCTGAGACTTGGGGAGTAGTGCTCTTTCCTTCTTCTGAAACCACTGCTTATCTTAAGGATATGGCGTCCCTGTATCTGTATTGAAGTGCTGCTCTAGAAGCAAGGGAGTTAATTGTCTTGAGGCTTTAGTATCTGGCAGTGAATAGTGAAATCTTGCTCTTTCCTCTACCCTGGGAGATTTATTATGGAAATGGCTATGGCATTGTAATTCTATATGCTTGGCTGAGGAGCTAATTGGGCGAAGCTACTATCTGTGGAATTATGACTGAACGCCTCTAAGTCAGAACGCATCAATCTCTGAATCTTTTGGAAGCATTCTGCCATCTTTTCATTAGAAATGTCTGTGATTATCAGGTAGAGATGAACACATTAAACATCAGAACATGGTCCTTTAAACTGTTTCAGGCTCTTTAGAAAACCCTTGTCTGTATATCATTGTGTTGTTTCCCAATTATTGCCTGAAGTAATGTCTTTTATTAGGGCCAAGTGATGCACATATATTTGAGTACATCAATGTTATTAGGACTCTGTTTATTTTTATATGATTCTGGCAGAAGAAAGAAACTATTTTTGTAAAATCTGTCACCATTCTGGTCTCAGGTTCCTGGCCATTAAATGCCGTAATGGTTTTCCTTCCAATTATTGGTCTTCATCACAAACCTCCTAATTACTTTATTCCTACCCTGATAATTTGCCACTAGGACCAAACTATATTTTAGAGTTGCTCACTATTTTTCTTTTAGAGTATGCAGCTCATGAGTGTGGGAAATTTTGTTCCTCCTCATTTAGTCTACTAACATGCAGATTAACCTTCACTGCTATCACATGTAATCAATCCCAGTGAAACTTCTAAATAGCAGCAATTGGATTTTTGTTCTATGATGACAGAAGATTGCTCAGGCTTCAAAAATAGCTTTCCCCCCATTATATTAGAATGTGTAAGTATACATTTTGAGATGGTCTGGTAAGCTCCAATAAAGGCATACATTTGGTCATGAAGTAAAACAAATAACACTTTCCTGACACATTAGTGAGAAAGCCCTGATGACCTTCATACTATGAGGGATTCAGTTTTAACAATATCTCTCCATTTATTCTATGATGAATTTCAATTACTTCATAATATTTATATAAGTTATGTATATGTATGAGTTTAACTCTTTTTTGTAACAATATTAAAGTAGGTTTCTAGTATTGAATTTGTAATATGTTTTTTAGCTATACTTTTTTTTGTAAAATACCATTAATATTTTGGTATTTTCTTTTCTTATTAACATAATAATATGAATATATTTCACCCATCTCTTCCCTTCTTCCAACTGGGCATATATAATCCTTCTTTCTCATTTTCAATCCCATGCTCCTTTTTAAATTTTTATTACATACCTTTTGAACGAGTATATACATACATTAGTCTTCTATTACATTCAATATGAGGAAGAACCTACAGTCATTTTAATAAGTTTAAATATTTAAACCTGTCTTAAAAATTTTGGTCAAACATATCAGTATCAACAATACTCATGTTAATTTTTTCTTATTTTTATTCTTCTTTTTGCATACATATTATAAAACTCTATTCAAAATTAAAGAAATAGACAAAAAACAATCATCAAATATGGAAATTATTGTGAAAACAATGTATCCATTTCAGTGTTCCTTGGTTATTGAACCCCTATATACTCAGTACAGGATTATGTTGATAATACATGTATTTAAGTTTGGAAGGATATGAGTTGGAGTGAGTAGAGAGACAGAGCTTTATTGGGCTGGGGTATATGGAAAATACTGTGACACAGAAATGCTTAGTTCACATAAATCTGGAAATGTTGCTGATATAACTGCCCAAAACACAGAGTTATGTACATGTTTGTACCTTTGTTGATTTGTTATTCTTTAATATACCTTTTGAGCCTTGGGACAAATAACTGCCATATATTATTAACAAAGGTCCAATGTCATGGTCTTCTCATAGCGGTCATGCCAAAGTTAAGAAACTGCAACTTAAATTTGGTGGTTTATTGCTCTCTGTGATTGCAGCTGCAGGGGATCACACACCCTCCTATGGCCTCAGTGTGTACTGACAGATATGTCCACACACATAAGTAAAATAACAATTTAAACAATTGGCATGCAGCATAAGCAAGTGCTTATTCAGGTCAGACAATTTGTGTCATAACACACTCTGATGTATACGAACATTTAAAATACCTATAGAAATGTGACAGAATGCTTTATTTTCATGGTGACCACATCATTCCTTTCTTTTATTTTTATTAAATATAAGGCTTTGATTTTTGTGGTGCTCAACCTTACCTACAACCTCCTGATAAACCTGTGGAGGTTGCTACCCACCAACTCCACAGTTCCCCAGCATTTTATTGAGGAAGAGCATCAGAAAATATTAGACGGATTAGAAGGATTTAGATTGTGAAGATAAACAGAAAATATAGAATAGCCTTGAGAGGACCTGAAACCTATCTCAATGCGCCCTGACACTGTCTGTCCTAGGGTATTTATAGAAATTTTGAGCAAAAGACAATCCCCCCAGCACAGCCCAATGCAGACCAACTCAGACACCTGCATTCAGGTCTGTGGTCCAATCAACCTCTCTATGCAGAATTTAGAAATGCGAGAAGGGTACAAGCAACTTTTGGGAGATTTCTTGTTATCTAGTTCTCTTTTATTATTTTATAATTTGATTTAATTTTACATATCAGCCACAGATTCCCCTGTCCTCCCTCCTGCCTGCCCCCCCCCCCCCCCCCCCCCCGCCCAACACCCAGCCCATGCCCCATTCCCATCTTCTCCAGGGCAAGGACTCCCCTGGGGATGGATTCAGCTCAACCTGGTAGATTCAGTCCATGAAGGTCCAGTCCCCTCCTCCCAGGATGAGCAAAGTGTCCCTGCATAGGCCCCAGGTTCCAAACACCCAGCTTATGCACTAAGGACAGGTCTAATTACACACAATGGATCTCAGAATAAAAATATTCGGAGTCCCCCTCTATATGTGAAGGATGGGGCCACACTTCCTCTAAGGTTTCAGTGCAGGAATGAGATGGAGAATGGGCAGGGTTTGACTGAGGAAGAATCCTTGAAATACGAAGGGTTGGGCAGGACTGGAAAATAAGTGTGGCATCTACCAGTAACGCTGCAATGAAAGAACTCAGGAAGGATGTAAAGTTTGTAAAACTTCATAAATTAAATGATGGGACAGGATATAGTGGGGAGACTTAGGTAAGAGTGATCCACAGTTTAGTTTCTTTGCTTCCCCAATAAAGAGTTCAGCTGAAGCTAAAGCAAAAACACAAGGTACCCATTTCTGAGTGGTGATGCCTAGGTTTTTTTTTTTTTTTTTACAGATATGCTGCACGTGCCAAATTGGGTCCCAGATGATGTCCTAGGGCTCCAAGTGATTATTTCTCTCTTTCTGTTACATAGAGAAAGAAGGACTGAATTAGGTGTGTAAGGTTTAATGGGAGCCTCTGAATCCCTGCTAGGGGGCAGTTCATAAACAAATCTGAGGACTTGTGAGGCAGAGCAAGGCAGATCTCTGTGAGTTAGAGGCCAGCATAATCTGCAGAAGGATATCCCGGACAGGTAACAGGGCTACACAGAGAAAACTGATTTCTAAAAACCAAACCAAACAAAAACAAATCAATCAATCAAACAAACAAACCCTATTCCTGGGTATGAGTTCTCTCTTCTTATTGGTTCCTAATCTATGTCTATTCCAATAGGAGATAGTCAGATTGAAAAAAAAAAGTGCATTGAAGGGGTTTTACCAGCTAGGCTCCTGGCTAAAGTCCAGCTCTTCAAATTAGACATTTGAAGGAGCTGGTAAAGTCATCAACTTTACCTTGTTTTTTTGTAGTCCTGTTAGCTGCAATTTTACCTACATAAGGCAGGATGAGAATATGTGATTACAACAGTTCTATCAGTTGCTTAAGGGACTGTTATTAAAATACTCATAGTGTAACCAATTTTCAAAAGGACCTCTTTTTTAAGAACAACACTGATCTCACATAATTTTACCAAATTCTGTGCTTTTATGTACAAGGACTACTCAGTATTTCTGTTGTATGATGTGTATGTGGATTACAAAAGAACAACAGAGACACTGTTAGTTGGTATATTTTTGAGCACACTGTTACATGTCTAGATATTTTTTTTGTCTGAATATTTCTTTACAGAATATCTGTATTGTTTTTGACCTTATGAGACAAATCCTAAACTCCTATGATAGTTGCAGTTTAACAGGGCTCAGCCTAGCGTATGTGTTGTCACCTATCATTTCTGGTTGGCTTTTCATCCCTGGTTCGCTGAGAGCCTAGCTTTCTGACCTAGCTATCAGGGAGCCAGGATTGCTGCTGTAGCTCTGGGAAGTTGTTGGTTCATGCTGAGAGAGGAAAAATCTGCCAACTGATTATAAACAACATTTAATCTACATGCTTTTCAGTAAATGCTGTCATTAGTATTTTTATTCTTGGCCTTTCAGAAGGGTACAAAAATAAAACCAAAAGAAACGACATCCGTGTGTCTGTCCTGAAGTACTATTTATCTGGGAGTAAGACAAATCATTACAGACTTTAGATTCTGACAGATACTTGGAGGGTCCTGCTCATTACTCTCTGTAATTTATATTTTGGAACTGTTTTCCCTTTGATAGAAACTTGAGGTACATTGAAACCCACTATCATAGTATATTAAGCAAAGCAAATAGGGAAAAGTTGCATAGGACTATGGAAATAACCTTTGTGGATAGTGTGCAGACGAATTGGTGGATCCTGCTTTTGTGGGACTTCCCAGCATGGACAAATGTGTCTCTGCAGGTATACCATGCATGTGGCTAGATAGGTTACTTGTTCATGCTGCTGGCAAATTATGTGATCACACAGTACATGTATTACTTTGGACATAAGGTCCTGTGGTGACCAAACATCTTTCCTGGCTGCAGGAATGTGCATGTTCCAACATGCTGCTGGGAGTGTGGCTAGGAAGTATAACAATCCAGACTCATTCTTATAAAAAATAAGGCCTTGGGGGATAAAAGTGAATGAGGATGGGGACAGATAGTCTCCCAGAAATGCTTTCATCTTGGTAAGTGTGCACTGTTTAAATTTGTGAGTATAGAAGGGAAGATTTCGAGGTAGCTGAGCATTCTGAGGCAGTTAATTGTGTTCCACAGTTTATGGTCTTAGCACTATTCCATTGCTTCTTAGATCTGCTGTGAGAATCTGACAAGTTGCTGTCCAGGAAGAAGAGAATGTTTTGAAAAAAATTTATTGGGGGAGGTCCACATGGGGTCCTACGTGGTGCAAGAAATATCCTGATATCAAAACACTTTGAATGATATAAGCCTGAAATGAATGTTTCTAAACTGTCTCTATAGTTCCATTGTGACTCTATACCTTTTAAACATATTACTGGACAAACAGAGGGAATTTAAAATCTTCATCTGGTTGCCATGATATTATAAATTTTTGTAACTCTGCTATCAGAATTTTATTGGTAGAATGTCAGGCAGTATCCTCTATGAAGCAGGGACCTAAAGGACCATTTTGCCACACAAAGTTCAGTAGTCACCTACCTGTGGTTTCTGCATGTCCAGTCATACATTATTTCAATTAGTCCAGGCAAGAACAGTTTCTTGCCCAAATGGATATTTTATTTTTTGCCAAGGAGAAGATAAATTGAATATGGAGTGTCTTCAATGCCCATCCTCTTCTCGGAAGTAAATTGTTGATGCCAGTAGCAGACATGTCTCACTGTACTGACCTTCCAAATTTTAAAAATATTTTATATGCCATATTCTTTAGGTCTTTGAAGTGTTTGAAGTTTGCCTACCTAACTGAATTATGTCTATGTATACCTAGAAAACTTAACATGAATATAAGTTTGACTATCATAGAAGTCTAGTTATTAATCTGCAGTTTTTAATTATCCAGTATAGTCTAAATGAAATTCATAATCATAATATCTTAGAAGACTTGAAATATGTACACACTATAACATTATTAAGTTTAAACTTGTGTCAATAACTGAAATCTATAGCAATGTAAAACATTTTAAACAAGGTGTTCTAAGATAGTAGATTCAATAATCTACCCTTTCTTCCTATCATATCTTGATCCTATCCCCCATTTTTATTTTTAGAAAGATATTGCATTTAAAATCAAACCTTTTTAAATAAAAATATTGTTTTTTTATATCCCCCACCAGAGGGCTCTTTCTGTGACAAAATAATCTTTCAACCTTTGTTTAAGCATTATGCTTGGTTTTAGAGAATGAGAGAGGTAATATCACCTCCAATGCCACCTTGGTATATTTGGGAATTTGGATGTAGCTTCTCAAAATATTTCCTGCTAGATGAGGTTGCTGCATTCTTATGGGGACATAAGAAAATTTTAAGATTAATGGGTAGTCCTTGAGGCTGTATTGCCTAACAGAAAACTGTGTAACTCAGTGGGAATAGGTCAAGGCCACATGCATGAAACCCACCATAGAGTAATTCAAGCCCACATGTTGCAGTATCTCATTACCCACATGAGACATGGTTCCTGCTCCTTTTAGAATTGTTTATTTTCAAGTTTCAGGTGAAAACTCGACCAGTTGTGTGCCATTTGAAGCTGAAGTTATCCTATTTCTGCACGGCACTTCCTGCCCTCAGACACAAGGAAACACACTGAGACTTATATTATTTACAAATTGTATCACCTAATGGTTCGGGATTCTTGTTAGCTGTTCTTATATCTTAAATTAGCCCCTCTCTATTAATCTATAAGTTGCCATAGGGCATCTGGCCTACCAGAATCATTACATGTTGCTTCTCATCATGGCTTCTGGCAGCATCTTCCTCACTCAGCCTTCTACTTCAAAGAATTCTCCTCTCTCTTTGTCCTGCCTGTACTTCCTGCCTAGCTACTGGAAAATCAGTACTTTATTTATTAACCAATCAGAGCAATACACTCAGAGCATACAGAACATCCCACTGCAGGTAGGCTATAGTTTCTGGCTATGAAATGAGAAAGAGCAAGACTATTAGGGTGAATGAGCTGGTTTAGATAGGACCGAATTGGCCTAGTGACGGGAGATGACTGTGAGGATGTGGATTCAAATATATGTACTGTCTGTGGTGAAGGACATGAATCTGGTATCTAGACTGCCCTGGTCCTAGCTGCCTGGTTGGTACAGTTATTTCCCTTAGAGATGATATAGTTGTCAATCTGATGAGAGTGACAGTGAATGATTCCTGTTACACTAGGGAAATAGAAAGTTGTTATCATGACCATTATTTGGCCTGACTTTTTCTTTCCCTGGGAGAATCCCGTGCTTTTTCCAGATATGAATGTGGGACAGGAGGATATGAACAGTATATGTGAAGCTGGTAGTGGTGGCACATGACATCACTCTCTTTCTGTTACATAGACAGAGAAAGTAAGAGTTGATCAGGGAGGGGTAGTGCGGTGTCCTGAAGCAGATCCTATTGGAACTTCTGGAAAGGATTAACAATGGGATGCATGAGGGGTTCATGCTGGATCCCTGAGCTGTCTCATATAAGGGGAGAGTAAGAAGATTTAAAAGATGGAATGCAGAACTACAAGGAGTCAGCTATTTCTAGAAAGGAGAGAATATCCTGTTAGGTAGAGCAGCCTGCAAAAGACTCAATTAGATATTTTCTATCTTAATATACAGCCTAGTATGATGTGGTAATGTTTTCACTCAAATAGGTGACCTGAGGAGTGAAATTTGGATTTTGGAACTTGAGCCTCCATAAGTCCAGTTGTACAGAATTTTACAAGAAGAGAGGACTTAGTTTGCCTAACTTAAATTATGGGCCACAGAGTAGAATGTTATCTACTTTTTGTATTAGTTAAAGCCAATGAGGGAGAAGTAGAGCAAGCCAGAATTGGGGAATTGATGAAATAGTTGTGGGATGTCCATGAATCTGTGTGTCTAGACAGTCCATGTTAGCTACATATACAAGTAAGTGTCAGGGTCTGTCCAGGATAAGGGAGATATTTTGAGACAGGGGGTTGAGAGGTATAGAAAAGAAGGTAGTATCCTTGAGATGGAGAACTGAGAAGTGTGTGGTTTCTGAAAGGAGGGGGTAAAGAATTGTGTAAAGTTTAGGCATGACAGGATCGAGAGGGCCACAGCAGATTTAATTAGCCTCAGGTGTAGTGATGTTTTATTTATGCTGAAAAGTGGTGATATATTATTTACTCTTCATTAAATTTTGCTGGAGATCAGGTGGGGAAGGCCAGTGATATTTAGTAAACAAAAATTCAGGCAATACACACCCTCCATTAGAACACTTATCAGACATGGTCTCTGTGTGTTCTAGGCCATAATAAGGTACAGAGCAAAGCATGGTGACACACTCCTTTAAGGCCAGTACCAAATATAAAGACATGGAGTTCTGTACAGACAGACATACAATGTAAAAAAATGATAGCTGGGCTAATACAGCCAATTAAAGGGCATAAGTTCAAGGCAATAAAGACATGGGCAAGAGAGCAAGTAGCTTGCATTTGGAAGCTGAAGGGTTCTTGAGGTAAGTTTTGCATGTGACTTTTCCAATTTCTCTGATCACTAAGTCTTTCACCCCAATATTTGTCATCATGTTTTTTATTTAAAGAGACCATTTATAAACTTGCCTACATGCAGGTCTTAAATCAGGTGGTATATTCTATTAGGGTTCTTAAATCTAAGTATGGAGGTTTTAAAAGTGAAGAGTTTGTATGAAGTAGCATTTTTTTCTGAGAATTTCAGGGATGATAGGCTTAAGTCCTCTAAAGCTCTGGAAAGAAATAGTATACTGAGTTTGAGTGATGTACCAGGTAGGGTGCTGTTACTGGATAACAATAGATTGATGGTTTCCAGCAAGAGAGGGCTTCTGGCTATGCAAGACTATTGGGTTCATATGAGTGACTGATAGGGAAATATCATGTCAGATGTAATGGGCTGAATATCTACGAGGAGGAAGAGGAGAGGAAATGCTGATATATCTGTGGTAGGGAAATGTGGGCACAAATGAAATAGGAGCTAGTGCCTTGGCTAAAAATTCTCTTCCCATTAGGGGCAGAGGGCAAGTTTGCACAAACAAAACCATGTGTAAAAGATATACCCCTGAAAATCCATTTAAGTTTTGGTGTTTGGTGAGGTACATAAGGATGTCCACCTACAGAGACAGCAGGGAGATTGGAATGACAGGTAAGACCCCAAAACTCCCATACGATGCAGTAAGTGCCTCCTGTACCCAAAGGAAGGGAATGGGTCATTCCTATACAATAATGCATTATCTAGGTTTTGGCATGACATGACTGTTGTTGGATATGGAACTGGGTATCTTCAATTGTCCATTGTCCAGGAGAGGAGATTGCCTGTACTTTGGTCTTCTAAGGTGGAGAGAGAGAGAGAGAGAGAGAGAGAGAGAGAGAGAGAGAGAGAGAGAGAGAGAGAGAGAAAGAATCATGGAACATGTTTGTATTTTTATTTTATTATCATTCAGGACTTTTATTTTCACCTGAGTCAAACCAAAAGGACACATGTGATTAATTGCTGAGGACATTTAACAGTGAGAGATTATTATACTATAGTCAGTTTTTTGTAGAGTCCATGCTCTACTTTTGTCTTGAGTTCTAAAAAGCTCTGGTTATTGTTTCTTACCACCTGGTTATATTTTGATGTTCCTTTCACCACAGGCTCTATGCTCAATGGTGGTCCTGTTACAATTAGCTGAGCAGTTAACTAGAAATTTGAATGTTTTATTTGAGTCACAGACAGAAATTGATGAAGCAGAATGTGTTGGTATGGACAGGAGAAATTGAAGACAGAATCAAGAAAAAAAATGATTGGTATTCCCAATCCAGAGGCATTGAGTACAGTTGTGGGAAAAAACCTCATTTTTCTGGAATTAATGACAAGGCATTAATACTGATTTCCTCTGGAACTTAATAAGAGAAAAAGGGCCCTGTTTGTTTCCCTTTGAATGATGAAGAATTTCTCTTGGGTAAGGGAAGGATAAAAGGTTTCAGGCAAGAGAGATGTTTTCATTGGGGGAAGCCCTCAATGTTAAAAGAATTACCTTGAATGGCACCTACCATTTAGATGAAAGTGATGAGGGTTGCTGCATGGGAAAGAAGGACCTGATCCACAATGTGGACTGGGGGTGGGCATGGATTATCACACGGCTGAGGTACGGAGGGTCAGCCAAATTCCACAGGAGACAGCAGATGTGAAAGAGTAGAGGAGTGAGAAGGTGATAAGGGAGAAGTGATGGTTTGTATAGGAGGCCAGCATTCCCAGTTGGTCTCCCATACATGAGTTCAAAAGGTGGATTTGATAGGGCCTGCTTGGGAAGTCAACAGAGCCTGAAAATAGCTGGTGACAATAATTTCAACCACTCAGTGTGAAGTTGCTCTGGCAGCTTAATAAGAATATTTTTTGAAGAAATGTTGGTATGCTTTAAATTTCCTGAAGACTTGGGATGGTAAGTGATATGAAAATGCCATGTTACATTAAGAGCTTTAGATATAATCTGGTAAATCTTGCAGGTGAATTCCAGACAATTACTAGACTCAAGAAAGAGCAAAATCCCAAATAGGCAGATTATCTCCCAGAGGTGGATGTCAGTTACTGTCTAAGGCCATTTATTAGATACTAGAAATGCCTCAACCTAACTAGAAAATGAGTTCAAGACCATGAGCAGATATGCAAATCATTTGACAGTGTCCATAAGAGTAAAATCAAGCTGCCAGTCAGTTCCTCCAAAGGAACTTCTAGCCTATTGTGTTTAGAAGTTTGGCTCAATATTTGGAATTGGGATTTGACTTTGGTAAATTTAGCAGGAGGTATTAATAGTTCTTAGAACTGTAAGTCCTTAGAGGTAGGCTGTAGGTGGGCTTTCATGAATTGAGACAGGGCATGATTATTAGTGTGAAAGAGCTGATGGAGATAGCACAGAATTAGCCTAGTGTCAGGAGTTGACTGTGATGATGTGGGCTGCTTTGTATGGATTCCCTGAGATGAATGTGACAAGTTTAGGCCCTTAAGGGCCAATTTTCTAGCTACCTTGTCAACCTGATTTATTCTAGATGAGATGATGGAACTGTTGAAGTGCTTAGACTGACAATGGTTGATTTCTATAACTTTGGGAGATGGAAGGCTTTGAGCATGGCCATTATTTGGCCTTAGTTAGATATGAATCCTCCCTTTGCTGTAAGTTGTCTGTTCTTTTTCCATAAAACATCATGGGACACTATTTTATTAAAAGCATATTTGGAGACTATATAACATTTAAAAATTACCTCAGGTCCAACTAGAAGGCACTGAGGAAGTTACCACCTGAACCTTTTGGTTAGTAATGTGTGGGAAAAGCCTGTGATTCTACCACCTCAGCATATGACACTATGTCATAGCACACTTTATTTGTCCACTCATGTGAAAAGCAGCTTACATCTGTTTATCATGTATAAGTGGCCTGAGGCAATGGGCCTTCCAGGGTATGTGAAGAATTGGGCAATATAGTTCCTCTAGGTTTCAGTAGAGGAAAGAGGTAGAGAATGATCAGGGTTAGGTTGAGGAAGGTGGCTGGAAATATGTACAGATGGATGAGACTGGAAATTAAAGGTGGCATTTTCCAGTATCACCACCTAGAAAGAAAAAACTGAAGAAGGAGTTGAAGTTTGTAAGACTTTATAAGTTATGAGATGGGACAGGTTACAGTGGGTGAAAAGAGTTGTGACTGACTGAAAATTAGTTTCTTTGATTATCAAATAAGGAGCTCAGCAGCTGCTAAAGCACGAATGCATGGTGCCCATCCCTGTGTGGTGAGGTCTAAGGTTTTTTTTTTTTTGATAGGTATGCTACAAGTGCAAAAGTGGACACAGATGATGGCCTTGGGCACCTAGGGAATAACTCTATTTTTCTGTTACATAGAGGGAAGGGCTGAATTATATCTGGAAGATTGAGGGGCAGCATTTTGAAAACCAGCAAGGGGGCAGTTCCTAAATAGTTCCTAGGACTATGGAGGCAGAGCCAGTCTGATCTTGGTGAGCTAGAGGCCAGCATGATCAGAGAAAGAAATCCAGGACAGGTGCCAAAGCTACACAGACAAACACAAATACTAGAAAACAAACAAACAAACAAACAAACAAAACAAAAACAGGGAGAAAAAAAACCAAAATACCACAGAGAGAGCAATCAGATGTACTGGGCAGCCACGAGTCACAATCAGAAAAGTGCAGAGGGGAATGGACCTTTTCTTGTAGATAGGTAAATTTTAAGACAAAGCAGCTGAAAACTCGCTCAGCCCACCAGCCAACATCAACCAGGTATCCACTGTTCATTGGAGGCAGAGCCCAGAGTAAATTTAATTTTATCCTATTTTATCCTGTGCTCCCCTTTCAGTTTCCCTGCTTCTTTAAGAACTGGAAGGGGGATAAATGAGTCAGCAGCTCTGATGGAGATCTCCAAATTCACTGATGTCACTTGTTTTCTATTCCTGGGTTTCAGATCTCACTCCTTATTGGTTCCTAATCTATGTCTATTCAAATAGGAGGCAGACCGATCAAATAAAAATGCCTGCACTGAAGGCTTTAACAGCCAGGCTCCTGGCTAAATTACAGCTTGCAGCTGGAATTAGGCAGGGACTGGACTGAAAACAACTCCAGAGAATGAATACTGTCCCAGAGAGCTACCAAAGCCCAGGAAATATATACCTAAGATAGGCAGGAATTTGTTAGGTTTTCCCACAATCCTGCTCTGAGTCACCTGCACCTGTTTTCTGTGCAGGAAATCTGCTCCTGTCTCTAAAGCCACTGCTTCAGCCTTAGTATCTGTGATCTCTTCCTTAGTCTTGCATTCTGCATTATCACAATATTGGCAGAGAGGATTTATGTTGGGAAACATTACCTAACATAAAACAGGGATGTATTGATCACATGCTCCCTCAGTGGACCCATTAAAAAATGACTGTGTCAGGGAATATTCTCACAGCCACCTGGGATTCTGTGAAAATTTCAAGTGTCTAGTTCCACATAAATTACATTTGGGGAATCTAAAATGACATATAGGAAACTGTTACCTGCAAGGTACAATTGACAGCCCCTAATCACACTCAGGCATTAGCAGGTGGAAAGCAATGCTTTCAAGTAGATAGCCAGGGCCAAGTAGTTGGAAGCATGATCACCACCTACTTACCACAGGATGCTTTTCTCATTTGGAAATGGCATTCTGGTCCTAGGATACATTACATTTTTTCCAGTCATCCAGTTTCAGTTTTTTTTTTTTTATAGCTGCAGCACACATTTACTTGGGAGGGTGAAATGACTCAGCAGGTCTGAAGCAGATCTCAAAGACAATCACAGGATTTGCTTTCTATTGGTAGATTTGAGATCACTCTCCTGATTGGCTCCTGTGTGAGAGGCATTGCCGACTCCCACATTTCCCAAGATTAATCTTACTTAGAAGAAGCAGGAAATATTAGTTAGAATGATAGAGGGGAGAGGAACAGATAGAAATTACAGATAAGCTTCAAAATTGCCTATATTTAAATCCGTGGGGCCTAGGGTATTTAAAGAAATGTCAAGCAAACCCCCTCCCCAGTACTGCATAGTGCAGACCATCTCAGACACCTGAACTCAGGCCCATAGTCTAAATATCCTCTCTATGCAGACTTGCTGGGTAAATGGGCTCTAACAGGTTAATATTCCAGATCCAATTGTAAAGCACATACTCCTCATTCAGAGTCAAAAAGAGCTAATAAACTTGTCAGCAGAGCAATATATTACCAGTCTGTCTCTGGCTATATTTGGGGTCTCATTTGCTCATGAGTATGATCAAAACCCTATTGTACATTGGCCCCGACAAAGCAGAGTGATCCTCACATTCACAAGAGACAGAGCCCTTGGAAATTCGCAAAGTCAGAGATTGTTTGATTCCCAACTTTACAGCCCTGAGTCACCTAATCCTGTCAAATGTGGAGCAAGCAGATCCTGCTTCTGTATATACTGCTTGTCTTTAATATGTGGCCTCCCTCTGTTAGTTTGAATTCACTTCATGTGTTCCTTTCTGGCAGAGCCTAGAGGAAACCTGTCCTTTTCTTCTTCTGAAGTTACTTATTCCCTTTTGGATATGGCATCCATGTGTCAGGCTTGAAGTGATGCTCTATGGGCAAGGCAGATAGTTTTCTTGAGGCTTTCGTTTCCGGCACAGACTAGCGACATCCTCTTTCCTCTACCTTGGGAGAGTTATTGTGGCCATGCCTATGGTACTGTACATTCTTTCGTGATCTTCAGAGTCAATGAAAATATCAATTACTAATATTTGTAGACATTAACCTACCTATCACCCAAGAAAATAAAATATGGATCATATAGTATTGCACAGGAAAATAATTATTACCATCCTCTTGCTATATACATTCTCACAGGCTCAACTTTGCATTCTTGTTTTGTTTTATCACTGTGTTCTGGCATGCAGAATCACTTGTACATAATCTTTCCTTACTTGTTAGTCCAATCCAATATATGACATCAGACATGTCATGAGCCTGGATGGAAATCAAATAATTATTGCTGATTTCAGAGAGGTATTTAGTACTTCCCTGGAAAATAATAAACACACCAGATTCCCATTTTTCTTTAATTGCAGTATGCATTGAATATTTGTGGATCTTATCTTGATTCTCTACCCACAGCTCTGATTTCCTATGTCCTATAGTAAAGTTGAGACTGGAAAATTAAGGTACATTGGAATCCTCAACCACACCTGATTCTCTCGATATTTCTGCCATCTCTTCGACACAAATATGTGGGGATCTCAGGTATTGATTTGCAGAAGATATTAAAATTCAGAGTATAATACCCACAAGACTCTCTGGCTCTATAGTAACACCCACCCCACACATCATTGTGTTTTTTCCCACCACTTGCCTGAAGTAACATCTCTGATTAGGGCCAAGTGATGCACAGATTATGTTAGTTTATCCCAGTCATTAGGACTTAGTTAATATCTGTATGACCTTGGCAGAAGGAAAGAAATTGTTTTCATATGAGTCGGTCATTTGAAAGTTCATCACTATTATCCCTTTTAGGGTATGTCGCTTCTGAGTGTGGGAAATTGTTTTCTTCCTCATTTAAATCCATTAACACACAGAATAAACTTCCTTCCTATAACATGTTGTCAATCCCAGTGCATCTTCTAAATAGAAGCGGATGGATTTGACTTCTATGATGACAATATGTACGGATTTCAAAAAGAGCTTCTTTCCATCATATTATGCTGTGTAAGTATGTTTTTGAAATGGTCTTTGGAGCTCCACGGTTACACTAGAGCCATATCTTTTTTTATTTTATTTTATTTATTTTTTTATTTTACAACACCATTCAGTTCCACATAATAGCCACAGATTCCCCTGCTCTCCCCCCACTGCCCCCCTTTCCCTCCCCCCAGCCCACCCCCCATTCCCACCTCCTCCAGATCAAGGTCTCCCCCGAGGACAGGATCGACCTGATAGACTCAGTCCAGGCAGGTCCAGTCCCCCCTCCCAGACCGAGCCAAGCGTCTCTGCATAAGTCTCAGGATTCAAACAGCCAACTCATGCAACGAGCCCAGGACCAGGCTCCACCACCCAGATGCCTCCCAAACAGATCAAGCCAATCGACTGTCTCACCCATTCAGAGGGCCTGATCCAGTTGGGGGCCCCTCAGCCTGTGGTTCATAGTTCACGTGCGTCCATTCATTTGGTTATTTGTCCCTGTGCTTTATCCAACCTTGGCTTCAACAATTCTCGCTCATATAAACCCTCCTCTTTCTCACTAATTAGACTCCCAGCGCTCCACGAGGGGCCCAGCTGTGGATGTCAGCATTGTTTGTAATAGCCAAAACCTGGAAACAACCTAGATATCCTTCAACTGAAGAATGCATAAATAAATTGTGGCACATATACACAATGGAATACTACTTAGCAGAGAAAAACAATGACATCATGAGGTTTGCAGGCAAATGGATGGATCTAGAAAAAAATCATCCTGAGTGAGGTAACCCAGACTCAGAAAGACAAATATGGTATGTACTTACTCGTAGGAAGATGCTAGATGTGGAATAAAGACATATCTTTCAACATAATGTCAAAGAAATTGCAAATTGCTGCTACAAGAGTGAGAAAACTCTGATACTTCTTCATAGTATAAGGAATTAAGTTTTCATAATATCTCTCTACATATTCTATGATGTATTTCAATTATTTTAAAAAATTTATATAAATTGTATATATGTATATGAATGAATTTACTCATGCATATATACATATACATATACACAGATACATATGCATTTTTTACATTATCTTTACACAGTTTATAATTCTTTTCATACATACATTTAGATTATTTCACATATCTTTTTGCACCTTCAATTTAATATCTGCACTACAAAGTATCAAAATAAACACCTCTATTTACTAATGTTATTTTACCTAATTGTCCATCTACAAATGTATACATAACAAACTCACCCTGTATACAGAATGTGGTGATTTAGTGTATCCATTTTAGCATTTTTTTCTTTTGGATTTTTGAGATAGGGTTTCTCTGTGTACTTTTCTTCCTGTCCTGATCTCACTCTCTAGACCAGGCTTGCATAGAACTCATAGAGACCTGCCTGCCTTTGCCTCCAGAGTGCTGGGACTAAAGGCATGTTTCACAACTGCCTGGCACCTTAAAAAGGCTTTACCATTTGAGCAGTTGTGAAATTGTGTAATACTAATGTAAAACATGCTTTTTTATGACAGTAACAGTCAATGTTGTCCGTGAGTGTAAGGATAAATAGTTATAAGACATTATGAAATTATAGGCTTTCAGTAAAGTTACCGATGGATGTTCTCTTTCTGGGCCTACTATATACATGGCCATGTGGAAGATGCTGGTTTATTATATTGGGCAGAGTCAATGATAAATATCTGCATTTCTGAAAAAAAAATTAGTGTGAGAACTCAATATATATCTTTGGTTCCCAAAATAATGGGGCAATTTGAACATCTAAATTTTAGTCAAATTTATGACATTTTTGAAACGGCTGGTAAAACCATCGACTTTACCTTGTTGATTTGTAATCCTGTTAGCTGCAATTTTGCCTTCATAAAGAAGGATTATTATAAATGGGCAAAATAGGTCTAACTATTGCTTAAGGGATTGTTTCTAATATCCTAATATTGTAAAAAAAAATGGGTAAGGTACCTCCTTTATAAACAAAAAATGGTCCAGCATTATTTAACCAAATACTCTGGTTTTATATACTGGAGAATCCACATAATTTTTCTGGTATGATGTGTGTGTGTGTGTGTGTGTGTGTGTGTGTGTGTGTGTGTGTGTGTTACAAAAGAACAACAGAGACACTGGTATCGATATATTTTTAAACACACAGTAAACAGTCTAGGCTGTAGCTGGAGTTTTCTCCAGTCTGCCTGGTCCACAGTCAGGACAAATGTCTCTCACACACCAGGCCCACAGCCACTCAGACCCAATGGAGTAAACACAGAGACTTATATTGCTTACAAACAGTATGGACATGGTTGGCTTCTTGCTAACTGTTCTTATAGCTTAAATTAATTCATTTCCATAAATCTATCCCTTGCTACCTGGCTCCTGGATTACCAGCATGTTCACATGCTGGTTGTCATGGCAGAGGCTGGCAGTGTATCTTTCTGCCTTGCTGTTCTCTCAAATCTCTTCTCTGTTAGTCCCACCTATACTTCCTGCCTGGCCACTGGACAATCAGTGTTTTATTTATTGACCAATCAGAGCACACATTTGCCATACAGACCATCCTACAACACTAGGTATTTTTTTTCTGTCTGGATCTCTCTTTAATAATTAAATGTATTGTTTTTGATCTCATGAGACAGATCCTGACCTACTATGACAGGTGCAGTTTTACAGGACTCAAGTTATTCTATGTTTTGGCGCATGACATTTGTTGTTTTCACATCACCCTACGTGGACCTCTGAGAGACCAACTTAATGGCTTAGATATCAAGAGCTCTGACTACTGCTGCAACCCATGCAAATGTAACTGTGCAATCACTTATAGGGACTTACAGTAAACAATATAATTGCTCAGAATATAAATATATGTATATATTTTTCATAAAATAAATTAATCTTAATATATTTCTTTATCATTAAGACACTGTGAGATATTATATTACTATTGGCACTATTTTGAAGAAAGCTTGAAGTCAACATTTTTTTCTTCAACCATAATAGCTTTTTGTAGAGCACTCTAATAGATATAAATATATTATGTATTATTATTATTTAACTGCATGTAAAATTATGATTATAAATTATAATTATGCGACAATATATGTAATTATATATCATAATTAAAATTATACTACATAAGAAAACACACATAAGTTTCTGACAAAAACAGATCACACAGAGTGCAGCCAGATGCATTTCACACCTCTCAGTCACAATCAGCAAAGTCGAGATAGGCATAAATACTTTCTTGTAAATAGATAGGATCTAGGCCAATCAGCTAGAAGTTCACTCAGCATATCTATTATTTATCTTATCACTATTTACCATGTGAGAGAAAACAAAAAGTGCAATAACCCCAGTGGAAGAATATTAATTGAGAAGGAAAAAGAGAGATTGTGCAATAAGCACTAGAAGTAAATTGTGTGGAAAAGGTGGCAAGGCTTGGGGGGAATCTGCTGTTGTTGGTCCCCTGAGCATGTGCTTGTGGCCTTATGTTTCTATGTCCACATGCACACAATTTACTTGATCAAGCTGCAAACATATTCCATGTTCATCTAGCACAGGGATCACATAGGATGCAAGGATCTGGGATGACTAAGCATTCAACATGACTGATGGACATTACGTGCATGGTTATTTAGTTAGGGTGTGGCTAGCAATTGTTACATTCCTACTACACTTGTAGATATAGGAAAACATAGGGGGTAAGGGTGGCAGATAAATGGAAACATGTGTTCTTTGCAACCCAGAATTGCTTCCAGCTGACTTGTTGGGCATTAAATAATTTTGGGGGTAGGGAAGGGGTCTTTTCAAGAGGTGGCTAAACAATCAAAAGTAGTTGAATATTTTCTTCTGTTTTGGGACCTGTGAAATTGACAAGTTGCTGCAGAGGCAGATGAAGAAGTTCAGAAATAAATTTATCTTGCTGGGTTCCCCAGGAAGAGGGAGGTACATCCTGTGACCTGTAAAGTTTGAATGATAGTTATCCGACAGGGATCTCAACTGATCATGTGTATCTAATCTGGCTGTCGAGCTTGGAAGAAGTTTCAAGTTTATCAAGAATAAAATATCAAACATATTATGAAGCAACCAAAAGGAATTTAAAATCTTGAGCTGTGAGCCATGATCTTATAATGTCTAGCACTCTGCTGCTATCAGAATTTTATTGGTTAGGGAGAGAGAGAGAGAGAGAGAGAGAGAGAGAGAGAGAGAGAGAGAGAGAGAGAGAGAGAGAGAGAGAGAGAATGGAGAATGTAGCTAGAGTTTTCCTGGCCCAAGGTCAGGACGAATCTTTCTTACCCGCCATTCCTACAGCGGCTCAAAACTAACCAAGTAAACACACAAAGACTCATATTGCATATTAACGATATGGCCGTATCAGGTTTCTTGATATCTGTTCTTATATCTTAAATTATCCCATTTCTATTACTTTATAATGTGCCATGTGGTTTGTGGCTTACTGGTATCTTAAAATATGCAGCCTTCCTGTTCCCAGAATTCTCTTCTCTGCTCATCCTGCCTATACTTACTGCCTGGCTACTGGCCATTCAGCATTTTATTATACAGAACAATATCCACAGCAGGAGAAGAAGAGTGAGAGAAAGTAATGTGTATCACACTTTATTTTTTTCCATTATCAATTACGATTTTTTATTATTCCTGAGAAAAACCTTAAGGCACCTGTTTCCTTTATTACCTTAGTATCAAGGAGACACAGGTGATAATTGATTGAGGGCATTTAACAATGATAGATTGTTATGCTAAAGTTTGTTTTTACAGAGTGAAGACACTTTTGACATTGAGATATTTATACCTCTGGTCTATTAGGGTTTCTTACCAGAATATTTTGGATATATTTTGATATTTCTTGTGTCTCCAGATCTATGACTGATATTGGTCTTGTAACAATTAGCTGGGTAGTTAATTAGAAATTTGAATATTCTATTAGAGTCAACAGAGGGAAACTGGTGAAGCAGAATATGTCAGTAGGGACAGGAGACCTTTAGTGTAAAAGAGTGAGGTTTGCTGGACTGGTGGGTAAAGAAGCACCTGATGCCCAAAGTGGATAAAAGGTTGGGCATGGATTATCACATGGTTGGTGTAAGGAGTAGACTCCAAAATTCCAGAGGAGACAGCAGAGGTGATAGAATAGAGGAGTGAGGAGGTGATCAGGGAGGGGTAAAAGTTTGGATCAGAGGCCAGGGGTTAGAGCTAGTCATCCATACAGGAGTTCAAATGGTGAGACTGAAAGTGCTTCCTTGGGAAGTGTCCAGAGCCTGAAAAGAGATATAAACAATAATTTCACCAAGTCAGGGTGAATTTCCAATGGCATTTAATGAGATTGTATTTTAAAGATTATTGGTATACTGTACCTTCCCTGAGGACTTATGATGGTAAGGGATATGAAAATGCCAACGCACATTAATTAAAAGCTTTAAATATGGTCTAGAAAATCTGGCAGATGAACTCCAGACTAATATCAGACTGAAGAAATGCAGGGATCCCAAATCCTAGGGAAGGATGTCTGAGGACACTTAGTAGAAACAAGAAATATCTCTAAACAACTTGAAAATGAGTCCTTGACCATGAGGAGACATTTAATTTGTCTGACTGTGGGTATATAGGTTAAATTGAGCTGCCTGTCAGGCCTTGGAATGTTCCCTGTAACATGGTTGGTGTGAAATCGTGGGCTTCAAAATGTAGAACTGTATTCTGTCTGACAATTTTAATAATAGCCAGTAAAGGACTGTAAGTCCTCATAAGTAGGTGTAGCTGAAGTTATCCTGTACCTTTCCAGAACCCATGGTACATAGAACCAAGAAAACACACTGAGACTTACAGTATTTGCAAAGTATATGGCCTAATGGCTCAGGCCTCTTATTAGCTGTTCTTATAACTTAAATTAACACATTTCTATTAATCTCTAAGGTGCCATGTGGCTCTTGTCTTTCCAGTTTTTTAACAGGTTGCTTCTCACCATGGCTGCTGGCAGCATCTCCCTCACTCACCCTCAACTTCCCAAAATTCTACTCTCTCTTTGTCCCCCCTATACTTCCTGCCTGGCTAATGGCTGATCAGCACTTTATTTATTAACCAATCAGAACAACACACTCAGAGCATACAGAACATCCCTCGGCATTTTGCCTTTCCTTTTGTTCTTCCTTTCAAAAGGAAGGTTTTACTTTGCACATAGTAAAATTACAAATAACAAAACAATCATCAAGCAAGAATTATAGCTAAAAAATCTAGTATATTTTACTTGCCAAGAATATCGAAGATATCCTCTCTATCCTATATTTTTGAGGCTAAGTTTTCATATGTAACTTATCTTTTATCATAACTAAGGAAAAATATACCTATCTAGGCTTCAACTACATCAAAGACCTCAGAAGAATATACTACTACCTGAGAAAGGTGAGGATGATACAAGTACCTTTCAGGAGTCTTGTGAGAATAGACAGAGACAGCTGGTAGCCTGGACAGACATCCAAAGTTCCTTTATACAGATGGGGTATCTTTCTCAACCCACAGGCCTAGAGTCTCTCAGTTATTTCTCTTTGTGTCCTGTAGACACAATTTCCTTGATGAAACAGGAACCTAAACTACCATTTTGCCAAACAAAGTTCAGTGGTCACCTTCCTATGTTTCCTGCATGTTGAGTCACATATTTTATCAATTAGCCCAGGAAAGAACAGTTTCTTGCCCAAATGGATATTTTGCCAAGAAAAAGATAAGCTCCATACGGAGTGTCTTCAATGTCCATCCTCCTCTATGAAGTAATTTGGTGATTCCAGGAACATACATGTCTAACTGTCAAGAATGTCTAAATTCTTAAAAATATTTTAAATGCCATATTGTGTAGGTCTTAGAAGTGTTTGAATATTACCTATCTAACTGAAATTTGTCTATGTATACCAAGAAAACTTAACATGAATATAAGTTTGAGTATCATAGAACACTAATTATTAATTGGTATTTTTAATTATCCAGTACAGTCTAAATGAATTACATAAATAAAATATCTTAAATAAGAGTAGAAATGTATATACAGTATTACAAAATTAAGTTTAATCTTGTATCAATAACTAAAATCTATTGCAATATAAATCATTTTAAAGAAGTTGTTCTTTGAAGTAGATTCAATCATTTACCTGTTCTTCCTATCATATCTATGTCCTATCCCCCATTTTAATTTTTATAAAGAGATTTTATTTAAATCAACCCTTTCTAAATAAAAATATTGCTTTATACCTATCCCCCACCAGAGGGCTCTTTATGGGAAAAAAAGAATCTCTCAACCTCTGTTTTAGCAATATGCTTGGGTTTAGAGAAGGAGTGAGCCATTTTTACGTCCAATGCAAGCTTGGCATATTTGGGAATTTCGGTGCAGGTTCTCGTACTACTTCCTGCTGGATGAGGATGCTCTATTCTTATGGGGATATAAAGAAAATTTTAGGATTATGGAATAGTGCATGAGGTTGTATTGTCTTACAGAAAACATTCTGTAACTCAGTGGGAATAGGTCAAGCCCACATGCGTGGAACCCACCATAGAGTACTTCAAGCCTGCATGTTGCAGGATCTCAACACCCACATGAGACCTGTTTCCTGCTCCTGTTAGAATTGGTTAATTTCAGATTTCAGGTGGAAACTCGAGCCATTGGGTGCCACTTGTAGCTGAAGTTATCCTATTGATGCCCAGCTCCCGCTGTACTCACACACAAGAAAAGACACCAATATTAATATTATTTACAAACCCTTTGGCCTAATGGCTCAGGCTTCTTGTTAGCTGTTCTTATATCTAAAATGAACCGATTTCCATTAATCTATAAGTTGCTATGTGCCTCTTGGCTTAACAGTTTTATTACATGTTGTTTCTCAACATGGATTCTGGCAGCATCTCCCTCACTCAGCCTTTCACTTCCACAAATTCTCCTCTCTCTTTGTCCTGCCTATACTTCCTGCCTGGCTACTGGGAAATCAGTCCTTGTTTTATTAACCAATCAGAGCAAGACATTCAGAGCATACAGGACATCCCACAGCAGTTGGGCTGTAGGTTTCCTTCTATTAACTGAAACAGAACAAGAGTATTCACATGAAAGAGATGTTGTAGGTATGACAGAATTGGCCTAGTAACAGGAGATGACTGTGAGGATATGGGTTGAACTATATGTATTGCCTGTGGTGAAGGACATGAGTCTGGGCTCTAGACTGCCCACTGTCATAGATGTTAGGTTGATATAGTTATTTCCCTTACAGATGACAGAGCTGTCAGTCTGATGAGATTGGCAGTGAATAATTCCTATTACATTTGGGAAATAGGATACTTTTTTCTTGACCAATATTTGCCCTGAGTTAGATATAAAATGTCCTTTGTCTGTGAGAAGCCCATGCTTTTTCCAGATATGAGTGTGGGATCAGAGGATATGCAAAGTATATTTGGAAGCTGGTGTTGTTGTTACATGCCTTTAATACCAGCACTTTGAAGTCAGGCCCAGGCAGATGTCTGCGAGTTTAAAGTTATTGGGGTCTACAGAGTGAGATTCAGGATAGGCAGCAAACTTACACAGAGTTAGCTGTCTTGCAATACAAAAATAAAAAGCATATTTGGAGTATGTATATCTTTTAGGAATTGGCCCTGCGCCAAATGGAAGGTATAGGTGAGAGACATTAGGGAGGTGTAATGCAGATTCCTGAAGCAGAGACTATTGCAATTTATGGAAAGGATTAATAATGGGGTGAATGAGGAATTAATGCAGGTTCTCTGAGCTGCATCATAAAAGGAGTGACCCAGGAGATTAAAAAGATCAAACACAGGATTTCAAGGAGTCAGCTATTTCTTGAAAGGTAAGAATATCCTCTTTTGTAGAGCATCCTACAAAGGACTGAATTAGATGCTTCTATGTGAAGTTATATCCTAGTCTGATATTGTAAAGTTTACACCCAAATAGATCATCTTAGGAGTGGAGAGCTCGATTTTGGAACTTGAGACTCCTTAACTCCAACTCTACAAAAAATGTAGAAGAGGAGATGGGTTAGATTGAATAACTTACACATATGGGTCACAGAGGAGAATGTAATCTACTAATTGTAAAATGTAAAGGCAATGAGGGAGAAAGAGAGCAACCCAGAAGCTGGCGAATGATAAAAAAGTTGTGGGAGTTCCATGAATCTGTGTGTCAAGACAGTCCAAGGTAGCTACATGTATAGTTAAGTGTCATCATCTGTCCAGGATAAGGAAAAGATATTTTGAGACAGAGGGCTGAGAGGTATTGGAAAGAAGGTATCTTTGAGATCTAGAACTGAGTAGTGTGTTTCTAAATGTGTGTGGATTCTAAAGGGATATTGTAAAGAATTGAGTAAAGTCCAGGCAACAGGATTGAGAGGACCCCTGAAGATCAACAACAGTTGAAACTACAAATTTGAAAGTTTTATTAGACTCAGACAGAAACTGATGAAGCAGAATATGTCAGTAGGTACGAGAAAACCTGAAGACAGAATCAAGAAGAAGAAAAAAAATAAATGGTATTCCCAATCCAGAGAGATTGAGTACAGTAGTGGGGTAAAATCTCATTTTCCTGGAAGTAGTGACAAGGCATTAATTCTGATGTCCTGTGGCACTTAAACAACCTGTTTGTTTCACTGTGTATGATGAAAAATTTCTCTTTATGATGGCAGGATAAAAGGTTTCTGGGAGGAGAGATGTATTCAGTGGTGGAAGTCCTCAAGCTTATATGCTGGGTGTTAAAAGAATTACCTTGATGGGTACCTACCATTTAGAGGAAAGTGATGAGTGTTGTTGGCCTGCAGGGGAAAGAAGCCTTGATCCCCAATGTAGATTGGAGTTGTGCATGGATTATCACATGGCTGAATTAAGGAGTGTCATCAAAATTCCACAGCAGACAGCTGATGTGATAGGGTAGAGGAGTGATAAGGTGATCAGGGGAAGGTGATGATTTGGATAGGAGGCAAGCATTTAAAGCTGGCCTCCCATACATGTGTTCACATGGTGTAATCCAGCTACATGAAGTTTACATAATCACATACCATAGGGTAACTTAGTAGGCAAGGCCCTGGGAAGACTAAACTATCTTCCTGACTGATGGAGACAGGATGCCCAGTCATGTAGATTCGGGGTGGCTTGGGTTCATAACACTACAAGACACCATCAGCTTGTTTTCTACTGTTAGTTGCAGGCAGAACCCAGTGTGAATATATTCTATCCTGTGTTCCTTTTCAGTTTCCCTGTCCATTTTAGAACACACAGAGAGGAGGGAGACAGAGATGAGTCACAGCTCTGATGGAGATCTTCAAATTCATTGCTGTCATTTACTCTCCCTTCTACTTTAGACAGCTCTCTCCTTATTGGTTCCTGGTCTATGTATATTTGAGTATGAGTCAGACAGATGGAATAAAAAGGCTCGCAGTCCCCAGTTTCAGTAGCCAGGATCCTGGCTAAATTCCAGCTTGTAGCTGGACTTTGCCAAAGCCTGACTGTAAACAACACAGGAGGAAAATAACTATTCCAGAGAACTGCAGCAGACAGAGGCAATAGAAACATAGGATAGGCAGGGAGTGGGTGGGATTTTCCACACTTCTGCTCTGAGTCACCTGCATCTGCTCTGCCGGGTATGTGATCCTTACTCTGAATCTAAGGCTTCAGCTTTAATATTTGTGATCACTACCTCAGATATGAATCCTCCACTATCTGCAAAGATGATTTACATTGGGAAAAAAATACCTGACAGAAACCAGGGATGTATTGATCATATGCTCCCTCAGAGGAGCCATAAGAAAATGACTGTGTCAGTGACAATTCTCACTTAGCCACCTGGGACTCTATGAAATTTTCAAGTGTCAGATTCCACAAATAACTGCATTTGTGGAATCTAAAATTGTATATCGGAAACTGTTACCTGAAAGGTACAATTTGCAGCCCAGAATCACAGTAAGCCATCAGCCCGTGGAAAGTGAGGCTGTTGGGTAAATAGCCAGGAACCAGGGACAAGTACCTGGGTATGTGATAAAACTCTAATTACCACAGGATGCTTTCTCTTTTCAGAATTGCATTCTGGGCAGTCTAGCATTCACTACATCATTTCCTGTCATCCACTTTCAGTTTTGTTGTTTCGGCTGTAATGCACATTGGGTTGGGAGGGTGAAATGAATCAGCAGCTCTGAAGCCGATCTCAAATTGTAACACAGGATTTTGCTTTCCATTGGTGAAATTGAGTTCACCCTCCATATTGTTTCCTGTGGGTTGGGCCATGTCCCACCCCCTCATTTGTCCAGAGGTTTCTCGAGTAGAACCTGCAGGAAGTATTATTTAGAATGATAAGGATGAGTGAATCAGATAGAATATACAGGATTGCTTTGAGAATGCCTGTCTCCTAATCCATCCAGCACACTGTCTCTGCCCTAGGGTATTTAAAGTTGTGCAGAAAAGACCTCACCTCTGTTCAGACAAGTGTAGCCCATCTCAGATTCCTGCCCTCAGGTCCATGGTCCAATCATCCTTCTAAGTAGACTTGCTAGGTAAAGACTAAAGTAGCTCTATCAGGTTTCTGCTACAAACAAAATTTGAAAGCACACACTCCTCCATCAGAGGAAATGGGAACAAATAAAATTTTTAGCAGAGCATGTTCTCACCAATAAGCCTCTTGTTGTATTAAGGGTCTCAGTTTCTCATGGATATAATTATAATCCCAATTTCCATTGGCACAGACAATGCAGCTTATTCCTTACATAGAAGGGGAGACAGACTCCATGGAAATCAGCAAAGTCAAAGATTGTATGTTTCCTATGATTACAGATCTGAGTCACATGATCCTGTCAAATGTGCAGCAAGCAGATGCCTGCTTCTGCAGCTACAGCTTCTTTTTAAAATGTGGGCTCACTGTCTCCATTTGAATTTACTTCAGTTTTTTGTATCTGGCTGAGACTTGGGGAGTCCTGCTCTTTCCTTCTTCTGGAGCCACTGCTTAACTTAAGGATATGGCATCCCTGTATCTGTATTGAAGTGCTGCTCTAGAAGCAAGGGAGTTAATTCTCTTGAGGTTTTAGTATCTGGCAGAGAGTAGTGAAATCCTGCTCTTTCTTCTAACCTGGGAGATTTATTGTGGAAATGGCTATAGCATTTTAGTTTTATTCAGAAAACTTAGAGTCATTGAAAATGTGGAGCATTAACATCTACAAACATTTCTCTATCTGTCACCAAGTGCAAAATGTATGGAAATAAAGCATATCACAGGAAACTTATTTCTTATCAACCTGTTGCCATGTAGGTAATCATATGTTCAAATTTGCATTCTTGGTTTGCATTATCACTGTGTTCTGGCATACAGAGTATCATGTAGGTGATTTTTCCTACTTCTCAGCCCATTCCTATGTATGAAACCAAACAGGTCATTGGCTTTGTTGGAAATCAATTATTTATTGATAATGACAGAGACATATTCAATACTTCCCTTGATAACGATAAACACCAATGATTGATTTTTGTTGAATATTTCTTTTAGTGTGCTTTGAAACAGTGCAGAACTTATCTCCCCTCAGACTCTGAATGCCTATGTTTGATAGTAAATTTAATACTGGAAAACTATGGTATGTTGGAATCAGCAGCAACCTCTGAATCTTTTGGAAGCATTCTGCCATCTTTTCATTACAAATATCTGTGATTCTCAGGTAGAGATGAACACATTAAAGATCAGAACATGGTGCTTTTAAGTGTCTCAGGCCCTTTAGAAAACCCTTGTCTGTAATCATTGTGTTGTTTCCCAATTATTCCCTGAAGTAATATCTCTTATTGGGCCAAGTGATGCATATATATTTGAGTACATCAATGTTATTAGGACTCTATTTATTTTTATATGACTCTGGCAGAAGAAATAAACTATTTATGTAAAATCTGTCACCATTCTGGTCTCAGGTTCCTGGCCCTTTTCAAACCCATGCTCCTTTTTAATTTTTATTTCATAAATTTTGATCAAGTATAACATATATTAGTCATCTATTACATTCAATATGAGGCAGAACCTACATTCATTTTAATGACTTTAATTTTTTAAACCTGCCTTAAAATTTTTGGTCAAACATATAGTATCACCAATATTCATGTTAATTTTTTTCTTATTTTTATGCTTCTTTTAGCACACATATTATAAAATCTATTCAAAATTAAAGAAATAGACAAAAACAATCATTAAATATGGAAAATATTGTGAAAACAATGTAATCAGTGTTCATTGGTTATTGAACCCCTATATACTCAGTACAGGTTTATGTTGATCATACATGTAATTAAGTATGGAGGGATATGAGTTGGAGTGAGTAGAGACACAGAGCCTTATTGGGTTGGAGTGTATGGAAAATACTGTGACACAGGAATGCCTAGTTCACATATGTCTGGAAATGTTTGATGATATAACTGCCATGTCCTCTATGAGAATACCATGACATTGGACCTTTGTTAATAATATATGGCAGTTATTTGTCCCGAGGCTCAACAGGTATATTAAAGAATAACAAATCAACAAAGGTACAAAAATGTACATCCTCCTATGGCCTCAGTGTGTACTGACATACAGGTGCACACACAATAATAAAATAACAATTTAAACAATTCACATGCACATAAGCAAGTGCTTATTCAGGTCAGACATTTTGTGTCATAAGACACTCTGATGTACACGATCATTTAAAATACCTTAAGAAATGTGACAGGATGTTTTATTTTCATGGTGACAACATCTCTCCATTCATTTATTTTTATTAAATAAAAGGTTTGATTTTTCTGGTGCTCATCCTTACCTACAAATTTCTGATAAGCCTGTGGAGGTGGCTTCCCACCAACTCCACAGTTCCCCAGCATTTTATTGAGTAAGTGCAGCGGGACATATTAGGATTAGAAGGATTTAGATTGTGGAGATAAACAGATCGAAAATACTGGATAGCCTTGAAAGGACCTGGAACCTATCTCAATGCGCCCTGACACTGTCTGTCCTAGGGTATTTATAGAAATTTGGAGCAAAAGACAACCCCCCCAGCACAGCCAAATGCAGACCAGCTCAGACACCAGCACTCAGGTCTGTGGACCAATCATCCTCTCTATGCAGACCTGAGAAATGTGCAATCAACTTTTGGGAGTCTTGCCAGAGTAGACAGAAACAGCTGGCAGCCTGAACAATCCTTCAACATTCTCCATAAAGTCAGGGCATCAGTCTTGAGCCCACAGGTCTAAATTCTCTCAGTTATTTCTCTCTGTGTCCTATAGAATCTGGCAGTTACCTCTGTGAAGTGGGAACCTCAAGGACCATTTTGCCAAGCTATTTTCTATGATGACATTTATTAGTAATATGCTTGTGTTTAGAGAAGGATTGAGCCAATTCTTTCTCCAAATCCAGCTTGGTATATTTAGGAATTTGTGTATAGGTTCTCATACTACTTTCTGCTAGATGAGGGCACTGTATTCTCATGAGGACCCAAAGAAAATTTTAGGATTGTGGAATAGTTGGTGAGGCTGTATTGTCTGAGCCAATAGTCTTGAAAATATTCTGGATGTTGAATTATTTATGCCCTCATGTCATTGGAGACCTTTCAGGGGGTCTTGGAAGGTCAACATGATGTATTTTAATCTGGAACAAATCCATAGCCTCTTGCTTTCTGTGGAAACAAAAGCAGAGTCTTTTTTTGAATGCAATCGTTAGATCCAAATGTTGAAGTCAGAATACCTTTAAAATATACATATTAGTTTAACTCAGCAGCCTTTACAAAGAAATGACTGTCTGCAGTTAAAATGTTCAAAGACAGCACAGTACAGATTATCTGTATAATAACTATCCTTACGTGGGTAAATTTTTATATTACTTTTACTTTCTCTTTAAATATTTTATTCGTTAAAACTATCTATTTCTTTACATAACGGCATATATTCATTGTTGTCTCTTTTAAGCCTATATACACTTTTACACACATTGTAAATTGTTTCATTTGAATCTGTCTTATTGTGAACCTCCTGATTCAAATTGCAACTTTACTAAGCCTGAAACAGCAACTGTGGCTTTAGAGAAGCCAGGATCACAGCCAGACTTTGGGAGGCAGTGGGTCTATTCCTCTGTCAAAGCTGCATGTAGCTCAAAAACATTTTTTTGTATGTACAATCAAAGGCTAAATCCACCATACTGTGTAATGTGCCTCCTTTAGATATCTCATTTTTTTTATTTTACAATACTATTCAGTTCTACATAACAACCATAGATTCCCTTGTTCTCCCCCTTCCTGCCCCCCTTCCCTTCCCCCCAGCCCACCCCCCCATTCCTACCAGCTCCAGATCAAGGCCACCCCTGAGGACTGAGATCGACCTGATAGACTCAGTCCAGGCAGGTCCTGTCCCCTCCTCCGAGACTGAGCCAAGCATCAATGTATAAGTCCCAGGTTTCAAAAAGCTATCTCATGCCATGAGCCCAGGACCTGGTACCACTGCCTAGATGCCTCCCAAACTGATCAAGCCAATCAACTGTCTCACCTTTTCAGAGGGCCTGATCCAGTTGGGGGGCCCCTCAGCCTTTGGTTCATAGTTCATGTGCTTCCATTCATTTGGCTATTTGTCCCTGTGCATTATGCAACCTTGGTTTCAATCATTCTCGCTCATATAAACCCTCCTCTTTCTCTCTAATTAGACACCCAGCGCTCCACCCAGGGGCCTAGCTGTGGATATCTGCATCCAGATTCCTCAGTCCTTGGATGGTGTTTCTAGCCCAACTATTAGGGTGTCTGGCCCTCGCATCACGCGGGAGATCCCACCTGGATCAAGAACAGAGAGGGAGAACAATGAATAGGAGACCATGGTAAATGAAGACCACATGAGAAAAGGAAGAAACAAAGTGCTAAAGAGGCCCACAGAAATCCACAAAGATACCCCCACAAAAGACTGCTGGCAATGGTGAGAGACAGCCGGGACTGACCTACTCTGGTGATGGGATGGCCAATCACCCTAATAGTTGGTCTAGATATCTCATTCTTGCCATACTACATCAAGCCCACACACCACAAACCTTCCATAGAGTAGGTCTAGCCCCCAGGCTACAGGTAACTTGAAATAGACAACTAGGAAGCTGTTTTTTGTTCCATATTGGAATCTTCTTTCCCACCTTCTAGGTGCAAACTCTGGCCTCATGTTCTGGCACCATTTGTATCTTGAGTTTTCCTGTGTATTCCTGGCTCCTTCAGATGCTCAGCACCAAGTAAACACAGAGATTTATAAACTCTATGATCATGGGAAATTTCTTGATATCTAGTTCTTTTTTATTATTTTATAATTTTATTTAATTTTACATATCAGCCATGGATTCCCCTGTCCTCCATCCTCCTTCCTACCCCCCAACCCCGGCGTGCAACCCCCAGCCCATGCCCCATTCCAATCTATCCAGAACAAGGACTCCCCTGGAGATGAATTCAGCTCAACCTGGTATTTCAGTCCATGAAGGTCCAGTCCCCTCCTCCCAGGCTGAGCAAAGTGTCCTTGCATAGGCCCCATGTTCCAAACACCCAACTTATGCACCAAGGACATGTCTAATTACACACAATGGATCTCAGAATAAAAATATTCTGAGTCCCCCTCTATATGTGAAGGGTGGGGCCACACTTCCTCTAAGGTTTCAGTGCAGGAATGAGATGGAGAATGGGCAGGGTTTGACTGAGGAAGAAGGTTTGAAATATGAAGGGTTGGGAGGACTGGAAAATAAGTGTGGCATCTACCAGTAACGCTACAGTGAGAGAAAGAACTCAGGAAGGATGTAAAGTTTTTAAGATTTCATAAATGAAATGATGGGACAGATTATAGTGGGAGAAGTTAGGTAAGAGTGATGATCCACAGATTAGTTTCTTTGATTTCGCAATAAAGAGCTAAGCTGCGGCTAAAGCACAAATACAAGGTACCATCCCTGAGTGGTGACATCTATGTTTTTTTTTTACAGATATGCTGCACGTGCTAAATTGGGTCCCAGATGATGTCCTAGGGCCCCAAGTGCTAACTTCTCTCTTTCTCTTACATAGCGAAAGAAGGGCTGAATTAGGTCTGGAAGGTTTAATGGGAACCTCTGAAGAACTGTGAGGGGGCAGTTCATAAACAAATCTGAGGACTTGTGAGGCAGAGCAAGGCAGACCTCTCTGAGTTAGAGGCCAGCATAATCTAAGGAAGGAAATACACGACAGTTACCAGGGCTACACAGAGAAAACTGATTTCTAAAAACCAAACCAAACAAAAACAAAACAAACACAAATAAACCCTATTCCTGGGTGTGAGATCTCTCTTCTTATTGGTTTCTAATCTATGTCTATCCGAATAGGAGGTTGTCAGATTGAATAAAATAGTGCACTGAAGTGTTTTCCAGCTAGGTTCCTGACAAAAGTCCAGCTCTTCAAATTAGACATTTGAAGGAGCTGGTAAAGTCATCAACTTTACCTTGTTTTTTTGTAGTTCTGTTAGCTGCAATTTTACCTAAATAAGGCAGGATGAGTATATGTGAACAGAACAGATCTATCAATTGCTTAAGGGACTGTTATTAAAATACTCATAGTGTAACCAATTTTCAGTAGGACCTCTTTTTTAAGAACAACATTGATCTCACATAATTTTACCAAATTCAGTGGTTTTATGTACAAGGACTCGTCAGTATTTCTGTTGTATGATGTGTATGTGGATTACAAAATAACAACAGAGACACTGGTATGTGGTACATTGTTAAGCACACTGTTACATGTCTAGAGATTTTTTTAACTGAATATTTCTTTACAGAACATCTGTATTGTTTTTGACCTAATGAGACAAATCCTAAACTCCTATGATAGTGGCAGTTTAACAGGGCTCAGCCTAGTGTATGTGTTGTCACATATCATTTCTGGTTGGCTTTTCATCCCTGGTTCCCTGAGAGCCTAGCTTTCTGGCTTAGTTATCAGGGAGCCAGGATTGCTGCTGTAGCTCTGGGAAGTTTTTGGGCCATGCAGACAGAGAGGAGCAAACTGCAAACTGCTTATAAACACCATTTAATCTACATGCTTTTCAGTAAATGCTGTCATTAGTATTTTTGTTCTTGGCATTTCAAAAGGGTACAAAAAGAAACGACATCCGTGTGTCTGTCCTGAAGTACTATTTATCTGAGAGTAAGACAAATCATTACAGACTTTAGAATCTGAGAGATACTTGGAGGGTCCTGCTCATTACTCTCGGTTATTCATTTTTTTGGAACTGTTTTCCCTTTGACAGGAACTTGAGGTACATTGAAACCCACTATCAGAGTATATTAAGCAAAGCAAATAGGGAAAAGTTGCATAGGACAATGGAAATAACCTTTGTGTTTATCGTGCAGAGGAATTGGTGGAACCTGCTTTTGTGGGACTTCCCAATGTGGGCATATGAGTCTATGAAGCTATGCCATGCATGTGCCTAGATAGGTTACATGTTCATTCTGCTGGCAAATTATGTGATCACACAGTACATGTATTACTTACTACATAAGGTCCTGTGGTGACTAAACATCTTTCCTGGCTGTAGAAATGTGCATGTTTCAACATGCTGCTGGGTGTGTGGCTAGGAATTATAACAATCTAGAATCATTCTTATAAAAAAAATAAGGGTTTAGGGGATAAAGGTAAATGAGCATGGGGACAGATAGTCTCCCAGAAATGCTTTCATCTTGGGAAGTGTACATTGTTTGACTTTGTGAGTATAGAAGGGGAGATTTTGAGGTAGCTGGGCATTGTGATGCAGCTAATTGTGTTCCACAGTTTATACTCTTAGTACTATTCCATTGCTTCTTGGATTTGCTGTGAGAATCTGACAAGCTGCTGTCCAGGCAGAAGAGAAAGTTTAGAAAAAATTATTGGGAGAGGTCCACATGGGGTCCTACATGGAGCAAGGAATATCCTGGTATCAAAAAACTTTGAATGATACAATTCTGAAGTGAATGTTTTAAACTGTCTCTGTAGTTCCAACCTGACTCTATACATTGGAAGTATTTTTAAACATATTACTGGACAAACAGAGGGAATTTAAAATCTTCATCTGGTTGCCATGATATTATAATTTTTTGTAACTCTGCTATCAGAATTTTATTGGTAGAATGTCAGGCAGTATCCTCTATGAAGCAGGGACCTAAAGGACCATTTTGCCAAAGTTCAGTAGTCACCTTCCTGTGGTTTCTGCATGTCCAGTCATACATTATTTCAATTAGTCCAGGCAATAACAGTTTCTTGCCCAAATGGATATTTTATTTTTTGCCAAGGAGAAGATAAACTGAATATGGAGTGTCTTCAATGCCCATCCTCTTCTCTGAAGTAAATTGTTGACGCCAGCAGGAGGCATGTCTCACTGTACTGAACTTCCAAATTTTTAAAATATTTTAAGTGCCATATTCCTTAGGTCTTTGAAGTGTTTGAAGTTTGCCTACCTAACTGAATTATGTCTATGTATACCTAGAAAACTTAACATGAATATAAGATTGACTATCATAGACTAATTATTAATCTGCAGTTTTTAATTATCCAGTACAGTCTAAATGAAATACATCAACCTAATATCTTAAAGAAGACTAAAAACATATACACACTATAACAGAATTAAGTTTAAACTTGTGTCAATAACTAAAATGTATAGCAATGTAAAACATTTCAAACAAGATGTTTTTAGAAAGTAGATTCAATAACCTACCCTTTCTTCCTATCATATCTTGATCCTGTCCTACATTTTTATTTTTAGAAAGATATTACATTTAAAATCAACCCTTTTTAAATAAACATATTGCTTTTTTATATCCCCACCAGAGGGCTCTTTATGGGATAAATTATATTTCAACCATTGTTTTAGCAATATGCTTGGTTTTAGAGAATGAGTGAACTAATTTCACCTCCAATGCCACCTTGGTATATTTGGGAATTTGGATGTAGCTTCTCAAAATATTTCCTGCTAGATGAGGGTGCTGCATTCTTATGGGGACATAAGACAATTTTAGGATTAAGGGGTAGTCCCTGAGGCTTTATTGTCTTACAGATAATTCTGTGTAACTCAGTGGGAATAGGTCAAGGCCACATGCCTAGAACCCACCATAGAGTAGTTCAAGCCCACATGTTGCAGTATCTCACTACCCACATGAGACATGGTTCCTGCTCCTTTTAGAATTGGTTATTTTCAGGTTTCAGATGAAAACTCAAGCAGTTGTGTGCCATTTGAAGCTGAAGTTATCCTATTTCGGCCCTGTTCCCGCTGCCCTCGACACAAGGAAACACACTGAGACTTATATTATTTAAAAAATGAATGGTCTAATGTCTCAGGATTCTTGTTAGCTGTTCTTATATCTTAAATTAGCCCCTTTCAATTAATCTGTAAGTTGCCATGTGATGTCTGGCTTACCAGAATCATTACATGTTGATTCTCATCATGGCTTCTGGCAGTATCTCCCTCACTCAGCTTTCCATTTCCATGAATTCTCCTCTCTCTTTGTCCTGGCTGTACTTACTGCCTCACTACTGGAAAATCAGTACTTTATTTATTAACCAATCAGAGCAATACACTCAGAGCATACAGAACATTCCACTGCAGGTAGGCTATAGTTTCTGGCTATGAAATGAGAAAGAGCAAGACTATTAAGGTGAATGTGCTGCTATAGATAGGACAGAATTGGCCTAGTGACGGGAGATGACTGTGAGGATGTGGGTTGAAATATTTGTATTGCCTGTGGTGAAAGACATGATTCTGGTATCTAGACTGCCCTGGTCCTAGCTGCCTGGTTGGTACAGTTATTTCCCTTAGAGATGATAGAGCTGTCAATCTGATGAGAGTGACAGTGAATGATACCTTTTACATTAGGGAAATAGGAAGCTTTATCATGACCATTATTTGGCCTGAGTTTTCCTTTTGTTGTGAGAATCCTGTGCTTTTTCCAGATATGAATGTGGGACAGGAAGATATGAACAGTATATGTGAAGCTGGTAGTGGTGGCACATGACATCTCTTTCTGTTACATAGACAGAGAAAGTAAGAGTTGATCAGGGAGGGGTAGTGCGGTGTCCTGAAGCAGATCCAATGGGAACATTTGGAAAGGAATAATAACGGGGTGCATGAGGTGTTCATGCTGGATCCCTGAGCTGTCTCATATACGAGGTGAGTAAGAAGATGAAAAAGATCTTAGCCACTCTGACAGGCTGCTACTCACATCTCCAGTGAGACTACCTGGAAAACGGGACCCAAAAAAAGACACGGAGAAATGGATGAGATCTACATGAACAGCCTGGTCATGAGTGGGAACAATGAAGGGCTGACCCGTTCAGCAGGCCAGGTTATTCGCGGGTCTCGAGGAGGGGACACCTAGAATCAATGGGGGCGAGAGGGAAAGGAGACCAAGCACGTGAAGAAAGACAGAGTCAGTCTGAATTGCATCAAGGTCTCGTTTATTGTTTGGGGCTTGAGGCTTAAATGCAGGGCTTCAGGCAGGGAGGGGGAGCAGGGGTTTCAGGCAGGGAGGGGGAGCAGGGGTAGAGAGGGGAGGAGAATGGAAAATTCTTGAGGTCGCTTTGGTCCCCGGCCTTGGAGGTGGCCAATAAGCACCCGTTCAGGAAGTTTATCTAAAGCACATCTCATGGTCATGGCTAGATCATCTTGTCTTTTTCAACGCCTGCTGGAGCAAGAGAAAACTTATACAAAGTTCAAGACACAGTTTGCCCAGTTGCTCAAGGTTGGTCTCCAACAAAGGGCAACAGTCGAGGGAAAGAGAGTGGGAGATCCTAGCTGGATCAAGAAAAGAGAGGGAGAACAAGAAATAGGAGACCATGGTAAATGAAGACCACATGAAAAGGGGAGGAAGCAGAGAGCTAGGGAGGCCCACAGAGATCCACAAAGATACCCCCGCAAAAGACTGCTGGCAATGGTCGAGAGACGGCAGGAACTGACCTACTCTGGTGATGGGATGGCCAGACACCCAGATAGTTGTGCCATAAACCCCATCCAAGGACTGAGGAATCTGGATGCAGACATCCACGGCTGGGCCCCTGGTGGAGCACTGGGAGTCTAATTAGTGAGAAAGAAGAGGGTTTATATGAGCGAGAATTGTTGAAGCCAAAGTTGGATAAAGCACAGGGACAAATAACCAAATGAATAGAAGCACAGGATCTATTAACCAAAGACTGAGGGGCCCCCAACTGGGTCAGGCCCCCTGAATGGGTGAGACAGTCATGACATGATATGTTTGGGAGGCAGCTGTGAGTTGGTGCCGGGTCCTGGGCTCGTTGCATGATTTGGCTGTTTGAAACCTGGGACTTATGAAGGGATGCTTGGCTCGGTCTGGGAGGGGGGACTGGACCTGCCTGGACTGCATCTAACAGGTCTATCACGGTCCTCGGGGGAGACCTTGATCTGGAGGAGGTGGGAATGGGAGGTGGGCTGGGGGGAGGGGAAGGGGGGTGAGAGGGGTAGAACAGGGGAATCTATGGCTATTATGTTGAACTGAATGGTGTTGTAAAAGAAAAGAAAAAAGAAAAAAAAAGAAGATGAAAAAGATGGAATGCAGAACTACAAGTTGTCATCTATTCCTAGAAAGGAGAGAATATCCTGTTAGGTAGAGCAGCCTGCAAAAGACTGAATTAGATGTTTTCTATCTGAATATATAGCCTAGAATGACGTGGTAATGTTTACACTCAAATAGGTGACCTGAGGAGTGGAATCTGTATTTTGGAACTTGAGTCTCCATAAGTCCAGTTGCACAAAATTTACAAGAAGGGAGGAGTTAGTTTGACTAACTTAAATAATGGGCCACAGAGTAGAATGTTATCTACTTATTGTATTAGTTAAAGCCAATGAGGGAGAAGTAGAGCAAGCCAGAATTTGGAATTGATGAAATAGTTGTGAGATGTCCATGCATCTGTGTGTCTAGACAGTCCATGTTAGCTACATATACAAGTAAGTGTCAGGGTCTGTCCAGGATAAGGAAAAGATATTTTGAGACAGGGGGTTGAGAGGTATAGAAAAGAAGGTATCCTTGAGATCTAGAACTGAGAAATGTGTGGTTTCTGAAGCGAGAGGGTAAAGAATTGTGTAAAGATTAGACATTACAGGATCGAGAGGGCCACAGCAGATTTAATTGGCTGCAGGTATAGTGATATTTTATTTATGCTGAAAAGTAGTGATATATTATTTATGCTTTATTAAATTTTGCTGGAGATCGTGGGGGCGGGGGGGAAGCTAGTGATATTATGTAAACAAAAATTCAGACAACACACACCCTCAATTAGAACACTTATCAGACATGATCTCTGTGTGTTCAAGGCCATAATAAGGTATAGAGCAAAGCATGGTGACATACTCCTTTAAGGCCAGTACCAAATATAAATACATAGACTTCTGTACAGGCATAAAATGTAAAAAAGTGATAGCTGGGCTAATAGAGCCAATTAAAGGGCATAAGTGCAAGGCAATAAAGACATGGGCAAGAGAGCAATTAGCTTGCATTTGGAAGGTGAGGGGTTCTTGAGGTGAGGCTTGCTTGTTACTTTTCCAATTTCTCTGATCTTTTTTTTTTTTTTTTGGTTTTTCGAGACAGGGTTTCTCGGTAGCTTTGTGCCTTTCCTGGATCTCGATCTGTAGACCAGGCTGGCCTCGAACTCACAGAGATCCGCCTGCCTCTGCCTCCCGAGTGCTGGGAATAAAGGCGTGTGCCACCACTGCCTGGCAATTTCTCTGATCTTTAAGTCTTTCACCCCTATATTTGGCATTGTGTTATTTATTTAATGAGACCATTTATAAATTTGTCTACATACAGGTTTAAATCAGGTGGTATATTCTATTAGGGTTCTTAACTCTAAGTTTGGAGGTTTTCAAAGGTGAAGAGTTTGTATGAAGTAGCATTTTTTTCTGAGAATTTCAGGGATGATAGGCTTAAGTCCTCTAAGGCTCCGGAAAGAAAGAGTGTACTGAGTTTAAGTGATGTACCAGGTAGGGAGCTGGAATTGGATAACAATAGATTGATGGTTTCTAGTAATAGAGGGGTTCTGGCTATCCAAGACTATGGGGTCCACATGAGTGATTGATAGGGAAATATCATGTCAGATTTAATGGGCTGAGTGTCCAGGAGTAGCAAGAGGAGAGAAATTGCTGACAAATCTGTGGTAGGGAAATGTGGGCCCAAATGAAATAGGAGCTAGTGCCTTAGCTAAAAATTCCCATTAGGGGCACAGGGCATGTTTGCACAAACAAAACCATGTGTAAAAGATATACCCCTGAAAATCCATTTAAGTCTTGGTGTTTGGTGAGGTGCATAAGGCTGTCCACCTACCCAGACAGCAAGGAGATTGGAATGACAAATAAGACCCCAAAACTCCCTTATGATCCAATAAGTGCTTCCTGTCCCCAAAGAAAGGAAATGGGTCATTCCTATATAATAATGGCTAATCTATGTTTTAGGTATGACATGACTGTTGTTGGGTATCAAACTGTGTATCTTCAATTGTCCATTGCCCAGGGGAGGAGATTGCCTGTACTTTGGTCTTCTAAGGTGGAGAGAGAGAGAGAGAGAGAGAGAGAGAGAGAGAGAGAGAGAGAGAGAGAGAGAGAGAAGAATCATGGAACATGTTTGTATTTTTACTTTATTATCAATCAGGACTTTTATTTTCACCTGAGACAAACCATAAGGACACATGTGATTAATTGCTGAGGCCATTTAACAGTGAGAGATTATATATTATAGTTTTGTTTTTGTAGAGTCCATGCTCTACTTTTGTCTTGAGTTCCAAATACCTCTGGTTATTGTTTCTTACCACCTGGGTATATCTTGATGTTCCTTTCACCACAGGCTCTATGCTCAATGGTGGTCCTGTTACAATTAGCTGAGCAGTTAACTAGAAATTTGAATATTTTATTAGAGTCACCGACTGAATTTGATGAAGCAGAATATGTCGGTAGGGACAGGAGAACTTGAAGACAGTATCAAGAAGAAGAAAAAAATAATTGGTATTCCCAATCCAGAGGCATTGAGTACAGTTGTGGGATAAAACCCCATTTTTCTGGAATTAGTGACAAGGCATTCATTTTGATGTATCTGGAACTTAATAAGTGAACAGGGCCCGGTTTGTTTCCCTTTGAATGATGAAGAATTTCTCTTGGGTAAGGGAAGTTTAAAAGGTTTCAGGCAGGAGAGATGTTTTCAGTGGGGGAAGCCCTCAAGGTAAAAAGAATTACCTTGAAGTTTACCTACCATTTAGAGGAAAGTGATGAGGGTTGCTGGCCTGCAGGTGAAAGAAGGACCTGATCCATAATGTGGACAGGGGGTGGGCATGGATTATCACTTGTCTGAGGTAAGTAGGACCAGCAAAATTCCATAGGAGACAGCAGACATGATAGAGTAGAGGAGTGAGCAGGTGATAAGGGAGAGGTGATGGTTTGTATAGGAGGCCAGCATTTAGAGTTGGTCTCCTATACATGAGTTCAAATGGTGGAATTGACAGGGCCTGTTTGGGAAGTCAACAGAGCCTGAAAATAGCTGGTGACTATAATTTCAACCACTCGGTGTGAAGATGCTCTGGCAGCTTAATAAGAATATTTTTTTTTAAGAAATGTTGATATGCTTTAACTTCCCTGAAGACTTAGGAGGGTAAGTGATATGAAAATACCATGTTATATTAAGAGCTTTAGATGTGATCTGGTAAATCTTGGAGGTGAATTCCAGACAATTACTAGACTCAAGAAAGACCAAGATCCCAAATAGGCAGATGATCTCCCAGAGGGAGATGTCAGTGACTGTTTTAGGCCATTTATTAGTAACTAAAAATGCCGCAACCTAACTTGAAAATGAGTTCAAGACCATGAGCAGATTTGCATTTCATCTGACAGTGGCCATAAGAGTAAAATCAAGCTGCCAGACAGTTCCTCCAAAGGAACCTGTAGCCTATTGTGTGGAGAAGTTTGGTTCAATATTTGGAATTGGGATTTGACTTTGGTAAATTTCGCAGGAGGCATTAATAGTTCTTAGAACTGTAGGTCCCCAGAGGTAGGCTGTAGGTGGGCTTTCATGAACTGAGACAGGTCATGATTATTAGTGTGAAAGAGCTGATGGAGATAGCACAGAATTAGCCTACTGTCAGGAGTTGACTGTGATGATGTGGGCTGCTTTGTATGGATTCCCTGAGATGAAAGTGGCAAGTCTAGGCACTTAAGGGCCAGTCTTCTAGCTACCTTGTCAACCTGATTTATTCTCCAAGAGATGATGGAAATGTTGAATACTTAGACTGACAATGGTTGATTTCTATTGCTTTGGGTGATGGAAGGCTTTGAGCATGGCCATTATTTGGCCTGAGTTAGATATGAATCCTCCCTTTGCTGTAAGGATTCTGTTCTTTTTCCATAAAGTAGCATGGGACAGTATGTTTTTAAAAGCATATTTGGAGACTATATAACATTTAATGATTACCTCAGGTCCAATTAGAAGGAACCCAGGAAGCTACCATCTGAGCATGTTGGTTAGTAATGTGTGAATAATGCCTGTAATTCTAACACCTCGGCATATGACACTAAGTTATAACACACTTTATGTGTCTACTCATGTGAAAAGCAGCTGACATCTGTTCATCATGTATAAGTGGCCTGAGGCAATGTGCCCTCCAGTGTATGTAAAGAATTGGGCAATATAGTTCCTCTAGGTTTCAGTACAGGAAAGAGTTAGAGAATGATTAGGGTTAGGTTGAGGAAGGTGGCTGGAAATATTAAGGGATGGACGAGACTGGAAATTAAAGGTGGCATTTTCCAGTATCACCACCTGGAAAGAAAGAACTGAAGAAGGAGGTGAAGTTTGTAAGACTTTATAAGTTATGAGATGGGACAGGTTACAGTGGGAGAAAAGAGTTGTGAATGACTGAAAATTAGTTTATTTGATTATCAAATAAGGAGCTCAGCAGCTGCTAAAGCACGAATGCATGGTGCCCATCCCTGTGTGGTGAGTTCTAGTTTTTTTTTTTTTATTAGGTGTGCTACAAGTGTAAAAGTGGACACAGATAATGACCTTGGGCACCCAGGGAATAACTCTATCTTTCTGTTACATAGAAGGAAGGGCTGAATTATGTCTGGAAGTTTTAGTGGCAGCATTTTGAAAACCTGCAAGGGGGCAGTTTCTAAATAGATCCTAGGACTATGGAGTAATAGCCAGGCTGACCTTGGTGAGCTAGAGGCCAGCATATTCTAGAGAAGGAAATCCAGGACATGTACCAAAGCAACACAGAGCAACCCAAATTCTAGAAAACAAGCAAACAAACAAACAAAAACAGAAAAAAACAGAAACAAAACTACCACAGAGAGAGCTGTCAGATGTACTTGGCAGCCACGAGTCACAATCAGAAACGGGCAGAGGGGAATGGAGCCTTTCTTGTAGATAGGTATATTTTAAACAAAGCAGCAGAAAACTCGCTCAGCCCACCAGCCAACATCAGCCAGGTTTATACTGTTAGTTGGAGGCAGAGCCCAGAGTAAATTAAATTTCATCCATGGCTCCCCTTTCAGTTTCCATGCTTCTTTAAGAACTCGAGGGGGGATAAATGAGACAGCATCTCTGACAAGATCTCCAAATTCACTGATATCACTTGCTTTCTATTTCTGGATTTCAGATATCACTCTTTATTGGTTCCTAATCTATGTCTATTCAAATAGGAGGCAGACTGATCAAATAAAAATGCCTGCACTGAAGGCTTTTACCAGCCAGGCTCCTGGCTAAATTCCAGCTTGCAGCTGGAATTAGGCAGGACTGGACTGAAAGCAACTCCAGATAAAGAATACTGTCCCAGAGCGCTGCAAATGACCAGGAAATATATACCTAAGATAGGCAGGAATTTGTTAGGTTTTCCCACAATCCTGTTCTGAGTCACCTGCACCTGTTTGCTGTGCAGGAAATCTGCTCCTGTCTCTAAAGCCACTGCTTCAGCTTTAGTATCTGTGATCTCTGCCTCAGTCTTGCATTCTGTATTATCACATTGTTGTCAGAGAAGATTTGTGTTGGAAAACAATACTTGACAAAAAACAGGGATGTATTGATCATATGCTCACTCAGTGGACCCATTAAAACATGACTACGTCAGGGAATATTCTCACAGCCACCTGGGGTTCTGTGAAAATTTCAAGTGTCTAATTCCACATAAAGTGATTTAGGGAAATCTAAAATGGCATATAGGAAACTGTTACCTGAAAGGTACAATTGACAGCCCCAAATCACACTCAGCCATCAGCAGGTGGAAAGCAATGCTTTCAAGTAGATAGACGGCCAAGTAGTTGGAAGGATGATCATGTCCTACTTACCACAGGATGCTTTTCTCATTTGGGAATGGCATTCTGGTCGTAGGATACATTACAGTTTTTTCAAGTCATCCGTTTTCAGTATTGTTTTTTAGCTGCAACACACATTTACTTGGGAGGGTGAAATGACTCAGCAGCTCTGAAGCAGAACTCATAGAGAACCACAGGATTTGCTTTCCATTGGTAGATTTGAGATCACTTTCCTGATTGGTTCCAGTGTGAGGGGCATTGTCAACTCCCACATTTCCCAAGAGTAATCTTACTTAGAAGAAGCAGGAAATATTAGTTAGAAAGATAGGGGGGAGAGGAACAGATAGAAATTACAGATTAGCTTCAAAATTGCCTGGATTTAAATCCATGGGGCCTAGGGTATTTAAAGAGAGATCAAGAGGTGGAGCAAAAACCCCTCCCCAGTACAGCATAGTGTAGACCATTTCAGACACCTGAAGTCAGGCCCATAATCTAAACATCCTCTCTATGCAAACTTGCTGGGTAAATGGGCTCTAACAGGTTAATATTCCAAATCCAATTTTAAAGCACATACTCCTCATTCAGAGGCAAGGAGAGCTAATAAACTTTCAGCAGAGCAATATATTACCAGTCTGTCTCTGGCTACATTTGGCGTCTCATTTGTTCATGAGTATAACCAAAACCCTCTTGTGTATTGGCCCCGACAAAGCAAAGTGATCCTAACATGCACAAGAGACAGAGCCCTTGGAAATTCGCATAGTCAGAGATTGTTTGATTCCCAACTTTACAGCCCCGAGTCACCTAATCCTATCAAATGTGCAGCAAGCAGATCCTACTTCTGCATATACTGCTTGTCTTTAAGATGTGGCCTCCCTCTGTTAGTTTGAATTCACTTCATGTGTTCCTACTTGGCAGAGCCTAGAGGAAACCTGCCCTTTTCTTCTTCTGAAGTTACTTATTTCCTTAAGGATATGGCATCCATGTGTCAGGTTGAAGTGATGCTCTATGGGCAAGGCAGATAGTTTTCTTGAGGCTTTAGTTTCTTACAGAGACTAGCAAAATTCTCTTTCCTCTACCTTGGGAGATTTATTGTGGCGATGCCTATGGTACTGTACATTCTTTGGTGATCTTCAGAGTCAATGAAAATATCAATGAGTAATATTTGTAGACACTACCCTACCTATCACCCAAGAAAATAAAATATGGATCATAAAATATTGCACAGGAAAATTATTGTTATCATCCTCTTGTTATATATATTCTCACAGGCTCAACTTTGAATTCTTATTTTGTTTTATCACTGTGTTCTGGCATGCAGGATCACTTGTACATAATCTTTTCTTACTTGTTAGGCCAATCCAATATATGACACCAGACAGGGCATGAGCCTGGTTGGAAATCAAATATTTATTGCTGATTTCAGAGAGGTATTTAGTACTTCCCTGGAAAATAATAAACCCACCAGATTTCCTTTTTTTGTTTTGTAGTTATTCTTGTATGCCATGAATAAGTGCAGATCATATCTTGTGTCTCCACCCACACCTCTGAATTCCTATGTCCTATAATAAAGTTGAGAATGGAAAAAGTTGGTACATTGGAATCATCAACAACCTCCTATTCTCTTCTGATCTTTCTACCATGTCTTCAACACAAATATGTGGGGATCTCAGGTATTGTTTTGCAGAAGACATTAAACTTCAGAACATAACACACAAAAGATTCTCTGGCTCTAAAGTAAGACCCACCCTCCACATCATTTTGTTGTTTCCCAAATACTGTGTGAAGAACATCTCTGATTAGGGCCAAGTGAGTCACAGATATGTTAGGATATCCCTTTCATTAGGGCTTAGTTAATTTCTATATGAACTTGGCAGAAGGAAAGAAATTGTTTTTATATGAGTCTGTTGTTTGAAAGTTGATCACTATTTTCCCTTTTAGGATATGTATCTTCTAAGTGTGGGAAATTTTTTTCTTCCTCATTTTAATCCACTGACACACAGAATAAACTTCCATCCTATCATATGTACTCAATCCCAGTGAATCTTCAAGTAGCAGAAGATGGATTTGTCTTCTCTGATGACATTAATGTGTAGGGACTTTAAAAAGTACTTCTTTCCATAATTTTATGCAGTGTAAGTATATTTTTGAAATGTCTGTGGAGCCTCATGGTTACACTAAAGTCAAATCATTGGACATAATTTCAAATTAATAACAAAATACTGCCACATGAGTGAGAAAACTCTGAAAATTACTAACAGTATAAGGAATTAAGTTTTCATAATATCTCTCTACATATTCTATGATGCATTTCAATTACTTATAATATTTATATAAATTGTATATGTGTGTATGTATGAGTATATATATACATATACACATATACATATGCTTTTGTACACTACCTTGTCTTAGTTTAGAATTCCATTCATATGTACATTTAGATTATTTCACATATCTTTTTGCTCCTTCAATTTAATATCAGCACTGTAAACTATCAAAATAAACATCTCTTTGTACTAATGTTATTTTACCTAATTGTTCATATACAAATGTATACATAACTAACTCACCCTTTATACAGAATACTGTTATTAGGTGTAGCCATTTTAGCTTTTATTTTTCTTTTGGATTTTTAAGTTAGGGTTTCTCTGCATAGTTATTTTCCTGCCTCTACTTTCTGCCTGGCTACTAACCAATCAACATTTTATTTATACAGAACAACATCCACAGCAGGAGAAGGAGAGGGAGAGAAAGAAATGTGGATCATGCGTTATTTCTTTTAATATTATCAATTAGGCATTTTTATATTCTCCTGAGACAAACCTTAAGGTACCTATTTACTTTATTATTTTAATATTGAGGAGACATAGGTGATAACTTTCTGAGGGCATTTAACAATGATAGATTGTTATATTAAAGTTTGTTTTTTACAAAGTGAAGACCCTATTGACAATGACATATTTATACATCTGGTCTACTAGGGTTTCTTACCAGTATATTTTGAGTATGTTTTTTTATTTCTTGTGCCTCCGGATCTATGGCTGATGTTGGTGTTGTAACAATTAGCTGTGCAGTTAATTAGAAATTTGAATATTGTATTAGAGTCAACAGAGGGGAACTGATGAAGCAGAATATGTCAGTAGAGACAGGAGAACTTGAAGGGGCAATCAGGTAGAAGAAAAAAACTTATGGGGTTAACAATTTAGTGGGAATGAATATTGTGTGAGGAAACCACATTCTTCTATAATTGTTGACAAGGCATTAATCCAGATGTCCTTTGGAACTTAAGAGACTGGGGCCCTGTTTTTTTTTCACTTTGTAAGGGGAAAATTTTCTCTAGGGTGAGGGAAGGATAAACGGTTTCAGGCCGTGGAGGTGTATCCAGCGGGGAAAGCCCTTAAGTTTAGCACCTATGGGGGTTTACAAGAAGTACCTTGGAGGATATCTTCCATGTAATGTAAAGGGGTGAGGTTTGCTGGACTGGAGGGGGAAGAAAGACCTGATCCCAAGGCGATTTCGGGTTGGGCATAGAATATCACATGGCTGGTGTAAGTAGTAGTCAGTGAAATTCCAGAGGAGACAGCAGAGCTGATGGAGTAGATGAAAGAGGAGGTGATCAGGGAGAGGTAAAAGTTAGGATCAGAGGCCAGGGGTTAGAGCTAGTCACCCATACATGAGTTCAACTGGTGAGATTGAAAGGGCTTGCTTTGGATGTGTCCAGAGCCTGAAAAGAGCTAGAAACAATAATTTCACCAAGTCAGGGTAAATTTCCCACTGGCATCTTAATAAGAATGTGTTTTAAAGATTTTTCGGTGTATTTTACCTTCCCTGAGGACTGATGATGGTATGGGATATGAAAATGCCAAGGTATATTAAAAGCTTTAGATATGGTCTGGAAAATCTGGAGGAGAACTCCAGAATAATATCAGACTGAAGAAGTACAGGGATCCCAAATCCTGGGGAAGGAGTTAAGGGAATGTCTGAGACCACATAGTAGAAATAAGAAATCTCTACACAACTCGAAAATGAGTCCTGAACCATGAAGAGATCTTTACTTTGTCTGACTGAGGGCATATGGGTAACACTGAGCTACCAGTCAGGCCTTGGAAGGGACCCTCTAACCTGGCTGGAGTGAAAATTTTGGCTCAAATATGTGGAACTGTATTCTGAATTCTGTCAAACTTTACAATAGCCAGTAACAGTTTTTTTTTTTTTTTTTTTTTTTGATTTTTCGAGACAGGGTTTCTCTGTGTAGCTTTGCGCCTTTCCTGGGACTCACTTGGTAGCCCAGGCTGGCTTCCAACTTACAGACATCCAACTGCCTCTGCCTTCCTACAGCTGGGATAAAAGGTGTCTGCCCCCTCTGCCATCTTTTCAGTCACTTCTCTCTGTTTCCTGTAGAATGTCTGGCAGTTACCTTGACAAAACAGAAACCTAAAGCACCATTTTGCCAAACAAATTTCAGTGATCACCTTCCTATGTTTCATGCACATGGAGTCATATATTTTATCAATTAGTCCAGGAAAGAACAGTTTCTTGCCCAAATGGCTATTTTTTTGCCAAGAAGAAGATAAAATCCATACGGAGTGTCTTCCATGTCCAACCTCCCCTAGTAAGTAATTTGGTGATGCCAGGAGCAGACATGTCTCACTCTCCAGAATGTCTAAAAATATAAAAAAAAATGTCATATTCTGTTGGTCATAGAAATGTTTGAATATTACATAACTAACTGCAATATGTCTATGTATACCAAGTATACTTAACATGAATATAAGTTTGACTATCATAGAAAACTAATTACTAATCTATAGTTTTTAATTATCCAGCACATTCTAAAAGAATTACATAAACATGATATCTTAAACAAGAATAGAAATATATATACAGTATTACAAAATTAACTTTAAAGTGGTATCAATAACCAAAATCTGTAGCAATGTAAAATATTTTAAACAAGTTGTTCTTTAAAAGTAGATTCAATCATCTACCCTTTCTTCCTATCATATCTATGTCCAATCCCCCACTTTTATTTTCAGAAAGAGATTGTATTTAAATCAACCATTTTTAAATAAAAATATTTCTTTATTTCTATCCCCCACCAGAGGGCTCTTTATGGGAAAAAAGAATCTCTCAACCTCTGTTTTAGCAATATGCTTGGGTTTAGAGAAGGAGTGAGCCAATTTCACCTCCAATGCAAGCATGGCATATTTGGAAATTTGATTGCAGCTTCTCATATTACTTCTTGGTTAATGAAGATGATCTATTCTTATGGAAATATAAAGAAAATTTTAGTATTAAGGGATAGTCCATGAGGCTGTATTGTCTTACAGAAAACTCTGTGTAACTCAGTGGGAATCGGTCAAGCCCTCCTGCGGGGAACCCACCATAGAGTAGTTCAAGCTCACATGTTGAGGGTTCTTACCACCCACATGGTTCCTGCTCCTGTTAGAATTGGTTATTTTCAGATTTCAGGTAGAAACTCAAGCCATTGGGTGCCATTTGTATCTGAAGTTATTCTGATTCTGCCCGGCTCCTGCTGACGTCAGACACAAGAAAATACACCAAGACTAATATTATTTACAAATTGTAAGGCCTAATGGCTGGGGTTCTTGTTAGCTGTTATTATGTCATAAATTATCCCATTTCTATTAATCTATAAGTTGCCATGTGACTCCTGGCTTAACAATATCATTACATGTTGCTTCTCATAATGGTTCCTGTTAGCATCTCCCTCACTCAGGCTTCCACTTCCCCAAATTCTCCTCTCTATTTAACCTGCCTATACCTCTTGCCTGGCTACTGGCCATTCAGCATTTTATTATATTAACCAATCAGAGCAAGAAATTCAGAGCATACAGAACATCCCACAGCAAGTTGGCTGTAGGTTCCCTTCTATTAACTGAAACGGAACAAGACTATTAGCATGAAAGAGCTGGTGTGTAGACACTACAGAATTGGCCTAGTGACAGGAGATGACTGTGAGGATGTGGGTTGAACTATATGTATTGCCTATAGTGAAGAACATGAGTCTGGGGTATAGATTGCTACTGTCCTAGACACTAGGTTGATATTGTTATTTCCCTTAGAGATGATAGAGCTGTCAGTCTGATGAGATTGACAGTGAATAATTCCTATTACATTTGGGAAATAGGAATCTTTTACCTTGAACAATATTTGGCCTGAATTACTTATGAATTGTCCTTTTGCTGTGAGAAGCCCATGCCTTTTCCACATATGAGTGTGGGACAGGAGGGTATGCAAAGTATATTTGGAAATTGGTGGTGGTGGCAAATGATTTTAAAACCAGCACTTCAGAGTCAGACTCAGGCAGATGTTTGTGAGTTCAAAGTTAGCGTGGTCTAAAGAGCAAGATTCTGGACAGGCACCAAAATTACACAGAGCTGTCTTGCAAAACAAAAAAAGCATATTTGTAGTATGTATATCCTTTAGGAATTGCCCCTGTGCCAACTGGAAGGTATAGGTGAGAGACATTAGGGAGGTGTAGTTCAGAGTCCTGAAGCAGAGTCTATTGCAATTTCTTGAAAGGATTAATAATTGGGTGAATGAGGGACTAATGCAGGATCCCTGAGCTGCCTCATAAAAGGAGTGAGCCAGGAGATTCAAAATATCAAACACAGGATTTCAAGGAGTCAGCTATTTCTTGAAAGGTAAGAATATCCTGTTTAGTAGAGCATTCTACAAAAGACTGAATTAGATGCTTTCTATCTGAAGCTATAGCTTAATATGATGTGGTAATGTTTACATCCAAAAAGGTGACCCGAATAGTGGAGAGCTGGATTTTGGAACTTGAGACTCCATTACTCCAGCTGTACAAAAAAATTTGAAGAGGAGGTGTTAGTTTGACTAACTTACACATATGGGTCACAGAGTAGAATGTAATCTACTAATTGTAAAAGGTAAACCCAATGACGAAGAAGGAGACCAACCCAGAAGGTGGGGATTGATGAAAAAGTTGTGGGATGTCCATGAACTGTGTGTCAGGACAGTCCAAGTTATCTACAAATGCAGGTAAGAGTCAGCATCTGCCAAGGATAAGGAAAAGATTATTGAGACAGAAGGCTGAGAGGTATAGGAAAGAAGGTAACCTTGAGATCTAGAACTGAGTTGTGTGTGGTTTCTGAAGGGATAGTGTAAAGAATTGAGTAAAGTCCAGCCATTACAGGATTGAGAGGACCCCTGAAGTTCTAATGAGCTACAGGTGTACTGATATTTTATTTGTGCTGAAATGTGGTGATATTTTATTTATGCTTTATTAAAGCTTGCTGGATATCAGGAAGGAGAGGACAGCCATTATAAGTAAACAAAAATTCAGGCAGCGCAATTTTTAGACAGGGTCTCTGTGTTTTCAAGGCCATACTAGGGAACAGAGCAAACCATGGTGACACACTTTTTAGGGCCAGTACCAAACCTAAAGACCTGGAGTTCTCTACAGACATACAATATAAAAAGAGATAGCTGGGCTAATATAGCCAATTAAAGGGCATAAGAGCAAGGCAATGAAAGCATGTGTAAGACAACAAGTAGCTTGCATTGGAAAGCTGCAGTGCTGGTCAGGTAAGGTTTGCTTGTGACTTCTCCCATTTCCCTGATCTCTAAGTCTTCACCCCTATTTTTATCACCGTGTTTTTTATTTAATGATACCATTTAGAAACTGGTCTACATGCAGGTCTTAAATCAGCTGGTATATTCTATTAGGCTTCTTAAATCTAAGTATAGAGGTGTTAAAAGGAGAAGAATTTGGATGAAATAGCATCTTTCTGAGAAGTTCAGGGGTGATAGTCTTAAGTAACAGGTAGGGTGCTGAATCTGGATAAAAATAGAATGATGGTTTCTAGCAAGAGCAGGGTTCTAGCTATCCAAGACTCTGGGGTGTACATAAGAGATGGAAAGGGAAATGTCATGTCAGAGCTAGTGGGCTGAGTGCCAAGTAGGAGGAGAGGGACTGCTGACAAATCTGCAGTAGGGAAATATGTGCAATAATGAACTAGAAGCTAATGCCTTAGCTAAATATGTCTTCCCATTATGCACACAGGATTGTTTTCCCCATACAAAACTGTGTGTAAGAGATATTCCCATGAAAATACATTTAAGTCATGAGGTTTGGTGGAGTTAGGTAGGGTGTCCCTCTACCCAGACAACAGGGAGATTGGAATGACAGGTAAGACCCCAAAACCCCCAAAGGATGCATTAAAGGCCTCCAGTGTCCATAGGAGGGAAATGGATCATCCCTATATAATTATGGATACTCAAGTTTTGGGTATGACATGAGAGTTGTTGGGTAAGGACCTCGGTACATTCAATCATCCATTTACCATTGTAGGAGATTGCCTGTATAAAGCTCTTCCATTCTTGTCTCCATGTCATGATTTACACAGGGTCAGTCAACTAACCTATGTCCATATCAATAGTGTTTCAGATGAGGCCCAGTTGTCTGACATGGGACAGCAGTGGGTTCAAGCCCAATGGCTTTCTCTACAAATTTTTAAACATGGACCTGGAGGCCTTCATGTGACTGGTCAGATAGCCTGTGCTAGATTTGACAGTCTTGTTTGCAGTCTTATTCATGTCTCACATAGCTGTGCCATGCAGGAACATAGAGTATGTAATCAAGCTGCATGCAGGTTACATAATCACATACCATAATGTAACTGAGTAGGCAAAGCCCTGAGATACCTAATTATCTTCCTGACTGATGGATAGAGGATGCACAGTCATGTAGTTAGGGGGTGACTGGGACACATAACACCACAAGAGACCATAAGCCAATAATTTACTGTTAGTTGGAGGCAGATACCATAGTAATTTCATTTTATATGTGTTCCCTTTTCAGTTTCCCTGCTCCTTTTAAAACATACAGGAAGGAGGGAGAGACAGATGAGTCACAGCTCTGATGGAAAACTCCAAAGCCATTGCCTTCATTTTCTTTCCCTTTTACTTTAGACAGCTCTCTTCTTATTGGTTGTGTATTTGAATATGAGTCAGACAGATGGAATAAAAGAGCTTGCAGTCCACAGTTCCAATAGCCAGGCTCCTGGCTAAATTCCAGCTCAAAGCTGGATTTAGCCAAAGCCTGACTGGAAATAACACAAGAGAAGGATAACTGTCCCAGAGAACAGCTGCAGACAGAGGCAGTAGAAACATGAATAAGCAGGGTTTGGTGGTATTGCCCACACTCCTTCTCTGAGTCACCTGCACCTGCATGCCCTGCAGGAAATGTCCTGCTTCCTCTGAAGCCACTGCTTCAGCCTTAATACCTGACAGAAACCAGTGATGTATTGATTATATGCTCTCTCAGAGTTCCTATTATAAAAGGACATCTGCATTTGGAAAGTGAGGCTTTTAGGTAGATAGCCAGGAAACAGGGCCAAGGACCGGGTACATGATCACTATTTAGTTTCCATGAGATGTTCTTCTCTTTTGAGAATTGAATTCTGGGCCTAAGATTCATTACATCATTTCCTGTCATCCACTTTCAGTTTTGTTGCTTTGGCTGCAGCACACATTTAGATGGGAGGGTGAAATGAATTAGTAGCTCTGAAGGAGATCTCAAAGAGTGCCCAGGATATGCTTTCCATTGAGGAATAAAGTTCCCTCTCCATTTTGTTTCCTGTGGGTTGCTCCATGTCCCACCCCCTCATTTCCACAGAGAATTCTCGAGTAGAAACAGCAGGAAATATGATTTGAAGGCTTTAGGAGAGAGAAACACATAGAAAATATGGGATAGTTTTGAGAGTGGTTGTATCCTAATCCATCCAGCATCTACTGTCTCTCCTCTTGTGTAGTAAAAGCAATGCCAAAGGGTGGAGAAACGACAACAGCCCTGAACATACAGATGCAGGTCATCTCAGGCACCTGCACTCAGAAACATGATCCAATCTTCCTCTGTAAGCATACCTGCTGGGTAAAGACTAAATGGGCTCCAACAGGTTCCTATTCCAAACAAAATTTGAATGCACACCCTCCTCATTCAGAAGCAAGAAGAGCTTAAAAAATTGTCAGCTGAGCAGTTTCTCACCAGTCAGCCTGTGGTTATAATCTGGGACTCAGTTGCTTATGAGTACACTAAAATCCGATTGTTATTTTGTGTCCACAAGACAGATTTCTCCTATAATACAAGGGGAGACAGATCCCGAGGAAATTTCCAAATCAAAGATTGTTTAATTCAAGCATTACAGACCTGAGTCACCTGATCCTTTCCGATGTGCAGCAAGCAGATTCCTGCTTCTGTAGCTTTGGCTTCTCTTTAAAGATGTGGTCTCTCCTTCTTGGTTTGAAATCACTTCAGGCTTTAGGATGTGGCATAGGCTAGGGGAGTCCTGCTCTTCCCTTCTTATGCATCTACTGCTTTCTTTAAGGATATAGCATCCCTGTGCCAGTCTTGATGTCCTGCTCTATGGGCAAGGAAGTTGATTTTCTTGATGCTTTATTATCTGGCAAAGACTGGTGAAATCCTGCTGTTTTCTCTACCCTGGGAGATTTATTGTGGGAATGGCTTGGCATTATAATTTTATTCATGTACCACAGAGGCACTGAAAATCTGGAGCAGTAACATTTGCAGTCACTTCTCTATCAGTTACCAGAATCAATATAGTATGGAAAATAACATATAGCATTGGAAACTCACTTGTTAATATCCTGATGGCTTTTAGGTATTCACAGTATCAACTTTGCATTTTTGGTTTGCATTATTACTGTGTTCTTGCATTAACAGTCTGTTGTTCATGATATTTTCCTAATTCTCAGTCCATTCCTATATATGAAAGAAGAGAGGGCATTAACTTCATTGGAAGTCAGTTAATTATTGATGATGGCAACAGGCTTTAAGTCTTTCATTTGATAATAATAAACACATGTTTTTCATTTTTTCTTGAATAATTACTTGATTCCTCTAGTGATTATTTGTCCACTATGACAAAATTATATTTGAGAATTACTCACTATTTCATCTTTTAGAGTATGTAGCTCATGAGAGTGAGAAATCTTGTTCCTCATCATTTAGTCCACTAACATGCAGATTAACCTTCAGTCCTACCACATGTAGTCAATCCCAGTGAAGATGTAAATACCAGCAATTGCATTTCTGTTGTATGATGACATAAGATTGTAGGTACTTCAAAAATAGTTTATTTCCATCATATTTGAATGTGTAAGTTTATATTTAAATGGTCTTTTAAGCTCTAGTTTTGCACTAAAGATATGCTTTTGTCCATGAAATAAAACAAATAACACGTTACTGCCTCATTAGTGAGAAAACACTGACACCTTTCATAGTATAATGGATTCAGTTTTTACAATACCCCTCCACTTGTTATATGATGCATTTCAACATTATAACATTGATATAAGTTTTTGTATGTGGATATGTATGAGTTTGCTTATGCATGTGTATACATATACACAGATACACATGCATGTGTACACTTTCTTGATATAGTTTAAATGGATTCTTTCTTTCTTAGCATCCAATATTTCTGCAAGATTTTCTGCTAAGTGGGAATCTTGAGAGATTTTCCCATCTATGTTGGCATTATCATTTGTGGTTTTACTGTGCTAACCATTTTATTTGATTTCTTACCTTTATGTAATATTTTCTTTGCACTCAAATTTTCTACTATTTTCTTGGCACTCAAATTTTCTAATATTTGTGCTTTTTAATTCCCTATCTTTTTTAGAACACACTGTCTTCATGCAGATATCCACTTTTTTAAATAAGATCTGTGTCTGATCATTGCATGAAATATGTTCTTATTCAAAGAATAATGGTGAGATTCTGGATTGATCAGGTGACATGACACAAAACATTATAAGTTATACTCCATTTGAGTATATTTGGAGATCTGTATTAGTCATGTAAATGGTGATTTTTTTCAGACTGTAACAGCCAATGTGACTTGTTTTTATGAGGATAAATATTTAGAAGAATGTCAGAAATTACATGTTTTCAGGGAATTATCAGATAAAGGTCTCCTTCTGGTCTTGTACCTTCCTGGCTAAGTGGAATATACTAAGATATTATATTCCATATAGTTTGTGTTCTTGTCTATGTTATAGGTCTGCATTTCTGAAAAATTTTATAGTGAAAACTAGACCTGTCTTTCTATATGAAACCAGCAATGCCCTATGTAGGGATAAGTGTTGGTAAATTATGACATTTGGAAGAGCTGGGACGGGCGGTGGTGGCAAACGCCTTTAATCCCAGCACTCGGGAGGCAGAGACAGGCAGATAATTGTGAGTTCAAGGCCAGCCTGGGCTACAAAGTGAGTTCCAGGAAAGGTGCAAAGCTACACAGAGAAACCCTGTCTCAAAAAACCAAAAAAAAAAAAAAAAAAAAGAAAGAAAGAGCTGGTAATGTCATCAACTTTACCTTGTTGCTTTGTAGTTCTGTTAGCTGCAATTTTACCTTAATAAAGAAGAATGATTATAAGTGGAGATAACAGGTCTTTCAATGGCTTAAAGGACTCTTTATAACATGCTCATAATGTAAACAATTGTTAAAAGCATCTCCCTTTGTAAGATCAAAAATGATCACACATACATTTACCAAATTCTATTATTTTATGTACAGGAGACTCCTCAGCGTTTTTCTTGTATGGTGTGTGTGTGTGTGTGCGTGTGCGTGTGCGTGTGCGTGTGCGTGTGTGTGTGCGTGTGCGTGTGTGTGTGTGTGTGTGTGTATTACACAATAACATCAGAGATGAGACACTGGTATATGTATATTTTTAAACATACTGTTAAATGTCTTGACATTTTTTTTTCTGTCTGATTCTTTTTTTACTGAACATCTTTATAGTTTTTTACCTCATGAGACAAATCCTCAATTCCTATGATATTTGCAGTTTAACAAGGCTCAGGTTAGGCTATGGAATGGCACACAACATTTATGACTGGCTCTTTTCCCCTCCTACCCACCTCTCTGAGAGCCTAGCTTCATGGCTTAGCTATCAGGATCTGTGATTACTGCTGTAGCACTGGGAAGCTGTTGGGTTCATTCTGTCACTGAGTAGCATATGTCCCACTGCTTACAAACACCATTTAATCCACTTGCTTTCAACATATGCTACAATTAGTACTTTTGATTATGGCCATTCTGACAGGTGTCTTAGGGATGGTATCTTACTGGCAGTTTGACTTGTATTTTCCTGGTCTCTAAGAGTGTTAATACTTCTTTAAGTGTAACTGAGATATTCAAATTCTTTTTTTGAGAACATTCTCTTTAAATCAGTCCCCAATTTTTACTGGCTTTCTTTGGTATTTTTATGCCTGGTTACTTGTGTTCTTTATATATTTTTAAAGCAATCCTCTGTCTGATGTGGAATTGGTGAAGATTTTTTTCACAACCTGTAGGATGCTGTTTTGTCTTATTGACAACTCTGCAGGGAGGGCCCTAGCTGGCCCAGTGGTCCCAAATTGGCCTTCCCCCTTAATCAGATTGTTGAGTATCCTAATGGTCTTCATAGAGCCTTCATTCAGTACCTGATTGAACAAATGCAGAGATCCAGATTCAAACCCTTGCTTGAGAACTTGGGGTCCAGAACATAAGATATAGGGATTATATGAGGGGGGGTATCAAGATTATGATGAGAAAAACCACATAGACAGATGACCTGATATTTTGTGGGCTAATGGATTTTAGAAGGACTGCCAGAGAGCTGGCATGTGACTGGGCTAAGCCCTGTGCATCTGGGAGACAGTTTTGTAGCTTGCTATTTCATGGAAACCCTAGCAGTGGGACCAGCACATGCCATTATTGCATTTGCTGGCTCTTTGAAACTTATTCTCTATGGTAGGATGCTTTATGAAGCTTTGATGCAGCATGGAGGTGATTGTTCCTGCCTCAAGTTGATATTCAGTGCTTTGTTGATTTCTAAGAGAGACCTTATCCTCTTTGAAAGGAGAGGGAGGAAGGATTGGGGATTTCAATTGACTTACAGGGAGAGTATGAGAGCAAGCAAGGATGGGAAAGTGTCGTGTAAAACATGAAATAATATTTTTAAGTGAATACCTGTAACATTTTATTATTTTTTATTTTATAATTTAATTTAATTTTACATATCAGCCACAGATACCCTTGTTCTCCCCTCTCCTTCTCCCCCCCCACCTTCTCCCCAGCCCACCACTCATTCCCATCTCCTCCAGGGCAAAGTCTCCCCTGATGATTGAGTTCAACCTGGTAGATTCAGTCCATGCAGGTCCATCCAGTACCCTCCTACCAGTCTGAAACTAGTGTCCCTCTTTAAGCCCCAGGTTTCAAACTGCCAACTCAAGCACTGAGTACAGGACCCAGTCCCACTGCCTGGAACCCTCCCAAACAGATCAGCCAATCAACTGTCTCACTTATCCAGAGGGCCTGAACCAATTGAGGTCTCCTCAGCTATTGGTTCATAGTTCATGAATTTCAATTCATTTGGCTATTTGTCCCTGTGCTTTATCCAACGTTGGTTTCATCAATTCTTGCTCATACAAACCCTCCTTTTTCTTGCGAACTGTTTTTCTGCAGTTAAAAATCCCAAAGACAACATAATCCAGATTATCTGTAAAATATCCCTTTCTATGTAGCTTATTTTTTATACCACCTTTACTGTCTCTTTAAAGATTTTATTTTTAAAAACCATCTACTTCTTTATAACTGTATATATTCCCTTTTCTCTTTCTTCCAAGCCTACATACATATTTACAGACATTGCAAAGCAAATCTGTCTATTAGTGAAACTATTGCTTTAACCTGAAGCATTCTAAGAGAGAAAAAGCACTGTGGCTGCTGCCTGTGCCCACCTCAGCTTCCCAACATGGCAGTGGCACATTTACTACCAGCTCTGGGAGCCATCAACTCTTTGAAACAGTGGATCTATGCTTTCATCAGGAAAAATCTGTCTCACCTGCCAGTCCCGAAAATGCTCAGACCCAACCAAGTAAACACACAGAGACTTATATTAGTCTTGAACAGTTTGGCCATGGCAGGCTCCTTATATTTTAAATTAACCCATTTTTATTAATGTATATGTTGTCAGGTAGCTTGTGGCTTACTGGTTCATAACAGCTTCTCATTGTAGCAGCTGGCAGCATCTCGCTGCCTCAGCCTTCCACTTCCCAGAATTCTCTTCTATCCTTGTCCCACCTATATGCCCTACCTGGCTACTGCCCAATCAGAATTTTATTTATACAGAGTGATATCCACAACAGTTTAAACTAGAAATTTGAAAGTTTTATTAGACTCACAGACAGAATTTGATGAAGAAGCATATGTCAGTAGGTACAGGAGAACCTGAAGACAGAGTCAAGAGGAAGAAAAAAAAAATATATATATATATATATATATATATTCCCAATCCAGAGAGATTGAGTACAGTAGTGGGGTAAAATCTCATTTTCCTGGAAGTAGTGACAAGGCATTATTTCTGATGTCCTCTGGCACTTAAGAAAACATGGCCCTGTTTGTTTCATTGTGCATGATGAAAATTTTCTCTTTGTGAGGGCAGGATAAATGGTTTCTGGGACGAGGGATGTATTCAGTAGTGGAAGCCCTCAAGCTTATAAGCTGGGTGTTAAAAGAATTACCTTGAAGGGTGCCTACCATTTAGAGGAAAGTGATGAGTGTTGCTGGCCTGCAGGGGAAGAAGCCTTGATCCCCAATGTAGATTGGGGGTGTGCATGGATTATCACATGGCTGAGTTAAGGAGTGTAGGCAAAATTCCACAAGAGACAGCTGATGTGATAGGTTAGAGGAGTGATAAGTTGATCAGGGTGAGGGGCTGGTTTGGATAGGAGGGCAGGATTTAAAGCTGGCCTCCCATACATGAGTTCACATGTTGTAATCAAGCTGCATGAAGTTTACATAATCACATACCATAGGGCAACTTAGTAGGCAAGGCCCTGGGATGACGAAACTATCTTCCTGACTGATGGAGATAGAATGCACATTCATGAAGTTTCAGAGTGGCTTAGTTTCATAACACGACAAGACACCATCAGCCTGTTTTCTACTGTTAGTTGTAGGCAGAACGCAGGGTAAATATATATTATCCTGTGTTCCTTTTCAGTTTCCCTGCCCATTTAAGAACACACAGAGAGGAGGGAGACAGAGATGAGTCACAGCTCTAATGGAGATCTCCAAATTCATTGCCATCTTTTGCTCTCCATTCTACTTTAGACAGCTCTCTCCTTATTGGTTCCTGGTCTGTGTGTATTTGAATATGAGCCAGACAGATGGAATAAAAAGGCTTGCAGTCCACAGTTACAATAGCCAGGCTTCTGGCTAAATTCCAGCTCATAGCTGGACTTTGCCAAAGCCTGACTGTAAACAACACCAGAGAATAATAACTATCCCAGAGAACTGCAGCAGACAGAGGCAATAGAAACATAGGATAGGGAGGGAGTGGGTGGGATTTCCCACACTTCTGCTCTGAGTCACCTGTATCTGCTCTGTCTGGTATTTGCTCCTTCTTCTGAATCTACAGCTTCTGCTTTTATATTTGTGATCACTACCACAGATTTGAATCCTCCACTATCTACAAAGATGATATACATTGGGAAAAAATACCTGACAGAAACCAGGGATGTATTGATCATATGCTCCCTCAGAGGAGCCATTAAGGAAATGACTGTATCAGTGACAATTCTCCCTTAGCCACCTGGGGCTCTATGAAAATTTCAAGTATCAGATTCCACAAATAAGTGCTTTTGTGTAATCTAAAATGGGATATCGGGAAACTGTTACCTGAAATTTGCAGCAGTTTGTAGCCCAGAATCACAATAAGCCATCAGCCTGTGGAAAGTGAGGCTAGTAGTTAGATAGCCAGGAACCAAGGACAAGTACCTGGCTTTGTGATCAACCTCTAATTACCACGGGATGCTTTTCTCTTTTCAGAATTGCATTCTGGGCAGTCTAGCATTCATTACATCATTTCCTGTCTTCCACTTTCAGTTTTGGTGTTTCAGCTGCAGTGCACATTGGGTTGGGAGGGTGAAATGACTCAGCAGCTCTGAAGGGATCTCAAAGAGAACCACAGGATTTGCTTTCCATTGGTGAAATTGAATTCACTCCCCATATTGTTTCCTGTGGGTTGGGACATGTCCCACCCCCTCATTTGTCCAGAGAATTCTCAAGTAGAACCTGCAGGAAGTATTATTTAGAATGATATAGGTGAGTGAATCAGATAGAAAATACAGGACTGCTTTGAGAGTGCTTGTATCCTAATCAATCCAGCATACTGTCTCTGCCCTAGGGTATTTAAAGGAAGGCCAAGGGGTGGAGAAAAGACCTCAACTCAGTACAGACAGTGTAGACCACCTCAGGTTCCTGCCCTCAGGGCCATGGTAGAATCATCCTTCTAAGTAAATGTGCTAGGTAAAGACTAAATTAGCCGTATCAGGTTTCTGTTACAAACACAATTTGAAAGCACACACTAGTCCATCAGAGGAAAGAGGAGCAAATAAAATTTTTAGCAGAGCATGTTCTCAACAATCAGCCTCTTGTTGTATTAAGGGTCTCAGTTTCTCATGGATATAATAATAATCCTATTTTACATCGGTCCAGACAATGCAGCTTGTTCCTTACATAGAAGGGGAGACAGAGTCCATGGAAATTAGCAAAGTCAAAGATTGTATGTTTCCTAGGATTACAGATCTGAGTCACATGATCCTGTCAAATGTGTAGCAAGCAGATGCCTGCTTCTGCAGCTACAACTTCTTTTTAAAGATGTGGGCTCACTGTCTCCATTTGAATTCACTTCAGGTTTTTGTATCTGGCTGAGACTTGGGGAGTCCTGCTCTTTCCTTCTTCTGAAGCCACTGCTTACCTTAAAGATATGACGTCCCTGTATCTGTATTGAAATGCTGCTCTAGAAACAAGGGAGTTAATTGTCTTGAGGCTTTAGTATCTGGCAGAGAGTAGTGAAATCCTGCTCTTTCCTCTACCATGGGAGATTTATTGTGGAAATGGCTATGGCATTGTAGTTCTATTCAGAAAACTTAGAGTCATTGAAAATATGGAACATTAATATCTGCAGACACTTCTCTATCTGTCACCAAATGCAAAATATATGGAATACTAAAGCATATCACAGGAAGCTTACTTCTTATCAACCTGTTGCCATGTAGGTAATCACATGTTCAAATTTGCATTCTTGGTTACATTATCACTGTGTTCTGGCATACAGAATATCATGTAGGGGATTTTTCCTGCTTCTCAGCCCATTCCTATGTATGAAAATAAAATAGGTCATTAGCTTTGTTGGAAATCAATAATTTATTGATAATGACAGGGATATATTCAATACTTCCCTTAAAAACGATAAACACCAGTGATTCCTTTTTGTTGAGTATTTCTTTTAGTATGCTTTGAAACAGTGCAGAACTTATCTCCCCTCAGAATCTGAATCCCTATGTCTGATAGTAAATTAAATAGTGGGAAAACTATGGTATGTGGGAATCAGCAACAACCTCTGAATCTTTTGGAAGCATTTGCCATCTTTTCATTAGAAATATCTGTAATTCTCAGGTAGAGATGAGCACATTAAAGATCAGAACATGGTGCTTTAAAGCACTCCAGGCTCTTTAGAACACCCTTGTCTGTAATCATTGTGTTGTTACCCAATTATTGCCTGAAGTAATATCTCTTATTAGGGCCAAGTGATGCACATATATTTGAGTACATCAATGTCATTAGGACTCTGTTTATTTCTATATGACTCTGGGACATGAAAGAAACTATTTTTGTAAAATCTGTCACCATTCTGGTCTCAGGTTCCTGGCCATCAAATGCAGTAAGGGTTATCATTCCAATTATTGGTCTTCATCAAAAAACCTCCTCATTAATTTATTCCTCACCTTATAATTCACCACTAGGACCAAATTATATTTTAGAGTTACTCACTTTTTTTCTTTTAGAGCATACAGCTCATGAGAGTGGGAAGATATATTCCTCCTCATTTAATATACTAACATGCAGAATAACCTTCACTGCTATCACATGTAGTCAATCCCATTGAAACTTCTAAATAGCAGCAATTGGATTTTTGTTCTATGATGACAGAAGATTGTTCGGGCTTCAAAAATCGCTTCCCCCCCCTTCATATTAGAATGTGTAAGTATATTTTTGACATGGTCTGGTAAGCTCCAATAAAGGCATACTTTTGTTCATGAAGTAAAACAAATAAAACTTTCCTTCCACATTAGTGAGAAAACACTGACAGCCTTCATACTGTGAGGGATTCTGTTTTCACAATATCTCTCTATTTATTCTAGGATGAATTTCAATTACTTCATAATATTTATATAAGTTATGTATGTGTATATGTATGAGTTTAACTCTTATTTGTGACAATATTAAAGTAGGTTTCTAATATTGAATTTGTAATATGTTTTCTTTAGCTATATAGTTTTTTTGTAAAATACCAAAAATACTTTGATATTTTCTTTTCTTATTAACATAATAATATAAATATATTTCCAACATCTCTTCCCTTTTTCCAGCTGTACATATATAATCCTTCTTTCTCATTTTCATACCCATGCTCCTATTTTTAAATTTTTATTATATATCTTTTGAACGTGTGTATACATATATTAGTCATCTATTACATTCAATATGAGGAAGAACCTACTGTCATTTTAATAACTTTAATTTTTTAAACCTGTTTTAAAATTTTTGGTCACACATATCAGTATCAACAATATTCATGTTAATTTTTTCTTATTTGTATTCTTCTTTTAGCATACATATCATAAAATCTATTCAATATTAAAAAAAGACAAAGAAACAATCATCAAGTTTGGAAATTATTGTGAAAACAATATATCCATTTCAATGTTCTTTGGTTATTGAACCCCTATATACTCAGTACAGGTTCATGTTGATCATACATGTAATTGAGTTTGGAGGGATATGAGTTGGAGTGAGTAGAGAGACACAGCTTTATTGGGTTGGGGTGTATGGAAAATACTGTGACACAGGAATGCCTAGTTCACATATGTCTGGAAATGTTTGATGATGTATCTGCACAAAACACAGAGTTGTGTACATGTTTGTACCTTTGTTGATTTGTTATTCTCCAATATACCTGTTGAGCCTTGGGACAAATAACTGCCATATATTATTAACAAAGGTCCAATGTCATGGTATTCTCATAGCGGTCATGCCAAAGTTGAGAAAATGCAAATTAAATTTGGTGGTTTACTGCTCTCTGTGATTGCAGCTGCAGGTGATCATACATCCTCCTATGGCCTCAATGTGAACTGACAGATATGTGCACACACATAAGTAAAATAACAATTTAAAAAATTCACATGCAGCTTAAGCAAGTGCTTATTTAGGTCAGACACTATGTGTCATAAGACATTCTGATGTATACGAACATTTAAAATACCTTAAGAAATGTGAAAGAATGTTTTATTTTCATGGTAACCACGTCACTCCATTCATTTATTTTTATTAAATATAAGGCTTTGATTTTTCTGGTGATCATCCTTACCTACAAACTCCTGATAAGCCTGTGGAGGTGGCAACCTACCAACTCCACAGTTCCCTAGCATTTTATTGAGGAAGAGCATCCTCTTCTAATATCAGGAAATATTAGAAGGATTAGAAGAATTTAGATTGTGGAGATAAACAAATAGATAATATAGGATAGGCTTGAGAGGGCCTGCAACCTACCTCAATGGGCCCTGACACTGTCTGTCCTAGGGTATTTATAGAAATTTAGAGGAAAGACAACCCCCCCAGCACAGCCAAATGCAGACCTGCTCATACACCTGCACTCAGGTCTGTGGTCCAATCATCCTCTCTATGCAGACCTGAGAAATGTGAGAAGGGTGCAAGCAACTTTTGGGAGTCTTGCCAGAGTAGACAGAGACAGCTGGCAGCCTGAACAATCATTCAACTTTCTCTGTAAAGTCAGGGCATCTGTCTTAAATCCACAGCTCTAGATTCTCTCAGTTACTTCTCTCTGTGTCCTGTAGTATATCTGGCAGTTACCTCTGCAAAGTGGGAACCTCAAGGACCATTGTGCCAAGCCAAGTGCTATGGTGATATTTATTAGTAATATGCTTGTGTTTAGAGAAGGAGTGAGCCAATTCTATCTCCAAATCCAGCTTGTTGTATTTGCGAATTTGGATATAGGTTCTCATTCTACTTTCTGCTGGATGAGGGCACTGTATTCTTATGGGAACACAAAGAAAATTTTAGGATTGTGGAATAGTTGGTGAGACTGTATTGTCTGAGCCAATCGTCTTGAAAATATTCTGGATGCTGAATCATCTATGCCCTAATGTCATTGGAGACCTTTCAGGGGGTCTTGGCTCATCAACATGATGTATCTTAATCTGGAAAAAATCCATAGCCTCTTGCTTTCTGTGGAAACAAACGCAGAGTCTATTTTTGAAAGCAACATGGCCTTCGATCCAAATGTTGAAGTCAAAATACCTTTAAAATATACATAATAGTTTAACTCAGCAGCCTTTACAGACAAATGACTGTCTGCAATTAAAATGTTCAAAGACAGCACAGTACAGATTTTTTGTATAATATCTATCCTTACATGGCTTATTTTTATATTGCTTTTACTTTCTCTTTAAATATTTTATTCATTAAAACTATATATTTCTTCATATAACTGCATATATTCATTTTTGTCTCTCTTTCAAGCCTATATACACTTTTACACATATTGTAAATTGTCTCATTTGAATCTGTCTTTTTGTGACTCTCTTGTTTAAACTCCACCATTACTAATACTGAAAGAGAAGCTGTTGCTTTGAAGAAAGCTGGGCCACAGCCAGTGGGTCTATTCCTCTATCAAAGCAACATGTAGCTCAGAAAACTTTTTTTGTCTGTACAATCAAAGGCTAAATCGGCCATATATTGCGATGTGCAGCTTTTAGATATTTCATTCTTGCCATTCTGCATCAAGCCCAGACACCACAAACCTACGATAGAGTAGGTCAAGCCTCCAGGCTACAGGTCACTTGAGAGAGACAACTAGGAAGCTGTTTTTTTTTTTTTTTTTTCTAGAATAAATTTTATTATTATTATTATTATTATTATTATTTTACAACACCATTCAGTTCAACATAATAGCCACAGAATCCCCTGTTCTCCCCCTCTCGCCCACCCCTCCCCCCAGCCCACCCCCCATTCCCACCTCCTCCAGATCAAGGTCTCCCCCGAGGACCGGGGTTGACCTGGTAGACTCAGTCCAGGCAGGTCCATTCCCCCCTCCCAGACCGAGCCAAGTGTCCCTGCATAAGTCCCAGGATTCAAACAGCCAACTCATGCAACGAGCCCAGGACCTGGCACCAATGCACAGCTGCCTCCCAAACAGATCAAGCCAACTGACTGTCTCACCCGTTCAGGTGGCCTGATCCAGTTGGGGGCCCCTCAGCCTTTGGTTCATAGATCCTGTGCTTCCATTCATTTGGTTATTTGTCCCGGTGCTTTATCCAACCTTGGCTTCAACAATTCTCGCTCATATAAATCCTCTTCTTACTCACTAATTAGACTCCCAGTGCTCCACCAGGGGCCCAGCCGTAGATGTCTGCCTTCAGATTCCTCAGTCCTTGGATGGGGTTTATGGCACCACTATTTGGGTGTCTGGCCATCCCATCACCAAAGTAGGTCAGTTCCTGCCGTCTCGCGACCATTGCCAGCAGTCTTTTGAGGGGGTATCTTTGTGGATCTCCGTGGGCCTCCCTAGCTCTCTGCTTCCTCCCCTTCTCACCTTCTCATGTGGTCTTCATTTACCATGGTCTCCTATTCCTTGTTCTCCCTCTCTTTTCTTGATCCAGCTAGGATCTCCCACTCTTTCCCTCGACTGTCGCCCTTCATTGTTCCCACTCATGACCAGGCTATTCATGTAAGATCAAAAACACTGAAGACACTTTATGCTGGAGAGGATGTGGAACTAGGGGAACTCTCCTCCACTGCTGGTGGGAATGCAAGCTTGTACAACCACTTTGGAAATCAATATGGCGCTTTCTTAGAAAATTGGGAATCAATCTCCCCCAAGATCCAGCTATACCACTCCTGGGCATATACCCAAGGAATGCTCAATCATACCACAAGAGCACTTGCTCAGCTATGTTCATATCAGCATTGTTTGTAATAGCCAAAACCTGGAAACAACCTAGATGCCCTTCAACTGAAGAATGGATAAATAAATTGTGGCACATATACACAATGGAATACTACTCAGCAGAGAAAAACAACGACATCACACGGTTTGCAGGCAAATGGATGGATCTAGAAAAAATCATCCTGAGTGAGGTAACCCAGACTCAGAAAGACAAATATGGTATGTACTCACTCATAGGAAGATGCTAGATGTGGAACAAGGATGACTAGACTGCTACTCACATCACCAGTGAGGCTACCTGGAAAACGGGACCCCAAAAAAAGACACGGAGAAATAGGAAGCTGTTTTTAGCTTTATGTTGAAATCTTCTTTCTCAGCATTGAGGTGCAAACTCTTGCCTCATGTTCTGGCACAATTTTTAGCTGGAGTTTTCCTGTGTACCCCTGGCTCCTGCAGCTACTCAGAACCAAGTAAACACAGAGAGATTTATAAACTCTATGGTCATGGGAGATTTTTGCTATTTAGTTCTTTTTTATTATTTTATAATTTGATTTAAATTAACATATCGGCCTCAGATTCCCCTGTCCTCCCTCCTGCTACCTGCCCCCAACCCTACCACCAGCCCATGCCCCATCCCCTTCTCCTCCAGGGCAAGGACTCCCCTGGGGATGGATTCAGCTCAGTCTGGTAGATTCAGTCCATGAAGATCCAGTCCCCTCCTCCCAGGCTCAGCAAAGGGCCCCTGCATAGGCCCCAGGTTCCAAAGACCCAGCTTATTCAGTAAGATCATGTCTAATTACACAAAATGGATCTCAGAATAAAAATATTCTGAGTCCCCCTCTATATGTGAAGAATGGGGCCACACTTCCTCTAAGGTTTCAGTGCAGGAATGAGATGGAGAATGGGCAGGGTTTGACTGAGGAAGAAGGCTTGAAATACGAAGGGTTGGGTAGGACTGTAAAATAAGTTGTGGCATCTACCAGTAACGTTACAATGAGAGAAAGAACTCAGGAAGGATATAAAGTTTTTAAGATTTCATAAATGAAATGATGGGACAGGTTATAGTGGGAGAAGTTAGGTGAGAGTGATCCACAGAATAGTTTATTGATTCCCCAATAAAGAGCTCAGCTTCTGCTAAAGCACAAACACAAGGTGCCCATGCCTGAGTGGTGATGTCTAGTTTTTTTGTTTTTGTTTTTGTTTTTAACAGATATGCCACATGTGCCAAAGTGGGTCCCAGATGTTGTCCTAGGGCCCCAAGCGCTTAATTCTCTCTTATTGTTACATAGAGAAAGAAGGGCTGAATTAGGTCTGGAAGGTTTAATGGGAGCCTTTTGAAGACCTGCAAGGGGGCAGTTCATAAACAAATCCGAGGACTTGTGAGGCAGAGCAAGGCAGACCTCTGTGAGTAAGAGGCCAGCATAATCTAAGGAAGGAATTCTAGGACAGGTACCAGGGCTACACAGAGAAAACTGATTTCTAAAACAAAACAGACAAACAAACCGTATTCCTGGGTTTGAGATGTCTCTTCTTTTTTTTTTTTTTTTTTTTTTTTTTTTTTTTTTTTGGTTTTTTGAGACAGGGTTTCTCTGTGTAGCTTTGCGCCTTTTCTGGAACTCACTTAGTAGCCCAGGCTGGCCTCAAACTCACAAAGATCCGCCTGCCTCTGCCTCCCAAGTGCTGGGATTAAAGGCATGTGCCACCACCGCCTGGCCGAGATGTCTCTTCTTATTGGTTCCTAATTTATGTCTATTCAAATAGGAGGTAGTCAGATTGAATAAAAAAGTGCACTGAAGGTTTTTACCAGCTAGGTTCCTGGCTGAAGTCCAGCTCTGCAAATTACACATTTGAAGGAGCTGGTAAAATCATCAACTTTACCTTGTTTTTTTGTAGTCCTATTAGCTGCAATTTTACCTATATAAGACAGGATGAGTAAACATGGTCAGGACGGATCTATCAATTGCTTAAGGGACTTAAAATACTCATAGTGTAACCAATTTTCAGTAGGACCTCTTTTTTAAGAACAACATTGATCTCACATAATTTTACCAAATTCAGTGGTTTTATGTACAAGGACTCGTCAGTATTTCTGTTGTATGATGTGTATGTGGATTACAAAATAACAACAGAGACACTGGTATGTGGTACATTTTTAAGCACACTGTTACATGTCTAGACATTTTTGATTGAATATTTCTTTACAGAACATCTGTATTGTTTTTGACCTCATGAGACAAATCCTAAACTCCTATGATAGTTGCAGTTTAACAGGACTCAGCCTAGTGTATGTGTTGTCACATATCATTTGTGATTGGCTTTTCATCCCTGGTTCCCTGAGAGCCTAGCTTTCTGGCTTAGCTATCAGGGAGCCCAGATTGCTGCTGTAGCTCTGGGAAGTTGTTGGTCCATGCTGACAGAGAGGAGCAAACTGCAAACTGCTTATAAACACCATTTAATCTGCATGCTTTTCTGCAAATGCTGTCATTAGTAATTCCATTCTTGTCCTTTCAGAAGGGTACAAAAATCAAACCAAAAGAAACGACATCCTTGTGTCTCTCCTGAAGTACTATTTGTCTATGATTAAGACAAATCATTATAGACTTTAGAATCTGAGAGATACTTGGAGGGTCCTGCTCCTTACTCTCGGTTATTCATTTTTTGGAACTGTTTTCCCTTTGACAGAAACTTGAGGTACATTGAAACCCACTATCAGAGTATATCAAGCAAAGCAAATAGGGAAAATTGGCATTGGACAATGGAAATATCCTTTGTGGTTAGCGTGCAGAGGAATTGGTGGATCCTGCTTTTGTGGGACTTCTCAGCATGGGCATGTGATTCTCTGCCACTATGCTATGCATGTGCCTAGATAAGTTACATGTTCATGCTGCTGGCAAATTATGTGATCACACAGTACATTTATTACTTAGGAAATAAGGTCCAGTGGTGACTAAACATCTTTCCTGGGTGCAGGAATGTGCATGTTTCAACAAGCAGCTGGGAGTGTGGCTAGGAAGTATTACAATCCAGAATCATTCTTATAAAAAATAAGGGTTTAAAATATACAGGTGAATTAGGATGGGGACAGATAGTCACCCAGAAATGCTTTCATCTTGGGAAGTGAGCATTGTTTAACTTTGTGAGTATAGAAGGCGAGATTTTGAGGAAGCTTTGCATTCTGAGGTAGTTAATTGTGTTCCGCAGTTTATGGTCTTAGGACTATTCCATTGCTTCTTGGATCTGCTGTGAGAATCTGACAAGTTGCTATACAGGAAGAAGAGAAAGTTGAAAAAAAATTATTGGGGGAGGTCCACACTGGGTCTACATGGAGCAAGGAATATCCTGACATCAAAAAACATTGAATGATACAGATCTGAAGTGAGTGTTTCTAACCTGTCTCTGTAGTTCCAATGTGACTCTATAACTTGAAAGTATTCTTAAACATATTAAAGGACAAACACAGGGAATTTAAAATCTTCATCTGGTTGCCATGATATTATAAATTTTTGTAACTCTGCTATCAGAATTTTATTGGTAGAATGTCAGGCAGATTCCTCTATGAAGCAGGGACCTAAAGTACCATTTTGCCAAACAAAGTTCGGTGGTCATCTTCCTATGGTTTCTGCATGTCCTGTCGTACATTATTTCAATTAGTCCAGGCAAGAACAGTTTCTTGCCCAAATAGATATTTTTGCCAAGGAGAAGATAAACTGAATATGGAGTGTCTTCAATGCCCATCCTCTTCTCTGAAATAAATTGTTGACGCCAGCAGCAGACATGTCTCACTGTACTGAACTTCTAAATTTTAAAAATATTTTAAATGCCATATTCTTTATCCTTTGAAGTGTTTGAAGGTTGCCTACCTAACTGAATTATGTCTATGTATACTTAGAAAAATTAACATGAATATAAGTTTGACTATCATAGAAGAGTGATTATTAATCTACAGTTTTTCATTATCCAGTACAGTCTAAATGAAATACATAAACATAATACCTTAAAGAATAGTAGAAATAAGACATACTATAACAGAATTAAGTTTAAACTTGTGACAATAACTAAAATGTATAGCAATGTAAAACATTTTAAACAAGATGTTCTTAGAAAGTAGATTCAATAATCTACCCTTTCTTCCTATCATATCTTGTTCCTATCCCCCATTTTTATTTTTAGAAAGATATTGCATTTAAAATCAACCCTTTTAAAATAAAAATATTGCTTTTTTATATCTCCTACCAGAGGGCTCTTTATGGGACAAAATAATCTTTCAACCTCTGTTTAAGCAATATGCTTGGTTTTAGAGAATGAGAGAGCTAATATCACCTCCAATGCCACCTTGGTATATTTGGGAATTTGGATGTAGCTTCTCAAAGTATTTCCGGCTAGATGAGGGTGCTGCATTCTAATGGGGACATAAACAAAATTATAGGATTAAGGGTTAGTGAGTGAATCTGTATTGTCTTACAGAAAACTCTGTGTAACTCAGTGGGAATAGGTCAAGTTCACATGCCTGGAACCCACCATAACGTAGTTTAAGCCCACATGTTGCAGTATCTCACTACCCACATGAGACATGGTTCCTGATCCTTTAATATTGGTTATTTTCAGGTTTCAGGTGAAAACTCGAGCAGTGGGATGCGATTTGTACCTCAAGTTATCCTATTTCTGCCCGGCTTTGGCTGCACTCAGACACAAGGAAACACACTGAGATTTATATTATATACCAACTGTATGGCCTAATGTATCAGGCTTCTTGTTAGCTGTTCTTATATCTTAAATTACTCCCTTTCAATTAATCTACAAGCATCTCCCTCACTCAGCCTTCCACTTCCATGAATTCTCCTCTCCATTTGTCCTGCCTATACTTCCTGCCTGACTACTGGACAATCAGCACTTTATTTATTAACCAATCAGAGCAATACACTCAGAGCATACAGAACATTCCACTGCAGGTAGGCTATAGTTTCCAGCTATGAACTGAGAAAGAGCAAGACTATTAGGGTGAATGAGCTGGTATAGATAGGACAGAATTGGCCTAGTGACAGGAGCTGTGATGATGTGGATTAAAATATATGTACTATCTGTGGTGAAGGACATGAATCTGGTATCTAGACTGCCCTGGTCCTAGCTGCCTGGTTGGTACAGTTATTTCCCTTAGAGATGATAGAGCTGTCAAACTGATGAGAGTTACAGTGAGTGATTCCTATTACATTAGGGAAATAGGAAGCTTTTATCATGACCATTGTTTGGCCTGAGTTGTCCTTTTGCTGTGAGAAGCCGGTGGGTCCATTTTCCAGATATGAATGAGGGACAGGAGGATATGAAAAGTATATTTGAAGCTGGTAGTTGTGGCACATGACTTTAATATCAGCACTCGGGAGTCAGACCCAGGCAGGTATCTGTGAGTTCAAATCTATTATTGTGTCCTCGAGAGCGATATTCAGGACAGGCACCAAAATTACACAGAGTTATCTGTCTTTTAAAACAAAAATAAAAATCTTATTTTGAGTATGTAATATATTTAGGAATTGCCCCTGTGCCAACTAGACGGTACAGGTGAGAGACATTAGCTCAGCCTGTTGGTTAGTAGTGTGTGCCTTTGATTCCACCACCACAGTATCTGACACTATGGCATATCTTGCATTATGTGTCCCATCGTAAAAAAAGAAGCAGACATCTTTGTAACAGGTATAAATGGCCTCAGGTGATGTGCACTCCTGTATGGGTGAAGGATGAGGCAAAAATTCCTTTAGGATTTAAGTGCAGTAGTGAGATGTGGAATAGTCAGCACTAGTCTGAGGAAGGAGGACTGAATATTAACAAGTGGGCAAGTCTGGAAATTAAGTGTGGTATCTCCCAGTAATAACACTTGGAGACAAAATCTCAGGAAGTAGAAAAAATATGTAAGACCTTATACGTTTAAGAAAAGGGACTAATTATGGTGGGAAGAGAAAGTATTAGGTGACCCAAAGTTTAGTTTCTTTGATTCACTATTAAGATAGCAGCCCCCAATCACATTTGATTGGTGACCATCTCTGTGTGGTGAGGTGTAATTTTTTGACAGGTATGCAACAGGTGCAATGGAGGGTCCATACTGATGCTTCATATAAAGGGTGAGTAAGGAGATTCAAAAGATGGAATGCAGAACTAGAAGACGTCAGCTATTCCTAGAATGGAGAGAATATCCTGTTAGGTAGAGCAGCCTGCAAAAGACTGAATTAGATGTTTTCTATCTGAATATATAGCCTAGTATGATGTGGTAATGTTTACACTCAAATAGTTGACCTGAGGAGTAGAATCTGGATTTTGGAACTGAGTCTCCATAAGTCCAGTTGTACAAAATTTAACAAGAAGAGAAGAGTTAGTTTGACTAACTTATATTATGGGCCACAGAGTAGAATGTTATCTACTTATTATATTAGTTAAGGCCAATGAGGGAGAAAGAGAGCAAGCCTGAATTTGGGAATTGATGAAATAGTTGTGGGATGTCCATGAATCTGTGTGTCTAGACAGTCCATGTTAGCTACATATACAAGTAAGTGTCAGCATCTGTCCAGGATAAGGAAAAGTTTTTTTGAGACAGGGGGTTGAGCGGTATAGAAAAGAAGATATCCTTGAGATCTATAACAGAAATGTGTGGTTTCTGAAGGGAAAGGGTAAAGAATTGTGTAAAGTTTAGGCATTACAGGATCAAGAGGGCCTCAGCAGATTTAATTAGCTGCAGGTGTAGTGATATTTTATTTATGCTGAAAAGTGGTGATATATTATTTATGCTTTAAAATTTTGCTGGAGATCAGGCAGGGAAGGCCAGTGATATTAAGTAAAGAAAAATTCAGGCAACACACACCCTCAATTAGAACACAGACATGGTCTGTGTGTGTTCAAGGCCATAATAAGGTACAGAGCAAAGTATGGTGACACACTCCTTTAAGGACAATATCAAATATAAAGGCATAGAGTTCTGCACAGACATACATACAATGTGAAAAAAAGATAGCTGGGCTAATATAGCCAATTAAAGGGCATAAGAGCAAGGCAATGAAAGCATGTGTAAGACAGCAAGTAGCTTGCATTTGGAAGCTGAAGGGTGTTCTTGAGGTAAGGTTTGCTTGTACTTTTCCAATTTCTCTGATCTCTAAGTTTTTCACCCCTATATTTGGCATCATGTTTTTAATTTAATGATACTATTTATAAACTTGTCTACACGCGGGTCTTAAATCAGGTGGTATGTTCTATTAGGATTCTTAACTCTAAGTAAGGAGGTTTTAAAAGGTGAAAAGTTGTATGAAGCAGCCTTTTTTTCTGAGAATTTCAGGGATGATAGGCTTAAGTCCTCTAAGGCTCCGGAAAGAAAGAGTGTACTGAGTTGGAGTGATGTACCAGGTAGGGTGCTGGAACTGGATAACAATTGATTGATGGTTTCTAGCAAGAGAAGTGTTCTGGCTATCCAAGACAATGGGGTCCACCTGAGCGATTGATAGGGAAATGACTGGTCAGATATAGTGTGCTGAATGTCTAGGAGGAGGAGGAAGAGGAGGAGAAGAGGAGCTGCTGACAAATTTGTGGTAAGGAAATGTGGGCACAAATGAAATAGAAAATAGTGCCTTAGCTAAAAACCTCTTCCCATTAGGGGCAGAGGGCAAGTTTGCACAAACAAAAACGCATGTAAGAGATATACCCCTGAAAATACATTTAAGTCTTGGTTTTTGGTGAGGTACATAAGGCTGTCCACCTACCCAGACAGCAGGAAGGTTGGAGTGACAGGAAAGACCCCAAAACTCCCATATGATGCAATAAGTGCCTCCTGTACCCAAAGGAAGGAAATGGGTCATCACTATATAATAATGGATAATCTAGGTTTTGGTAAGACATGACTGTTTTTGGGTATCGAACTTGGTATCTTCAATCATCCATTGCCCAGGGAAGGAGATTGCCTGTGATTTTGTCGTCCAATGTGACTCTGTAGGTTGGAGGTATTTTAAAACACATTAAGGGTCAACCACAGGGAATGTAAAATCTTCATCTGGTCGCCTTGGTAATATAAATTTTAGAAACCTGCTATCAGAATTTTATAGCTTAGTGTGTGTGTGTGTGTGTGTGTGTGTGAGAGAGAGAGAGAGAGAGAGAGAGAGAGAGAGAGAGAGAGAGAGAGAGAGAGAGAGAGAGAGAGAGAGAGAATCATGGAACATGTTTGTATTTTTATTTTTATTATCAATCAGGCCTTTTATTTTCACCTGAGTCAAACCATAAGGAGACACATGTGATTAATTGCTTACGGCATTTAAAAATGCGAGATTATTATACTATAGTCTGTTTTTTTGTAGAGTCCAGGCTCTACTATTGTCTTCTTTTCTAACTACCTCTGCTTATTGTTTCTTCCCACCTGGCTATACCTTGATGTTCCTTTCACCACAGGCACTATGCTCAATGGTGGTCCTGTTACAATTAGCTGAACAGTTAACTAGAAATTTGAATGTTTTATTAGAGTCACTGACTGAATTTGATGAAGCAGAATATGTCGGTTAGGGACAGGAGAACTTGAAGACAGAATTAAGAAGAAGAAAAAATATATATGGTATTCCCAATCCAGAGGTTTTGAGTACATTTGTGGAATAAAAACTCATTTTTTTTTCTAGAATTAGTGACAAGGCATTAATTCTGATGTCCTCTGGAACTTAATAAGAGAACAGGGCCCTGTTTGTTTCCCTTTGAATTATGAAGAAATTCTCTTGGGTAAGGGAAGGATAAAAGGTTTCAGGCAGGAGAGATGTTTTCAGTAGGGGAAGCCCTCGAGGTAAAAAGAATTACCTTGAAGGGTACCTACCATTTAGAGCAAAATGATGAGGTTTTCTGGCTTCTAGGGTAGAAGGACCTGATCCACAATGTGGACTGGGTGTGGACGTGGATTACCACATGGCTGAGGTAAGGAGGGTCAGCAAAATTCCACAGGAGACAACAGACATGATAGAGGAGTGAGCAGGTGATAAGCGAGGGGTGATGGTTTGCATAGGAGGCCAGCATTCAGAGCTGGTCTCCCATACATGAGTTCAAATGGTGGAATTGACAGGGCCTGCTTGGGAAGTTAACAGAGTCTGAAAATAGCTGGTGACAATAATTTCAACCACACAGTGTGAAGTTGTTCTGGCAGCTTAATAAGAACATTTTTTAAAGAAATGTTGGCATGCTTTAACTTCCCTGAAGACTTAGGAGGGTAAGTGATATGAAAATGCCATGGTGATTAAGAGCTTTAGATATGATCTGGTTAATCTTGGAGGTGAATTCCTGACAATTACCAGACTGAAGAAAGTCCAATTTCCCAAATAGTCAGATTATCTACCAGAGGGGGATGTCAGTGACTGAATTAGGCCATTGATTAGAAAATAAAAATGAATCTACCTAACTTGAAAATGACTTCAAGACCATGAGCAGATATGCAAATCATCTGACAGTGTCCATAAGAGTAAAATCAAACTGCCAGTCAGTTCCTCCAAAGGAACTTCTAGCCTATTGTGTGGAGAAGTTTGGCTCAATATTTGGAATTGGGATTTGACTTTTGGTAAATTTCACAGGAGGCATTAATAGTTCTTAGAACTGTAAGTTCTCAGAGGTAGGCTGTAGGTAGGCTTTCATGAATTGAAACAGGGCATGACTATTAGTGTGAAAGAGCTGATGGAGATAGCACAGAATTTGCCTAGTGTCAGTAGTTTACTGTGATGATGTGGGCTGCTTTGTATGGACTCCATGAGATGAATGTGACAAGTCTGGGCCCTTAAGAGCCACTCTCTAGCTACCTTGTCAGCCTGGTTTATTCTCCTAGAGATGATGGAACTCTTGAAGTGCTTAGACTCACAGAGGATGATTCCTATAGCTTTTGGGAGATAGAAGGCTTTGAGAATGGCCATTATTTGGCCTGAGTTACATATGAAACCTCCCTTTGCTGTAAGGAGTCTATTCTTTTTCCATATAGCTGCATGGGACAGTATGTTATTAAATGCCTCTTTAGAGACTATATAACATTTTGGGGTTACCTCAAGTCCAGTTGGTAGTCACGGAAAAAGCTACAAGCCAAGCCTGTTGTTTAGTAATGTGTGGTTAATGCCTATGATTCTACCACCTCAGCATCTGACACTATATTATAGCACACTTTATGTGTCCAGTCATGTGAAAAGCAGCTGACGTCTGTTTAACATGTATAAGTGGCCTGAGGCAATGTGCCCTCCTGTGTATATGAAAACTGGGCAATAGTTCCTCAAGGGTTCAGAACAGGAAAGAGAAAAGAATGATCAGGGTTAGGTTGAAGAAACTGGCTTGAAATATGAAGGGTTGGACAAGACTTAAAAGCAAATGTGGCATCTTCCAGTATCACCACATGGAGAGAAAGATCTCAAGACAGAGGTAAAATTTGTAAGACTTTGTAAGTTGAGAGATGAGACAAGTTATATTGGGAGAAGAGAGTTTTGAGTGACCCAAAATTAGTTTCTTTGATTATCAAATAAGGAGCTCAGCAGCTGCTAAAGCATGAATGCATGATGCCCATCCCTGAGTGTTGATGTCTAGTTTTTTTTTTTCCGATATGTGTGCTACAAGTGGAAAAGTGGACACAGATGATGCCCTTGGGCACCTAGGGAATAACTCTATCTTTCTGTTACATAGAGTGAAAGGCTGAATTATGTCTGGAAGATTTAGGGGCAGCCTTTTGAAGACCTGCAAGGGAGCAGTTCCTAAACAGATCCTAGGACTAGGGAGGCAGAGCCAGGCTGACCTTGGTGAGCTAGAGGCCAGCATGTTCTAGAGACGGAAATCCAGGACAGGTACCAAAGTTACACAGAGCAACCTATATTCTAGAAAACCAACCATAAACCAAAAAACAGAAAAAAGAAACAAAAGTACCACAGAGAGAGCTGTCAGATGCACTTTGCAGGCCAGATTCCCAATCAGAAGAGTACACAGAAGAATAGAGCCTTTCTTGTAGAGAGGTAGATTTTAAAACAAAGCAGCTGAACACTTGCTCAGCCCACCAGCCAGCATCAGCCATGTACCTACTGTTAGTTGGAGGCAGAGCCCAGAGTAAATTAAATGTTATCCTGTGGTCCCCTTTCAGTTTCCATGCTTATTTAAGAGCAGGACGGTGGGAAATAAATGAGTCAGCAGCTCTGATGGAGATCTCCAAATTCACTGATGTCATTTGCTTTCTATTCCTGGGTTTCAGATCTCACTCCTTATTGGCTCCTAATCTATGTCTATTCAAATAGGAGGCAGACCGATCAAATAAAAATGCCTGCACTGAAGGCTTGTACCAGCCCGGGTCCTGGCTAAATTCCAGCTTTCAGCTGGAATTAGGCAGGCACTGGACTGAAAACAGCCCCAGAAAATGAATACTGTCCCAGAGCATTGCAAAAGACCAGGGAATATATACCTAACATAGGCAGGGCTTTGTTAGGATTTCCCACACTCCTGCTCTGAGTCACCTCCATCTGTTTGCTGTGAAGGAAATGTGCTCCTGTCTCTAAAGCCACTGCTTCAGTCTTAGTATCTGTGATATCCGTCTCAGTCTTTCATTCTTCATTATCACATTGTTGGCAAAGATGATTTATGTTGGGAAACAATACCTGACATAAAGCATGGATGTACTGATCACATGCTCCCACAGTGGACCCTTTAAAAAATGACTGGGTCAGGGTATATTTTCACAGCCACCTGGGATTCTGTGAAAATTTCAAGTGTCAAATTCCACAAATAAGTGCATTTGGGTAATCTAAAATGGCATATTGGAAACTGTTACCTGAAATGTACAATTGACAGCCCCAAATCCCAATCAGCCATCAGCAGGTGGAAAGCAAGGCTTTCAAGTAGATATCCAGGGCCAAGTACTGGAAGCATGATCACCCCCTACTTTCCACGGGATGCTTTTCTCATTTTGGAATGGCATTCTGGTCCTAGGATACATTACATTTTTTTTCCAGTCTTCCATTTTCAGTTTCGTTTTTATAGCGGCAGCACACATTTACCTGAGAGGGTGAAATGACTCAGCAGCTGTGAAGCAGATCTCAAAGTGTACCCCAGGATTTGCATTCCATTGGTAGATTTGAGATCACTCTCCTGATTGGTTCCTGTGTGAGGGGCATTGTCGACTCCCACATTTCCCCAGAGTATTCTTGCTTGGAAGCAGCAGGAAATATTTGGTAGAAGGATACAGGGGAGAGTAACAGATAGAAATTACAGATTAGCTTCAAGATTGCCTGGATTTAAATCCGTAGGGCCTAGGGTATTTAAAGAAATGTCAAGGGGTGGAGCAAAATACCCCTCCCCAGTACAGCATAGTGTAGACCACCTCAGACACCTGAACTCAGGCCCATATTCTAAACATCCTCTCTATGCAGACTGTGTAAATGGGATCTAACAGGTTAATATTCCAGATCCAATTGTAAAGACATACTCCTCCTTCATAGGCAAGGAGAGCTAATTAACTTGTCAGCAGAGCAATATATTACCAGTCTGTCTCTGGCTATATTTGGGGTTCATTTACTCATGAGTATCACCAAATCCCGATTTTACATTGACCCAGACAAAGCAAATTGATCCTAACATGCACAAGAGACAGAACACTCAGAAATTCACAAAATTCAGAGATTGTTTGATTCCCATCTTAACAGCCCTGACTCACCTAATCCTGTCAAATGTGCAGCAAGCAGATCCTGCTTGTGTATATACTGCTTGTCTTTAAGATGTGACCTCCCTCTGTTACTTTGAATTCACTTCATGTGTTCCTATCTGGCAGAGACTAGAGGAAACCTGCGCTTTACTTCTTCTGAAGTTACTTATTCCCTTAATGATATGGCATCCATGTGTCAGGCTTGAAGTGATGCTCTATATGCAAGGAAGATAGTTTTCTTGGGGCTTTAGTTTCTGGCAGAGACTAGCCAAATCCTTCTTTTTCCTCTACCCTTGGTGATTTATAGTGGGGATACCTATGGCACTGTACATTCCTTCGTGATCTTCAGAGTCAATGAAAATATTAATTAGTAATAATTGCAGACACTACCCTAAGTATCACCCAAGAAAATAAAGTATGGATAATAAAGTATAGCACAGTAAAATTATTTGTTATTAATCTATTGCGATATATGTTTTCACAGGCTCAACTTTGCAATCTTTTTTTGCTTTATCACTGTGTTCTGGCATGCAGAATCTCTTGTACATAAGCTTTTCTTACTTTTTAGGCCATTCCAATATATGATATCAGACAGGGCATGAGCCTTGTTGGAAATCAAATATTTATTGCTGATTTCAGAGAGGTATTCTGTACTTCCCTGGAAAAAAATAAACACACCAGATTTCCTTTTTTCTTTTGTATTTATTGTGGTATGCATTGAATAAGTGCAGATCTTATCTTGTGTCCCCACCCACAGCTCTGAATTCCTATTAACTATAGTAAAGTTGAGACTGGAAAATGTTGGTACATTGGAATCATCTGATGATGCTCTTTGGATATTTCTGCCATCTCTTCAACACAAATATGTTGGGATCTCATGTATTGATTTGCAGAAGATATTAAACTTCAGAGTATAATACCCCAAACACTCTCTGGCTCCATAGTAACACCCACCTGCACATCATTGTGTTTTTTTACACAACTTGCCTGAAGTAACATCTCTGATTAGGGCCAAGTGATGCACAGATTATATTAGTATATCCCTGCCATTAGGACTTAGTTAATTTCTATATGGTCTTGGCAGAAGGAAAGAAATTGTTTTCATATGAGTCTGTCATTTGAAAGTTAATCACTATTATCCCTTTTAGGGTATGTAGCCTCTGAGTGTGGGAAATTGTTTTCTTCCTCATTTTAATCGATTAACACACAGAATAAACTTCCTTCCTATAACATGAAGTCAATCCCAGTGAATCTTCTAAAGAGAAGTGGATGGATTTGTCTTCTATGATGACATAATATGTAGGGACTTCAAATAGAGCTTTTTTCCATCATATTATGCTGTGTAAGTATATTTTTGAAATGGTCTGTGGAGCCCCACGGTTACACTAAAGGCATATATTTCAACATAATGTCAAAGAATGTACAAATTGCTGTTACATGAGTGAGAAAACTCTGAAACTTCTTCATAGTACAAGGAATTAATTTTTCATAATCTTCCTACATATTCTATGATGTATTTCAATTATTTTAAAATATTTTTAAATTGTATATATGTATATGAATGAGTTTACTCATGCATATATATATACAGATACATATGCATTTTATTACATTATCTTGACACAATTTAGAATTCTATTCATGCATACATTTAGATAATTTCACAAATATTTTGCCCCTTTAATTTAATATCTGCACTGCAAACTATCAGAATAAACACCTCTATTTACTAATGTTATTTTACCTAATTGTTCATCTACAAATGTATACTTAACTAACTCACCCTGTATACAGAATGTCATGATTATGTGTAGCCATTTTAGCATTTTTTTTCTTTTGGATTTTTTAGATAGGGTTTCTCTGTGTAGTTATTTTCCTGTCCTGAATCGTACTCTGTAGACCAGGCTTGCATGGAACTCACAGAGATCTGCCTGCCTTTGCCTCTGGAGTGCTGGAATTAAAGGCATGTGTCACAACTGCCTGGCACTTTAAAAAGGATTACCATTTGAGCATTTGTGAAATTGTGTAATACTAATGTAAAATATGCTTTTTAATGACAGTAACAGTCATTGTTGCCCTTGAGTGTAAGGATAAATATTTACAAGACAGTATGAAATTATATGCTTTCAGTGAAGTTATAGATGAATGTTCTCTGTCTGGGTCTACTATCTCCATGGCCATGTGGAAGATGCTGGTTTATTATATTGGGCAGAGTAAATGATAAATATCTGTATTTCTGAAAAAAATTTAGTGTGAGAAGTCAAGATATGTCTTTGGGTCCCAATACAGTGGGACAATTTGAACAGCTAAATTTTGGTCAAATTTATGACATTTTTGAAACGGCTGGTAAAACCATCCACTTTACCTTGCTGATTTGTAATCTTGTTAGCTGCAATTTTCCCTTCATATAGAAGGATTATTATAAGTGGGCATAATAGGTCTATGTATGTCTTAAGAGATTGTTTCTAACATCCTAATATTGTAAAAAATGGTTAAAGAACCTCCTTTATAAAGCAAAAAAATGGTCCAGCATAATTTAACTGTTCTTATAGCTTAAATTAATTCATTTCCATAAATCTATACCTTGTTACCTGGCTCCTTGCTTACCAGTGTATCTTTCTCCCTTCCTGTTCTCTCAAGTCTCTTCTCTGTTAGTCCCACCTATTCTTCCTGCCTGGCCACTGGCCAATCAGTGTTTTATTTATTGACCAATCAGAGCACACACTTGCCATACAGACCATCCTACAGCACTAGGTATTTTTTTTTCTGTCTGGATCTCTTTTTAATAATCAAATGTATTGTTTTTGATCTCATGGGACAGATCCTGGCCGACTATGACAGTTGCAGCTTTACAGGACTCAAGTTATTGTATGTTTTGGCTCATGACATTTGTTGTTGTCACGTCCCCCCACCTGGATCTCTGAGAGCCCAAATTAATGGCTTAGGTATCAAGAGCTCTGACTACTGCTGCAACCCATTCAAATGTAAGTGTGCAATCACTTCTAGGGACTTACAGTAGACAATATAATTGCTGAGAATATAAATATATGTATATATTTTTTATAAAATAAATTAATCTTAATATATTTCTTTATCATTAAGACACTGTGAGATATTATATTACTGTTGGCCCTATTTTGAAGAAAGCTGAAGTCAACATTTTTTTCTTCAACCATAATAGCTTTTTGTAGAGCACTCTAATAGATATAAATATATTATGTATTATTATTATTTAACTACATGTAAAATTATGATATAAATTATAATTATGCAGCAATATATGTAATTATATATCATAATTTGAATTCTACTACATAATAAAACACACATAAGTTTCTGACACAAACAGATCACGGAGAGAGCAGCCAGATGCATTTCACACCTCTCAGTCACCATCAGCAAAGTCGAGACAGGCATAAATACTTTCTTGTAAATAGATAGGATCTAGGCCAATCAGCTAGAAGTTCTTTCAGCACATCTATTATTTATTTTATCACTATTTATCATCTGAGAGAAAACAAAAAGTGCAATAACCCACTGGAAGAATGTTAATTGGGAAGGAAAAAGAGGGATTGTGCAATTGGCTTTCTAGAAGTGAATGGTGAAGAAAAGGTAGCCAGGGAATGGGTGGAATCTGCTCTTTTTGGGCCCCTGAGCATGTGCTTGTGGTCTTATGCAGCTATGTCCACATGCACATAATTTACTTGATCAGGCTGGAAACATATTCCATGTTCATCTAGCACAGGGATTACATGAGATTCAAGGATCTGGATTGACTAAGCATTCTGCCTGACTGATGGACAGTGCATGCATGGTTATTTAGTTAGGGGGTGGCTAGCAATTGTTACATTCCTACTACACTTGTAGATATAGGAAAACATAGGGGAGTAAGGGTGGCAGATAAATGGTAATGTGGGTTCTTTGCCACCCAGAAATGCTTCCAGCTGACTTGTTGGGCATTAAATAATTTTTGGGGTAGGGAAGGGGGCTTTTCAAGAGGTAGCTGGACAATCAAAGGTAGTTGAATATTTTCTTCTGGTTTGGGCCCTGTGAAATTGACAAGTTGCTGGAAAGGCAGAAGAAGAAGTTCAGGAAAAAATTTATTTGCTGGGTTTCTCAGGAAGAGGGAGTTACATCCTGTGACCAGTAAAGTTTTAATGATACTTATCTGAAGGGGATCTCAACTGCTCAGGTGTATCCAATCTGGCTATAGAGCTTGAAAGGAGTTTCAAGTTTATCAGGAATAAAATATCAAACATATTATGAAGCAACCAAAAGGAATTTAAAATCTTGAGCTGTGAGCCCTGATCTTATAATGTTTAGTATTCTGCTGCTATCAGAATTTTATTGGTTAGGGTTAGTAAGAGAGAGAGAGAGAGAGAGAGAGAGAGAGAGAGAGAGAGAGAGAGAGAGAGAGAGAGAGAGAGAGAGAGAGAAATGGAGAATATAGCTAGAGTTTTCCTGGGCTTTCCTGGCCCAAGTTCAGGACAAATCTTTCTCACCCACCATTTCTGCAGCTGCTCTAACCAAACCAAGTAAACACACGGAGACTCATATTGCATATAAACTGTATGGCCGTGTCAGGTTTCTTGATATCTGTTCTTATCTTAAATTAAACCATTTCTATATACTTTATATTTTGCCATGTGACTCGTGGCTTACTGGTATCTTAAATCATGCTTCTCCTCCTGGATGCTGGCAGGATTCCTCTGCTGCAGGCTTCCTGTTCCCAGGATTCTCTTCTCTGCTCATCCTGCCTATACTACTGACTGGCTACAGGCCATTCAGTATTTTATTTATACAGAGCAATATCCACAGCAGGAGAAGAAGAGTGAGAGAAAGCAATGTGGATCATGCTTTATTTTTTTTCCATTATCAATTAGGAATTTTTATCTTTTCCTGAGATAAACCTTAAGGCACCTGTTTCCTTTATTACTTTAGTATTAAAGAGACACAGGTGATAACTTGTTGAGGGCATTTAACAATGATAGAGTTATATTAAAGATTCTTTTTACAGAGTGAAGACCTTTTTGACACTGAGGTGTTTATACCGCTGGTCTATTAGGGTTTCTTACCAGAATATTATGGATATATTTTGATATTTCTTTTGCCTCCAGATCTATGACTGATATTGTTCTTGTAACAATTAGCTGGGTAATTAATTAGAAATTTGAATATGGTATTATAGTCAACAGAGGGAAAATGATGAAGCAGAATATGTCAGTAGGGACAGGAGAACTTGGGGAGGGAATCAGGAAAAAGAAAAAAAACTTATGGTGTTCACAATTCATTGGGATTGAATGCTGTGTGAGGAAACCACATTCTTTTGGAATTGGTTACAAGGCATTAATACTGATGTCCTCTTGAACTGAAGACTCTGGGGCCATGTTTGTTTCTCTGTGTATGAAGAATAATTTCTCTTGGGTGAGGGCAGGATAAAAGTTTTAGGCTGTGGAGATGTATCCAGGAGGGAAAACCCTCAAATTTTGCACCTGCGTGGGATGACAAGAAGTACCTTGAAGGGTAACTTCCAATTAGTGTAAAAGAGTGAGGTTTGCTGGACAGGAGGGGAAAGAAGGACCTGATCCCCAAAGTGGATAGAGGGTTGAGCATGTATTATCACATGGCTGGTATAAGGAGTAGACTCCAAAATTCCAGAGGAGACATCAGAGGTGATAGAGTAGAGGAGTGAAGACATGATCAGGGAGAGGTAAAAGATTGGATCAGAGGCCAGGGGTTAGGGCTAGTCACCCATATATGAATTCTAATGGTGAGATTGATAGTGCTTCCTTGAGAAGTGTCCAGAGACTGAAAAGAGCTAGAAACAATAATTTCCCCAAGTCAGGGTGAATTTCCTATGACATTTAATGAGATTGTATTTTAAAGATTATTGGTATACTATACCTTCCATGAGGACTTATGATGGTAAGTGATATGAAAATGCTAAGGTATATTAAAAGCTTTAGATATGGTCTAGAAATCTGGAAGGTGAACTCTAGACTAATATCAGACTGAAGGAATGCAGAGATCCCAAATCCTAGGGAAGGATGTCTGAGGACACTTAGTAGAAACAAGAAATATTTCTACACAACTTGAAAATGAGTCCATGACCATGAGGAGACATTTAATTAGTCTGATAGTGGGCATAAGGGTTAAGTTGAGGTGCCAGTCAGGCCTTGGAATGTACCCTGTAACCTGGTTGGTGTGAAATCAATGAATCCAAAATGTAGAGCTGTATTCTGTCTTCTGACAACTTTACCAATCGCCAGTAATAGGTTTAATGACTGTAAGTCCTCAGAGGTAGGTGTAGCTGAAGTTATCCTGTACGTTTCCAGATCCCACGGTACACAGAACCAAGAAAACACACTGAGACATATATTATTTACCAAGTGGATGTCCTAATGGCTCGGGCCTCATATTATCTGTTCTTACAACTTAAATTAACCCATTACTATTAATCTATAAGATGCCATGTGCCTCTTAGCTTTCCAGTTTTTTAACATGTTGCTTCTCACCATAGCTGCTGGCAGCATCTCCCTCACTCACCCTCCACTTCCCAAAATTCTACTCTCTCTTTGTCCCACCCAAATTTTCTGCTTGGCTACTGGCCAATCAGGACTTTATTTATTAACCAATTAGAACAATACATTCTGAGCATATACAACATCCCACAGCACTTCCCCTTTCCTTTTTTTTTCTTTCAAAAAGGAAGGTTTTACTTTTCACATAGTAAAATTACAAATAACAAAACAATTATCAAGCAAGAATTATAGTTAAAATATCTAGTATATTTTTTATTTGCCAAGATTATCGAAGGTATCCTTTCTATCCTATATATTTGAGTCTAAGGTTTCATATCTAACTGATCTTGTATTATAACTAAGGAAAATTATAATTATCTAGGCTTCAACTACATTAAACACCTCAGAAGAATATACTACTATCTGATAAACGTGAGAAGAATACAAGTAACTTTCAGGAGTCTTGCCAGACTAGACAGAGACAGCTGGTAGCCTGGACAGACATCCAAAGTTCCTTTATACAGATGGGGTATCTGTCTTCGGCCCACAGGCCTAGAGTCTCTCAGTCTCTCTCTCTCTCTCTCTCTCTCTCTCTCTCTCTCTCTCTCTCTCTCTCTCTCTCTCTCTCTCTCCTTTTTTTTTCAAGACAGGGTTTCTCTGTGTAGCTTTTTGCCTTTCCTGCAACTAACTTTGGAGAACAGGCTGGCCTCAAACTCACAGGGAGGCACCTGGCTCTGGCTCCGGAGTGCTAGGAATAAAAGTTAGTACCACATTTACCAGCCTTCTCAGCCATTTCTCTCTGTGTCCTGTAGACACAATTTCCTTGACGAAACAGGAACTTAAATTACCTTTTTGCCAAACAAAATTCAGTGGTCACCTTCTTATGGTTCATGCATGTCGAGTCACATATTTTATCAATTAGCCCAAGAAAGAACAGTTTCTTGCCCAAATGGTTATTTTGCCAAGAAAAAGATAAACTCCATACGGAGTGTCTTCAATGTCCATCCTCCTCTCTGAAGTAATTTGGTGATGCCAGGAACAGACATGTCTAACTGTCCAGAATTCAAAATTTTTAAAACTATTTTAAATGCCGTATTCTGTAGCTCTTAGAAGTGTTTGAATATTACCTACCTAACTGAAATATGGCTATGTATACCAAGAAAACTTAACATTAATATAAGTTTGACTATCATAGAAGACTAATTATTAATCTGTATTTTTAATTATTCAGAACAGTCTAAATGAATTACATAAACATAAAATCTTAAACAAGAGTACAAATGTATATACAGTATTACAAAATTAAGTTTAAACTTGTATCAATAACCAAAATATATTGCAATATAAAACCTTTTAAACAAGTTGTTCTTTAAAAGTAGATTCAATCATCTACCCTTTCTTCCTATCATATCTGTGTCCTATCCCCCATTTTAATTTTTCTAAAGAGATTTTTTTTAAATCAACCCTTTTTAAATAAAAATATTGCTTTATTCCTATCCCCCACCAGAGGGCTCTTTATGCGAAAAAAAGAATCTCTCAACCTCTGTTTTAGGATCATGCTTGTATTTACAGACAGAGTGAACCAATTTCACCTCCAATGCAAGCTTGGCATATTTGGTAATTTCGGAGCAGCTTCTCATACTACTTCCTGTTGAATTAGGATGTTCTATTCTTATGGGGATATAAAGAAAATTTTAGGATTATGGAATAGTCCTTGAGGTTGTATTGTCTTACAGAAACTCTGTGTAACTCAGTGGGAATAGGTCAAGCCCACACGTGTGGGGAACACACCATAGATTAGTTCAAGCTCACATTTTTCAGGTTCTCAACACCCACATGAGACATGTTTCATGCTCCTGTTAGAATTGGTTATTTCAAGATTTCAGTTGTAAACTCGAGCCATTGGGTGGCGCTTGTAGCTGAAGTTATCCTATTTTGCCTAGCTCCCGCTGCACTCAGAGACAAGAAAATACAACAAGACTAATATTATTTACAAACTCTTTGGCCTAATGGCTCAGGCTTCTTTTTAGCTGTTCTTATATCTAAAATTATCCGATTTCCATTAATCTATAAGTTGCCATGTGCCTCTTGGCTTAACAGTATTATTACATGTTGCTTCTCAACATGGATTCTGCCAGCATCTCCCTCACTCAGCCTTTCACTTCCACAAATTCTCCTCTCTTTGTCCTGCCTATACTTCCTGCCTGGCTACTGGAAAAGCAGTACTATTTTTTTATTAATCAATCAGAGAAAGACATTCAGAGCATATAAAAAAATCCCACAGCAGTTGGGCTGTAGCTTCCCTTCTATTAACTGAAACAGAATAAGACTATTAGCATGAAAGAGCTGGTGTAGATAAGACAGAATTGGCCTAGTGAAAGGAGATGACTGTGGGGATATGGGTTGAACTATATATATATTGCCTGTGGTGAAGGACATGAGTCTGGGCTCTAGACTGCCACTGTCCTAGATGTTAGGTTGATATATTTATTTCCCTTAGAGATGATAGAGCTGTCAGTATGATGAGATTGACAGTGAATAATTCCTATTACATTTGGGAAATATGATACTTTTATCTTGACCAATATTTGCCCTGAATTACTTATGAAATGTCCTTTTGCTGTAAGTAGCCCATGCTTTTTCCAGATATGAGTGTGCAATAGGAGGATATGCAAAGTATATTTGGAAGCTGGTGTCAGTGGCACATGCCTTTAATACCAGCACTTCGGAGTCAGACCCAGGCAGATGTCTGTGAGTTCAAAGTTAGTAGGGTCTACAGAGCGAGATTAAGGATAGGCACCAAACTTACAGAGAGTTAGCTGTCTTACAAAACTAAAATAAAAGCCATATTTGGAGTATGTATATCTTTTAGGAATTGGCACTGTGCCAAATGGAAAGTATAGATCAGAGACATTAGCAAGGTGTAATGCAGATTCCTGAAGCAGAGACTATTGCAATTTCTGGAAAGGATTAATAATGGGGTGAATGAGGGATTAATGCAGGTTCCCTGAGCTGCCTCATAAAAGGAGTGAGCCAGGAGATTAAAAAAGATCAAACACAGGATTAAAAGGAGTCAGCTATTTCTTGAAAGGTAAGAATATTCTGTGTAGTAGAGCATGCTATAAAGGACTGAATTACATGCTTCTATGTGAAGTTATAGCCTAGTATGATATGGTAATGTTTACACACAAATAGGTAATCTGAGGAGTGGAGAGCTTGATTTTTGAACTTGAGACTCCATAACTTCAACATTTCGAAAATGTAGAAGAGGAGAGGTGTTAGTTTGAATAGCTTACACATATGGGCCACAGAGTAGAATGTAATCTACTAATTGTAAAATGTAAAGGCAATGAGGGATAAAGAGAGCATGCCAGAAGCTGGCAATTGATGAAAAAGTTGGGAGTTCCATGAATCTGTGTCAAGGCAGTCCAAGACATATATATACATATATATATATATATATATATATATATATATATATATATATATATATATATGTCAGCATCTGCCCAGGATAAGGAAAAGATGTTTTGAGACAGAGGGTCCATGAGATCTAGAAGTGAGTAGTGTGTTTCTAAAAGTGTGTGGTTTCTAAAGGGATAGTACAAAGATGAGTAAAGTCCAGGCATTACAGGATTGATAGGACCCCTGAAGATGTAATGAGCAGCAGGTGTACTAATATTTTATTTGTGCTGAAATGTGGTGATATTTTATTTATGCTTTATTAAAGCTTGCTGGAGATAAGGCAGGAAAGGTCAGCCATTTTAAGTTAACTAAAATTCAGGCAGCACACTTATCAGACAGGGTATCTCTGTTTTCAATGCCATACTAGGGAAAAGAGTAAAACATGATGACACACTCCTTTAAGGCCAGTATCAAACATAAAGTCATGTAGTTCTGTACAGACATACAATGTAAAAAGTGATAGCTGGGCTGATAGAGCCAATTAAAGGGCATAAGACAAGGCAATGAAAGCATGTGTAAGTGGGCAAGTTGCTTGCATTTGGAAGCTGCAGGGTTGGTGAAGTAAGGTTTGCTTGTGATTTTTCCCATTTCCTTGATCTCTAAGTCTTCACCCCTGTATTTAGCACTGTGTTTTTTTTTTTTATTTAATGATACCATTTAGAAACTGGTCTACATGCAGGTCTTCAATCAGGTGGTACATTCTATTAGGCTTCTCAACTCTAAGTATAGAGCTGTTAAAATGAGAAGAATTTGGATAAAGTAGCATCTTTCTGAGAAATTCAAGGATGACAGGGTAAAATTCTCTAAGGCCTGGAGTAAAAGAGTGTACTGAATTTGAGTAATGTAAAAGTAAGGGAGCTGGAACTGGATGGTTCTGGTTATCCAAGACTATGGGGTGTACAAGAGATGGAAAGGGAAATGTCATGTCAGAGCTAGTGGGCTGAGTGCCAAGGAGGAGGAGGAGAGGAGCTGCTAACAAATCTGTGGTAGGGAAATATGGGCTCTAATGAACTCGAAGTTAGTGCCTTAGCTAAAAAATTTCTTCCCATTATGAACACAGTGCAGTTTTCCACATATAAAACTGCATGTAAAAGATATTCCCATGAAAATACATTTAAGTCATGGGGTTTGGTGAGGTAAGTTAGGGTGTCCCTCTACCCACACAACAGGGATATTGGAATGATAGGTAAGATCCCAAAACTCCCACAGGATGCAGTAAGTCCCTCTAGTGTCCAAAGGAGGGAAATCGAGCATCCCTATATAATAATAGCTACTCAAGATTTTGGTATGACATGAGGGTTGTTGGGTAAGGACATGGGTACCTTCAAAAGTCCCTTACCCAGGGTTGGATATTGCCATATGTGGTATTTGATTGATGTTCCCATGTCATGAGCTACACAGTGTCAGTCAACTGACCTATGTCCATATCAATAGCGTTTTAGGTGAGGCCCCGGTGACCTACATTGACAGGGGTTGGCTCAAGCCCAATAGCTTTCTTGACAAATTTAAAAACAGGAACCTAGAGGCCTTCATGTGGCTGGTCAGATAGCCTGTGCTACATTTGACAATCTTTTTTACAAGCTTATTCATGTCTCACATAGCTATGCCATGCAGTAACATAGACTATGTAATCAAGCTGCTTGCAGGTTACATAATCACATACCATAGGGTGTAAATGTAACCAACCGTCTTATTAAATAAGAAACACAGAAACAATGTAAAAGAGAAAGCCAAGAAGTCAGAGCTCAGAGCTAAAATCTCACCCTTCCTCCTGCTGTCCCAGCTTCGCGAAAAAAGACCTACTTCCTCTCGGTTCGTATTTTTAAAGTATGTTGTTCTGCCTTCTCATTGGTTGTAAACCCAAACACATGACTGCCTCGTCACTGTCTGAATGTACAGCCCCCTAGGTCTTAAAGGCATATGTCTCCAATGCTGGCTGTATCCCTGAACACACAGAGATCTTATGGGATTAAAGGCGTGTGCCACCACCGCCACACTCTTGCTATGGCTCTAATAGCTCTGACCCTGAACACACAGATATCTATGGGATTAAAGGCGTGTGCCACCACCGCCACACACTTGCTATGGCTCTAATAGCTCTGACCCCCAGACAACTTTATTTATTAACATACAATCAAATTAATATTTCAGTACAAATCAAAATAATATTTCAATACAATTAGATTACCACCACATTTCCCCTTTTCTATTTTAATAAAAAGAAAAAAAGCAAAAGGTTATGACTAACAAAAGAAAAACTATATACAAAAGTACAATAACTATATACAATATATACAAGTAATAAATACCTAAACAGGTATTTGACGAATCAGAGAAAATAATTCCATTATCTATCCTATTTTGATAATTCCAAGATGTATCTAATGTACTTTCTATCCTAATTAATTTTCAACTATAACTAACTAATCTTCAACCATAACTAACTAATCTTCAACTCCCTCAGAGACCCAAGAAGGGAATAATATTAGCTAACAAAAATAAAAACAGGAAGTGCATGCAAGCAACTTCCAAAAAAATTTTGTGAGTTGACAGAAACAGCCAGCTGCCTGGGCAGTCACCTGAGGTTTCTCCGCAGTGTTGGGGCATCATCTTCAGCCTATAGGCTTAGTGTATCTGACAGACTCATTTGTGAAGTAGGATGTACACAAGGTCAACAGTTCAACCTCACATTGGGTGAGAGCAGTCCACGTACCAGAAACACCTGAATTCCACTAGTGTCTGTCATGATTCAGGATTTTAAATTCTGGAAATTGTTGACAGTTTTTTAATTCAGCTGTCCATTCTTCTTGGTTGTGTATATATGGCTTCATCTCAGCATCCCCTTCTTCTCCACATCCCTCTATTAAATGCCAGTCTACTTTTGAGAGGCATGAGCTTTCAGCTGCTGTTCCATTGTACAACAGAATCCATCGGCCCTCTGCCTGTTAAGCTGCCTTCGAAGAAAAGGGCACCGTACCTTTTCCGATGCGAAGGCCACTTCAGGGATGGGGCCATATTGTCCTGGCCTCAGAAGATGCCTTTTGATAAAGCCATAACCACACTTGTTTTGGCAAGAATCAGTAGTCCCTTGTTTCGTGATCTGTCTGTCCATTTTGTCCTGTTGATTCGAGGATACTTTGTTGTCCAGTGGCTAACTTTTGCCAGAATGAAAGTTGACTCCATATGCAGTTTCTTCAATGCCCATATTTTCTCTAAAGTAGATTGGTACTGCCAGGAGCCGACATGTCTCAAAAAAGAAAAATTTTCTAAGTTATTAAAACATTTTAAATGCCATATTCTGTAGATCTCTGAAGGGTTTGAAGATGACCTGTCTAAAACATCTCTGCTCAATTTTTAAAACATATCTAATATGACTACAAGTTCTATGATAATGTCTAACTACTAGCTTTCATTTCTTTATATCCTAATAGTTGATAATAATAACATTCAAGGATCAGAAATTTGCATTACATTGTTAAATGGATGGAATAAATACAATTAGAAATATACATATAGCATTTTCTAACAATATCAGTTTCAAATTTGTGTACAATATAAAACAATTCAATCCAATGTAAAGTATTTAAAACTAGTAATTGTCTTTTTCTTTTCTTTCTTTCTCTTTTTTTTTTAAACAAGAACCTTAAATCTAATCTCCTTTGCTTAGCCTTTTTCCTAACCCTTGACAATAACTTGTAACCAACCCTCCTAAATACTGAAAATTATCCCAGACCCAAAACCCATTAAAAAGACCAAAAAACCACCCGCCCCACACCACCTCTTTGGGAATGTGGGCGTCGTATTCTTAAAATTGCTTCCTGCTGGGTATGGGCGAAGTTTTCTTTATCCTGAAAGAAAAATTTTAGGTTAATTGTCAAATTCTAGGAGAGGTAACTATATCCTTCATTATCCAGTCTGTGTATAATGCCAAAGTTGAGGGTTTATCTCAAGTCCTTATTCAAGTAGTCTTTGAGACTGGATCATCTCAACTAGTCATCTCAAATTTGCTCTGAGCACCTTGTAGTTCAAAGCTGATCTGTGGATGATGTTTGTCAGCTTAATGATATTATTATTGTCCACGTGGAATTGTTGTTGTTGTGGGGCCCCATCTTCTTTCTGGAGACTTCAGTTGATGTTAGGCCAGGCCGTGATTTCCTGCAGAAAACTGATAAGAGACCCGAACACAAAAACATATATATGCAGCTAGCCCTTTTTCTAGAATTAGTTAGTACTCTATGTGACCATTCATATCTTAACAAAGTTTAAAATGTATATATATATATATATATATATATATTAATCTTGTAAATTTTGATATAAAATTTATACTTTGAGAACAGTTTAAAGAATCAGAATAGAATCAAAGAGTTGAGATTAGTAATAGAATAGTCCCTTAATTAATTTTGCTTTTGTCCTGTACCATAGCAGAAATGGCTCTTATTCTGGCATGATACAGGGAGTTTGCATTTTCCTTTTAACAACATGCTTGATTTTAAAGGAGAGAGCCATTCTCCAACTCCAAAGTCAGCTTTAAATTTTAATTGAACTGGGACTATTAGAAGACCAATAGTGTTAAATCTTTAGAGAAAAGCAGAAACAAACATTTAGGAAGACATAAAATTTTTTTAGATAATATATACCCATACACCGTTTCACTCTGTTTCTTGGGATAGATGATTTGTCCCTTTTCTTCAGTTGTCTCATTTGTCCAGTGTTCTTCAGATTCCTTAACCTTCATTCTCCTAAAAGACAAAAACAAAAACCTTTCCCCAAGACTAATTTTGGGGATGTTTCCTTTTGACAAGTTATTATCTGATAAATGAAAAGGCATGTGTTATTGATACAAGTTAGTTTAAATTGGATGTTCATGCTGGTTGATGAACTATCACCTCCTCTAATTAAGAGGTCTCTCTTGTTCAAATCGAACCTTTATCAATTTTGATGGTACCCACAGCTTATCTTCTCCTGTAGAAACAAAAGCAAAACCACGTCCCCAATGTAATACATACCCTGGTTTCCATTCTGAGGTCAGCACATCCTTAAAGTATATAGGCTGATTTAATTCTGTAGTTTTTTCTATTATCCAATGTCTCTCTGCAGCTGTTGTTCCTTTCTCATTGGCATTCAGAAAATTCAAAGTTAGAAGAGCATTATGCAGTCTATTTCTGGGGGTTTTTGTTACCCATTTCTGTTTATTTAGCATATCCTTTAGAGTTCTGTTTGATCTTTCTATAACTGCTTGACCTGTAGGATTATGTGGTATGCCTGTAATATGCTTTATATTGTAATAAGCAAAAAACTGTTTCATTTTAACAGAGACATATGATGGAGCATTGTCAGTTTTGATTTGTGCAGGTATACCCATGATGGCCATAACTTCTAGCAAATGAGTGATTACAGAATCAGCTTTTTCAGAACTCAAAGCAGTTGCCCATTGAAATCCTGAATAAGTATCGATAGTGTGGTGTACATATTTCAATTTTCCAAATTCTGCAAAGTGAAACACGTCCATCTGCCAGATTTCATTTCTCTGAGTACCCTTTGGGTTACATCCTGCTGGTAATGGCGTCTGATTGTAGAAGGAACAAGTAGGACATTTCTTTATTATTTCTTTGGCTTGTTGCCAGGTTATGGAAAAATCCTTTTTTAAACCTTTACTATTAACGTGATGTTTTTTATGAAATTCTGAGGCCTCCAGCACATTTCCTATCAATAATTTATCAATCTCTTCATTGCCTTGTACTAGAGGGCCTGGCAGACCAGTATGGGATCGAATGTGAGTTATATATAAAGGATGATTCCTTTTCCTGATTGTATCTTGTAATTGAATAAATAGTGAAGTTAATTCTGAAGCATCAGGGATAAATTCTGCAGTCTCAATATGTAACACCACTCTTTCAGCATACTGAGAGTCAGTTACTATGTTGAGAGGTTCTGAAAAATCCATTAATACCAACAGAATAGCATACAATTCTGATTTTTGCACTGAATTATACAGACTTTGAACCACTTTACTTAAATTTTCTGATTTGTAACCTGCCTTTCCTTCTTTGTTGGCATCTGTATAAAAGGTACGAACTCCAGATATGGGTTTTTGCCGTACAATTCGAGGCAAGATCCATTCAGCTCTCTTTATAAGATCAATTCTATTGCTTTTGGGATATTTGCTGTTAATTTCTCCCAAAAAATTACTGCAAGCTCTTTGCCAAGGTTCACTTTCTGTCCATAATTTTTCAATGTCCTCCTTAGTTAATGGTACGACAATTTCTGCTGGGTCTATGCCTGCTAATTGACGAAGTCTCAATTTTCCTTTGTAAATCAAGTCAGAGATTTTTTCCACATAAGTTTTTAATTTTTTATTTGGTTTATTTGGTAAAAATATCCATTCCAATATAATATCTTCCCTCTGCATTAATATTCCAGTAGGAGAACGCCTAGAAGGTAAGATAACCAAAATGCAATCCAGCTTTGGATCAATACGATTCACGTGTCCTTCATGCACTTTCTTTTCTACCAAGGCTAATTCTTTCTCAGCTTCAGGTGATAATTCTCTTGGACTATTTAAGTCCTTGTCACCTTCTAAGGTTTTGAACAAATTAGTCAGTTCATCATTTTTTACCCCAACAATAGTTCGTAGATGAGAAATATCTCCAAATAATCTTTGAAAGTCATTAAGAGTCTGTAGTCTATCTCTCCGAATTTGCACCTTTTGGGGTCTAATTTTTTGTAGCTCTATTTTATATCCTAAATAATTAATAGAATCTCCTCTTTGTATCTTTTCAGGAGCAATTTGTAATCCCCAGCGAGGCAAAATTTTCTTTACTTCTTCAAACATTATTTCTAAAGTATCTGCATTTGAGTCAGCTAGTAAAATATCGTCCATATAATGATAAATTATAGATTTAGGAAATTTTTTACGTATCACTTCCAATGGCTGTTGTACAAAATATTGGCACAGAGTTGGGCTATTCAACATTCCCTGTGGGAGGACCCTCCATTGAAATCTTTTAACCGGTTGAGAATTATTATAAGTAGGCACTGTAAAAGCAAATCTTTCTCTGTCTTTTTCTTGTAAGGGTATTGAAAAGAAACAGTCTTTTAAATCAATAACTATGAGAGGCCATCCTTTTGGTAACAGAGTAGGCAAAGGCATCCCAGATTGTAGAGAGCCCATCGGCTGAATTACTTTGTTAATTGCTCTAAGGTCTGTTACCATTCTCCATTTACCAGATTTCTTTTTAATAACAAATACAGGAGAATTCCAAGGGCTGGTTGATTCTTCAATATGCTGAGCATTTAACTGTTCTTCTACCAGCTCTTCTAAAGCCTGGAGTTTCTCTGTTGTTAAAGGCCATTGCTGGACCCATACAGGCTTGTCTGTTAACCATTTTAAAGGTAGAGCTGTTGGTGTCTTTGGAAGATCATCAGTTATTGTGCCCTGTTCTTGTATAATATGGATGGCTGGTGACCACTCATTAGAACAATATCTTCTAATATTTCTCTCAGTAACATGTGCTAGTTTATGATTTGTTTCTGAGATTGGAGGGATGTTAATCTGAGTATTCCATTGTTGCAACAAGTCTCGACCCCACAAGTTCATAGTTATGTTAGCCACATATGGTTTTAATTTTCCTCTCTGTCCTTCTGGACCTATACATTCGAGCCATCTTGCACTCTGTTTCACCTGAGATAATGTCCCAATTCCTAACAGTTGAACGTTTACCTCCTGAAGAGGCCAAGTTGGATGCCAAAATTCTGGTGCAATTATGGTAACGTCCGCACCTGTGTCTACCAGACCAGACAACAAAACACCATTTATTTTTATCGTTAATTTTGGTCTTTGTTCATTAATAGAAGTTTGCCAAAAAATTTTCTTTATGTTTTCTCCTGAATTTTCTGTTCTCTCTGTTTCATCATTCTGACCAGCATGATTTATTCCAATAGGCATTTGGTTATTTAATCGCTCTCCAGAGCAGGCATTTCCTCTATGGCTGCCGGAAAGGTTTGAACTGGATTTGCACTGGGGGCCTGCCTGAGGCCCCTCTGGGAGTTTCCCGAAGACTGAGGCAAAGGATTACCCTGTCTGTCCTTTGTTGATCTACATTCGTTGGTCCAGTGTTTTCCCTTACCACACCTTCTGCATACTCCAGAAGGAAGGGGCATTCTGTTGCCATTGTTCCTTGAAGAAACATTGTTTCTGGAAATGACCTGTCTACAGTCCCTTTTCAAATGTCCTTGCTTTCCACATCCAAAACATCTAACACTCCTCAAACCTTTTGAAATTACTTCTCCTACCCATGTATCATCATGCTCATCAGCTTCAACATTAATTGTTTCTCTAATCCAATCTTCCATAGGTGCAGATCTTGCCCTTAATGGCCTGATTATTCTTTTGCATGCTGCATTCGCATTCTCAAAGGCCAAAGATTCAATTATTGCCTTACCAGCTTCTGAATCCGAGACCGTTCTCTTTACTGCTGAAGCCAGTCTTTGTAAAAAATCTGTAAAAGACTCTTTTGGGCCTTGCTTCACCTTTGTAAATGACTCAGATTTTTTTCCTGGTTCCTCAACTTTGTCCCATGCATTCAAGGCTGCCGTTCGACATAAAATTAGGGTTTGGACATCATATAAACATTGTGCTTGTGCTGAAGCATATTGGCCTTCGCCCATAAGCTGATCCTGGCAAACTTGTACTCCTTTATCCCTCCATTGTTTTTCTATGTTTTTAGCCTCCTCCTTAAACCAAGTCAGAAATTGAAGTCTCTGGTTAGGTTCCAGAACACCTTGTGTGAGGTCCCGCCAGTCCTGTGGTACTATCCTATTATATGTTGACCAAGTGTTTAACATTTGCTTTACATATGGGGAATGCATGCCATAAGATACTATTGCCTCCTTAAACCTTTTTAAATCCAACATTTCAATTGGAGCCCAAGTATTTTGTGTAGCCATTTGATCAGGCATCTGCTGTACTGTTACAGGATAAATTAAGGGTGACTGTGTGAAAACAGGCTTTCTTTCTGCAACCTTATGATCCCGACTTGAAACAACTTCACTGTTAATTTCTTCTGTCTGAATTTTTACAGGTTTAACAAGTTCTTCTAACGCTGTTATCCTGGCACTTAAATTGACTATCTTTTTAAATATTAAAATGTGGATTATTATAGTGATGAGGTGCATAATTCCACCAATACTAATATTATATAGTTGTTCCATTGCCAGACTGCCTAAAATTTCAAACAAAAACCAATTTTCTTCCAATGTACACATAAAACCCATTTGTTTTTTAATGTGGAAAAAAATTCTCTTTTAGATAGTTTCCTTTAAAATATCTGATATATTATGACTTACCAAATCTGCGTAGAACAGTAGAAATCCGAGGGGATTTTCAAAGCAGCCACCTAGTGTCCCAGGTGTAAATCCAGAGAGAGAGAGAGAGAGAGAGAGAGAGAGAGAGAGAGAGAGAGAGAAAAGAGAGAACGCACAAGAAAGCGTAGCCGGCTAAAGCTTAAATGCAGCCACGTGTTCCCTCTTGTGCCGAGTCAAGGCTTGGGTCTGGCTTCCTTAAGCTCCGACCACGTGCTTTGGCTTTACAGGCAGGGCCCTGTTCGGCAGGGCAGGTCTGAGTTGTTTATAGCACCGGCTTTAGGCAAGCTGCTCACAGACCTAGGCCCGGGCTAGAAGTTGCTACCCGGACTAGGACGCCAGCAGCTCGGACTAAGAAGCCGATCGCCGCCGGCCGCCATGTGCCGCCGCTGCCGCCGCCGCGGGCCGCCTGCCACCCTTGCGGGAAAGCGGACCTGCCGCCAAGCCAAGCGGTTTTTAATGGATTCTTGTCACGTTGGGCGCCAGATGTAAATGTAACCAACCGTCTTATTAAATAAGAAACACAGAAACAATGTAAAAGAGAAAGCCAAGAAGTCAGAGCTCAGAGCTAAAATCTCACCCTTCCTCCTGCTGTCCCAGCTTCGCGAAAAAAGACCTACTTCCTCTCGGTTCGTATTTTTAAAGTATGTTGTTCTGCCTTCTCATTGGTTGTAAACCCAAACACATGACTGCCTCGTCACTGTCTGAATGTACAGCCCCCTAGGTCTTAAAGGCATATGTCTCCAATGCTGGCTGTATCCCTGAACACACAGAGATCTTATGGGATTAAAGGCGTGTGCCACCACCGCCACACTCTTGCTATGGCTCTAATAGCTCTGACCCTGAACACACAGATATCTATGGGATTAAAGGCGTGTGCCACCACCGCCACACACTTGCTATGGCTCTAATAGCTCTGACCCCCAGACAACTTTATTTATTAACATACAATCAAATTAATATTTCAGTACAAATCAAAATAATATTTCAATACAATTAGATTACCACCACAATAGGGTACCTTAGTAGGCAAGGACCTGGTATGCCTAAGTTATCTTCCTGACTGATGGACAGAGGATGCACAGTCATGTAGTTAGGGGGTGACTGGTACACATGACACCAAAATAGAACATAAGACAGTCATTTACTGTTAGTTGGAGGCAGAGCCCATGGTAATTTCATTTTATCCTGTGTTCCATTTTCACTTTCCCTGCTCCTTTTACAACACACAGGAAGGAGGGAGAGACAGATGAGTCACAGCTCTAATGGAGATGTCCAAAGTCATTGCCGTCATTTGCTTTCCCTTCTACTTTAGACAGCTCTCTTCTTATTGGTTGTGTATTTGAATATGAGTCAGACAGATGGAATAAAAAGGCTTGCAGTCCACAGTTTCAATAGCCAGGCTCCTGGCTAAATTCCAGCTTGTAGCTGGATTTAGCCAAAGCCTGACTGGAAACAACACAGGAGAATGATAACTGTCCCAGAGAAATGCAGCAGAGAGTCAACAGAAACATAGGATAGGCAGTGATTGTGTGGTGTTTTCCACACTCCTGCTCTGTGTCACATGTATATGTTTGCTCTGCTGGTTATGTGATCTTTCCTCTGAAGCCACTTCTTCAGCTTTAATATTTTTGATCATTACCTCAGATTTGAATCCTCCACTATCTGCAAGGATGATTTACATTGGGAAAAAATACCTGACAGAAAACAGGGAAGTATTGATCATATGCTCACTCAGAGGAGCCATTAAGAAAATGACTGTGTCACTGACAATTCTCACTTAACCACCTGGGACTCTATGAAAATTTCGAGTATCAGATTCCACAAATAAGTACATCTGGGGTCTCTAAAATGGCATATTGATTATGTTACCTGAAAGGTACATTTTGCAGCCCAGAATCACAGTGATCTATCAGCCAGTGGAAAGTGAGGCTGTTACATTTTTTTCCATCATCCATTTTCAGTTTCGTTTTTAAAGCTCCAGCACTGCAGCACACATTTACTTGGGAGGTTCAAATGACTCAACAGTTCTGAAGCAGATCTCAATGAGTAACACAGGATTTGCTTTTCATTGGTTCATTTGAGATTAGTCTCCTATGCAAGGGGCATTCTCAACTCCCACATTTCCCCAGAGTATTCTTGCTTCGATGCAGCAGGAAATATTCCAGTAGAATGATGGGTGTGTGTGGGGGTGAGTAACAGATAGAAATTACAGATTATCCTCAAGAATGTATGGATTTAAATCCATGTTGCATAGTGTATTTAAAGAAATGCCAATGTGTGGAAGAAAAGACTTCCCCCAGCACAGCACATTGTATACAATCTTAGACACCTGCACTCAGGTCCATGATCCAATTATCCCCTCTATGCAGACCTGCTGGGTAAATGGGCTCTAACAGGTTCCTATTCTGAACACAAATGGAATGCACACACTCTCTCTTCAGAGGCAAGGAGAGCTAATAAAGTTGCCAGCAGAACTAATTCTTACTAGTCTGTCTCTGGCTATATTTGGGGTCTCAGTTGCTCATGGGTATAACCAAACCCTATTTTACATTGACCCAGACAAAGCAGATTGATCCTATCAACACAAGAGACGGAGTTCTTGGAAATTCACAAAGTCAGATATTCTTTGTTTCTCATGATTAAAGCCCCAAGTTACCTAATCCTGTCAAATGTGCAGCAAGCACATCCGGCTTCTGCATATACTGGTGTCTTTAAAGATGTGGCCTCCCTGTCTTAGTTTGAATTCACTTCATGTGTTCCTATCTTGCAGAGACTAGAGGAACCCTGCCCTTTTCTTCTTCTGAAGTTACTTCTTCCCTTAAGGATATGGCATCTGTGTGTCAGGCTTGAAGTCCTGCTATATGGTCAAGGAAGATATTTTTCTTGAGGCTTTAGTATCTGGCTGAGACTAGCGAAATCCTGCTCTTTCGTCTACCCTGGATTTATTGGGGGGGGGCTATGACACTTTCCATTCCTTCATTATCTTCAGATTCACTAAAAATAACGATTAGTAATATTAGGAGACACTACCCTAACTATCACCCAAGAAAATAAAGGATGGATCATAAAGCATAGCACAGGAAAATTACTCGTTATTATCCTGTTGTGATATACATTCTCACAGGCTCAACTTTGCATTTTTGTTTTTCTTTATCACTGTGTTCTGGCATGCAGAATGTCTTGTACATAATCTTTTCTTACTTGTTAGGCCATTCTAATATATGACATCTTTAGATGTAGCAGGAATCTTAAAAGTTCTTATTAATAAAATGAAATCTGAGCCAGGTATTGGGGTGAGCAGTGGAAGATCAGAGAGACAGAACAAGCCACAGCTAACCTCATCTGGCCAACTTTTCTGTTGATCTTGTTTCCTCAGACTGCAAGCTACTGTATCCTCATCCCAATGGCTCTCAGCAGAACTGCGGCCTGAAAGCCTGAATGCTTAACCAACCAAATGCTTCTAGTTTCTGGTCTTCCGGTCTTATATATCTTTCTGTTTTTGCAATCACTCCCTGGGATTAAAGGCTCACTTTTTGGGATTAATGGCATGTGCCACCATGCCTCGCTGTTTCTAATGTGGCCTTGAACAGATAGATTTCAGCCTTTTGACTTCTCGGATTAAAGGAGTGTGCTACCACTGCCCATGCTAAGTATCTAGTGGCTTTTCTATTCTCTGACCCCAGATACGTTTATTAGGGTACACAATATTTTGGGGAACACAATAACACCACATATTCTCTCTTTTTGTCTAAAATTAATGAAAAAGCTTATTACTAATATAAGAAAAACTATTTAATAAGTATATACAGGACCACATTTCCTCTCTTTTGTCTAAAATTAAAAAAAGCTTATAACTAATACAAGAAAATCTATCTAATATGTATATACAATATATGCAGTCAAAAATTCCATTATATATTAAAAAAATATCCAGTGCAATAACATTTGATAAATTCATTACTTATCCTATTTAAAACAAGTAGTTCCTATTAAAAAGTATTTCTTCTTTTCTTGATAGATTCAGTAATCTACCTTTTGTCATTTTTTATCTTCCCCTTTTTCTTTTTTCTTTTTGGTTTTTCGAGACAGGGTTTCTCTGTGTAGCTTTGTGCCTTTCTTGGAACTCGCTTTGGAGAGCAGGTTGACCTTGAACTCAAAAAGATCTGCCTCTCTCTGCCTCCCCAGTTCTGGGACTAAAGGCGTGGGCCACCACTGCCCAGCCCCCTTTTTCTTTTTAGTGTAGATTCAGTGATCTACACATTTATCCTATTATTTTTTACATTTTTTTTAAAACAAAAACTCTGAATCTAATCTCTCTGTTCAGCTTTTTTCCTGACCATTAACAATTAAAAACTTGTAACCAAACATCATAAACCATGACAATATACATAACTCATTAAACAACCAAAAACCTCCCATCCCACCCCTTGCAGATGTGGGTATCATTTTCTTAAAATTACTTCCTCTCTCTAGGGTGAAGGCATCTTTAGGGGATTCTGAAAAGAAAATTTTTGAGTTAATTGTCAAGACCTGTATCATTTGTTCAGTCTCTGCATAATAGGAAATTTCAGGGGTTGTCACAATTCCTTGTTTGCATAGTCTGTCAGGCTGGACCATCTCAGCTAGTCATCTCAAAATTTTCCTAAGCAGTCTGTAGTCCAAAGTTGATCTTTCTGTGGTGTTAATCAGCTTAATGGCTTTACCATAGTCCATGTGGAATCATCATTGTGGGATCCTGTTATCTTTTTGAAGATTTCAAAGTTGCTATTAGGCATGGTCATAGTTCCCTGTAGACTTTTTTTGTGCCTCTTCTGTGGTTTGGAGTAATCACAGTCTGATAAATGCCTGTCTCTTGGAACCATGAACATTCTTCCCTAGAAGAGAAAATCTTTACAGCAATTTCTCCCCACCATTTGTCTTGCCAAACTTTTCCAAACTGACTTTTGTTGATGTTTTCTTGTAACACGATGGTCTTGGAAATTGTTCTCTGAACAAGCAGCAGTACACCCTTTGTCCCAGGTAGCAACATCACTGCAGTCACCAAAATGATGAGAAGCAGCCCGGAACTCAGAGCAGCAGCTGCTGTCTCCATGGTCCCTCCACTGTTTGTGGCTCAGCCCTGGCCAAAGCTTCTTCTAGGTTGGCCTCAAACTCAGGATCCTCTTGTCTCTGCCTTTTTCAGTATATCCAATAGGTGTGAGCCATCACAACCAGCCAAGTGTGGCTCTGGCCTGAGCTGGGGCCTGCAAGGCCACAGGCAAGTAGCTTTTTTGAGAATTCCTACCACTAACATTGGGCGCCAGATGTAGGACCCACAGTCAGGACAAACCTCTATCACCCACCAGTCCCACAGCAGCTCAGACCCCACCAAGTAAACACAGAGACTTATATTGCTTACAAACTGTATGGCCGTAGCAGGCTTGTCCCTAAATGTTCTTATATCTTAAATTAATCAATTTCCACAAATCTATACCTTGCCACGTGGCTCGTGCCTTACCTGGGTCTTCACATGCTGCTTGTCCTAGAGGCAGCTTGCAGTGACTCCTCCCACCTTCCTGTTCTTTCTTTTCTCCTCCTCGTTAGTCCCACCTATACTTTCTGCCTGGCCACTGGCCAATCAGTGTTTTATTTATTGACCAACCCGAGCAACAGATAGACCATCCACAGCACTTTCCTTTTCTATTTTAAAAAGGAAGGTTTTAACTTTTACACATCTCCAAAGCCAGCTTGGTACATTTGGGAATTTGTGCGTACATAGCTTCTCTTACTATGTCCTGCTGGAGGGAGGCACTGTATCTTATGGGGACACGAAAAAATTTTAGGATCATGGAGTAGTCCATGAGGCTGTATCACCTGAGCCAGTTGTCTTGAAACAATTCTGGATGTTGGATCATCTGGGCCTTGGTATCATCAGAGACCTTTCAGGGGGTCTTGGCTGGTCAAACCTGATGTATCTTAATCTGGAGCACATCCATTGTCTGTTTCTTTCTGTGGAAACAAAGCAGAGCCTCCCTTTCCAAAGTAACATATTCTTACATCCAAATTTTGAAGTCAAGGTACCTTTAAAATATACATTTTGGCATAACTTAGCAGCTTTTGCAATCAAATGTTTTTCTTCAGTAATGACTATCAAAGAGAACATAATCCAGATTCTCTGTGTGGTAGCCATCTTTACGTGGCTTATTTTTTTATTACCTTGAGCCTATTGCTTTTAACTGCAGCATTCTAAGATTGAAATGTGGCTGTTGTCTCTGCCCATTTCAGCTTCCCAACATGGTGATGTTACTTTTTCTTCCAGCTCTGGGAGCCATCATGGGTCTATGCTTTTATCAAAGCAGCATGTAGCCCAGAAACCTCTTTTTGTTTTGTTTTACACTAGCAAAGGCTAAATCTACCACCCAGCTTAATGCACCTCTTGCAGAGGCCTCATTCTCACCATACTGCAGGTCAAGTGCACACTCCAGGAACCCGCAATAGTAGCTCAAACACACAGTCTGCCCCTAGCTTGAAAGAGACAACTTGGAACTGTTTTTAGTTCCATTTTGGAATCTTTTTACTCAGGTTTTAGGGGGAAACTCTTGCCAACACCTTGGGCTCCATTCGTAGCTAGAGATTTCCTAACTTGCCCACAGTCAGGACATCTAGAAATGTATACATAACTAACATAATTGTTCATCTACAAATGTATACATAACTAACTCACCCTGTATACAGAATGTTTTGATTAGGTGTAGTCATTTTAGCATTTCTTTTTCTTTTGGATTTTTGAGATATGGTCTCTGTGAAGTTATTTTTCTGTCCTGGATCTCACTCTGTAGACCAGGCTTGCAGAGAACTAACAGAGATCTGCCTGCCCCTGCCTCCCCAGTGCTAAGAATAAAGGCATGTGACACAACTGCCCGGCATCTTAAAAGTCATTACCATTTCAGCAGTTGTGTAATTGTGTAATATTGATGTAAAATATGTTTTTTTTTTTACAGTAACAGTCAATGTTGCCCATGAGTGTAAGGATAAATACTTACAAGACAGAATGAAATTATATGCTTTCTGTGAAGTTAGAGATGAAAGTCCTCGTTCTGGCTCTACTATCTCCATGGCCATGTGAAATATCCTGGTTTATTATATTGGGCAGAGTTTGTCTTCCTGTCAATGACAAATATCTGCATTTCTGAAAAAAAATTAGCATGAGAACTCAAGAAATGTCTTTGGATCCCAAAACAGTGGGACAATTTGAACAGCTCATTTTTGGTCAAATTTATGATATTACAAATGGCTGGTAAAATCGTCAACTTTACCTCATTGATCTGTAATCCCGTTAGCTGCAATTTTGCCTTCAGAAAGAAGGATGTTTATAAGTGGTCATAATACGATTTTATGTGGCTTATTGGATTGTTTCTAACATCCTAATAGTATAAAAACTTTAAAATGACATCCTTTATAAATCAAAACATAGTCCATCATAATTTAAACAAATACTCTGATTTTCATATGCTGGAGAATCCACATGATTTTTCTTGTAGGATATGTGTGTGTGGATTACAAACGAACAGCAGAGAAACTGGTATGGGTATATTTTTAAACACACTGTAAACAGTCTAGGTATTTTTTTCCTGTCTGAATCTCTCTTTAATAATGAAATGTATTGTTTTTGATCTCATGAGACAGACCCAGACCTACCATTACAGTTGCAGTTTTTCAGCACTCAAGTTATTGTATGTTTTGGTGCATGATATTTGTTGTTGTCACATCCCCCCACCGGGAGCTCTGAGAGCTGAACTTCATGGCTTATCTATCAAGAGATATTACTACTGCTGGAGCTCATGCAATTGTAACTGTGCAATCACTTCTAGTGACTTACAGAAGACAATATAATCGCTAAAAATATAAATATATGTATTTTTTTCTAATAAAATAAATTAATCTTATCATATTTCTTTATCATTAAGACACTGTGAGTTATTATATTACTATTTGTACTATTTTGAAGAAAGCTTGTAATAAACATTTTTTCTTCAACCAAAATAGCTTTTTGTAGAGTACTCTAATAGATATAAATATATTATGTATTGTTATTCAACTACATGTAAAGGTATGATTATAAATTATAATTGTGCGACAATATATGTAATTATATATCATAATTATAATTATACTACATAAGAAAACACACATAATTTTCTTACACAAACCGATCACAGAGACAGCAGCCAGACACACTTGACAGCTCGCAGTCACAAACAGCAATGTCGAGACAGGAGGAAGACTTTCTTATAAATAGAGAGAATCTAGGCCTATCAGTTGGAAGTTCTCTCACCACTATTTTATATTATTTATTATTTATTTTATTGCCATTTACAATGTGAGAGAAAATAAAAAGTGCAATAAACCCCACTGGAAGAATGTTAATTGGGAAGGGCAAAGAGTGATTGTGCAATAGGTTTACTAAGTGTGAATGGTGAGGAAAAGGTGGGCAGGGAATGGGTGGGATCTGCTGTTGTTGGTCCCCTGAGCATGTGCTTATGCTCTTAGGCAGCTATGTCCATATTTACATAATTAACTTATCAAGCTGCAAGCATATTCCATGTTCATCTAGCACAGGGATTACATAGGATGCAAGGATCTGCGAAGACTAAGCATTCTGCCTGACTGATGGACAGTGCATGCATGGTTATTTAGTTAGGGGGTGGCTAGGAATTATAACATTCCTACTACACTTGTAGATATAGGAACACAGGGGGGTTAAGGGTGGCAGGTAAATGGGAATGGGGGTCCTTAGCCACCCAGAACTGCTTGCAGCTGATTTGTTTGGCATTAAGTAATTTTGGCAGTAGGGAAGGTGACTTTTCAAGAAGTAGCTGGACAAGTAGAGGTAGTCGTTTCCTCACACAACATTCAGTTCTAATGAATTGTGAACACCATAAGTATTTTTCTTCCTCCTGATTCCCTCCTCAAGTTCTCCTGTCCCTACTGACATGTTTTGCTTCATCAGTTTCCCTATGTTGACTCTAATAACATATTCAATTTTCTAATTAATATTTTATAGTAATTAGAAATTATATTAATATTTTCTAATGGTTTATGCACTGTGAAATTGACAAATTGCTTGAGAGGCAGAAGAAGAAGATCAGAAAAAAAAATTGTCCTGCTGCGTTCCCCAGGAAGAGGGACGTATAGCCTGTGACCTGTAAAGTTTGAATGATACGTATCTGAAGGGGACTTGGATTGTCCAGGTGGATCCAAGCTGACTGTAGAGCTTGGAAGAAGTCTCAAGTTTATCAAGAATACAAATATTAACCACATTATGAAGCAACCAAAAGAAATTTAAAATCTTGAGCTGTGAGCCATGATCTTATAATGTTTAGTACCCTCTGCTATTAAAATTTTATTGGTTAGGATTAGCAAGGGGGGAGATGAACAGAGAATATAGCTAGAGTTTTCCAGGGCCTGCCTGGCCCATGGTCAGGACAAATCTTTCTCACCTGCCAGTCCTGCAGCTGCTCAGACCCAACCAAGTAAAAACACAGAGACTCATATTGCATATAAACTGTATGGCCATGTCAGGTTTCTTCCTATCTGTTCTTATATGTAAAATTAACCCATTTCTATTACTCTATACATTGCCATGTGGCTTGTGGCTTATTGTTATCTTTTTTGTCCTTTCATTTTATTTTACAATACCATTCAGTCCTACATATCAGTCATGGATTCCCTTGATCTCACCCTTCCTGCACCCTCCCCTTCCCCCCACTCCCTCCATTCCCAAGTCCTCCAGGGCAAAGCCTCCTCCAAGGACTGAGATCAACCTGGTAGACTCAGTCCAAGCAGGTCCAGTCCCCTCCTCCCAAACTGAGCAAAGTGTCCTTGCATAAGCCCCAAGTTCAAAAAGCCAACTCATGCAATGAGCAAGGACCCAGTACCATTGCCTAGATGCCTCCCAAACATGTTAAACCAATTAACTGACTCACCTATTCAGAGGGCCTGATCCAGTTGGGTGCCCCTCAGCCTTTGATTCATAGTTCATGTGTTTCCTTTCTTTTGGCTATTTGTACCTGTGCTTTATCCAACCTTGGTTTCAATAATTCTTGCTCATATAAACCCTCCTCTTTCTCACTAATTAGACCCCAGGAGCTCCACCCAGGGCCTAGCCGTGGCTCTCTGCATCAATATCCCTCAGTCGTTGGATGGGGTTTCTGGCTCGACAACTAGGGTGTTTGGCTATCCCATGACCAGAGTAGGTCAGTTCTGGCTGTCTCTCCACCATTGCCAACAGTCTATTGTGGGGGTATCTTTGTGAATTTCTGTGGGCCTCTCTAGTACTTTGTTTCTTCCTTTTCTCATGTGGTCTTCATTTACCATGGTCTCCTATGTTTTGTTCTCCCTCTCTATTCTTGATCCAGCTAGCATCTCCCGCTCCCACAGGCTCTTTTTCCCTCGACCCTCACCCTCACTGGTATCTTACATCATGCTTCTCCTCCTGGATGCTAGCAGCTTTTCTCTGCCTCAGCATTTATGTTCCCAGAATTCTCTCATCTGTTCATCCTGCCTATACTTTCTGCTTAGCTACTGGCCCATCAGCATTTTATATATGTAGAGCAAGAGAAGGAGAGTGAGAGAAAGCAATGTGGATCATGCTTTATTTTTTGTACCATTATCAATTAGGAATTTTTATCTTTTCCTGAGGTAATCCTTAAGGCACCTGTTTCCTTTATTATATTAGGGTTGAGGAGACACAAGTGATAAATTGCTGAGGGCATTTAACAATGATAGATTGTTATAATAAAGTTTGTTTTTACAGAGTGAAGAGCCTTTTGACACTGAAGAGTTAATTAGAAACTTGAATATGTTATTAGAGTCAACATACGGAAACTGATGAAGCAGAGTATGTCATTAGGGCTAGGAGAATTTTTGGAGAAAATCAGGAAGAAGAAAAAAAACTTATGGAGTTCACAATTCAGTGGGAATGAATGTTGTGTGAGGAAACCACATTCTTTTGGAATTGGTGACAAAGCATTAATCCTGATGTTTTCTGGAAATTAAGAGACTGGGCCCTGTTTCTTTCACTGTGTATGAGGAAGAATTTTTTAGTTGAAAAAATTTTCTGGCTGTGGAGATGTATGCAGTGAAGAAAGCCCTCAAGTTTAGCACCTGTGGGGGTTTACAAGAAGTACCTTGAAAGGTACCTTCCATTTAGTGTAAAGGACTGAGGGTTGCTGGACTGGAGGGGAAAGAAGGCCTTGATCCCCAAAGTGGATAGAGGGTCAGGCATGGATTATCACATGGCTGGTGTAAGTAGTAGTCAGGAAAATTCCAGAGGAGACAGCAGAGGTGATAGAGTAGAGGAGTGAGGAGGTGATCAGGGAGAGGAAAAAGATTGGATCAGAGGCCAGAGTTTAGAGCTAGTCACCCTTACATGAGTTCAAATGGTGGCATTGGTAGGGCTTGCTTGGGAAGTGTACAGAGCATGAAAAGTTCTAGAAAGTATTATTTCCCCAAGTCAGGATGAATTTCTGGTGGCATCTTAATAAGAATGTGTTTTAAAGACTACTGGTATACTGTACCTTCCCTGAGGACTTATGATGGTAAAGGATATGAAAATACCAAGGTAGACAAAAAGCTTTAGATATGGTCTGAAAAATCTGTAAGATGAACTCCAGACTAATATCAGACTGAAAAAAATGCAGGGATCCAAAATCCTGGGGAAGGAGGTCAGGGACTGTCTGAGGCCACTTTGTAGAAACAAGAAATGTCTCTTACACAACTCAAAATTGAGTCCACAAACATGAGGGGACGTTTAATTTGTCTGACTGTGGGCATATGGGTAAAAATGAGCTGCCAGTCAGCCATTGGAAGGTACCCTCTGACCTGTTTCATGGGAACAGTTTGGCTCCAAAATTTGGAGTGTCTTCTTACAACTTTTACAATAGCCAGTAATAGATTTAAAGCACTGTAAGTCCTCAGTGGTAGGTGTAGCTGAAGTTATCCAGTTCCTTAACAAATGCATGGCACTCAGAACCAAGCATATACAAAGAGACATTTTATTTACAAACTGTATGTCCTAATGGCTCAGGCTTCTTCTGACATGTTCTTATATCTTAAATTAACTCATGTCTATTAATCTAAAAGTTTCCATGTGACTCGTGACTTAACAGTATCATTACATGTTGCTCCTCATAATGGATTCTGTTCGAATCTCCTCACTCAGCCTTCGCCTTCCACAAATTCCCCTCTCGCTTTGTCCTTCCTATACTTCCTGCATGGTTATTTGCCAATCAGCATTTTATTTATTAACCAATCAGAGCAACACTTTCAGGGCATACAGAACATACTCCAGCAGGTAGACTGTAGGTTCCCTGCTATGAACTGAGACAGAACAAGACTATTAGCATGAAAGAGCTGCAGTAGTTCAGACAGAATTGGCCTAGTGACAGGAGATGACTGGAGGGCTGACAGTTGACCTCTATATATTGCTTGTGGTGAAGGACATGAGTCTGGCCTCTAGACTGCCACTGTCCTAGATGCCAGGTTGATACAGCTATTTCCATTAGACATGAAAGAGTTGTCAATCTGATGAGACTGACAGTGAATAATTCCTATTACATTAGAGAAATGCGAAGCTTTTATCATGAGCGTTATTTGGCTTGAGTTAGTTATGAATTGTCTTTTTGCTGTGAGAGCTCATGCTTTTTTCAGATATGAGTGTGGGACAGGAGGATATGGAAAGTATATTTGGAAGCTGGGTGGTGGTGGCACATGCCTTTAATACCAGCACTTGGCTGTCAGACCCAGGGAGATGTCTGTGAGTTCAAAGTTAACGTGGTCTACAAATTGAGATTCAGGACAGGAAACAAAATTACACAGTTATCTGTTTGCAAAACAAAAATAAAAAGCATATTTGGAGTATGTATAACATTAAGAATTGCCCCTGTGCCAAGTGGAAAGTACAGGTGAGAGACATTAGCTCAGCCTGTTGATTACTAGTGTATGTCTTTGTTTCAACCACCCCAATATTTGACACTATGGCATACTCTGCTTTATGGGTCCCGTCATATAAAAAAGAACATCCATCTGTATACCAGGTATAAGTGGGCTGTGGCAAAGTGCACTCCTGCATGTGTGAAATATAGGGCAAAAATTCCTTTAGGAAGTAGGAGCAGTAATGAGATGTGGATTAGTCAGCACTAGGTCGAGGAAAGAGGATTGAAATATTAACAAGCGTGCAAGTCTGGAAAGTAAGTGTGGTATCTTCCAGTAATAACATTTGGAGAGAAAAAAGCTCAGGAATTTGAAAAAGTCTGTATGACTTTATAAGTTAAAAGATGGGATAAATTATGGTGGGAAGAAGATGGATTAGGTAACCCAAAATTCAGTTTCTTAGATTCACTATTAAGGAGACTAGCAGCCCCCAAATCACATATGATGGGTGACCATCCCTGTGGGGTGAGGTGTAATTTTTGGCAGGTATGCAACAGGTGCAATGGAGGGTCCCTGCAGTTGCTCTAGATTCCTAAGGGCATATCACTCTCTCTCTGTTACACACAGAGAGAAAGTAAGAGTTGTCAGGGAGGGGTAGTGCAGTGTCCTGAAGCAGAGCCTACTGGAACTTCTGGAAAGGATTAATCATGCGGTGCATGATGGGTTCATTCAGGATCCCTGAGCTGCCTTATATAAGGGATGATAAAGGTGATTAAAATGATCACACACAGGTTTACAAGGAGTTAGATATTTCTAGAATGGACAGAATATCCTGTTTAGTAGAGCAGCCTTCAAAAGACTGAATTAGATGCTTTCTATCTGAAGCTATAGCCTAGTATGCTGTAGTAATGTTTACACCCAAATAAGTGACCTGACAAGTGGAGATCTGGATTTTGGAACTTGAGATTCCATAACTCCAGCTGTACAAAAAATTTAGAAGAGGAGAGGTTTTAGTTTGACTAACTTATCTTATGGGCCACAGAGTAGAATGTCATCTACTAATTGTAAAATTTAAAGCCAATGAGGGAGAAGGAGAGCAAGCCAGAAGTTGGGGATTAATGAAATTGTTGTGGATGTCCATGAGTCTGTGTGTCAAGACAGTCCAAGTTAGCTAATATACAAGTATATGTCAGAGTCTGTCCAGGATAAAGAAAAGATATTTTGAGACAGAAGGCTGAGAGGTATAGGAAAGAAGGTATCCTTGAGATCTAGAACTGAGTAGTGTGTGGTTTCTGAAAGGATAGTGTAAATAATTGAGTAAAGTCCAGGCATTACAGGATTGAGAGGACCCCTGATGATCTAATGAGCTGCAGGTATAGTAATATTTTATTTGTGCAGAAATGTGGTGATATTTTATTTATGCTTTAGTAAAGATTGCTGGAGATCAGGCAGGAAAGGCCACCAATTTTAAGTAAACAAAAATTCAGGCAGCACACTTATCAGACAGGGCCTTTGTGTGTTCAAGGCCATACTAGGGAACAGAGCAAAGCATGGTGACACACTCCTTTAAGGCCAGTACCAAACATAAAGACATGTAGTTCTGTACAGACAAACAATGTATAAAAGAGATAGCTGGGCTATTATAGCCAATTAAAGGGCATAAGTGCAAGGCAATGAAAGCATGTGTAAGACAACTAGTAGCTTGCATTGGCAAGCTACAGGCCTGGTGAGGTAAGGTTTGCTTGTGACTTTTCAATTTCCATGATCTCTAAGTCTTCAACTCTATTTTTAGCACTGTGTTGTCTATTTAATGATACCATTTAGAAACTGGTCTACATGCAGGTCTTAAATCAAGTGTTATATTCTATTAGGCTTCTTAACTCTAAGTAAAGAGGTGTTAAAAGGAGAAGAATTCAGATGAAGTAGCATCTTTCAGAGAAGTTCATGGATTATAGGCCTAAGTCCTCTAAGGCTCTGCAGTGAAAGAGTATACTGAAATTGAGTGATGTACCATGTAGTGTGCTGGGACTGGATGACAATAGAGTGATGGTTTGTAGCCAAAGAAGGGATCTGGCTATCCAAGACTATGGGGAATTCATGAGAGATTGCAAGGGAAATGGCATGTCAGAGCTAGTGGGCTGAGTGCCAAAAAAGAGGAGGAGAGGAGCTCCTGACAAATCTGTTGTAGGGAAATGTGGGCACTAATGACCTAGAAGCTAGTGCCTTAGCTAAAAAAAATTCTTCCCATTATGCACACAGGGCAGTTTTCCACATGCAAAACTGTGTATAAGAAATATTCCCATGAAAATGCATTTAAGTCATGGGGTTTGGTGAGTTAAGTTAGGGTGTCCCTCGACACAGACAACAGGGATATTGGAGTGACAGGTAAGACCCCAAAACTCCCACAGGACTCAGTAAGGGCCTCCAGTGTCCAAAAGAAGGAAATGGATTATCACTCTATAATAATGGCTATTCAAGATTTTGGTATGACCTGAGTGTTGCTGGGTAAGGACTTGGGTACCTTTAATTGTCCATTACCCAGGGTAGGAGATTGCCTGTATGTTGGTCTTTGATTGATGTCCCCATGTCCTCAGTTAAACAGGGTCAGTCAACTAACCTATGTCCATATCAATAGCATTTTAGATGAGTCCCAGGTAACCTACATGGGACAGGAGTTGTGTTAAGAGCAATGACTATCTCTACACATTTTTAAACAGGAATCTGGAGGCCTTCATGTGGCTGGTCAGATACCCTGTGCTAGATTTGAACGGTCTTGTTTGCAGGCTTAATCATGTCTCACATAGCTATGCCATGCAGGAACATAGACTATGTAATCAAGCTGCATGCAGGTTACATAATAACATACCATAGGGTAACATGGTAGTCAAGGCCCTGGGATGCCTAAGCTATCTTCCTGACTGATGGACAGAGGAAGCATTGTCATGTAGTTAGGGGGTGGCTGGTACACTTAACACTACAAGAGACCATAAGGCAGTAATTTACTGTTAGTTGGAGGCAGAGCCCATAGTAATTTCATGTTATACTGTGTTCCCTTTTCAGTTTCCCTGCTCCTTTTACAACACACAGGAAGGAGGGAGAGACAGATGAGTCACAGGTCTAATGGCGGTCTCCAAACACATTGCTGTCATTTGTTTTCCTTTCTACTTTAGACAGCTCTCTTCTTATTGGTTGTGTATTTGAATATGAGTCAGACAGATGGAATAAAAGAGCTTGCAGTCCACAGTTTCACTAGCCAGGCTCCTGGCTAAATTCCAGCTTGTAGCTGGATTTAGCCAAAGCCTGACTGTAAATATCACAAGAGAAGTATAACAGTCCCAGAGGACTGCTGCAGACAGAGACAGTAGAAACATGGATAAGCGGGGTTTGGTATTATTGCCGACACCCCTTCTCTGAGTCACCTGCACCTGCTTGCTCTGCTGGAAATGTCCTCCTTCCTCTGAATACAGTGCTTCAACCTTAATACCTGACAGAAACCAGGGATGTATTGATCATATGCTCCCTCAGAGGAGTCATTAACAAAATGACTCTGTCAGTGACAATTCTCACTTAGCTACCATGGTCACTATGAAATTTTCAAGAATCACATTCCACAAATAAGTGCATTTAGAGAATCTAAAATGACATATCGGAAATGGTTACCTGAAAGAGAAAATTTGTAGCCCAGAATCACAATCAGCCATCTGCAGGTGGAAACTGAGGCTTTCAAGTAGATAGCCAGGGTACAGGGCCAAGTACCTGGTACATGATCACCATCTACTTTCCCTGTGATGTTCTACTCTTTTGAGAATTGAATTCTGAGCCTATGATTCAGTACATCATTTCCTGTCATCCACTTTCAGTTTCATTGTTTTGGCTGCAGCACACATTTAGTGGAGAGGGTGAAATGAATCAGCAGCTCTGAAGGAGATCTTAAAGAGTACCCCAGGATGTGCTTTCCATTGGTGGAATTAAGTTCACTCTCCATATTGTTTCCTGTGGGTTGGGCCATGTCCCACCCCCTCTTTCCCCAGAAATTCTCAAGTAGAAGCACCAGGAAATATTATTTAGAAGGATTTAGGTGACAAAAACACATAGAAAATATAGGATATCTTTGAGAGTGCTTGTATGCTAATGTATCCAGCATCTACTGTCTGTGCCCTTGGGTTGTTAAAGCAATTCCAAGAGGCAGAGAAAAGACAACCCCCCTGCTCAGACAGGTGCAGGTTATCTCGGCCACCTGCACTCACAACCATGATCCAGTCATCCTAAGCATACTGGCTGGGTAAAGCCTAAATGGGTTCCAACAGGTTCCTATTCCAAACAAAATTTGAATGCACACCCTCCTCCATCGGAAGGAAGAAGAGCTTTAAAAAAAATTGTCAGTAGAGCAGTTTCTCGCCAGTCAGCCTGTGGGTATAATCTGGGTCTCAGTTCCTCATGAGCACACTAAAATCCAATTGCTATTTGGTGCCCACAAGGCAGATTGCTCCTGTAATACAAGAGGAGACAGATCCCATGGAAATTTCCAAATCAAAGATTGTTTGATTCAAGCATTACAGACCTGAGTCACCTGATCCTGTCAAATGTGCAGCAAGCAGATTGCTGCTTCTGCAGCTCTGGCTTCTCTTTAAAGATGTGGTCTCTTTTTCTTGGTTTGAATTCACTTCAGGCTTTGGCATAGACATGGCATAGGCTAGGGGATTTCTGCTCTTCTCTTTTTCTGAAACTACTGCTTTCTTTAAGGAAGTAGCAACCCTGTGCCAGTCTTGATGTCCTTCTCTATAGGCAATGAAGTTGATTGAGTTCCTTGATATTTTACTACATTGCAGAGACTGGTGAAATCCTGCTGTTTCTTCTCCCCTGTGAGATTTATTGTGAGAATGGCTTGACAGTGTAATTTTATTCATGAAACATAAAGGCACTGAAAATATAGAGCAGTAACTTTTGCAGTCACTTCTCTATCTGTTACCAGATCGAAAAGTAGGAAAAATAAAGTATAGCACTGGAAACTTATTTGTTAATATCCTGATGCCTTTTACGTATTCACAGTATCAACTTTGCATTCTTGGTTTCATTATCACTGTGTTCTTGCATAAAGAGTCTCTTGTGGGTGATTTTTTCCTAATTCTCAGTCCATTCCTATACCTAATAAAAGAGAAACCATTGACTTCATTTGAAGTCAATTAGTTATTGATGATGGCAGACAGGCATTCTATACTTCATTTGATAATAATAAACACACATTTTTCATTTTTTCTTGAATAAATATTTGATTCCTACCCTGATTATTTGGCCACTATTACAAAATTATATTTGAGAGTTGCTCACTATTTTCTCTTTCAGAGTATGTAGCTCATGAGAGTGAGAAATTTTGTTCCTCATCATTTACTCCACGAACATGCAGATTAACCTTCAGTCCTTATCTCACGCATTCAATCCCAGTGAAGCTTGTAAATAGCAGCAATAACATTTCTGTTCTATGATTACATAAGATTGTAGATACTTCAAAAATAGTTTATTTTCATCATATTGGGATGTGTAAGTATATTTCTGAAATGGTCTTTTAAGCTCCAGTTTTGAGCTAAAGATATAATTTTGTCCATGAAGTAAAACAAATAACACATTATTGCCACATTAGTGTGAAAACACTGATACTCTTCATAGAATAACGGATTCAGTTTTCACAATATCTCTTCTTTGTTCTAGGATGCATTTCAACAACATTTATATGAGTTTCTGTATATGAATATGTATGAGTTTTTTTATGCATATGTATACATATACACAGATACATATGCATGTGTATACTTTCTTGATATAGGTTTTAATTTCATGCATGAGTACTGAATTGAGTTTATTTTGCACTCTCTTTTTCCATCCTACTACATAATATCTTCACTGCAAATTGTCAAAATAAATATCACTATTTATTAAAATTATTTTACCAAATTGTACATATAAAAATGTATACATAATTAACACACAAACTGTACAGATTGTGGTGATTGGGTGTAGTCATTTGAACATTGACCTTTTGTAGTTGAAAAGACTATCTGTGTTAGTGTCCAGTGTAAATGGATTCTTTCTATCTTAGCATCCAATATTTGTTCAAGATATTCTGCTAAGTGGGGATCTTGCTGTGCTACCCATTTTTGGTTGATTCATTGCCTTCATGTAATATGTTTTGGCACTCTATTTGTCTAATATTTGTTTTTTTTATTCCCTATCTTTCTTAACAGACACTGTCTTCATGCAGACATCCTATATGTTTTAATATGAACTGTGTCTGACCATTGCATGAAATATTTTCTTATTCAAAGAAATTATAAGTTATGTGCCATTTGAGTAGATTTGGAGTTCTGTAATTTCTGTAAAATACATTTCCTAGATGTAAGTGATGTTTTTTTTTTAGACAGTAACAGCCAATGTTGCCTTTTGTTATGTGGATAAATATGTAGAAGATTGTCAGAAATGATATTCTTTCTGAGAAGTTGCAAATGATTGGTCTCCTTCTGTGTCTTCTATCTTCCTGGCCATGTGGAATAAAATAAGTTATTATATTCCACAGAGTTTGTGTTCCTGTCAATGATATATGTCTGCATTTCTGAAAAAGGTTAGAATGAAAACAAGACCTGTCTTTCCATATGAAACCAGCAATACCCTATGAAGGGCAAAATGTTGTCAAATTATGACATTTGAAAGAGCTGGTAACGTCATCAATTGCACCTTTTTACTTTGTCATCCTGTTAGCTGAAATTTTACCTTAATAAAGCAGAATGATTATACATGGAGATAATAGGTCTATCAATGTCTTAAGGGACTGTTTATAATATCCTCATAATGTAAACAATTGTTCAAAGTACCTGCATTTTAAGAACAACAATGATCACACATAATTTTACCAAATTCTGTGCTTTTATGTAAAGGAGACTCTTCATCATTTTTCTTGTATGATTTGTGTATGTTTGTTTGTGTGTGTGTGTGTGTGTGTGTATAACAAAAGAACATCAGAGACAATGGTATGTATATATAATTAAAAACATTCTTACATGTCTACACATTTTTTTGTGTGTGCCCAAATCTTTCTTTACTGTATTGTTTTTGACCTCATGAGAAACATCGTACTTCCTATAATATTTGCAATTTAACAAGGATCAGGGTAGGGTATGGAATTGCATACAACATTTATGGTTGGCTCTTTTCCCCTCCTCCCCCCTCTCTGAGAGCCTATCTTGATGGCTTAGCTATCAGGAGCCATGATTACTGCTGTAGCTCTGAGAAGCTGTTGGCTCCATTCTGTCACTTAGTTAGCATATGTCCCTATGCTTAGAAACACCATTTAATCCACATGCTTTCAATATATGCTACCATTAGTACTTTTGATCTTGGCCTTTCTGACAGTTATCTTAGGGATGGTATCTTACTGGCAATTTGATTTGTATTTCCCTGGTCTCTAAGAGATTTAATAATTCTGTAAGTGTATCTAGGCCATTCAGAATTCTTCTGATTAGAACATTCTCTTTAAATCTGTCCCCCATTTTTTACTGGCATTATTTGGTACTTTTATGCCTGATTTCTTGTGTTCATTATATATTTTTTATATCAATCCTCTGTCAGATATGTAGTTGGTGAAGATTTTTTCCCATACTGTAGGCTGCTGTTTTGTCCTATTGACAGCATTAGAGCAAGGGCCCTAGCTAATTCTCATAGTAATAGGGAGAGTGGTTTCAAACTGGCCTTCCCCCTTTTTCAGATTAGTGACTATACTAATGGTCTTCATAGAGCCTTCATCCTATTCCTGATGGAACAAATGCAGAGATCCAGATTCAACCCCTGGCTTGATATCTTAGGGTCAAATACATAAGGCATAGGGATTATATGAACAGGGCGGGCATAAAGACTATAATGAGAAAAAACATACACAGATGACCTGAGTTTTTGTGGGATCATGGACTCTGGAAGGACTGCCAGGGAGCTGGCATGTGATTGAGCTAAGCCCTCTGCATCTGGGAGACATTTTTGTAGTTTGGTATTTCATGGGACCCCTAGCAGTGGGAGCAGCATATGTCCCTGATGCATGAGTTGGCTCTTGGAAACTTATTCTCTATGGTTCGATGCCTTATGTAGCCTTGACGCAGCACTGAAAAAGTTGCTCCTGCCTCAACTTAATGTTAAGTGCTTTGCTCTCTTTGTCCCAAGAGAGACCTTACCACATTTGAAAGGAAAGGAAGGAAGGATTGGGGATTTGAGTGGATTTACCAGGAGAGTATGGGAGGAAGAAAGGGTGGGAAAATATCATTATTACATGAAATAAAAGTTAAAAAAGGCTACATCAGGAAACATGAAAGAATTATATCCATTTAAATGTTTGGTCAGAAAGCTTCTTAAAAGTGTAATGCCCCTATTAGTAGTCTGTTCTCGGGCAAGAAGCCTGCTCTTAAATGAGCCATCCATTTCCCACTAGCAATAACTGAGCTTAGGAAAGCAGTGATCAGTAAGCCACCATTAGCCCTTATTGTGAGTGCTTAGCATCATTTCATTGATTTTTTTCAGTCTTATGTGTAAATTCTGGCCCCATGTAGGAATGCCATTTGTAGCTAGGGTTTTGTGTCCCACCAGACTGTTCACAAATAACCACACAGAGACTTATTAATAATTATAACTCAAGTTTATTACTAGCTAACTCATACATTTTAAATTAACCCATAATACTTACCGATGCTCTGCCACGTGGAGTGGTTCCTTTTCTCAGTATTGCAAGTTTATATTCTTCTCCCTTAGTCTCTTCACAATTCTGGGCCTCATCCCTTCTTCCCAGAAACATATGTGTCTTGTTCTCCTGCCTAAATTTATCCTTTCTAGATATAGACAAGTCAAGTTCTTTATTAAAACAACCACAATGATATATATTCAGACATTGCAAAGGAATATTCCACATGCTATCCATGGGATTTTTCATACACACCCACCATTTTATTTGAATTGCTATGGAGATATTGATTTCCATCTCTGATGTCTATCTGAAAAGTTTTACATGAAAATCTATTAGAAGAAATATTTGGGAAATACACACACACACACACACACACACACACACACACACATGATAATTAACCATAAGCCTTTGAACAACCAAAAAAACAGACACTCTACCACTTTGGCATGTGTGCATCATTTTCTTAAAATTTCTTCTTGCTTCTTGAGGGCAAAGACAACTTTAGGAAGCTCTGAAAAAATTTTGGGGTTTATTTGTCAAGTCCTGGGAAAGTTAGCAGTATCTATTTTCTGCATAATGAAAAAGTGTAGAGCTTGTCTCGGGACTTGATGGAGTTGTCTGTGATTCTGGATCATTTCAGCTAGCCAACTTGAGTTTTCCTGATCAGTTTGTAGTCCAAACTAGTCTCTCAGTGGTGTTAATCAGCATAATAGCTTTATCATAGTCCATGTGAAATCTTAATTTGGGGGTCCTGTCATGCTTTTGAACATTCAAATTTGCTGTTAGGCATGGCCATGGTTTACTATAGTAAATTTATTTTTTTCTTTTCTTTATTTTATGTAATTGTTTTTGTACCTCTTCTGTGGTTTGGAGCAATCACAGTTGATAAATGTCTGTCTCTTGGAACCAGGAACACTCTTCCCTAGAAGATAATCTTTTTAACAGCAATTACTCCCCACCCCTGGCCTCACCGAACCTCACAGAACCTCACCAAACTGACCTTGGCCAAGGCTCTCTTGTAACATGCTGGTGCTTGCAATTTTTCTCTGAACAAGCAGCAGTAAACCATTGAACTCCAGGAGCAGCATCACCTTCAATACCAATATGATGAGAAGTAGCTTGAAGCTCAGAGCACCAGCAGAAGCCTCCATAGTCACCGCCAATATTTGGGGCCTAGGAGAGTCCCAGCCACAGGGGAATGTTAATCTCAGTGTAGTGGGTTCAAGCCACACATTGGGCACCAGATGTAACATGAATCTTAAAAGGTCATATTAATAATAATCTTCTTGCCAGCTTTTAGGATGAATTCTGAAAGATCAGAGGAACAAAATAAGCCACAACCAACGTCACATGGATTTTCCGTTAAGTACAGAAATTTGAGAGAGTTTCCCATCTGTGTTGGCATGACAACTTGTGATTTCTTTGTACTAAGCATTTTTTATTATTTCCTTGCTTTCTTGTAGTATTTTGTTGGTGCTCAAATTTTGGAATATTTATGCTTCTTAATCCCCTGTCATTCTTAGATGGCACTGTCTTCACAGCAGACATCATTATCCTTTTAATAAAAACTGTGTGTGACCATTGCATTTAATATTTTCTTATTCTAAAAATAATGATGAGTGTTCTGGTTTGAATATGTGGCCTGAGACAAGACATAGCAAGTTCTATGCCATTTGAGAAGTTGTGGAGTTGTGTAATAGTGATATAAATGATGTTTTTTTTCTGGCTGTCACAGCCAATATTGCCTGTGAATATAAGGATGAATATTTAGAAGAATGTCTGAAATCATGTTTTCAGAGAAGTTGCAGATGAAGGTTATCCTTCTGGGTCTACTATCTCCCTGGCCATGTGGACTGTGCTAGCTTATTATATTGGCTAGATTTTTGTGTTCCTGTCAGTGAGATATTCCTTAATTCCTGAAGAGAGTTAGAGAGTCAACTTCAGACATGTGTTTGCATAAGAAACCAGGAATACTCTATAAAGGGCTAAATGTTAGTAATTTATGACATTGGAAAGTGCTGGTAAAATCCTCCCCTTACTTGTTGTATTGTGGTCCTGTTATCTGCAATTTTTCCAAAATGAAACAGAATTGTTATAAGTGAACATAACAGATTTATCATTTGCTTAAGGGACTGTTATTAAAATCCTCAGAGTGTAAACAATTGTTAGGACGACCTCCTGCTTAAGAACAACATTTATCACACACAATTTTACCAAATTCTGTGCTTTTATGTACAAGAGACTCCTCAGTAATTCTCTTTTATGATGTGTGTGTGTGTGTTTGTGTGTGTCTGTGTATTACAAAAGAACAAGAGAGAAACTTGTATTGGTATATATTTCAGCACACTGTTACATGTCTAGATAATTTTTCTGCCCTTATCCTTCTTTACTGAATATCTGTATGGTTTTTGACCTTATGAGACAAATCTAAACTCCTATGATAGTTGCAGTATAATAGGACTCTGCTTAGTGTATATGTTGTCACATATCATTTGTAGTTGGCTTTTCATCCTTGTTTCGCTGTGAGGCTGGTTTCATGCCTTAGCTATCAAGGAGCCATGATTACCACTGCAGCTCTGGGAGGTTGTTGGTTGGTCCATGCTGACAGTGAGTAACAAACGGCCAAGTGCTTATAAACACCATTTAATCTACATGCATTTCAGCAGAGGCTGTCATTAGTGTATTTGTTTTTTGGCCTTTCCTGACAGTTATAAAATAAAACAAAATAAATGACATCCATGTGTCTGTCCTACATGGCTACTGCCCAATCAGAATTTTATTTATACAGAGCGATATCCACAGCAGTTGAAACTAGAAATTTGAAAGTTTTATTAGACTCACAGACAGAAATTGATGAAGCAGAATATGTCAGTAGGCACAGGAGAACCTGAACACAGAATCAAGAAGAAGAAGAAGAAAAAAATATATGTGGTATTCCCAATCCAGAGAGATTGAGTACAGCTGTGAGGTAAAATCTCATTTTCCTGGAAGTAGTGACAAGGCATTAATTCTGATGTCCTCTGGAACTTCAGAAAACATGGCCCTGTTTGTTTCACTGTGTATGATGAAAAATTTCTCTTGGGTGAGGGCAGGAAAAAAGGTTTCTGGGAGGAGAGATGTATTCAGTGGTGGAAGCCCTCAAGCTTATAACCTGGGTGTTAAAAGAATAACCTTGAAGGGCACCTACCATTTAGAGGAAAGTGATGAGTGTTGCTGGCCAGCAGGGGAAAGAAGCCTTGATCCCCAATGTAGATTTGGGGGGGTGCATGGATTTTCACATGGCTGAGTTTAGGAGTGTCAGCAAAATTCCACAGCAGACAGCTGATGTGATAGGGTAGAGGAGTGATAAGGTGATCAGGGTGAATGATGGTTTGGATAGGAGGCCAGCAATTAAAGCTGGCCTCCCATACATGAGTTCACATGGTGTACTGAAGCTGCATGAAGTTTACATAATCACATACCATAGGGTAACTTAGTAGGCAAGGCCCTGGAATGACTAAACTATCTTCCTGACTGATGGAGACAGGATTCACAGTCATGAAGTTTTGGGGTGGCTTGGGTTCATAACACTACAAGACACCATCAGCCTGTTTTCTACTGTTAGTTGCAGGCAGAATCCAGTGTGAATATATTTTATCCTATGTTCCTTTTCAGTTTCCCTGTCCATTTTAGAACACACAGGTAGGAGGGAGACAGAGATGAGTCACAGCTCTGATGGAGATCTCCAAATTCATTGCTGTCATTTGCTTTCCCTTCTACTTTAGACAGCTCTCTCCTTATTGGTTCCTGGTCTGTGCGTATTTGAGTATGAGTCAGACAGATGGAATAAAAAGGCTTGCAGTCCACAGTTTCAATAGCCAGGCTCCTGGCTAAATTCCAGCTCATAGCTGGACTTTGCCAAAGCCTGGCTGTAAACAACAAAGGAGAATGATAACTATCTCAGAGAATGTGCCAGACAGAGGCAATAGAAACAGAGGATAGGCAGGGATTGGGTGGGATTTCCGACATTTCTGCTCTGAGTCACCTGCATTTGTTTGCTCAGATCGATATGTGATCCTTCCTTTGAATCTACGGCTTCAGCTTTAATGTTTGTGATCACTACTTCAGATTTGAATCCTCCACTAATGCAAGGGTGATTTACATTGGGAAAAAAATACCTGACAGAAACCAGGGATGTATTAATATTATACTCCCTCAGAGGAGCCATTAAGAAAATGACTGTGTCAGTGACAATTCTCACTTAGCCACCTGGGACTCTATGAAAATTTCAAGTATCAGATTCCACACTAAGTGCATTTGTGGAATCTAAAATGGTATATCAGAAAGTGTTACCTGAAAGGTACAATTTGCAAACCAGAATCACAGTAAGCCATTAGCAGGAGGAAAGTGAGGCTGTTAGGGAGATAGCCAGGAACCAGGCACAAGTACCTGGGTATGTGATCAACCTCTAATTACCACGGGATGCTTTTCTCTTTTCAGAATTGCATTCTGGGCAGTCTAGCATTCATTACATCATTTCCTGTCATCCACTTTCAGTTTTGTTGTTTCGGCTGCAGTGCACATTGGGTTGGGAGGGTGAAATGAATCAGCAGCTCTGAAGGGATCTCATTGTGTAACACAGGATTTTGCTTTCCATTTGTGAAATTGAGTTCACCCTCCCTATTGTTTCCTGTGGGTTGGGCCATGTCCCACCCCCTCATTTGTCCAGAGGTTTCTCGAGTAGAACTTTCAGGAAGTATTATTTAGAATGATATAGGTGAGTGAAACAGAAAATACAGGATTGCTTTGAGAGTGCCTGTCTCATAATCCATCCAGCATACTGTCTTGTCCCTTGGGTATTAAAGGAAGGACAAGGGGTGGAGAAATGACCTCATCTCTGTACAGACAAGTGTAGACCATCTCAGATTCCTGCCCTCAGGGCCATGGTCCAATCATCCTTTAAAGCAGACCTGCTAGGTAAAGACTAAATTAGCTCTATCAGGTTTCTGTTACAAACACAATTTGAAAGCACACAATCCTCCATCAGAGGAAAGGGAGCAAATAAATTTTTAAGCAGAGCATGTTCTCACCAATCAGCCTCTTGTTGTATTAAGGGTCTCAGTTTCTCATGGATATCATCATAATCCTATTTTACATTGGGCCAGACAATGCAGCTTTTTCCTTATATAGAAGAGGAGACAGAGTCCATGGAAATCAGCAAAGTCAAAGATTGTATGTTTCCTACGATTACAGATCTGAGTCACATGATCCTGTCAAATGTGTAGCAAGCAGATACCTGCTTCTGCAGCTACAGCTTCTTTTTAAAGATGTGGGCTCACTGTCTCCATTTGAATTCACTTCAGGTTTTTGTATCTGGCTGAGACTTGGGGAGTCCTGCTCTTTCCTTCTTCTGGAGCCACTGCTTAACTTAAGGATATGGCATCCCTGTATCTGTATTGAAGTGCTGCTCTAGAAGCAAGGGAGTTAATTGTCTTGAGGCTTTAGTATCTGGCAGAGAGTAGTGACATCCTGCTCTTCCCTCTACCATGGGAGATTTATTGTGGAAATGGCTATGGCATTTATTCTATTCAGAAAACTTATTGTCATTGAAAATATGGAGCATTAATATCTGCAGACACTTCTCTATGTGTCACCAAAGGCAAAATGTATGGAAAAATAAAGCATATCACAGGAAACTTACTTCTTATCAACCTGTTGCCATGTAGGTAATCACATGTTCAATTTGCATTCTTGGTTTGCATTATCACTGTGTTCTTCCATACAGAATATCATGTAGCTGATTTTCCTACTTCTCAATCCATTCCTATGTATGAACCCAAACAGGTCATTGGCTTTGTTGGAAATCAATTATTTATTGATAATGACAGAGACATATTCAATACTTCCCTTAATAACGATAAACACCAATGATTGCTTTTTGTTGAATATTTCTTTTAGTATGCTTTGAAACAGTGCAGAACTTATCTCCCCTCAGACTCTGAATGCCTATGTTTGATAGTAAATTTAATACTGGAAAACTATGGTATTTTGGAATCAGCAACAACTTCTGAATCTTTGGGAAGCATTCTGCCATCTTTTCATTACAAATATCTGTGATTCTCAGGTAGAGATGAACACATTAAAGATCAGAACATGGTGCTTTTAAGTGTCTCAGGCTCTTTAGAAAACCCTTGTCTGTAATCATTGTGTTGTTTCCCAATTATTGCCTGAAGTAATATCTCTTATTGGGCCAAGCGATGCATATATATTTGAGTACATCAATGTTATTAAGACTCTATTTATTTCTATATGACTCTGGCAGAAGAAAGAAACTATTTTTTAAAAATCTGTCACCATTCTGGTCTCAGGTTCCTGGCCCTTTTCAAACCCATGCTCCTTTTTTAATTTTTATTACATAACTTTTGATCAAGTATAACATATATTAGTCATCTATTACATTCAATATGACGCAGAACCTACATTCATTTTAATAACTTTAATTTTTTAAACCTGCTTTAAAATTTTTGGTCAAACATATAGTATCACCAATATTCATGTTAATTTTTTTATTGTTATGCTTCTTTTAGCACACATATTATAAAATCTATTCAAAATTAAATAAATAGACAAAAAACAATCATTAAATATGAAAATTATTGTGAAAACCATGTAATCAGTGTTCATTGGTTATTGAACCCCTATATACTCAGTACAGGTTTATATTGATCTTACATGTAATTAAGTTTGGAGGGATATGAGTTGGAGTGAGTAGAGACACAGAGCCTTATTGGGTTGGGGTGTATGGAAAATACTGTGACACAGGAATACCTAGTTCACATATGTCTGGAAATGTTTGATGATATAACTGCCATGACCTCTATGAGAATACCATGACATTGGACCTTTGTTAATAATATATGGCAGTTATTTGTCCCGAGGCTCAACAGGTATATTAAAGAATAACAAATCAACAAAGGTACAAAAATGTAGATCCTCCTATGGCCTCAGTGTGTACTGACATACAGGTGCACACACAATAATAAAATAACAATTTAAACAATTCACATGCACATAAGCAAGTGCTTATTCAGGTCAGACACTTTGTGTCATAAGACACTCTGATGTACATGATCATTTAAAATACCTTAAGAAATGTGACAGGATGTTTTATTTTCATGGTGACAACATCTCTCCATTCATTTATTTTTATTAAATAGAAGGCTTTGGTTTTTCTGGTGCTCATCCTTACCTACAAATTCCTGATAAGCCTGTGGAGGTGGCTTCCCACCAACTCCACAGTTCCCCAGCATTTTATTGAGTAAGAGCAGCAGGACATATTAGGATTAGAAGGATTTAGATTGTGGAGATAAACAGATCGAAAATACAGGATAGCCTTGAAAGGACCTGGAACCTATCTCAATGGGCCCTGACACTGTCTGTCCTAGGGTATTTATAGAAATTTAGAGCAAAAGACAACCCCCCCAGCACAGCCAAATGCAGACCAGCTCAGACACCAGCACTCAGGTCTGTGGACCAATCATCCTCTCTATGCAGACCTGAGAAATGTGAGAAGGGTGCAAGCAACATTTGGGAGTCTTGCCAGAGTAGACAGAGACAGCTGGCAGCCTGAACAATCATTCAACTTTCTCTGTAAAGTTAGGGCATCTGTCTTGAGGTCACAGGTCTAGATTCTCTCAGTTACTTGTCTCTGTGTCCTATAGAATATCTGGCAGTTACCTCTGCAAAGTGGGAACCTCAAGGACCACTTTGCCAAGCCATTTCCTATGGTGACATTTATTAGTAATTTGCTTGTGTTTAGAGAAGGATTGAGCCAATTCTTTCTCCAAATCCAGCTTGGTATATTTAGGAATTTGTGTATAGGTTCTCATACTACTTTTTGCTAGATGAGGGCACTGTATTCTTATGAGGACACAAAGAAAATTTTAGGATTGTGGAATAGTTGGTGAGGCTGTATTGTCTGAGCCAATCGTCTTGAAAATGTTCTGGATGTAGAATCATTTATGCCCTCATGTCATTGGAGACCTTTCAGGGGGTCTTGGAAGGTCAACATGATGTATCTTAATCTGGAACAAATCCATAGCCTCTTGCTTTCTGTGGAAACAAAAGCAGAGTCTTTTTTTGAATGCAATCTTTAGATCCAAATGTTGAAGTCAGAATACCTTTAAAATATACATATTAGTTTAACTCAGCAGCCTTTACAAAGAAATGACTGTCTGCAGTTAAAATGTTCAAATACAGCACAGTACAGATTATCTGTATAATAACTATCCTTACGTGGGTTAATTTTTATATTACTTTTACTTTCTCTTTAAATATTTTATTCTTTAAAACTATCTATTTCTTCACATAACGGCATATATTCATTGTTGTCTCTCTTTTAAGCCTATATACACTTTTACACACATTGTAAATTGTTTCATTTGAATCTGTCTTATTGTGAACCTCCTGATTCAAATTGCAACTTTACTAAGCCTGAAACAGCAACTGTGGCTTTAGAGAAGCCAGGATCACAGCCAGACTTTGGGAGGCAATGGGTCTATTCCTCTGTCAAAGCAGCATGTAGCTCAAAAACTTTTTTTGTATGTACAATCAAAGGCTAAATCCACCATACTGTGTAATGTGCCTCCTTTAGATATCTCATTTTTTTTCATTTTACAATACTATTCAGTTCTACATAACAACCATAGATTCCCTTGTTCTCCCCCTTCCTGCCCCCCTTCCCTTCCCCCCAGCCCACCCCCCCATTCCTACCAGCTCCAGATCAAGGCCACCCCTGAGGACTGAGTTCGACCTGATAGACTCAGTCCAGGCAGGTCCAGTCCCCTCCTCCCAGACTGAGCCAAGCATCCCTGTATAAATCCCAGGTTTCAAAAAGCTATCTCGTGCCGTGAGCCCAGGACCTGGTACCACTGCCTAGATGCCTCCCAAAGTGATCAAGCCAATCAACTGTCTCACCTATTCAGAGGGCCTGATCCAGTTGGGGGCCCATCAGCCTGTGGTTCATAGTTCATGTGCTTCCATTCATTTGGCTATTTGTTCCTGTGCTTTATCCAACCTTGGTTTCAACCATTCTCGCTCATATAAACCCTCCTCTTTCTCGCTAATTAGACGCCCAGCGCTCCACCCAGGGGCCTAGCTGTGGATATCTGCATCCAGATTCCTCAGTCCTTGGATGGTGTTTCTGGCCCAACTATTAGGGTGTTTGGCCCTCGCATCACACGGGAGCTCCCACCTGGATCAAGAACACAAAGGGAGAACAATGAATAGGAGAACATGGTAAATGAAGACCACATGAGAAAAGGAAGGAACAAAGTGCTAAAGAGGCCCACAGAAATCCACAAAGATACCCCCACAAAAGACTGCTGGCAATGGCGAGAGACAGCCGGGACTGACCTACTCTGGTGATGGGATGGCCAAACACCCTAATAGTTGGTCTAGATATCTCATTCTTGCCATACTACATCAAGCCCACACACCACAAACCTTCCATAGAGTAGGTCTAGCCCCCAGGCTACAGGTAACTTGAAATAGACAACTAGGAAGCTGTTTTTTGTTCCATATTGGAATCTTCTTTTCCACCTTCTAGGTGCAAACTCTGGCCTCATGTTCTGGCACCATTTGTATCTTGAGTTTTCCTGTGTATTCCTGGCTCCTGCGGATGCTCAGAACCAAGTAAACACAGAGATTTATAAACTCTATGATCATGGGAAATTTCTTGATATCTAGTTCTTTTTTATTATTTTATAATTTGATTTTATTTTACATATCAGCCATGGATTCCCCTGTCCTCCATCCTCCTGCCTACCCCCCACCCCCCGCGTGCAACCCCCAGCCCATGCCCCATTCCAATCTATCCAGAACAAGGACTCCCCTGGAGATGGATTCAGCTCAACCTGGTATTTCAGTCCATGAAGGTCCAGTCCCCTCCTCGCAGGCTGAGCAAAAGTGTCCTTGCATAGGCCCCATGTTCCAAACACCCAGCTTATGCACCAAGGACATGTCTAATTACACACAATGGATCTCAGAATAAAAATATTCTGAGTCCCCCTCTATATATGAAGGGTGGGGCCACACTTCCTCTAAGGTTTCAGTGCGGGAATGAGATGGAGAATTGGCAGGGTTTGACTGAGGAAGGTTTGAAATATGAAGGGTCGGGAGGACTGGAAAATAAGTGTGGCATCTACCAGTAATGCTACAGTGAGAGAAAGAACTCAGGAAGGATTTAAAGTTTTTAAGATTTCATAAATTAAATGATGGGACAGGTTATAGTGGGAGAAGTTAGGTAAGAGTGATCCACAGATTAGTTTCTTTGATTTCGAAATAAAGAGCTAAGCTGTGGCTAAAGCGCAAATACAAGGTACCCATCCCTGAGTGGTGATGTCTAGGTTTTTTTTTACAGATATGCTGCACGTGCTAAGTTGGGTCCCAGATGATGTCCTAGGGCCCCAAGTGCTTAATTCTCTCTTTCGCTTACATAGCCAAAGAAGGGCTGAATTAAGTCTGGAAGGTTTAATGGGAGCCTCTGAAGACCTGTGAGGGGGCATTTCATAAACAAATCTGAGGACTTGTGAGGCAGAGCAAGGCAGACCTCTGTGAGTTAGAGGCCAGCATAATCTAAGGAAGGAAATACACGACAGGTAGCAGGGCTACACACAGAAAATTGATTTCTAAAAACCAAACCAAACAAAAACAAAACAAACACACAAATAAACCCTATTCCTGGGTTTGAGATCTCTCTTCTTATTGGTTCCTAATCTATGTCTATCCGAATAGGAGGTAGTCAGATTGAATAAAATAGTGCACAGAAGTGTTTTACCAGCTAGGTTCCTGGCTAGAGTCCAGCTCTTCAAATTAGACATTTGAAGGAGCTGGTAAAGTCATCAACTTTACCTTGTTTTTTTGTAGTCCTGTTAGCTTCAATTTTACCTAAATAAGGCAGGATGAGTATATGTGAACAGAACATATCTATCAATTGCTTAAGGGACTGTTATTAAAATACTCATAGTGTAACCAATTTTCAAAAGGACCTCTTTTTTAAGAACAACATTGATCTCACATAATTTTACCAAATTCTGTGCTTTTATGTACAAGGACTACTCAGTATTTCTGTTGTATTATGTGTATGTGGATTACAAAATAAAAACAGAGACACTGTTATGTGGTACATTTTTAAGCACACTGTTACATGTCTAGAGATTTTTTAACTGAATATTTCTTTACAGAACATCTGTATTGTTTTTGACCTTATGAGACAAACCCTAAACTCCTATGATAGTTGCAGTTTAACAGGGCTCAGCCTAGTGTATGTGTTGTCACATATCATTTATGGTTGGCTTTTCATCCCTGGTTCCCTGAGAGCCTAGCTTTCTGGCTTAGTTATCAGGGACCCAGGATTGCTGCTGAAGCTCTGGGAAGTTGTTGGTCCATGCTGACAGAGAGGAGCAAACTGCAAACTGCTTATAAACACCATTTAATCTACATGCTTTTCAGCAAATGCTGACATTAGTATTTTTGTTCTTGGCCTTTCAGAAGAGTACAAAAATAAAACAAAAAGAAACAACATCCCTGTGTCTGTCCTGAAGTACTATTTATCTGTGATTAAGACAAATCATTACAGACTTTAGAATCTGAGAGATACTTGGAGGGTCCCGCTCCTTACTCTCTATTATTCATTTTTTTGGAACTGTTTTCCCTTTGACAGGAACTTGAGGTACATTGAAACCCACTATCAGAGTATATTAAGCAAAGCAAATAGGGAAAAGTTGCATAGGACAATGGAAATAACCTTTGTCTTTATCATGCAGAGGAATTGGTGGAACCTGCTTTTGTGGGACTTCCCAATGTGGGCATATGAGTCTATGAAGCTATGCCATGCATGTGCCTAGATAGGTTACATGTTCATGCTGCTGGCAAATTATGTGATCACACAGTACATGTATTACATAAAACATAAGGTCCTGTGGTGACTAAACATCTTTCCTGGCTGTAGGCATGTGCATGTTTCAACATGCTGCTGGGAGTGAGGCTAGGAAGTATAACAATCGAGAATCATTCTTATAAAAAAAAATAAGGGTTTAGGGGATAAAGGTAAATGAGCATGGGGACAGATAGTCTCCCAGAAATGCTTTCATCTTGGGAATTGTGCATTGTTTAACTTTGTGAGTATAGAAGGGGAGATTTTGAGGTAGCTGGGCATTGTGATACAGCTAATTGTGTTCCACAGTTTATACTCTTAGGACTATTCCAATGCTTCTTGGATTTGCTGTGAGAATCTGACAAGCTGCTGTTCAGGCAGAAGAGAAAGTTTAGGAAAAAATTATTGGGGGAGGTCCACATGGGGTTCTACATGGTGCAAGGAATATCCTGATTTAAAAAAAAAAAAAAACTTTGAATGATACAATTCTGAAGTGAATGATTTAAACTGTCTCTGTAGTTCCAACGTGACTCTATACAGTTGGAAGTATTTTTAAACATATTACTGGACAAACAGAGGGAATTTAAAATACTCATCTGGTTGACATGATATTATAAATTTATGGAACTCTGCTATCCGAATTTTATTGGTAGAATATCAGGCAGTATCCTCTATGAAGCAGGGACCTAAAGGACCATTTTGCCAAACAAAGTTCAGTGGTCACCTTCCTGTGGTTTCTGCATGTCCTGTCATACATTATTTCAATTAGTCCAGGCAAGAACAGTTTCTTGCCCAAATGGATATTTTTTTGCCAAGGAGAAGATAAACTCAATATAGAATGTCTTCAATGCCCATCCTCTTCTCGGAAGTAAATTGTTGACACAAGCAGCAGACATGTCTCACTGTACTGACCTTCCAAATTTTAAAAATATTTTATATGCCATATTCTTTAGGTCTTTGAAGTGTTTGAAGTTTGCCTACCTAACTGAATTATGTCTATGTATACCTAGAAAACTTAACATGAATATAAGTTTGACTATCATAGAAGTCTAGTTAGTAATCTGCAGTTTTTAATTATCCAGTATAGTCTAAATGAGATTCATAAACATAATATCTTAAAGAAGACTTGAAATATGTACACACTATAAAAGAATTAAGTTTAAACTTGTGTCAATAACTGAAATCTATAGCAATGTAAAACATTTTAAACAAGATGTTCTTAGAAAGTAGATTCAATAATCTACCCTTTCTTCCTATCATATCTTGATCCTATCCCCCATTTTTATTTTTAGAAAGATATTGCATTTGAAATCAACCCTTTTTAAATAAAAATATTGCTTTTTTTATATCCCCCACCAGAGGGCTCTTTATGGGACAAAATAATCTTTCAACCTTTGTTTTAGCAATATGATTGGTTTTAGAGAATGAGAGAGGTAATATCACTTCCAATGCCACCTTGGTATATTTGGGAATTTGGATGTAGCTTCTCAAAATATTTCCTGCTAGATGAGGGTGCTGCATTCTTATGGGGATATGAGAAAATTTTAGGATTAATGGGTAGTCCTTGAGGCTGTATTGTCTAACAGAAAAGTGTGTAACTCAGTGGGAATAGGTCAAGGCCACATGCGTGGAACCCACCATAGAGTAATTCAAGCCCACATGTTGCAGTATCTCACTACCCACATGAGACATGGTTCCTGCTCCTTTTAGAATTGGTTATTTTCAAGTTTCAGGTGAAAACTCAAGCAGTTGTGTGCCATTTGAATCTGAAGTTATCCTATTTCTGCCCAACTCCTGCTGACCTCAGACACAAGGAAACACACTGAGACTTATATTATTTACAAATTGTATTACCTAATGGTTCAGGATTCTTCTTAGCTATTCTTATATATTAAATTAGCCCCTTTCTATTAATCTGTAAGTTGCCATGTGATGTCTGGATTACCAGAATCATTACATGTTGCTTCTCATCATGGCTTCTGGCAGTATCTCCCTCACTCAGCTTTCCATTTCCATGAATTCTCCTCTCTCTTTGTCCTGGCTGTACTTACTGCCTCGCTACTGGAAAATCAGTACTTTATTTATTAACCAATCAGAGCAATGCACTCAGAGCATACACAACATTCCACTGCAGGTAGGCTATAGTTTCTGGCTATGAAATGAGAAAGAGCAAGACTATTAGGGTGAATGTGCTGGTATAGATAGGACAGAATTGGCCTAGTGACAGGAGATGACTGTGAGGATGTGGGTTGAAATATTTGTATTGCCTGTGGTGAAAGACATGATTCTGGTATCTAGACTGCCCTGGTCCTAGCTGCCTGGTTGGTACAGTTATTTCCCTTAGAGATGATAGAGCTGTCAATCTGATGAGAGTGACAGTGAATGATTCCTATTACATTAGGGAAATAGGAAGCTTTTATCATGACCATTATTTGGCCTGAGTTTTCCTTTTGTTTTGAGAATCCTGTGCTTTTTCCAGATATGAATGTGGGACAGGAAGATATGAACAGTATATGTGAAGCTGGTAGTGGTGGCACATGACATCACTCTCTTTCTGTTACATAGACAGAGAAAGTAAGAGTTGATCAGGGAGGGGTAGTGCGGTGTCCTGAAGCAGATCCAATGGGAACTTTTGGAAAGGAATAATAACGGGGTGCATGAGGTGTTCATGCTGGATCCCTGAGCTGTCTCATATACGAGGTGAGTAAGAAGATGAAAAAGATCTTAGCCACTCTGACAGGCTGCTACTCACATCTCCAGTGAGACTACCTGGAAAACGGGACCCCAAAAAAGACACGGAGAAATGGATGAGATCTACATGAACAGCCTGGTCATGAGTGGGAACAATGAAGGGCTGACCCATCCAGCAGGCCAGGTTATTCGCGGGTCTCGAGGAGGGGACACCTAGAATCAATGGGGGCGAGAGGGAAAGGAGACCAAGCACGTGAAGAAAGACAGAGTCAGTCTGAATTGCGTCAAGCTCTCGTTTATTGTTTGGGGCTTGAGGCTTAAATGCAGGGCTTCAGGCAGGGAGGGGGAGCAAGGGTTTCAGGCAGGGAGGGGGAGGAGGGGCTTCAGGCAAGGAGGGGGAGCAGGGGTTTCAGGCAGGGAGGGGGAGCAGGGGTAGAGAGGGGAGGAGAATGGAAATTTCTTGAGGTCGCTTTGGTCCCCGGCCTTGCAGGTGGCCGATAAGCACCCGTCCAAGAAGTTTATCTAAAGCACGTCTCATGGTTATGGCTAGAGCATCTTGTCTTTTTCAAGGCCTGCTGGAGCAAGAGAAAACTTATACAAAGTTCAAGACACAGTTTGCCCAGTTGCCCAAGGTTGGTCTCCAACAAATCCCCCTCTTTCTTAAAATAAAATGGACGGAATCCATATAGTCGGTGTTCGGGGGTGGTCCGAGAGGACCCCTGTCTTAAGCTATACAGGAGGACTCCCACGTGGGCCCTGTACTATTCCCGTCATTGAGTACCCTCTAGCAAGACCATGGGGACGTTAGGGCCTTAGGACACTGAATCTGAGTCCTTGATGGGGCTCCTGGCTGGCCTCCTCGGAATCTATCCTGTGATAATGAATTGAGACGTCTCGTGGTAAAGCCGAATCAATCTGATTTTTGATAAACCGAGTCAACCGCTGAAAGGCCCAGGGACCAAAGGTAATGAGAAGGAGAAAAACAATCAAGGGGGCTAGAATGGTAGGTAGCAATGTGGAGAGCCAGGGGGACCCTTGCAGCCAACTTTCAAACCACCCGTGCTGATTTTCAAATTCCCTTTTTCTTTGAGCTAGCCTTTCCCTTAATTTTTCCATCGATTCCCTGACAATACCAGTATGGTCTGCATAAAAGCAGCATTCTTCCTTCAAGGCGGACATAGGCCCCCTTCTTTCAGGAACAACAGATCCAGGCCCCTTCTATTTTGCAGCACTACTTCTGACAGTGAGGTAAGTGATTTCTCAAGGGCAGAAATAGATCTTTCTATTTCCTCCAGATCGGTGGTAATGGCCATCTGTAACTGCATCAAGTGATTATTTTGTACAAGGGCGGTGGTTCCTGTACCAATTCCTGTTGAGATGCCTCCAACACCCAACAAGAGGGCTATAGTCAATGACACAGGTTCTCGAGTGTATCTACTCCTTTTCTCGAAGAATTCCATAATCGGGCTTTCTTCATGATAGGTGACACGAGGCCACAACTGAACCAATACACAGAATTCATGGGAACCATTAAATATCTGAGCAGACACGCAGGGGGTTAACCCGGTGTTGCAGGCCCAGTAGGACCCATTAGGTGCCTCAAGATAATATCCTCCTTTATAAGGTGTAGAGGTGTCGTTACAGAGATGCCTATAGGTCGGTGGGACTTTGCCTAAACAGGAGCCTTGTCCAGAAACCTCAGAGAGTGTTGGTTAGTTTATGAGGCTTAGTCTGACACCTACTGCTCGGGGAAGTGAGGTTGCTGGCTGCAGACTGAAAGGCAATTCCCTCCTAGTAAGGAGGGCTGGATGTAAGGCAAAGCCAGCAATTCAAGGTCTTATCTGGGTTTGTGGCATTTAGAGCCGTATATGCTCCCTGCACTAAACTGAACAATCTGTTGCCTGTATATTGCGTGATAACAGGAGACATGCTACGCACGGGGGGAGTGGAAGTGCTACTAGGTGTGGGTCCCGGTGTGATTGCTCCTTTGGCTGGGACTGGGATTCTGCCCGAGAATCCGGGGAGGACCCGACTGGGTCCAATAGGTGTGGCGTGGGTATTTTTTATTTTTAATTGTATTTTGAATGTAACCCCTGCATCCCAGCCATCTAAATACCAGCGAAGGCCCCATGTCCTTCCCGCGGGCCAGACTGTGAAGTCCTTGCCTTTTGGAGTGAATGAAATATTTAATGGCAAGGACTTGCCATACTGTGGTTGTAGTTCCTTTTGAGTAGCATGGCATTGGCCCCTTTTTACATAGCCCCGGGAAACCGTTATAAGGTCCCATGAGGAGGAAGGCTTCCAGTAAGCTGCCCCAGTAGTCTCGCAGGACCAGGCTTTGCAAAAAAATTCTTCATATCCCCCACATCTTGCCGCGAGGGCACGACTTCTGCCGTCTTTAGGGCAAACATAAAAGTCATACAAGGACAGTAAACAGCGAGCGGCGATGGTGGCACACCCGGGTCCTCGAGTAGGGGGGGTTCCAAAAGCGGGTTTAGGGGCTGGGCCAACAAGAGTATGTTCAGCCTCAGGTATCTCCCAGGTGTCAAGTCCAGCTGCAAGCTGGCAAAAATCAGGGGTAAGGGATGGCCACCATGAAAAGGGGGCATGATTGGCAGTCATCTGCCAGACCGTTTCCCCAGTTTGTGAGATGATCTGCCAACTGAGTTTCTTAACAGCATGGGGGCTGGCTCGGGTCATAGGAATAGTGAACAAGATCACAAAAATGGGCACGGGGCAAAGATGAATCCTCCGGATGGTGGGATGGTGAGGGCACTCATGATCCCTTCTCCTTTGCTTGGGTCACGGGGTACCTGTAAAAGAAAAGATTCATGTCTCAGGGCTATTTCCTGGACCCAAGATTATTATCAATTGTTATGGGGCATTTCTTACAGAGTAGGGTTTAATTAATCTTGCTGGTAACCAGCGGGCTCCAATTTCCTTGGAGTCATAAATACATGCGGACCCTTTTCCCCAGATTAATACTGGGTCCGGGCTGCCCCATTTCCCAGTGATGGGATCTTTCCAAAGGGCCTGGGCATATCCCGTGCTGGTCTCTGGATGCCAGTGTCATTCGGCTGCAGATTTTCCCAAGCCATCCAAAGTTAAGAAATTTAGCACAAAGAGGGCATGTGCAAGCAACATCTTTTGATTCCCCTTAATAGGGAACAAGGTTTCCTGTGAGCTGAGTTTATTAATGGTATTTTTTAGGGTTTGGTGAGCCCGTTCCACAATGCCTTGTCCTTGTGGATTATAGGGTATTCCAGTGACATGCTTTATCCCCAATTGTAAGCAGAATTCTTTAAACCTATTGCTGGTGTACCCTGGGCCATTGCCAGTCTTTATGCATTTTGGCTGTCCCAGAACAGTGAAGATATGAAGCATATGATTGATGACATGTTTAGTGACCTCCCCGCTGTGAGCAGAGGCGCTGATAAACCTGCTGAAAGTATCTATGGTAACATGCACATATTTCAACTTGCCAAAGGAAGGGACATGGGTGACATCCATCTGCCAAATTTGTCCTGGGACAAGCCCTCTAGGATTTACCCCATGATGGAGTTCTGGTAAATATACCAGGCAGTTCTTACAGCTTTTGACAATTTCCCTAGTCTGTTCTCTAGTAAGTGAAAATCTTAGCCTCAAGGTTTGGGCATTGAGGTGATGTAATCGGTCGGCTTCACGGGCAGCCGTGACTTGGTCACATTCTAGAAGCAAAATCAGGGGGGTCCGTGTAGCAGCGTCCGCGAGTTCATTCCCCAGTGCTATGGGCCCAGGCAGGCTAGTGTGGGCACGAATGTGGCCAATAAAAAAGGGGAGCAATCTCTGGCGGATCAGTTTTTGTATATTTGAGAACATTTCAAAGGTTGGAGTGTGGGGCTGGATCACCGGCACCATTTCTAGCATATCAGCTGTCTGAATATGTTAAGGAGACATGCCTCAAATGCTTCAAACACTGCCAGGGCAGCATAAAGTTCCACCAGCTGGTCCGAGTTAAAGGGTGTTTTTATGACTCTTTTGATCCTTTGAGGCCTATTTATAAAATGACATAAAAGTTTTAGATACATTAGTGTTACCAATCTGTACTGAAATCCATATTGTAGACAAAGCAGGTAATGGGTATCTGTGAAACAGCAGAAGTGGACTCATACCTTTGAGTCCCAACAAGAACTACAGATTTGGGCATTTTTCTTTTGTCCAGAAAGCCAGGTATAAGTTGGACAGAGATTTTAGCCCTGGTGAGAAGCACTTTTAGGTTCACATTTAGACATATCTAGATGACATCTAAAACAAATCTAAAATGTTGAGCTTGTGATTGAACAGTAAGTAGTCATTGTTCTACCAGCTCATCAGGACTCCTAAATGTTAAGCTCTGAACCATAGAACAGGAGAGTAATCTGAAATATATCTTATTTTAGACTCATATCTGAACCTTTATGATTTATTTAAATTTTTATATCTTAGAACATTTTTTAAGTGAGCTAACAAGCTAGCTATGGCCTTGCAGAAAGATCTGGTTGTCTGATGCTGCCATGCTGACAAAGTTAGAGCTTGCCTAGCCATCAGTACTGTCAGAGATCTGAAAAGGATAAACTATGACTGAGTGCAGACCAAGAAGCATCCAATCCTATAAATAACAGTGAACAATCCCTACCCAGGTCTCCATAACTTTGGAGGTACCAGTCAGAACAGCATCAATCTTCTACCACCATCAGGCAGAATACCTTTTCTGTGGAATAGGGACATGGGAGACTGACAGTGTCCTACAACTTGTCCACAGTCTGGGCTGGGTCCTGGTGGCAGGCGTTGCACTGGTGGCCCTGTGGTCAACGTTGTCATAATCCAGGTGGTGTCTTTTTGTTATTTCATATCTTCTTTGGAGACCTTGAGAGTCATTGCTAGGAGCTGGGGAGCTGGGAGTCTCTGTTTCCGATAGTAAGTTTTTAATCAAATAATTTAAATGCCATATTCATCAGATCTTTGACAGGTTTGAGGACCATTATCTATTAAAGTACCTGAGCCAAACAAATCTAAGCCTAATCTTAAAAACATCTCTAAATTTGATAACAATAACCAGGCTAATTTGTTCTCCTATAGATATATTAGTCAAATATACCTCTCAGTGTTTTTTTATATAAATACAACCGTATATGCTTTAAACTAGTATCTGGATAGCCAGATGACTAGTATTAACTTGTATTCCTTAACACAAAGGACATGCAAACTCAGACATTCAAAACCAAACATACATGTGGCCACATTTTCATTCATACCTGCAGAGTAGACAGACATTTTTAAAACTATGACCCTTTGGAGTCTCCATGTAACAGCAGAATAGCAAGAGAAAGAAATCTGAAACAGGTTCCATTTTTATATACCTCATATATACCTTTATATCTTATATCCTAAACCTTATAGCTTACTAAAACTTTAAAGTTAGACTTTAAAGTTTCATTATTATTTTTTTTACCTCAAACTATTTATTTATATCTAAAATATCACATACTCAAACCCTCATGACATGCTTAAGCCTTTAAATTTTTACATCTTAAACTGCTTCCTTAAATCAAAAAATCATTTATTTAAACTTTTATCTTAACCAACAATAATTTGTACCCAATTCTCTTAAATGATGGTAAGTATTTGTAACTCATTCAACTCAAATGACCAAAACCCATGTAAATTTTTATTTTTCCTGTGGAAACAAAAGCATAATTTTCCCAGTATCTTCAACTGGTAATTTAACATTTCTTTTTTAAGCAATATCAGGACAGAGAAAGGTTAACAAGAGAAGTTGCTGGCTGGCAGAAGAGACCTTGAAGTTATCACAGTAAAGGAAGTGGGGGAAGCAGTGGGCATAGAATGTGTCCTTGGCTGCCAGTGTTTCTGAAAAAAAAGTTTTTGTTAACTCCTCTGACTAAAGTCAGATTCTCTGTTCAGTGTTCACACAGTTTTTGTCAATTGTAGGCAGTCCCCATCGCCCTGCCCAGAGCACTCATCTTAGCCTCCCTGTACCGAGAGCATGCACCCCCACCCTCATGAGAGGAGCCAGCTGGCTGCAGTCCTGATATAGGAGAGAGCTAGGGAGGGAGGGAGGTGGCCCTCGATGTGCCTCTTTCTCCTTCTTCCCAGGAAAATAAGGGAGGTGAGTAGCAGAAACAGATGACATTCACACAGACAATCCAAGTACCGGCACATCAGCACTGAGATGATGATGGCCTCATTCACAGCTAGCAAGCCCCTCGATTGTGGCTCGCACATCCTTCCAGTGGGCTAGGCAAAGGTCTAGTGGAGAAGAAGGGGAATGTCCCATAGCGTCCGTCACAGTCAAGTCAACAATGAGAACAGTTAACACATTACACACAAGACCAAGGGCACACGAAAAACTTTGCCCCAACGAGACAACCAACAAAGCTCTAAGAACAATGACAGCCTGATGTGCTCTGGGGGGAGTGACCCTCCAGACTCAATCACACCAAAAACAGTCCAGACTCGAGGATCTCTGTCCTTGATCAAACAGACATCAGGGGGCTTCCACATCTCTGTCAGTCAGACATGCACCTTTTTTCTTGGAAGAGAAACAGAGTGTAAAGTAACAATGACCACAATAAAACATACAAAAAAGAGAATTGTTAAAGCCAAAGTTGGATAAAGCACAGGGACAAATAACCAAATGAATGGAAGCACAGGATCTATGAACCAAAGGCTGAGGGGCCCCCAACAGGATCAGGCCCCCTGAATGGGTGAGACAGTCATTTGACATGATATGTTTGGGAGGCAGCTGTGAGTTGGTGCCGGGTGCTGGGCTCATTGCATGAGTTGGCTGTTTGAATCCTGGGACTTATGCAGGGACGCTTGGCTCGGTCAGGGAGGGGCGAACTGGACCTGCCTGGACTGCATCTAACAGGTCTATCCCGGTCCTCGGGGGAGACGTTGATCTGGAGGAGGTGGGAATGGGAGGTGGGCTAGGGGGAGGGGGAGGGGGGCGAGAGGGGCAGAACAGGAAAATCTGTGGCTATTATGTTGAAGTGAATGGTGTTGTAAAATAAAAAAAAGAAAAAAAAAGAAGATGAATAAGATGGAATGCAGAACTACAAGTAGTCAGCTATTCCTAGAAAGGAGAGAATATCCTGTTAGATAGAGCAGCCTGCAAAAGACTTAATTAGATGTTTTCTATCTGAATATATAGCCTAGAATGACGTGGTAATGTTTACACTCAAATAGGTGACCTGAGGAGTGGAATCTGGATTTTGGAACTTGACTCTCCATAAGTCCAGTTGCACAAAATTTTACAAGAAGGGAGGAGTTAGTTTGACTAACTTATATTATGGGCCTCAGAGTAGAATGTTATCTACTTATTGTATTAGTTAAAGCCAATGAGGGAGAAGTAGAGCAAGCCAGAATTTGGGAATTGAAGAAATAGTTGTGGGATGTCCATGAATCTTTGTGTCAAGACAGTCCAAGTTAGCTACATATACAAGTAAGTGTCAGGGTCTGTCCAGGATAAGGGAAAGATATTTTGAAACAGGGGGTTGAGAGGTATAGAAAAGAAGGTATCCTTGAGATCTATAACAGAAATGTGTGGTTTCTGAAGCAAGAGGGTAAAGAATTGTGTAAAGATTAGGCATTACAGGATCCAGAGGGCCACAGAAGATTTAATTGGCTGCAGGTGTAATGATATTTTATTTATGCTGAAAAGTAGTGATATATTATTTATGCTTTATTAAATTTTGCTGGAGATTGCGGGGGGTGGGGGTGGAAGGCTAGTGATATTAAGTAAACAAAAATTCAGGCAACACACACCCTCAATTAGAACACTTATCAGATATGATCTCTGTGTGTTCAAGGCCATAATAAGGTGTAGAGCAAAGCATGGTGACACACTCCTTTAAGGCCAGTACCAAATATGAATACATAGACTTCTGTACAGGCATAAAATGTAAAAAAGAGATATATATTCTATTAGGCTTCTTAACTCAAAGTTTGGAGGTTTTAAAAGGTGAAGAGTTTGTATGAAGTAGCATTTTTTTCTGAGAAGTTCATGTATGATAGGCTTAAGTCCTCTAAAACTCCGGAAAGAAAGAGTGTACTGAGTTTGAGTGATGTACCAGGTAAGGTGCTGGAAATGGATAACAATAGATTGATGGTTTTTTGCAATAGAAGGGGTTCTGGCTATCCAAGACTATGGGGTCCACATGAGTGATTGATAGGGAAATATCATGTCAGATTTAATGGGCTGAGTGTCCAGGAGTAGCAAGAGGAGAGGAATTGCTGACAAATCTGTGGTAGGTAAATGTGGGCACAAATGAAATAGGAGCTAGTGCCTTAGCTAAAAAATCTCTTCCCATTAGGGGCAGAGGGCAAGCTTGCACAAACAAAGCCATGTGTAAAAGATATACCCCTGAAAATCCATTTAAGTCTTGGTGTTTGGTGAGGTGCATAAAGCTGTCCACCTACCCAGACAGCAAGGAGATTGGAATGACAAATAAGACCCCAAAACTCCCTTATGATCCAATAAGTGCCTCCTGTCCCCAAAGGAAGGAAATGGGTCATTCCTATATAATAATGGCTAATCTATGTTTTAGGTATGACATGACTGTTGTTGGGTATCGAACTGTGTATCTTCAATTGTCCATTGCCCAGGGGAGGAGATTGCCTGTACTTAGGTCTTCTAAGTTGAAGAGAGAGAGAGAGAGAGAGAGAGAGAGAGAGAGAGAGAGAGAGAGAGAGAAGAATCATGGAACATGTTTGTATTTTTACTTTATTATCAATCAGGACTTTTATTTTCACCTGAGACAAACCATAACGACACATGTGATTAATTGCTGAGGCCATTTAACAGTGAGAGATTATATATTCTAGTTTTTTTTTGTAGATTCCATGCTCTACTTTTGTCTTGACTTCTAAATACCTCTGATGTTCCTTTCACCACAGGCTCTATGCCAGATGGTGGTCCTCTTACAATTAGCTGACCAGTTAACTAGAAATTTGAATGTTTTATTAGAGTCACAGACAGAAATTGATGGAGCAGAATATGTCGGTAGGGACAGAAGAACTTTAAGACAGAATGAAGAAGAAGAAAAAAATAATTGGTATTCCCAATCCAGAGGCATTGAGAACAGTTGTGGGATAAACCTCATTTTTTTCTGGAATTAGTGACAAGGCATTCATTTTGATGTATCTGGAACTTAATAAGTGAACAGGGCCCTGTTTGTTTCCCTTTGAATGATGAAGAATTTCTCTTGGGTAAGGGAAGGATAAAAGGTTTCAGGCAGGAGAGATGTTTTCAGTGGGTGAAGCCCTCAAGGTAAAAAGAATTACCTTGAAGTTTACCTACCATTTAGAGGAAAGTGATGAGGGTTGCTGGCCTGCAGGTGAAAGAAGGACCTGATCCATAATGTGGACAGGGGGTGGGCATGGATTATCACTTGTCTGAGGTAAGTAGGGCCAGCAAAATTCCATAGGAGAAAGCAGACATGATAGAGTAGAGGAGTGAGCAGGTGTTCAGGGAGAGGTGATGGTTTGTATAGGAGGCCAGCATTTAGAGTTGGTCTCCCATAGATGAGTTCAAATAGTGGAATTGACAGGGCCTGCTTGGGAAGTCAACAGAGCCTGAAAATACCTGGTGACAATAATTCCAACCACTCAGTGTGAAGATGCTCTGGCAGCTTAATAAGAATATTTTTTTAAGAAATGTTGATATGCTTTAACTTCCCTGAAGACTTAGGAGGGTAAGTGATATGAAAATACCATGGTACATTAAGAGCTTTAGACATGATCTGGTAAATCTTGGAGGTGAATTCCAGACAATTACTAGACTCAAGAAAGACCAAGATCCCAAATAGGCAGATGATCTCCCAGAGGGGGATGTCAGTGACTGTTTTAGGCCATTTATTAGAAATTAGAAATGCCTCAACCTAACTTGAAAATGAGTTCAAGACCATGAGCAGATATGCAGTTCATCTGACAGTGGCCATAAGAGTAAAATCAAGTTGCCAGTCAGTTCCTCCAAAGGAACCTCTAGCCTATTGTGTGGAGAAGTTTGACTCAATATTTGGAATTGGGATTTGACTTTGGTAAATTTCGCAGGAGGCATTAATAGTTCTTAGAACTGTAAGTCCTCAGAGGTAGGCTGTAGGTGGTCTTTCATGAATTGAGACAGGTCATGATTATTAGTGTGAAAGAGCTGATGGAGATAGCACAGAATTAGCCTATTGTCAGGAGTTGACTGGGATGATGTGGGCTGCTTTGTATGGATTCCCTGAGATGAAAGTGGCAAGTCTAGGCACTTAAGGGCCAGTCTTCTAGCTACCTTGTCAACCTGATTTATTCTCCAAGAGATGATGGAAATGTTGAAGTGCTTTGACTGACAATGGATGATTTCTGTAGCTTTGGGGGATGGAAGGCTTTGAGCATGGCCATTATTTGGCCTGAGTTAGATATGAATCCTCTCTTTGCTGTAAGGAATCTCTTTTTTTCCATAAAGTAGCATGGGACACTATGTTATTAAAAGCATATTTGGAGACTATATAACATTTAATGATTACCTCAGGTCCAATTAGAAGGAACCCAGGAAGCTACCATCTGAGCATGTTGGTTAGTAATGTGTGGGTAAAGCCTGTGATTCTACCACCTCGGCATATGACACTATGTTATAACACACTTTATTTGTCCACTCATGTGAAAAGCAGCTTACATCTGTTTATCATGTATAAGTGGCCTGAGGCAATGTGCCCTCCAGTGCATGTAAAGAATTGGGCAATATAGTTCCTCTAGGTTTCAGTACAGGAAAGAGTTAGAGAATGATCAGGGTTAGGTTGAGGAAGGTGGCTGGAAATATGAACAGATGGACGAGACTGAAAAGTAAATGTGGCATTTTCCAGTATCACCACCTGGAAAGAAAGAACTGAAGAAGGAGGTGAAGTTTGTAAGACTTTATAAGTTATGAGATGGGACAGGTTACAGTGGGAGAAAAGAGTTGTGACTGACCGAAAATTAGTTTCTTTGATTATCAAATAAGGAGCTCAGTAGCTGCTAAAGCATGAATGCATGGTGCCCATCCCTGTGTGGTGAGTTCTAGTTTTTTTTTTTCTTTTTTTTAATTAGGTGTGCTACAAGTGTAAAAGTGGACACAGATAATGGCCTTGGGCACCCATGGAATAACTCTATGTTTCTGTTACATAGAGGGAAGGGCTGAATTATGTCTGGAAGTTTTAGTGGCAGCATTTTGAAAACCTGCAAGGGGGTAGTTCCTAAATAGATCCTAGAAATATGGAGGCATAGCCAGGCTGAACTTGGTGAGCGAGAGGCCAGCATGTTCTAGAGAAGGAAATCCAGGACAGGTACCAAAGCTACACAGAGCAACGCAAATTCTAGAAAACAAACAAAGAAACAAAAACAGAAACAAAACTACCACAGAGAGAGCTGTCAGATGTTCGTGGCAGCTACGAGTCACAATCAGAAAAGGGCAGAGGGGAATGGAGCCTTTCTTGTAGATAGGTATATTTTAAACAAAGCAGCTGAAAACTCGCTCAGCCCACCAGCCAACATCAGCCAGGTTTGTACTGTTAGTTAGAGGCAGAGCCCAGAGTAAATTAAATTTCATCCTTGGTTCCCCTTTCAGTTTCCGTGCTCCTTTAAGAACTCGAGGGAGGATAAATGAGACAGCATCTCTGACAAGATCTCCAAATTCACTGATATCACTTGCTTTCTATTTCTGGATTTCAGATATCACTCTTTTTTTTTTTTTTGGTTTTTCTGAGACAGGGTTTCTCTGTGTAGCTTTGCGCCATTCCTGGAGCTCACTTGGTAGCCCAGGCTGGCCTCGAAATCACAGAGATCTGCCTGGCTCTGCCTCCCGAGTGCTGGCATTAAAGGCGTGCGTCACCAACGCCCGGCATCAGATATCACGCCTTATTGGTTCCTAGTCTATGTCTATTCAAATAGGAGGCAGACTGATCAAATAAAAATGCCTGCACTGAAGGCTTTTACCAGCTAGGCTCCTGGCTAAATTCCAGCTTGCAGCTGGAATTAGGCAGGGACTGGACTGAAAGCTACTCCAGATAAAAAATACTGTCCCAGAGCGCTGCAAATGACCAGGAAATATATACCTAAGAAAGGCAGGAATTTGTTAGGTTTTCCCACAATCCTGTTCTGAGTCACCTGCACCTGTTTGCTGTGCAGGAAATCTGCTCCTGTCTCTAAAGCCACTGCTTCAGCTTTAGTATCTGTGATCTCTGCCTCAGTCTTGCATTCTGCATTATCACATTGTTGGCAGAGAAGATTTATGTTGGAAAACAATACTTGAAATAAAACAGGAATGTATTGATCATATGCTCACTCAGTGGACCCATTAAAACATGACTATGTCAGGGAATATTCTCACAGCCACCTCGGATTCTGTGAAAATTTCAAGTGTCTAATTGCACATAAAGTGATTTAGGGGAATCTAAAATGGCATATAGGAAACTGTTACCTGAAAGGTACAATTGACAGCCACAAATCACACTCAGCCATCAGCAGGTGGAAAGCAATGCTTTCAAGTAGATAGAAAGGGCCAAGTAGTTGGAAGCATGATCACGTCCTACTTACCACGGGATGCTTTTCTCATTTGGGAATGGCATTCTGGTCTTAGGATACATTACAGTTTTTTCAAGTCATCCGTTTTCAGTATTGTTTTTTAGCTGCAACACACATTTACTTGGGAGGGTGAAATGACTCAGCAGCTCTGAAGCAGAACTCATAGAGAACCACAGGATTTGCTTTCCATTGGTAGATTTGAGATCACTTTCCTGATTGGTTCCAGTGTGAGGGGCATTGTCAACTCCCACATTTCCCAAGAGTAATCTTACTCAGAAGAAGCAGGAAATATTAGTTAGAAAGATAGGGGGAGAGGAACAGATAGAAATTACAGATTAGCTTCAAAATTGCCTGGATTTAAATCCATGGGGCCTAGGGTATTTAAAGAGAGATCAAGAGGTGGAGCAAAAAACCCCTCCCCAGTACACCTGAAGTCAGGCCCATAATCTAAACATCCTCTCTATGAAAACTTGCTGGGTAAATGGGCTCTAACAGGTTAATATTCCAAATCCAATTGTAAAGCACATACTCCTCATTCAGAGGCAAGGAGAGCCAATAAACTTGTCAGCAGAGCAATATATTACCAGTCTGTCTCTGGCTACATTTGGCGTCTCATTTGTTCATGAGTATAACCAAAACCATCTTGTGTATTGGCCCCGACAAAGCAAAGTGATCCTAACATTCACAAGAGACAGAGCCCTTGGAAATTCGCATAGTCAGAGATTGTTTGATTCCCAACTTTACAGCCCTGAGTCACCTAATCCTGTCAAATGTGCAGCAAGCAGATCCTGCTTCTGCATATACTGCTTGTCTTTAAGATGTGGCCTCCCACTGTTAGTTTGAATTCACTTCATGTGTTCCTACTTGGCAGAGCCTAGAGGAAACCTGCCCTTTGCTTCTTCTGAAGTTACTTATTCCCTTAAGGATATGGCATCCATGTGTCAGGCTTGAAGTGATGTTCTATGGGCAAGGCAGATAGTTTTCTTGAGGCTTTAGTTTCTTACAGAGATTAGCGACATCCTCTTTCCTCTACCTTGGGAGATTTATTGTGGCGATGCCTATGGTACTCTACATTCTTTGGTGCTCTTCAGAGTCAATGAAAATATCAATGAGTAATATTTGTAGACACTACCCTACCTATCACCCAAGAAAATAAAATATGGATCATAAAATATTGCACAGGAAAATTATTGTTATCCTCTTCTTGCTATATATATTCTCACAGGCTCAACTTTGAATTCTTGTTTTGTTTTATCACTGTGTTCTGGCATGCAGGATCACTTGTACATAATCTTTACTTACCTGTTAGGCCAATCCAATATCTGACACCAGACAGGGCATGAGCCTGGTTGGAAATCAAATATTTATTGCTGATTTCAGAGAGGTATTCAGTATTTCCCTGGAAAATAATAAACCCACCAGATTTCCTTTTTTTGTTTTGTAGTTATTCTTGTACGCCATGAATAAGTGCAGATCATATCTTGTGTCTCCACCCACACCTCTGAATTCCTATGTCCTATAATAAAGTTGAGAATGGAAAAAGTTGGTACATTGGAATCATCAACAACCTCTGATTCTCTTCTGATCTTTCTGCCATGTCTTCAACACAAATATGTGGGGATCTCAGGTATTGTTTTGCAGAAGACATTAAACTTCAGAACATAACACACAAAAGATTCTCTGGCTCTAAAGTAAGACCCACCCTGCACATCATTTTGTTGTTTCCCAAATACTGTGTGAAGTACATCTCTGATTAGGGCCAAGTGAGTCACAGATATGTTAGGATATCCCTGTCATTAGGGCTTAGTTAATTTCTATATGAACTTGGCAGAAGGAAAGAAATTGTTTTTATATGAGTCTGTTGTTTGAAAGTTGATCACTATTTTCCCTTTTAGGATATGTAGCTTCTAAGTGTGGGAAATTTTTTTCTTCCTCATTTTAATCCACTAACACACAGAATAAACTTCCATCCTATCATATATAGTCAATCCCAGTGAATCTTCAAGTAGCAGAAGATGGATTTATCTTCTCTGATGACATTAATGTGTAGGGACTTTAAAAAGTACTTCTTTCCATAATTTTATGCAGTGTAAGTATATTTTTGAAATGTCTGTGGAGCCTCATGGTTACACTAAAGGCATATCATTGGACATAATTTCAAATTAATAACAAAATACTGCCACATGAGTGAGAAAACTCTGAAACTTATTAACAGTATAAGGAATTAAGTTTTCATAATATCTCTCTACATATTCTATGATGCATTTCAATTACTTATAATATTTATATAAATTGTATATGTGTGTATGTATGAGTATATATATATATATATATATACATATACACATATACATATGCTTTTGTACACTACCTTGTCTTAGTTTAGAATTCCATTCATATGTACATTTAGATTATTTCACATATCTTTTTGCTCCTTCAATTTAATATCAGCACTGTAAACTATCAAAATAAACACCTCTTTGTACTAATGTTATTTTACCTAATTTTTCATATACAAATGTATACATAACTAACTCACCCTTTATACAGAATACTGTTATTAGGTGTAGCCATTTTAGCATTTTTTTTTCTTTCGGATTTTTAAGTTAGGGTTTCTCTGCGTAGTTATTTTCCTGCCTCTACTTTCTGCCTGGCTACTAACCAATCAGCATTTTATTTATACAGAACAACATCCACAGCAGGAGAAGGAGAGGGAGAGAAAAAATGTGGATCATGCGTTATTTCTTTTAATATTATCAAGCAGGCATTTTTATCTTCTCCTGAGACAAACCTTAAGGTACCTGTTTACTTTATTATTTTAATATTGAGGAGACATAGGTCATAGCTTTCTGAGGGCATTTAACAATGATAGATTGTTATATTAAAGTTTGTTTTTTACAAAGTGAAGACCCTATTGACAATGTGACAATGACATATTTATACATCTGGTCTACTAGGGTTTCTTACCAGTATATTTTGAGTATGTTTTTTTTTATTTCTTGTGCCTCTGGATCTATGGCTGATGTTGGTCTTGTAACAATTAGCTGTGCAGTTAATTAGAAATTTGAATATGCTATTAGAGTCAACAGAGGGGAACTGATGAAGCAGAATATGTCAATAGGGACAGGAGAACTTGAAGGGGGAATCAGGTAGAAGAAAAAAAAACTTATGGGGTTAACAATTTAGTGGGAATGAATATTGTGTGAGGAAACCACATTCTTCTAGAATTGTTGACAAGGCATTAATCCAGATGTCCTTTGGAACTTAAGAGACTGGGGCCCTGTTTTTTTCACTGTGTATGGGGAAAAATTTCTCTTGGGTGAGGGAAGGATAAAAGGTTTCAGGCCGTGGAGGTGTATCCAGCTGGGAAAGCCCTTAAGTTTAGCACCTATGGGGGTTTACAAGAAGTACCTTGGAGGATATCTTCCATGTAATGTAAAGGGGTGAGGTTTGCTGGACTGGAGGGGGAAGAAAGACCTGATCCCCAAAGGCGATTTCGGGTTGGGCATAGAATATCACATGGCTGGTATAAGTAGTAGTCAGTGAAATTCCAGAGGAGACAGCAGAGCTGATAGAGTAGAGGAGTAAGGAGGTGATCAGGGAGAGGTAAAAGTTAGGATCAGAGGCCAGGGATTAGAGCTAGTCACCCATACATGAGTTCAACTGGTTAGATTGAAAGGGCTTGCTTTGGATGTGTCCAGAGCCTGAAAAGAGCTAGAAACAATAATTTCACCAAGTCAGGGTAAATTTCCCACTGGCATCTTATTGAGAATGGGTTTTAAAGATTTTTCGGTGTATTCTACCTTCCCTGAGGACTTATGATGCTATGGGATATGAAAATGCCAAGGTATATTAAAAGCTTTAAATATGGTCTGGAAAATCTGGAGGTGAACTCCAGAATAATATCAGACTGAAGAAGTACAGGGATCCCAAATCCTGGGGAAGGAGGTCAGGGAATGTCTGAGACCACATAGTAGAAATAAGAAATCTCTACACAACTCGAAAATGAGTCCTGAACCATGAAGAGATCTTTACTTTGTCTGACTGAGGGCATATGGGTTACACTGAGCTACCAGTCAGGCCTTGGAAGGGACCCTCTAACCTGGCTGGAGTGAAAATTTTGGCTCAAATATGTTGAAATGTATTCTGACTTCTGTCAAACTTACAATAGCTAGTAACAGGGTTTTTTTTTTATTTATTTTTTTTCGAGACAGGATTTCTCTGTGTAGCTTTGCGCCTTTCCTGGGACTCACTTGGTAGCCCAGGCTGGCCTCCAACTTACAGACATCCACCTGCCCCTGCCTCCCGAGTGCTGGGATTAAAGGCATGGGCCACCATCGCCCAGCACCAGTAACAGTTTTTAAGGACTATAAGGACTATAATTCCTCAGAGGTAGGTGTAGCTGAAGTTATCCTGTTCTTTCCCAGATCCATGGCACTCAGAACCAAGCAAACACAAAGAGACATATTATTTACAAACTGTATGGCCTCATGGCTCAGGGTTCTTGTTTAATGTTATTATATCTTAAATTAACCCATTTCTATTAATCTATAAGTTGTCATGTGGCTATTGGCTTACCATTTTTTAACATGTTTCTTATCATGGCAGCTGGCAGCATCTCCCTAAGTCAGCCTTCAACTTCCCCAAATTCTCCTCTTTCTTTGTCCCACTTATACCTCCTGGTAGGCTACTGGCCAATCATCACTTTATTTATTACCAATCTGACCAAAATATTCAGAGCATACAGAACATCCCACAGCACTTCCCCTTTTCTTTTCTTCAAAGAGGAAAGTTTTACTTTTCACACAGTAAAATTACAAATAACAAAACAATTATCAAGCAAGAATTTTAGTTAAAATATCTAGTCTGTTTGTATCTGCCAAAATTATGGAAGATATCATATCTATCCTATATATGTGAGTCTAACATTTCATATCTAACTTATCTTTTATCATAACTATGGAAAATTATAAGTATCTAGGCTTCAACTACATCAAAGTCCTCAGAAAAATATACTATTACCTGCGAAATGGGAAAATGATGAAAGCAACTTTCAGGAGTGTTGTGAGAGAAGAAAGAGACAGCTGGCAGCCTAGACTGTCATCCAAAGTTCCTTTATACAGATGGGGTATCTGTCTTCTGCCCCCAGGCCTTGAGTTTCTCAGTCACTTCTCTCTCTCTCTCTCTCTCTCTCTCTCTCTCTCTCTCTCTCTCTCTCTCTCTCTCTCTCTGCCCCCCACTTTCTCTCTTTGTTTTTTTAAGAAAGGGTTTCTCTGTGTAGCTTTTTGCCTTACCTGGAACTCACTTTGGAGACCATGCTGGCTTCGAACTCACAGGGATCCAACTGCCTCTGCCTCCCTATTGCTGGGATAAAAGGCATGTGCCCCCTCTGCCATCTTTTCAGTCACTTCTCTCTGTGTCCTGTAGAATTTCTGGCAGTTACCTTGACAAAACAGAAACCTAAAGCACCATTTTGCCAAACAAATTTCAGTGGTCACCTTCCTATGTTTCCTGCACACGGAGTCATATATTTTATCAATTATTCCAGGAAAGAACAGTTTCTTGCCCAAATGGCTATTTTTTTTTTGCCAAGAAGAAGATAAAATCCATACGGACTGTCTTCCATGTCCAACCTCCCCTATTAAGTAATTTGGTGATGCCAGGAGCAGACATGTCTCACTCTCCAGAATGTCTAAAAATATAAAAAATGCCATATTCTGTTGGTCATAGAAGTGTTTGAATATTACATACCTAACTGCAATATGTCTATGTATAACAAGAATACTTAACATGAATATAAGTTTGACTATCATTGAAAGCTAATCACTAATCTATAGTTTTTAATTATCCAGCAAATTCTAAATGAATTACATAAACATATCTTAAACAAGAGTAGAAATATATATACAGTATTACAAAATTAACTTTAAAGTGGTATCAATAACCAAAATCTGGCCTGAATTAGTTATGAATTGTCCTTTTGCTGTGAGAATCCCATGCCTTTTCTACACATGAGTGTGGGACCGGTGGGTATGCAAAGTATATTTTGAAATTGGTGGTGGTGGCAAATGCTTTTAAAACCAGCACTTCAGAGTCAGACTCAGGCAGATGTTTGTGAGTTCAAAGTTAGCGTGGTCTAAAGAGCGAGATTCTGGACAGGCACCAAAATTACACAGAGCTGTCTTGCAAAACAAAAAAAAGCATATTTGTAGTATGTATATCCTTTAGGAATTGCCCCTGTGCCAACTGGAAGGTATAGGTGAGAGACATTAGGGAGGTGTAGTTCAGAGTCCTGAAGCAGAGCCTATTGCAATTTCTTGAAAGGATTAATAATTGGGTGAATGAGGGACTAATGCAGGATCCCTGAGCTGCCTCATAAAAGGAGTGACCCGGGAGATTGAAAATATCAAACACAGGATTTCAAGGAGTCAGCTATTTCTTGAAAGGCAAGAATATCCTGTTTAGTAGAGCATCCTACAAAAGACTGAATTAGATGCTTTCTATCTGAAGCTATAGCTTAATATGATGTGGTAATGTTTACATCCAAAAAGGTGACCTGAGTAGTGGAGAGCTGGATTTTGGAACTTGAGACTCCATTACTTCAGCTGTAAAAAAAATTGAAGAGGAGGTGTTAGTTTGACTAACTTACACATATAGGTCACAGAGTAGAATGTAATCTACTAATTGTAAAAGGTAAAGCCAATGAGGGAGAAGGAGAGCAACCCAGAAGGTGGGGATTGAAGAAAAAGTTGTGGGATGTCCATGAACTGTGTGTCACAACAGTCCAAGTTATCTACAAATGCAGGTGAGAGTCAGCATCTGCCCAGGATAAGGAAAAGATTTTTGAGACAGAAGGCTGAGAGGTATAGGAAAGAAAGTAACCTTGAGATATAGAACTGAGTAGTGTGTGGTATCTGAAGGGATAATGTAAATAATTGAGTAAAGTCCAGGCATTACAGGATTGAGAGGACCCCTGAAGTTCTAATGAGCTGCAGGTGTACTGATATTTTATTTGTGCTGAAATGTGGTGATTTTTTATTTATGCTTCATTAGAGCTTGCTGGATATCAGGAAGGAGAGGACAGTCATTATATGTAAACAAAAATTCAGGCAGCGCAATTTTTAGACAGGGTCTCTGTGTTTTCAAGGCCATACTAGGGAACAGAGCAAACCATGGTGACACACTTTTTAGGGCCAGTACCAAACCTAAAGACCTGGAGTTCTGTACAGACATACAATATAAAAAGAGATAGCTCGGCTAATATAGCCAATTAAAGGGCATAAGAGCAAGGCAATGAAAGCATGTGTAAGACAACAAGTAGCTTGCATTGGGAAGCTGGAGTGCTGGTCAGGTAAGGTTTGCTTGTGACTTTTCCCATTTCCCTGATCTCTAAGTCTTCACCCCTATTTTTATCACCGTGTTTTTTATTTAATGATACCATTTAGAAACTGGTCTACATGCAGGTCTTAAATCAGCTGGTATATTCTATTAGGCTTCTTAAATCTAAGTATAGAGGTGTTAAAAGGAGAAGATTTTGGATGAAGTAGCATCTTTCTGAGAAGTTCAGGGGTGATATTCTTAAGTAATAGGTAGGGTGCTGAATCTGGATAAAAATAGAATGATGGTTTCTAGCAAGAGCAGGGTTCTGGCTATCCAAGACTCTGGGGTATACATAAGAGATTGAAAGGGAAATGTCATGTCAGAGCTAGTGGGCTGAGTGCCAAGGAGGAGGAGAGGGGCTGCTGACAAATCTGCGGTAGGGAAATATGTGCAATAATGAACTAGAAGCTAATGCCTTAGCTAAATATGTCTTCCCACTATGCACACAGGATAGTTTTCCCCATACAAAACTGTGTGTAAGGGATATTCCCATGAAAATACATTTAAGTCATGAGGTTTGGTGGGGTAAGTTAGGGTGTCCCTCTACCCAGACAACAGGGAGATTGGAATGACAGGTAAGATCCCAAAACCCCCAAAGGATGCATTAAAGGCCTCCAGTGTCCATAGGAGGGAAATGGATCATCCCTATATAATTATGGATACTCAAGTTTTTGGTATGACATGAGAGTTGTTGGGTAAGGACCTCGGTACGTTCAATCATCCATTTACCATTGTAGGAGATTGCCTGTATGTTGGTCTTCGATTCTTGTCCCCATGTCATGAGTTACACAGGGTCAGTCAACTAACCTATGTCCATATCAATAGTGTTTCAGATGAGGCCCATTTGTATGATATGGGACAGCGGTGGGTTCAAGCCAAATGGCCTTCTCTACAAATTTTTAACAGAGACCTGGAGGCCTTCATGTGGCTGGTCAGATAGGCTGGGCTAGATTTGACAGTCTTGTTTGGAGGCTTATTCATGTCTCACATAGCTATGCCATGCAGGAACATAGAGTATGTAATCAAGCTGCATGCAGGTTACATAATCACATACCATAGTGTAACTGAGTAGGCAAAGCCCTGGGATGCCTAATTATCTTCCTGACTGATGGATAGAGGATGCACAGTCATGTAGTTAGGGGGTGACTGGGACACATAACACCACAAGAGACAATAAGCCAATAATTTACTGTTAGTTGGAGGCAGAGACCATAGTAATTTCATTTTATATGTGTTCCCTTTTCAGTTTCCCTGCTCCTTTTACAACATACAGGAAGGAGGGAGAGACAGATGAGTCACAGCTCTGATGGAAAACTCCAAAGCCATTGCCTTCATTTTCTTTCTCTTTTACTTTAGGTAGCTCTCTTCTTATTGGTTGTGTATTTGAATATGAGTCAGACAGATGGAATAAAAGAGCTTGCAGTCCACAGTTCCAATAGCCAGGCTCCTGGCTAAATTCCAGCTCAAAGCTGGATTTAGCCAAAGCCTGACTAGAAATAACACAAGAGAAGGATAACTGTCCCAGTGAACAGCTGCAGACAGAGGCAGTAGAAACATGAATAAGCAGGGTTTGGTGGTATTGCCCACACTCCTTCTCTGAGTCACCTGCACCTACATGCCCTGCAGGAAATGTCCTGCTTCCTCTGAAGCCACTGCTTCAGCCTTAACACCTAACCGAAACCAGTGATGTATTGATTATATGCTCCTTCAGAGTTCCTATTATAAAAGGACATCTGCATGTGGAAAGTGAGGCTTTTAGGTAGATAGCCAGGAAACAGGGCCAAGGACCAGGTATATGATCACTATTTAGTTTCCATGAGATGTTCTTCTCTTTTGAGAATTGAATTCTGGGCCTAAGATTCATTACATCATTTCCTGTCATCCACTTTCAGTTTTGTTGTTTTGGCTGCAGCACACATTTAGTTGGGAGGGTGAAATGAATCAGCAGCTCTGAAGGAGATCTCAAAGAGTGCCCAGGATATGCTTTCCATTGAGGAATAAAGTTCCCTCTCCATTTTGTTTCCTGTGGGTTGCTCCATGTCCCACCCCCTCATTTCCACAGAGAATTCTCGAGTAGAAACAGCAGGAAATATGATTTAGAAGGCTTTAGGAGAGAGAAACACATAGAAAATACGGGATAGTTTTGAGAGTAGTTGTATCCTAATCCATCCAGCATCTACTGTCTCTCCTCTTGTGTAGTTAAAGCAATGCCAAAGGGTGGAGAAATGACAACAGCCCTGAACAGACAGGTGCAGGTCATCTCAGGCACCTGCACTCAGAACCATGATCAAATCATCCTCTCTAAGTAGACCTGCTGGGTAAAGCCTAAATGGGCTCCAACAGGTTCCTAATCGAAACAAATTTTGAATGCACACCCTCCTCCATCAGAAGCAAGAAGAGCTTAAAAATTGTCAGCAGAGCAGTTTCTCACCAGTCAGCCTGTGGTTATAATCTGGGACTCAGTTGCTTATGAGCACACTAAAATCCGGTTGTTATTTGGTGCCCACAAGACAGATTTCTCCTGTAATACAAGGGGAGACAGATCCCGTGGAAATTTCCAAATCAAAGATTGTTTGATTCAAGCATTACAGACCTGAGTCACCTGATCCTTTCCCATGTGCAGCAAGCAGATTCCTGCTTCTGTAGCTTTGGCTTCTCTTTAAGGATGTGGTCTCTACTTCTTGGTTTGAAATCACTTCAGGCTTTAGGATGTGGCATAGGTTAGGGGAGTCCTGCTCTTCCCTTCTTATGAATCTACTGCTTTCTTTAAGGATATAGCATCCCTGTGCCAGTCTTGATGTCCTGCTCTATGGGCAAGGAAGTTGATTTTCTTGATGCTTAATATCTGGCAAAGACAGGTGAAATCCTGCTGTTTTCTCTACCCTGGGAGATTTATTGTGGGAATGGCTTGGCATTATAATTTTATTCATGTACCACAGAGGCACTGAAAATCTGGAGCAGTAACATTTGCAGTCACTTCTCTATCAGTTACCAGAATCAATATAGTATGGAAAATAATGTATAGCACTGGAAACTCACTTGTTAATATCCTGACGGCTTTTAGGTATTCACAGTATCAACTTTGCATTTTTGGTTTGCATTATTACTGTGTTCTTGCATTAACAGTCTTTTGTTCATGATATTTTCTCAGTCCATTCCTATATATGAAAGAAGAGAGGACATTAACTTCATTGGAAGTCAATTAATTATTGATGATGGCAACAGGCTTTCAGTCTTTCATTTGATAATAATAAACACACGTTTTTCATTTTTTCTTGAATAATTACTTGATTCCTCTAGTGATTATTTGTCCACTATGACAAAATTATATTTGAGAATTACTCACTATTTCCTCCTTTAGAGTATGTAGCTCATGAGAGTGAGAAATCTTGTTCCTCATCATTTAGTCCACTAACATGCAGATTAACCTTCAGTCCTACCACATGTAGTCACTCCCAGTGAAGATGTAAATACCAGCAATTGCATTTCTGTTCTATGATGACATAAGATTGTAGGTACTTCAAAAATAGTTTATTTCCATCATATCGGAATGTGTAAGTTTATTTTTAAATGGTCTTTTAAGCTCTAGTTTTACACTAAAGATATGCTTTTGTCCATGAAATAAAACAAATAACACATTACTGCCTCATTAGTGAGAAAACACTGACACCTTTCATAGCATAATGGATTCAGTTTTTACAATACCCCTCCACTTGTTATATGATGCATTTCAACATTATAACATTGATATAAGTTTTTGTATGTGAATATGTATGAGTTTGCTTATGCATGTGTATACATATACACAGATACACATGCATGTGTAGACTTTCTTGATATAGTGTAAATGGATTCTTTCTTTCTTAGCATCCAATATTTCTGCAAGATTTTCTGCTAAGTGGGAATCTTGAGAGATTTTCCCATCTATGTTGGCATTATCTTTTGTGGTTTTACTGTGCTAACCATTTTATTTGATTTCTTACCTTCATGTAATATTTTCTTTGCACTCAAATTTTCTAATATTTTCTTGGCACTCAAATTTTCTAATATTTGTGCTTTTTAATTCCCTATCTTTTTTAGAAAACACTGTCTTCATGCAGATATCCACTTTTTTAAATAAGATCTGTGTCTGATCATTGCATGAAATATGTTCTTATTCAAAGAATAATGGTGAGATTCTGGATTGATCAGGTGGCATGGCACAAAACATTATAAGTTATACTCCATTTGAGTATATTTGAAGATCTGTATTAGTCATGTAAATGGGGCTTTTTTTCAGACAGTAACAGCCAATGTGGCTTGTTTTTATGAGGATAAATATTTAGAAGACTGTCAGAAATTATATGTTTTCAGGGAATTATCAGATAAAGGTCTCCTTCTGGTCTTGTACCTTCCTGGCCAAGGGGAATATACTAAGATATTATATTCCATATAGTTTTTGTTCTTGTCTATGTTATAGGTCTGCATTTCTGAAAAATTTTATAGTGAAGACTAGACCTGTCTTTCTATATGAAACCAGCAATGCCCTATGCAGGGCTAAGTGTTGGTAAATTATGACATTTGGAAGAGCTGGGCCAGGCGGTGGTGGCGCACGCCTTTAATCCTAGCACTCGGGAGGCAGAGACAGGCGGATCATTGTGAGTTCGAGCCCAGCCTGGGCTACCAAGTGAGTTCCAGGAAAGGCGCAAAGCTACACAGAGAAACCCTGTCTCAAAAAACCAAAAAAAAAAAAAAAAAAAAAAAAGGAAGAGCTGGTAATGTCATCAACTTTACCTTGTTGCTTTGTAGTCCTGTTAGCTGCAATTTTTCCTTAATAAAGAAGAATGATTATAAGTGGAGATAACAGGTCTTCCAATGGCTTAAAGGACTCTTTATAACATGCTCATAATGTAAACAATTGTTAAAAGTATCTCCCTTTGTAAGATCAAAAATGATCACACATACATTTACCAAATTCTATTCTTTTATGTACAGGAGACTCCTCAGTGTTTTTCATGTATGGTGTGTGTGTGTGTGGTGCGTGTGTGCGTGTGTGTGTGTGTGTGTGTGTGTGTGTGTGTGTGTGTGTGTATTACACAATAACATCAGAGACGAGACCCTGGTATATGTATATTTTTAAACATACTGTTAAATGTCTTGACATTTTTTTCTGTCTGATTCTTTCTTTACTGAACATCTTTATAGTGTTTTACCTCATGAGACAAATCCTCAATTCCTATGATATTTGCAGTTTAACAAGGCTCAGGTTAGGCAATGGAATGGCACACAACATTTATGGCTGGCTCTTTTCCCCTCCTACCCACCTCTCTGAGAGCCTAGCTTCATGGCTTAGCTATCAGGATCCATGATTACTGCTGTAGCACTGGGAAGCTGTTGGGTCCATTCTGTCACTGAGCAGCATATGTCCCACTGCTTACAAACACCATTTAATCCACATGCTTTCAACATATGCTACAATTAGTATTTTGATCATGGCCATTCTGACAGGTGTCTTAGGGATGTATCTTACTGGCAGTTTTACTTGTATTTCCCTGGTCTGTTGCTTGATTTTTTCGCCTCGCCCACAGTCAGGACAAATCTTTGTCACCCGCCAGTCCCACAGCCGCTCAGACCCAACCAAATAAACACAGACACTTATATTGCTTGCAAACTGTATGGCCGTGGCAGGCCTCTTGCTAACTGTCCTTATCTTGCTAACTGTGCTTTTATCTTAAATTGATCCATTTCCATACATCTATACCTTGCCATGTGGCTGGTGGCTTACTGGCGTCTTCACATGCTGCTGGTCATGGCAGCGGCTGAAGTGTCTCTGGTCATTGCGGCGGCTGCAGCCTCTCTGGTCATTGCGGCGGCTGCAGCGTCTCCTTCTGCCTTTCTGTCCTTTTATCCTGCCTAGCCACGGCCGATCAGGTTTTATTTATTAACCAATCAGAGCAACTTGACATACAGACCATCCCCCAGCACAGCCAAGTGCAGACCATCTCAAACACCTGCACTCAGGCCCATGGTCCTAATCATCCTCTATACGGACCTGCTGGGTAACGCCACAAAGAACCTGAGAATGGGCTCCCACAGGACCTACAGAACATCCCACAGCACTTCCCCTTTCTTTTTTTTTTAAAAAAAGGAAGGTTTTAACTTTTACACATCTCCAAAGTCAGCTTGGTATATTTGGGAATTTGGGCGTAGCTTCTCTTAACTACTTCCTGCTGGAGGGGGGGTGCTGTATCTTATGGGGATGCAAAGAAAATTTTAGGATCATGGAGTAGTCCGTGAGACCGTATCGTCTGAGCCAGTTGCCTTGAAACGATTCTGGATGTTGAATCATCTGGGCCATGGTGTCATCGGAGACCTTTCAGGTGGTCTTGGCTGGTCAAACCTGATGTATCTTAATCTGGAACAAATCCATAGCCTCTGGCTTTCTGTAGAGACAAAAGCAGAATCTCCTTTCCAAAGTAACACATCCTTATATCCAAATTTTAAAGTTTTCCAAAGTAACACATCCTTATATCCAAATTTTGAAGTCAAGATATCTTTAATATATACATATTGGTTTAACTCAACATCTTTTACGATCAAATGTTTTTCTGCAGTTAAAAATCCCAAAGACAATATAATCCAAACTCTCTGTGTGATATCCATCTTTACATGGCTTATTTTTATATTACTTTTACTTTCTCTTTAAAGACTTTATTTTTTTAAACTTTCTATTTCTTTATATAACTGTCTATGTTCCTTTTCCTCTCTCTTCCAAGCCCCAGGAACCCGCCAGTAACTCAAACCGGCGGCTGCCGCTCATTTGAGAGAGAGAATTAGGAACTGTGGGGCGTTTACCGACGTCACCACTCCGTGTGTTGAGTTCTGAATCCTCTTTACCACCACGCGAGGATTCTTCTCAGATCACACTTTATTGGAGCGCCTCTTGGTTAAGGGACTTTGTCTTTAGTATTTTTTTTTTCATAACACCGGCCTTTATCCCTGTTCATTTGTCCTTTTTCTTTAGTCCCTTTTTTTTTTCTTCCCTTTTTTTCTTTAGCCCTTTTTTTCTTTAGCCCCCTTTTTTTTTTAGCCCCACGTTGGGCGCCACTGGTCTCTAAAGGTGTTATTACTTCTTTAAGTGTAACTGGGATATTCAAATTCTTTTTTTTTTTTTTTTTGAAAACATTCTCTTTATATCTGTCCCCAATTTTTACTGGCCTTATTTGGTATTTTTATCCCTGGTTACTTGTGTTCTTTATGTGTTTTTAAAGCAATCCTCTATCTAATGTGTAATCGGTGAAGATTATTTTCACGTCCTGTAGGTTGCTGTTTTGTCTTATTGACAACTTTTCAGGGAGGTCCCTAGCTGGCCCAGTGGTCCCAAAATGGCCTTCCCCCTTTATCAGATTGGTGACTATCCTAATGGTCTTCACAGAGCCTTCATTCAGTACCTGATGGAACAAATGCAGAGATCCAGATTCAAACCCTCGTTTGAGAACTTGGGGTCCAGGACATAAGATAGAGGGATTATATGAGCAGGGGGGGGGGGCGTCAAGATTATGATGGGAAAAACCACATAGACAGATGACCTCATGTTTTGTGGGCTAATGGATTCTTGAAGGACTGCCAGGGAGCTGGCATGTGACTGGTCTAAGCCCTCTGCATGTGGGAGACATTTTTGTAGCTTGGTATTTCATGGAAACCCTAGCAGTGGGACCAGGACATGCCATTATTGCATGTGCTGGCTCTTGGAAACTTATTCTCTATGGTAAGATGCGTTATTAAGCCTTGATGCAGCATAGAGGTGGTTGCTCCTGCCTCAAGTTGATATTCAGTGTTTTGTTGATTTCCAAGAGAGACCTTACCCCTTTTGAAAAGAGAGGAAGGAAGGATTGAGAATTTCAGTTGACTTACAGGGAGAGTATGAGAGCAAGCAAGGATGGGAAAGTGTAGGGGATAACATGAAATAATATTTCTAAGTGAATACCTGTAACATTTTATTATTTTTTTATTTTATAATTTAATTTAATTTTAAATATCAGCCACAGATACCCTTCTTTTCCCCTCTCCTTCTCCCCCCGCACATTCCCCCCAGCCCAACCCCCATTCCCATCTCCTCCAGGGCAAAGACTCCCCTGAGGATTGAGTTCAACCTGGTAGATTCAGTCCATGCAGTTCCAGTACCCTCCTCCCAGTCTGAGCCAAGTGTCCCTCTTCAAGCCCCAGGTTTCAAACTGCCAACTCATTCACTGAGTACAGGACCCAGTCCCACTGCCTGGAATCCTCCCAAACAGATCAGCCAGTCAACTGTCTCACTTATCCAGAGGGCCTGAACCAATTGGTGGCCCCTCAGCTATTGGTTCTTAGTTCATGAGTTTCAATTCATTTCGCTATTTGTCCTTGTGCTTTATCCAACCTTGGTATCAACAATTCTTGCTCATAGAAACCCTCCTCTTTCTTGCCAACTGTTTTTCTGCAGTTAAAAATCCCAAAGACAACATAATCCAGATTATCTGTATAATATCCATTTTAATGTGGTTTATTTTTATACCACCTTTACTGTCTCTTTAAAGACTTTATTTTTAAAAACAGTCTACTTCTTTATAAAACTGTGTATATTCCTCTTTCTCTTTCTTCCAAAACTACATACATATTTACAGACATTGCAAAGCGAATCTGCCTGTTAGTGAACTTATTGCTTTAAACTGAAGCATTCTAAGAGAGAAAAGGCACTGTGGCTACTGGCTGTGCCCACCTCAGCTTTTCAACATGGAAGTGGCACATTTACTGCCAGCTCTGGGAGCCATCAACTCTTTGAAACAGTGGATCTATGCTTTCATCAGGAAAAATTTGTCAGGAAAAATCTGTCTCACCTGCCAGTGCCAAAACTGCTCAGACCCAACCAAGTAAACACACAGAGACTTATTTTAGCCATGAACAGTATGTCCGTGGCAGGCTCTTTATATTTTAAATTAACCCATTTTTATTAATGTATATGTTGCCAGGTGTCTCGTGGATTACTGGTTCATAACAGCTTCTCATGGTAGCAGCTGGCAGCATCTCGCTGCCTCAGCCTTCCACTTCCCAGAATTCTCTTCTATGCTCTTCCCACCTATACTTCCTATCTGGCTACTGCCCATTCCGAATTTTATTTATACAGAATAATATCCACAACAGTTTAAACTAGAAATTTGAAAGTTCTATTAGACTCACAGACAGAAATTGATGAAGCAGAATATGTCAGTAGGTACGAGAGAACCTGAAGACAGAATCAAGAAGAAGAAAAAAAAATAAATGCTATTCCCAATCCAGAGAGATTGAGTACAGTAGTGGGGTAAAATCTCATTTTCCTGGAAGTAGTGACAAGGCTTAAATTAATTCTGATGTCCTCCTGCACTTAAGAAACCATGGCCCTGTTTGTTTCACTGTGTATGATGAAAAATTTCTTTTTGTGATGGCAGGATAAAAGGTGTCTGGATGGAGAGATGTATTCAGTGGTGGAAGCCCTCAAGCTTATATGCTGGGTGTTAAAAGAATTACATTGAAGGGTACCTACCATTTAGAGGAAAGTGATGAGTGTTGCTGGCCTGCATGGGGAAGAAGCCTTGATCCCCAATGTAGATTGGGGGTGTGCATGGATTATCACATGGCTGAGTTAAGGAGTGTCAGCAAAATTCCACAGGAGACAGCAGACATAATAGAGTAGAGGAGTGATAAGTTGATCATGGTGAGGGAATGGTTTGGATAGGAGGCCAGCATTTAAAGCTGGCCTCCCATACCTGAGTTCACATGTTTTAATCAAGCTGCATGAAGTTTACATAATCACAGACCATAGGGTAACTTAGTAGGCAAGGCCCTGGGATGACTAAACTATCTTCCTGATTGATGGAGACAGGATTCACAGTCATGAAGTTTCGAGGTGGCTTAGTTTCATAACACTACAAGACACCATCAGCCTGTTTTCTACTGTTAGTTGCAGGCAGAACTCAGGGTAAATATATTTTATCCTGTGTTCCTTTTCAGTTTCCCTGCCCATTTTAGAACACACAGCACTGAGGGAGAGAGAGATGAGTCACAGCTCTAATGGAGATCTCCAAATTCATTGCCATCATTTGCTCTCCATTCTACCTTAGACAGCTCTCTCCTTATTGGTTCCTGGTCTGTGTGTATTTGAATATGAGTCAGACAGATGGAATAAAAAGGCTTGCAGTCCACAGTTTCAGTAGCCAGGCTCCTGGCTAAATTCCAGCTCGTAGCTGGACTTTGCCAAAGCCTGACTGTAAACAACACAGGAGGAAAATAACTATCCCAGAGAACTGCAGCAGACAGAGGCAATAGAAACATAGGATAGGCAGGGAGTGGGTGGGATTTTCCACACTTCTGCTCTGAGTCACCAGCATCTGCTCTGCTGGGTATGTGATCCTTACTCTGAATCTACGGCTTCAGCTTTAATATTTGTGATCACTACCTCAGATTTGAATCCTCCACTAATGCAAGGATGATTTACATTGGGAAAAAAATACCTGACAGAAACCAGGGATGTATTAATATTATACTCCCTCAGAGGAGCCATTAAGAAAATGACTGTGTCAGTGACAATTCTCACTTAGCCTCCTGGGACTCTATGAAAATCTCAAGTATCAGATTCCACACTAAGTGCATTTGTGGAATCTAAAATGGTATATCGGAAACTGTTACCTGAAAGGTACAATTTGCAGCCCAGAATCACAGTAAGCCATCAGCCTGTGGAAAGTGAGGCTGTTAGGTAGATAGCCAGGAATAAGGGACAAGTACCTGGGTATGTGATCAACCTCTAATTACCACAGGATGCTTTTCTCTTTTCAGAATTGCATTCTGGGCAGTCTAGCATTCATTACATCATTTCCTGTCATCCACTTTCAGTTTTGTTGTTTCGGCTGCAGTGCACATTATGTTGGGAGGGTGAAGTGAATCAGCAGCTCTGAAGGATCTCAATGAGTAACACAGGATTTGCTTTCCATTGGTGAAATTGAGTTCACTCCCCATATTTTTCCCCGTGGGTTGGGCCATGCTTCCCCCCTTCATTTGTCCAGAGGTTTCTCGAGTAGAACCTGCAGGAAGTATTTTTTAGAATGATAGAGGTGAGTGAATCAGAAAATACAGGATTGCTTCGAGTGTGCCTGTATCCTAATCCATCCAGCATACTGTCTCTGCCCTAGGGTATTTAAAGGAAGGACAAGGGGTGGAGAAATGACCTCATCTCTGTACAGACAAGTGTAGCCCATCTCAGATTCCTGCCCTCAGGGCCATGGTCCAATCATCCTTCTAAGCAGATGTGCTAGGTAAAGACTAAAGTAGCTCTATCAGGTTTCTGTTACAAACACAATTTGAAATCACACACTCCTCCATCAGAGGAAAGGGGAACAAACAAAATTGTTAGCAGAGCATGTTCTCACCAATCAGCCTCTTGTTGTATTAAGGGTCTCAGTTTCTCATGGATATAATAATAATCCTATTTTACATCGGTCCAGACAATGCAGCTTGTTCCTTACATAGAAGGGGAGACAGAGTCCATGAAAATTAGCAAAGTCAAAGATTGCATGTTTCCTAGGATAACAGATCTGAGTCACATGATTCTGTCAAATGTGTAGCAAGCAGAAGCCTGCTTCTGCAGCTACAGCTTCTTTTTAAAGATGTGGGCTCACTGTCTCCGTTTGAATTCACTTCAGGTTTTTGTATCTGGCTGAGTCTTGGGGAGTCCTGCTCTTTCCTTCTTCTGGAGCCACTGCTTACCTTAAGGATATGGCATCCCTATATCTGAATTGAAGTGATGCTCTAGAAGCAAGGGAGTTAATTCTCTTGAGGCTTTAGTATCTGGCAGAGAGTAGTGAAATCCTGCTCTTTCCTCTACCATGGGAGATTTATTGTGGAATGGCTATGGCATTGTAGTTCTATTCAGAAAACTTAGAGTCATTGAAAACATGGAACATTAATATCTGCAGATACTTCTCTATGTGTCACCAAAGGCAAAATGTATGGAAAAATAAAGCATATCACAGGAAACTTATTTCTTATCAACCTGTTGCCATTTAGGTAATCACATGTTCAAATTTGCATTCTTGGTTACATTATCACTGCGTTCTGGCATATAGAATATCATGTAGGTGATTTTTCCTGCTTCTCAGCCCATTCAAATGTATGAAAAAAAACAGGTCATTAGCTTTGTTGGAATTCAATAATTTATTGATAATGACAGGGGTATATTCAATACTTCCTTTGAAAACGATAAACACCAGTGATTCCCTTTTGTTGAATATTTCTTTTAGTTTGCTTTGAAACAGTGCAGAACTGATCTCACCCCAGAATCTGAATCCCTATGTCTGATAGTAAATTTAATAGTGGAAAACTATGGTATGATGGAATCAGCAACAACCTCTGAAACTTTTGGAAGCATTTGCCATCTATTCATTAGAAATGTCTGTAATTCTCAGGTAGAGTTGAACACATTAAAGATCAGAACATGGTGCTTTAAAACATTCCAGGCTCTTTAGAAAACCCTTGTCTGTAATCATTGTGTTGTTACCCAATTATTGCCTGAAATAATATCTCTTATTAGGGCCAAGTGATGCACATATATTTGAGTATATCAATGTCATTAGGACTCTGTTTATTTCTATATGACTCTGGCAGAAGAAAGAAACTATTTTTGTAAAATCTGTCACCATTTTGGTCTCAGGTTCCTGGCCATCAAATGCAGTAATGGTTTTCCTTCCAATTATTGGTCTTCATCACAAACCTCCTAATTACTTTATTCCTCCCCTGATAATTTGCCACTAGGACTAAATTATATTTGAGAGTTGCTCACTTTTTTTCTTTTAGAGCATACAGCTCATGAGAGTGGGAAGATATGTTCCTCCTCATTTAATATACTATCATGCCAATTAACCTTCACTGCTATCACATATAGTCAATCCCAGTGAAACTTCTAAATAGCAGCAATTGGATTTTTGTTCTATGATGACAGAAGATTGTTCGGGCTTCAAAAATAGCTTTTCCCCCATCATATTAGAATGTGTAAGTATATTTTTGACATCGTCTGGTAAGCTCCAATAAAGGCATTCTTTTGGTCATGAAGTAAAACAAATAACACTTTCCTGCCACATTAGTGAGAAAACACTGACAGCCTTCATACTATGAGGGATTCAGTTTTTACAATATCTCTTCATTTATTCTATGATGAATTTCAATTACTTCATAATATTTATATAAGTTATGTACGTGTATATGTATGAGTTTAACTCTTATTTGTGACAATATTAAAGTAGGTTTCTAATATTGAATTTGTAATATGTTTTCTTTAGCTATGTAGTTTTTTTTTTTTGTAAAATACCATTAATACTTTGGTATTTTCTTTTCTTATTAACATAATAATATAAATATATTTCCAACATCTCTTCCCTTTTTCTAGCTGTGCATATATAATCCTTCTTTCTCATTTTCATACCCATGCACCTATTTTAAATTTTTTTTTCCGCTTATAAGAGTTTATTGGAAATACAGGGATAGAGAGTGTGCAGGCCTGTGGGAGAGACATGTGCGTGAAGAGGGGAGAGAAGAGAGAGAACCGGGAATATGGTGCTCTGCTTTAAAAACCGGCTGGGGGCGTGGCCAGGTCACGTCACTACTCCACCCGTGTGCGTAGATCACATGGTCACGTTGCGCGCTTACATAGCCATGTAACGTCACGGATTCTGGTCACGCGAGATGCCTTGGCCGGAACTTGCTAGGCGGAGGTGTCCGGCCTGACTGGAATTGGCTAGGCGGAAGTGTCCGCCTGGTAAATGCGACCGTGGCCGGGGGGGGGGGGGGGGGGGGGGGGGGGGCGTGATGTGAACCCTTCATTCCCGACTCTTTTATTTTTTAAAAAAAGAAAAAATTGTGGTTGACTGGGTATGGGGGCGACGTTTCTCTCAAAGACTGCTTCCAGCTGAATAGTGGGCGTTGGTTGGCTCTTGGGGGGATGAGGGGTATCTTGTGAAGTCCTGGGATGATGGTGGCGGTCCTGGAATGACGTTCTGCCGTCTCCTGGTTCTGCGGCTGTCCATCCGTGCTGCTTCTGGGGACCTCCCATTTAACAAGATACTGTTGACATAGAGAGAGCTTGGAGAGAAAGAATCATTATTATTTTATTTTGGAGTTGGCATTTGTCTGAGGTAGATTTGGCCTGCCCAGATAGAGGCATGTGACATTTATCTGAGGTAGATCTGGTCTTAGTACTCTGCTTAATTTCTATATGAGATGAGCCTCATTAGAGGTAGTTCATTTAAGGCACCTGTTTTCCTTAGGCAAGCCTTGCTGGAGGTAGTTCATTTAAGCCACCTGTTTCCCTTATTAGGTTAGCACTTAGGAAACACAGGTGATCAGTTGCTGAGTATTGAACAATGATAGATTGTTGTATTACATTATTCCTTACCGCCTGGATATTTTTGATGGTCCTTTTTGCCTCCAGCTCTGTGTGGCCCTGGTTGGGAAAGGGAGGGGTGATACCTTATTCCTCTGGAATTGGTGACAAGGCAGTGGATCCTGATGTCCTCTGGAGCTTGAGAGTGAGAGGCCCTGTTTGTTTCACTGTATATGAAGAGAGATTTTTCTGGGATGGAGGTGAGATAAAAGGTTTTAGGTGAGACAGGTAGACCCAGTGAGGAAAGCCCTCGAGTTTAGCAGCTGTGGAGGTTACAAGAATTACCTTGAAGGGTCCCTGCCACTTAGGGGAAAGGGGTAAAGGGCACTGGCCTAGAGGAAAGAGAAGAACCTGATCCCCAATGTGTATTGGAGATGGGCAAGGATTGTCACACGGCTGAGGCAGTGAGCAGTCCGCATAGCTCCATAGAATAAACCTTAGGTGACATAAAAGAGGAGTTAACAGGCTATCTGGAACAGTTGGAGGCTTGGAAAAAATACCTGGTGTTAGAACTGGTCTGAGGAGATATTTAACTTTTCCTGATGGTGGGCATACGGGTAAAATCGAGCTGTAGCCCTGGGGAGGTGGGAAGCCTCCAGCATGGCCATTATATGGCCTGAGTTAGATACGGATCCTCCTTTTGCTGTGAGAAGGCCATGCTCCCTCCAAATAGCAGCGTGGGACAGGAGGATATGAAAAGCATATTTGGAGTCTGTAGAGTTAGTGGCTACGAGGAGAAGTAGGAGAGCTGCTGGCATGTCTGGGAGGAGGCGAATGTGTGGAGCAAAAGAAATGGACACTCCTACCTTAGCTAGGAGATCCCTCCCCATTAAAGGTACAGGGCAGGTTGGCACCACTAAGAATGTGTGTCTGAGAGGGATGCCTCTGAAAATACAATTGAGTGGTGGTGTCTGATGAGGCAGGTAAGGCTGTCCCCTGTACCCGACAATACAGGAGAGGTGGCATCCCAAAACTCCCAGGACTGAGTCAATGGCTTTGGTGTCCAGAAGGAAAGAAACGGATCGCTTCCCTGCTGCGTTCTGAGTTCCCTGTCATGTCTGTAGACAAGCCTAGGTCTGTTGGAGGTCTTAGCTTGATGTACCCATGCATCTTGGTGCCTGGGGGCAGTCAGCTGACTCTGTCTTTGTAGGCGGCACTTTTAACAAGGCTGTTGATGGCCTGGCAGGGCATTCGGTAGCCTGTGGCCTTTTCCTCATTTAAAACAGGGACCCAACAGCTTTTGGAAGTCAGCGAGTACCAGCACTTGGCAATTTTGTTTTCGGGCTTTTATCTCTTCCCTGGCACACCTTAAATGCCACAGGTGACTCTTTTGCCTGTGGGGTCAGGAGCCTTGCTCTCCAGATGCTTAAGTTTTGGTCAGGTAGGTCTGGGGAACAAGAGACAGATTTTCGTATTTATCCTGAACTATTTACTGGTTTTAGGGCAGCCTTAAGGAGGCCTGTCAGGAGACAGGTAATAAACCTATCTCTGGCTAGACAGCCACTCTGGGTGTTGTAGTCCCAGTGTGGCTCTCGGTCAGGAACCGCCTTGGCTCCTGGGGGGTGTGAAAGGTTAGTTTGATGAATTTCATCTGCGTGAATCCTAGCCTGCTCCCATACCCACCTGATCTCCTCAGAAAGTCATGAAAGGTGAGACTATAAGATTGAGTTATATATTGAAACTGTTTAATAAAGGAAGCAGAATTAGATGTATAAGAACCCAGCTTACTTTGTATCTGAGAGAGTTCTGTTAGAGAGAGAGGATGGAACATGAACTTTAATTATTGGTTCCTTAGCAAGATCTAGAGTCAGAGATTTCGGAGTGTGTGAATCCTCTGGTTTATGTATAGCTAGGAGCATATGAGCAGGAGAGAAGGAAACGAGAAGAGACAGTTTAGCATTGAGAAAGAAGAAAGCAACTCTTTCCATTTGCCTGAACGCCGACAATGATGGGATAGCTCCCGTGAAATATCGGGATCCAAGGAGCCGCTCGGCGGCCCTTTGTTACTTTTTAAAGCATACTTTGGCCACTTCTTTGAACATAAACGAGTTAGTAAAGCTTCAACAAGACAGCCTAACAGAGAGGAAGGACTAACAGGGTTGGAAGCCTTGTTTCCCATGTCTGCAGCAGAGGCAGAAAAATAAAAAATAAACGTGATCCGGAGCCAAGGCCCCAGGCGTCCCCAAGGCCAACGGCGGATACCAGGCGCAGGCTGCTCCTTGACTCGTCAGCCACAGAAGCAGGGGCCCCCTCCACGGAGAGGAAAGGAATTTCTGAGAATTCAGACAGCGTTTGTCTCCCCGTCGGGAGAAGCAAACCCGTTGGCCCTCACGTGGCTCTCCGGGACGCACCCCAACGGTGGCCCCAACACGAAAAATATCTCAGGCTGCAGACGTGGGAGACGGCTAGAAAAGTTAGGCCTGCGATAGGGGCCGACCGTAGCCAATGATGACCGTGGTCGGGGTTTCCCCCGGTCTCAAGAACACATGTGAGGCGCCGGACAATCAACTGTCAGTCTTACAGGTTCAGGAAACCGTTTACGCTGGCCGAAAAATGGGGGAACTCACCAATCCGAGTGGTGTTGGATGCAATTTGGATGCGATTCAGGCGAATGGAGAGCGGTCTGTCACCTACGGAGCAGAATCCCCGGTTCGCGGGCTGCCAGGCGCAAAGCGCCTGGGAGCGCCCACTCGGTTTCGGCACCAAAATGTTAGTTATTTAGCTGCGTTGTGTTCTTACCCTGCAAGGAAACATCACAAAACACGACAGAATCCGCTTATAAGAGTTTATTAGAAATACAGGGATAGAGAGTGCACAGGCCTATGGAAGAGACACGTGCGCGGAGAAGAGAGAGGAGAGGAGAGAGAGTTAAAATTTTTATATACCTTTTGAACGAGTGTATACATACATTAGTCATCTATTACATTCAATATGAGGAAGAACCTAGAGTCATTTTAAAACTTTATTTTTTAAACCTGTTTTAAAATTTTGGGGCACACATAACAGTATCAACAATATTCATGTTAATTTCTTCTTATTTGTATGCTTCTTTTAGCATACATATTATAAAATCTATTCAATATTACAAAATAGACAAAAAACAATCATCAAGTATGGAAATTATTGTGAAAACAATATATCCATTTCAGTGTTCTTTAGTTATTGAACCCCTATATTCTCATTACAGGTTTATGTTGATCATACATATAATTGAGTTTGGAGGGATATGAGTTGGAGTGAGTAGAGAGACAGGGCTTTATTGGGTTGGCGTATATGGAAAATACTATGACACAGGAATGCCTAGTTCACATATGTCTGGAAATGTTTGATGATATAACTGCCCAAACCACAGAGTCATGTACATGTTTGTACCTTTGTTGATTTGTTATTCTTTAATATACCTGTTGAGCCTCGGGACAAATAACTGCCATATATTATTAACAAAGATCCAATGTCATGCTATTCTCATAGATGTCGTGCCAAAGTTAAGAAACTGCAACTTAAATTTGGTGGTTTACTGCTCTCAGTGATTGCAGCTGCAGGGGATCATACATCCTCCTATGGCATCAGTGTGAACTGACAGATATGTGCACACACATAAGTAAAATAAAAATTTAAAAAATTCACATGCAGTACAAGCTAGTGCTTATTTAGGTCAGACACTTTGTGTCATAAGACATTCTGATGTATATGAACATTTAAAATACCTTAAGAAATGTGACAGAATGTTTTATTTTCATGGTAACCCCGTCACTCCATTCATTTATTTTTATTAAATATAAGGCTTTGAATTGTCTGGTGCTCATCCTTACCTACAAACTCCTGATAAGCCTGTGGAGGTGGCAACCTACCAACTCCACAGTTCCCCAGCATTTTATTGAGGAAGAGCATCAGGAAATATTAGAAGGATTAGAAGAATTTAGATTGTGGAGATAAACAGATAGATAATATAGGCCGGGCGGTGGTGGCGCAGCCGGGCGGTGGTGGCGCACGCCTTTAATCCCAGCACTCGGGAGGCAGAGGCAGGCGGATCTCTGTGAGTTCGAGGCCAGCCTGGGCTACCAAGTGAGTCCCAGGAAAGGCGCAAAGCTACACAGAGAAACCCTGTCTCGAAAAAAAAAAAAAAAAAAAAAAAAAAAAGATAATATAGGATAGGCTTGAGAGGGCCTGCAACCTATCTCAATGGGCCCTGACACTGTCTGTCCTAGGGTATTTATAGAAATTTAGAGCAAAGACAACCCCCCAGCACAGCCAAATGCAGACCTGCTTATACACCTGCACTCAGGTCTGTGGTCTAATCATCCTCTCTATGCAGACCTGAGAAATGTGAGAAGGGTGCAAGCAACTTTTGGGAGTCTTGCCAGAGTAAACTGAGACAGCTGGCAGCCTGAACAATCATTCAACTTTCTCTGTAAAGTCAGGGCATCTGTCTTGAGGTCACAGGTCTAGATTCTCTCACTTACTTGTCTCTGTGTCCTATAGAATATCTGGCAGTTTCCTCTGCAAAGTGGGAACCTCAAGGACCATTGTGCCAAGCCAAGGCCTATGGTGATATTTATTAGTAATATGCTTGTGTTTAGAGAAGGAGTGAGCCAATTCTATCTCCAAATACAGCTTGTTGTATTTGCGAATTAGGATATAGGTTCTCATTCTACTTTATGCTAGATGAGGGCACTGTATTCTTATGGAACACAAAGAAAATTTTAGGATTGTGGAATAGATGGTGAGGCTGTATTGTCTGAGCCAATCGTCTTGAAAATATTCTGGATGTAGAATCATCTATGCCCTAATGTCATTGGAGACCTTTCGGGGGTCTTGGCTCATCAACGTGATGTATCTTAATCTGGAAAAAATCCATAGCCTCTTGCTTTCTGTGGAAACAAAAGCAGAGTCTCCTTTTGAAAGCAACATGGCCTTCGATCCAAATGTTGCAATCAAAATACCTTAAAATATACATAATAGTTTAACTCAGTAGCCTTTACAAACAAATGAGTGTCTGCAGTTAAAATGTTCTGAGACAGCACTTTACAGATTTTCTGTATAATATCTATCCTTACATGGCTTATTTTTATATTGCTTTTACTTTCTCTTTAAATATTTTATTCATTAAAACTATCTATTTCTTCATATAACTGCATATATTCATTTTTGTCTCACTTTCAAGCCTATATACACTTTTACACATATTGTAAATTGTCTCATTTGAATCTGTCTTTTTGTGAACCTCTTGCTTTAAACTGCACCATTACTAATACTGAAAGAGAAGCTGTTGCTTTGAAGAAAGCAGGGCCACAGCAAGACTCTGGGAGGAAGTGGGTCTATTCCTCTATCTAAGCAACATGTAGCTCAGAAAACTTTTTTTTGTCTGTACAATCAAAGGCTAAATCGGCCATACAGTGCAGCTTTTAGATATCTCATTCTTGCCATGCTGCATCAAGCCCAGACACCACAAACCTACCATAGAGTAGGTCAAGCCTCCAGGCTACAGGTCACTTGAGAGAGACAACTAGGAAGCTGTTTTTAGCTTTTTTTGAAATCTTCTTTCTCAGCATTGAGGTGCAAACTCTTGCCTCTTGTTCTGGCACAATTTTTAGCTGGAGTTTTCCTGTGTACCCCTGGCTCCTGCAGCTGCTCAGAACCAAGAAAACACACAGAGATTTATAAACTCTATGGTCATGGGAGATTTTTGCTATTTACTTCTTTTTTATTATTTTATAATTTGATTTAACTTTACATATCGGCCTCGTATTCCACTGTCCTCCCTCATGCTACCTGCCCCCCACCCTACCCCAGCCCATGCCCCATCCCCTTCTCCTCCAGGGCAAGGACTCCCCTGGGGATGGATTCAGCTCAGCCTCGTAGATTCAGTCCATGAAGGTCCAGTCCCCTCCTCCCAGGCTCAGCAAAGGGCCCCTGCATAGGCCCCAGGTTCCAAAGACCCAGCTTATTCAGTAAGATCATGTCTAATTACACACAATGGATCTCAGCATAAAAATATTCTGAGTCCCCCTCTATATGTGAAGGATGGGCCCACACTTCCTCTAAGGTTTCAGTGCAGGAATGAGATGGAGAATGGTCAGGGTTTGACTGAGGAAGAAGGCTTGAAATACGAAGGGTTGGGCAGGACTGGAAAATAAGTGTGGCATCTACCAGTAACGCTACAGTGAGAGAAAGAACTCAGGAAGGATGTAAAGTTTTTAAGATTTCATAAATGAAATGATGGGACAGGTTATAGTGGGAGAAGTTAGGTGAGAGTGATCCACAGATTAGTTTCTTTGATTCCCCAATAAAGAGCTCAGCTGCTGCTAAAACACAAACACAAGGTGCCCATCCCTGAGTGGTGATGTCTAGTTTTTTTTTTTTTTTTTTTTTTTTTTTTTACAGATATGCCACATGTGCCAAAGTGGGTCCCAGATGTTGTGCTAGGGCCCCAAGTGATTAATTCTCTCTTTCTGTTACATAGAGAAAGAAGGGCTGAATTAGGTCTGGAAGGTTTAACGGGAGCCTCTGAAGACCTGCTAGGGGGCAGTTCATAAACAAACCCGAGGTCTTGTGAGGCAGAGCAAGGCAGAACTCTGTGAGTTAGAGACCAGCATAATCTAAGGAAGGAAATCCAGGACAGGTACCAGGGCTACACAGAGAAAACTGATTTCTAAAACAAAACAAAACAAACAAACAAACAAACAAACCCTATTCCTGGGTTTGAGATCTCTCTTCTTATTGGTTCCTAATCTATGTCTATCCGAATAGAAGGTTGTCAGATTGAATAAAAAAGTGCACTGAAGGGTTTTACCAGCTAGGTTCCTGGCTAAAGTCCAGCTCTTCAAATTAGACATTTGAAGGAGCTGGTAAAGTCATCAACTTTACCTTGGTTTTTTTTTTTGTAGTCCTGTTAGCTGCAATTTTACCTAAATAAGGCAGGATGAGTATACATGATCCGAACGGATCTATCAATTGCTTAAGTGACTTAAAATACTCATAGTGTAACCAATTTGCAATAGGACCTCGTTTTTAAGAACAACATTGATCTCACATAATTTTACCAAATTCAGTGGTTTTATGTACAAGGACTAGTCAGTATTTCTGTTGTATGATATGTATGTGGGTTACAAAAGAACAACAGAGACAATGGTATGTGATATATTTTTAAGCACACTGTTACATGTCTAGACATTTTGTTTCACTGAATATCTCTTTACAGAACATCTGTATTGTTTTTGACCTTATGAGACAAATCCTAAACTCCTATGATAGTGGCAGTTTAACAGGGCTCAGCCTAGTGTATGTGTTGTCACATACCATTTGTGGTTGGCTTTTCATCCCTGGTTCGCTGAGAGCCTAGCTTTCTGGCTTAGCTATCAGGGAGCCCAGATTGCTGCTGTAGCTCTGGGAAGTTGTTGGTCCAAGCTGACAGAGAGGAGCAAACTGCCAACTGCTTATAAACACCATTTAATCTACATGCTTTTCTGCAAATGCTGTCATTAGTATTTCTGTTCTTGTCCTTTCAGAAGAGTACAAAAATAAAACCAAAAGAAACGACATCCTGTGTCTGTCCTGAAGTACTATTTATCTGTGATTAAGACAAATCTTTATAGACTTTAGAATCTGAGAGATACTTGGAGACTCCTGCTCCTTACTCTCTCTTATTCATTTTCTGGAACTGTTTTCCCTTTGACAGAAACTTGAGGTACATTGAAATCCACTATCAGAGTATATCAAGCAAAGCAAATAGGGAAAATTTGCATTGGACAATGGAAATAAACTTTGTGGTTAGCATGCAGAGGAAATGGTGGATCCTGCTTTTGTAGGACTTCTCAGCATGGGCATGTGATTCTCTGCCGCTATGCCATGCATGTGCCTAGATAGGTTACATGTTCATGCTGCTGGCAAATTATGTGATCACATAGTACATGTATTACTTAGAAAATAAGGTCCTGTGGTGACTAAACATCTTTCCTGGGTGCAGGAATGTGCATGTTTCAACCAGCAGCTGGGAGTGTGGCTAGGAAGTATTACAATCCAGAATCATTCTTATAAAAATAAGGGTTTAAAATATACCGGTGAATGAGGATGGGAACAGATAGTCACCCAGAAATGCTTTCATCTTGGGGAGTGAGCATCGTTTAACTTTGTGAGTATAGAAGGTGAGATTTTGAGGTAGCTGGGCATTCTGAGGTAGTTAATTGTGTTCTGCAGTTTATGGTCTTAGGACTATTCCATTGCTTCTTGGATCTGCTGTGAGAATCTGACAAGTTGCTATACAGGAAGAAGAGAAATTTGAAAAAAAAAATTTGGGGAAGTCCACAATGGGTCCTACCTGGAGCAAGGAATATCCTGACATCAAAAAATATTGAATGATACAGATCTGAAGTGAGTGTTTCTAACCTGTCTATGTAGTTGCAATGTGAGGGAATTTAAAATCTTCATCTGGTTGCCATGATATTATAAATTGTTGTAACTCTGCTATCAGAATTTTATTGTTAGAATGTCAGGCAGTTTCCTCTATGAAGCAGGGACCTAAAGTACCATTTTGCCAATCAAAGTTAGGTGGTCACCTTCCTATGGTTTCTGCATGTCCAGTCATACATTATTGCAATTAGTCCAGGCAAGAACAGTTTCTTGCCCAAATAGATATTTTTGCCAAGGAGAAGATAAACTGAATATGGAGTGTCTTCAATGCCCATCCTCTTCTCTAAAGTAAATTGTTGACGCCAGCAGCAGACATGTCTCACTGTACTGATCTTCTAAATTTTAAAAATATTTTAAATGCCATATTCTTAATTCTTTGAAGTGTTTGAAGTTTGCCTACCTAACTGAATTATGACTATGTATACCTAGAAAAATTAACATGAATATAAGTTTGACTATCATAGAAGACTGATTATTAATCTACAGTTTTAAATTATCCAGTACAGTCTAAATGAAATACATAAACATAATATCTTAAAGAATAGTAGAAATAAGACATACTATAACAGAATTAAGTTTAAACTTGTGTCAATAACTAAAATGTATAGCAATGTAAAACATTTTAAACAAGATGTTCTTAGAAAGTAGATTCAATAATCTACCCTTTCTTCCTATCATATCTTGTTCCTATCCCCAATTTTTATTTTTAGAAAGATATTGCATTTAAAATCAACCCTTTTTAAATAAAAATATTGGTTTTTTATATCCCCCACCAGAGGGCTCTTTCTGGGACAAAATAATCTTTCAACCTTTGTTTTACCAATAGGCTTGATTTTAGAGAATGAGTGAGCTAATTTTACCTCCAATGCCACCTTGGTATATTTAGGAATTTAGGTGTAGCTTCTCAAAGTATTTCCAGCTAGATGAGGATGCTGCATTCTAATGGGGACATAAACAAAATTTTAGGATTAAGGGATAGTCACTGAAGCTGTATTGTCTTACAGAAAACTTGGTGTAACTCAGTGGGAATAGGTCAAGTTCACATGCCTGGAACCCACCATAAAATAGTTTAAGCCCACATGTTGCAGTATGTCACTACCCACATGAGACATGGTTCCTGATCCTTTTAGAATTGGTTATTTTCAGGTTTCAGGTAAAAACTTGAGCAGTGTGGTGCCATTTGTACCTCAAGTTATCCTATTTCTGCCCAGCTCCCGCTGTACTCAGACACAAGGAAACACACTGAGACTTATATTATATACAAACTGTATGGCCTAATGGATCAGACTTCTTGTTAGCTGTTCTTATATCTTAAATTACTCCCTTTCAATTAATCTATATGTTACCATGTGACGTCTGGCTTACCAGTATCATTACATGTTGCTTCTCATCATGGCTTCTGGCAGCATCTCCCTCACTCAGCCTTCCACTTCCAAGAATTCTCCTCTCTCTTTGTCCTTCCTATACTTCCTGCCTGACTACTGGACAATCAGCACTTTATTTATTAACCAATCAGAGCAATACTCTCAGAGCATACAGAACATGCCTCTGCAGGTAAACTATAGGTTGGTGGCTATGAACTGAGACAGAACAAGTCTATTAGGGTGAAAGAGCTGGTGTAGATAGGACAGTATTGGCCTTGTGACAGGGGATGCCTGTGAGGATGTGGATTGAACTATATGTGTTGCCTGTGGTGAAGGACATGATTCTGGTATCTAGACTGCCACTGTCCTAGCTGCCTGGTTGGTACAGTTATTTCCCTTAGAGATAATAGAGCTGTCAATCTGATGAAATTTACAGTGAGTGATTCCTATTACATTAGGGAAATAGGAAGCTTTTATCATCACCATTTTTTGGCCTGAGTTGTCCTTTTGCTGTGAGAAGCCGGTGGGTCCTTTTTCCAGATATGAATGAGAGACAGGAGGATATGAAAAGTATATTTCAAGCTGGTAATTGTGGCACATGCCTTAATATCAGCACTTGGGAGTCAGACCCAGGAAGATGTCTGTGAGTTCAAATCTATTGTGTCCTTGAGAGCGATATTCAGGACAGGCACCAAAATTACAGAGTTATCTGTCATTTAAAACAAAAATAAAAATCATATTTTGAGTATGTAATATGCTTAGGAGTTGCCCCTGTGCCAACTAGATGGTACAGGTGAGAGACATTAACTCAGCCTGTTGGTTAGTAGTGTGTGTCTTTGATTCTACCACCACAGTATCTGACACTATGGCAAACTTGCATTATGTGTCCCATCATGAAAAAGGAGCAGACAACTTTGTAACAGGTATAAATGGCCTTAGGTGATGTGCACTCCTGTATGGGTGAAGGATGATGCAAAAATTCCTTTAGGATTTAAGTGCAGTAGTGAGATGTGGAATAGTCAGCACTAGTTTGAGGAAGGAGGACTGAATATTAACAAGTGGGCAAGTCTGTGGTATCTCCCAGTACTAACACTTGGAGACAAAAACTCAGGAAGTAGGAAAAATATGTAAGACCTTATAAGTTTAAAAAAAGGGACTAATTATGGATGGGAAGAGAAAGTATTAGGTGACCCAATGTTTAATTTCTTTGATTCACTATGAAGGAGCTTAGCAGCCCCCAATCACATATGATTGGTGACCATCTCTGTGTGGTGAGGTGTTGATTTTTTGACAGGTATGCAACAGGTGCAATGGAGGGTTCCTGCTGGTGCCTCATATAAGGGGTGAGTAAGGAGATTAAAAAGATGGAACACAGAACTACAAATAGTCAGCTATTCCTAGAATGGAGATAATATCCTGTTAGGTAGAGCAGCCTGCAAAAGACTGAATTAGATGTTTTCTATCTGAATATATAGCCTAGTATGATGTGGTAATGTTTACACTCAAATAGTTGACCTGAGGAGTAGAATCTGGATTTCGGAACTTGAGTCTCCATAAATCCAGTTGTACAAAATTTTACAAGAAAAGAGGAGTTAATTTGACTAACTTATATTATGGGCCACAGAGTAGAATGTTATCTACTTATTGTATTAGTTAAAGCCAATGAGGGAGAAGTAGAGCAAGCCAGAATTTGGAATTGATGAAATAGTTGTGGGATGTCCATGGATCTTTGTGTCAAGACAGTCCAAGTTAGCTACATATACAAGTGAGTGTCAGGGTCTGTCTAGGATAAGGGAAAGATATTTTGAGACAGGGGCTTGAGAGGTATAGAACAGAAGGTATCCTTGAGATCTATAACTGAGAAGTGTGTGGTTTCTGAAGAGAGAGAGTAAAGAATTGTGTAAAGTTTAGGCATTACAGGATCAAGAGGACCACCGCAGATTTAATTAGCTGCAGGTGTAGTGACATTGTATTTATGCTGAAAAGTGGTGATATATTATTTATGCTTTATTAAATTTTGATGGAGATCAGACAGGGAAGGCCAGTGATATTAAGTAAAGAAAAATTCAGGCAACACACACCCTCAATTAGAACACTTATCAGACATGGTCTCTGTGTGTTCAAGGCCATAATAAGGTACAGATCAAAGCATGGTGACACACTCCTTTAAGGCCAGTACCAAATATAAAGACATAGAGTTCTGTACAGACATACATACAATGTAAAAAAAAAGATAGCTGGGCTAATACAGCCAATTAAAGGGCATAAGAGCAAGGCAATGAAAGCATGTGTAAGACAGCAAGTAGCTTGCATTTGGAAGCTGAAGGGTTCTTGAGGTGAGGTTTGCTTGTGACTTTTCCAATTTCTCTGGTCACCCCTATATTTGGCATCGTGTTTATAATTTAATGATACTATTTATAAACTTGTCTACATGCGGGTCTTAAATCAGGTGATATATTCTATTAGAATTCTTTTTTTTTTTTGGTTTTTTCGAGACAGGGTTTCTCTGTGTAGCTTTGCGCCTTTCCTGGAACTCACTTGGTAGCCCAGGCTGGCCTCGAACTCACAGAGATCCACCTGGCTCTGCCTCCCGAGTGCTGGGATTAAAGGCGTGCGCCACCACCCCCCGGCTAGGATTCTTAACTCTAAGTAAGGAGGTTTTAAAAGGTGAAGAGTTTGTATGAAGTAGCATTTATTTTTCTGAGAATTTCAGGGATGATAGGCTTAAGTCCTCTAAGGCTCCGGAAAGAAAGAGTGTACTGAGTTTGAGTGATGTACCAGGTAGGGAGCTGGAATTGGATAACAATAGATTGATGGTTTCTAGCAAGAGAGGGCTTCTGGCTATGCAAGACTATTAGGTTCATATGAGTGATTGATAGGGAAATATCATGTCAGATTTAATGGGCTGAGTATCTAGGAGGAGGAAGAAGAGAGGAGCTGCTGACAAATCTGTGGTAGGGAAATGTGGGCACAAATGAAATAGAAAATAGTACCTTAGCTAAAAATCTCTTCCCATTAGGGGCAGAGGGCAAGTTTGCACAGACAATAACGTGTGTAAGAGATATACCCCTGAAATCCATTTAAGTCTTGGTGTTTGGTGAGGTGAATAAGGATGTCCACCTACCCAGACAGCAGGGAGATTGGAATGACAGGTAAGACCCCAAAAATTCCATATGATGCAATCAGTGCCTCCTGTACCCAACGGAAGGAAATGGGTCATCACTAAATAATAATGGATAATCTAGGTTTTTTTATGACATGACTGTTTTTGGGTATCGAACTTGGTATCTTCAATCATCCATTGCCCAGGGAAGGAGATTGCCTGTACTTTTGTCATCCAAGGTGACTCTGTAGGTTGGAGGTATTTTTAAACACATGAAGGGTCAACCACAGGGAATTTAAAATCTTCATCTGGTTGCCTTGGTAATATAAATTTTAGAAACCTATCAGAATTTTATTGCTTAGTGTGTGTGTGTGTGTGTGTGTGTGTGTGTGTGTGTGTGTGTAAGAGAGAGAGAGAGAGAGAGAGAGAGAGAGAGAGAGAGAGAGAGAGAGAGACAGAGAGAGAGAAGAATCATGGAACATGTTTGTATTTTTATTTTTATTATCAATCAGGCCTTTTATTTTCACCTGAGACAAACCATAAAGAGACACATGTGATTAATTGCTTAGGGCATTTACAGTGAGAGATTATTATACTATAGTCAGTTTTTTGTAGAGTCCAGGCTCTACTATTGTCTTCTTTTCTAACTACTTCTGGTTATTGTTTCTTACCACTTGGGTATAGCTTGATGTTCCTTTCACCACAGGATTTATGCCTGATGGTGGTCCTGTTACAATTAGTTGAGCAGTTAACTAGAAATTTGAATGTTTTATTAGAGTCACCGACTGAATCAAGAAGAAGAAAAAATATATACGTTTGCTTCCTGTGTGAGGGGCATTGTCGACTCCCACATTTCCCCAGAGTACTCTTGCTTGGAAGCAGCAGGAAATATTTGGTAGAAGGATAGAGGGGAGATAGAAATTACAGATTAGCTTCAAGTTAGCCTGGATTTAAATCCGTAGGCCCTAGGGTATTTAAAGAAATGTCAAGGTGTGGAGCAAAAAACCCCTCCCCAGTACAGCATTGTGTAGACCATCTCAGACACCTGAACTCAGGTCCATAGTCTAAACATCCTCTCTATGCAGACTTGCTGGGTAAATGGGATCTAACAGGTTAATATTCCAGATCCAATTGTAAAGCACATACTCCTCCTTCAGAGGCAAGGAGAGCTAATAAACTTGTCAGCATAGAAATATATTACCAGTCTGTCTCTGGATATATTTGGGGTCTCATTTACTCATGAGTATAACCAAAACCCTATTGTACATTGACCCAGACAAAGCAAAGTGATCCTAAAATGCACAAGAGACAGAGCCCTCGGATATTCACAAAGTCAGAGATTGTTTGATTCCCACCTTTACAGCCCTGAGTCACCTAATCCTGTCAAATGTGCAGCAAGCAGATCCTGCTTCTGTATATACTGCTTGTCTTTAGGATGTGGCCTCCCTCTATTAGTTTGAATTCATTGCATGTGTTCCTATCTGGCAGAGACTATAGGAAACCTGCGCTTTACTTCTTCTGAAGTTACTTATTCCCTTAAGGATATGGCATCCATGTGTCAGGCTTGAAATGATACTCTATATGCAAGGAAGATAGTTTTCTTGGGGCTTTAGTTTCTTTCAGAGACTAGCCAAATCCTTCTCTTTCCTCTACCCTTGGTGATTTATAGTGGGGATACCTATGGCACTGTACATTCCTTCGTGATCTTCAGAGTCAATGAAAATATCAATTGGTAATAATTGCAGACACTACCCTAAGTATCACCGAAGAAAATTAAGTATGGATAATAAAGTATAGAACAGTAAAATTACTTGTTATTATTCTATTGCCATTTATGTTCTCACAGGCTCAAATTTGCAATCTTTTTTTGCTTTATCACTGTGTTCTGGCATGCAGTATCTCTTGTACATAATCTTTTCTTACTTGTTAGGCCATTTCAATATATGATATCAGACAGGGCTTGAGCCTTGTTGGAAATCAAATATTTATTGCTGATTTCAGAGAGGTATTCAGTACTTCACTGGGAAAATATAAACACACCAGATTTCCTTTTTTCTTTTGTATTTATTGTGGTATGCATTGAATAAGTGCAGATCTTATCTTGTGTGTCCACCCACAGCTCTGAATTCATATTAACTATAGTAAAGTTGAGACTGGAAAATGTTGGTACATTGGAATCATCTGATGATTCTCTTTCGATATTTCTGCCATCTCTTCAACACAAATATGTGGCGATCTCAGGTACTGATTTGCAGAAGATATTAAACTTCAGAGTATAATACCCAAAAGACTCTCTGGCTCCATAGTAACACCCACCTGCACATCATTGTGTTGTTTTCCAAAACTTGCCTAAAGTAACATCTCTGATTAGGGCCATATGTTGCACAGATTATCTTAGTATATCCCTTCCATTAGGACTTAGTAAATTTCTATATGACCTTGGCAGAAGGAGAGAAATTGTTTTCATATGAGTCTGTCATTTGAAAGTTGATCACTATTATCCCTTTTAGGGTATGTAGCTTCTGAGTGTGGGAAATTGTTTTCTTCTATATTTTAATCCATTAACACACAGAATAAACTTCCTTCCTATAACATGTAGTCAATCCCAGTGAATCTTCTAAATAGAAGCAGATGGATTTGTCTTCTATGATGTCATAATATGTAGGGAGTTCAAAAAGAGCTCCTTTACATCATATTATGCTGTGTAAGTATATTTTAAAATGGTCTTTGGAGCTCCATGGTTACACTAAAGGCATATATTTCAACATAATGTCAAAGAAAGTACAAATTGCTGCTACATGAGTGAGAAAACTCTGACACTTCTTCATAGTATAAGGAATTAAATTTTCATTATCTCCCTACATATTCTATGATGTATTTAAAGTATTTTTAAAATATTTATATAAATTGTATATATGTATATGAATGAGTTTACTCATTCATATATATATATATACATATACACAGATACATATGCATTTTATTACATTATCGTGACACAGTTAAGAATTCTATTCATGCATACATTGAGATTATTACACAAATATTTTGCTCCTTTAATTTAATATCTGCACTGCAAAGTATCAAAATAAACACCTCTATTTACTAATGTTATTTCACCTAATTGTTCATCTACAAATGTATACATAACTAACTCACCCTGTATAAAGAATATCATGATTATGTGTAGCCATTTTAGCATTTTTTTTTTCATTTGGATTTTTGAGATAGGGTTTCTCTGTGTAGTTATTTTCCTGTCCTGGATCGTACTCTGTAAACCAGGCTTGCATAGAACTCACAGAGATCTGCCTGCCCTGCCTCCGGATTGCTGCAATTAAAGGCATGTGTCACAACTGCCTGGCACTTTAAAAAGGTTTACCATTTGAGCAGTTGTGAAATTGTGTAATACTAATGTAAAATATGCTTTTTGTATGACAGTAACAGTCAATGTTGCCCTTGAGTATAAGGATAAATATTTACAAAACAGTATGAAATTATATGCTTTCAGTGAAGTTATAGATGGATGTCCTCTGTCTGGGTCTACTATCTCCATGGCCATGTGGAAGACGTTGGTTTATTATATTGGGCAGAGTAAATGACAAATATCTGTATTTCTGAAAAAAATTAGTGTGAGAAGTCAAGATATTTCTTTGGGTCCCAAAACAGTGTTACAATTTGAACAGCTAAATTTTGGTCAAATTTATGACATTTTTGAAATGGCTGGTTAAACCATCCACTTTACCTTGTTGATTTGTAATCTTATTAGCTGCAATTTTGCCTTCATATAGAAGGATTATTATAAGTGGGCATAATAGGTCTATGTATGTCTTAAGAGATTGTTTCTAACATCAATATTGTAAAAAAAAATGGTTAAAGAACCTCCTTTATAAAGCAAAAAATGGTCCAGCATAATTTAACCAAATACTCTTGTTTTATATATTGGAGAATCCACATATTTTTGCTTGTAATATATGTATGTGTGTGGATTACAAAAGAACAGCAGAGACACTGGTATGGGTATATTTTTAAACACACTGTAAACAGTCTAGGTTGTAGCTGGAGTTTAGTCCAGTCCTGATTGATCCACAGTCAGGACAAATGTCCCTTACCCGCCAGTACCACAGCTGCTCAGACCCAACCGAATAAACACAGAGACTTATGTTGCTTACAAACAGTATGGCCATGGCAGGCTTCATGATAACTGTTCTTATAGCTTAAATTAATTCATTTCCAAAAATCTATACCTTGTTACCTGGCTCCTTGCTTACCAGCATCTTCACATGGTTCTTGTCATGGTGGGGGCTATCTTTCTGCCATCCTGTTCTCTCAAATCTCTTCTCTGTTAGTCCCAACTATAATTCCTCCCTGGCCACTGGCCAATCAGTGTTTTATTTATTGACCAATCAGAGCACACACTTGCCATACAGACCATCCTACAGCACTAGGTATTTTTTTCCTGTCTGCATCTCTCTTTAATAATCAAATGTATTGTTTTTGATCTCATGGGACAGATCCTGGCCTACTATGACAGTTGCAGGTTTACAGGACTCAAGTTATTGTACGTTTTGGCTCAGGACATTTCTTGCTGTCACATCCCTCCACCTGGATCTCTGAGAGCCCAAATTAATGGCTTAGGTATCAAGAACTCTGACTACTGCTGCAACCCATTCAAATGTAAGTGTGCAATCACTTCTAGGGACTTACAGTAGACAATATAATTGCTGAGAATATAAATATATGTATATATTTTTTATAAAATAAATTAATCTTAATATATTTCTTTATCATTAAGACACTGTGAGATATTATATTACTGTTGGGCCTATTTTGAAGAAAGCTTGAAGTCAACATTTTTTTCTTCAACCATAATAGCTTTTTGTAGAGCACTCTAATAGATATAAATATATTATGTATTATTATTATTTAACTACATGTAAAATTATGATATAAATTATAATTATGCATCAATATATGTAATTATATATCATAATTTGAATTCTACTACATAATAAAACACACATAAGTTTCTGACACAAACAGATCACGGAGAGAGCAGCCAGATGCATTTCACACCTCTCAGTCACCATCAGCAAAGTCGAGACAGGCATAAATACTTTCTTGTAAATAGATAGGATCTAGGCCAATCAGCTAGAAGTTCTTTCAGCACATCTATTATTTATTTTATCACTATTTATCATCTGAGAGAAAACAAAAAGTGCAATAACCCACTGGAAGAATGTTAATTGGGAAGGAAAAAGAGGGATTGTGCAATTGGCTTTCTAGAAGTGAATGGTGAAGGAAAGGTAGCCAGGGAATGGGTGGAATCTGCTCTTTTTGGTCCCCTGAGCATGTGCTTGTGGTCTTATGCAGCTATGTCCACATGCACATAATTTACTTGATCAAGCTTGAAACATATTCCATGTTCATCTAGCACAGGGATTACATGAGATTCAAGGATCTGGGATGATTAAGCATTCTGCCTGACTGATGGACAGTGCATGCATGGTTATTTAGTAAGGGGGTGGCTAGAAATTGTTACATTCCTACTATACTTGTAGATATAGGAAAACGTAGGGGAGTAAGGGTGGCAGATAAATGGGAATGTGGGTTCTTTGCCACCCAGAATTGCTTCCAGCTGACTTGTTGGGCATTAAATAATTTTTGGGGTAGGGAAGGGGGCTTTTCAAGAGGTAGCTGGACAATCAAAGGTAGTTGAATATTTTCTTCTGGTTTGGGCCCTGTGAAATTGACAAGTTGCTGGAGAGGCAGAAGAAGAAGTTCAGGAAAAAAAAATATTTGCTGGGTTTCTCAGGAAGAGGGAGTTACATCCTGTGACTAGTAAAGTTTTAATGATACTTATCTGAAGGGGATCTCAACTGCTCAGTTGTATCCAATCTGGCTATAGAGCTTGAAAGGAGTTTCAAGTTTATCAGGAATAAAATATCAAACATATTATGAAGCACCCAAAAGGAATTTAAAATCTTGAGCTGTGAGCCATGATCTTATAATGTCTAGCACTCTGCTGCTATCAGAATTTTATTGGTTAGGGTTAGTAAGAGAGAGAGAGAGAGAGAGAGAGAGAGAGAGAGAGAGAGAGAGAGAGAGAGAGAGAGAGAGAGAGAGAGAGGAATGGAGAATATAGCTAGAGTTTTCCTGGGCTTTCCTGGCCCAAGTTCAGGACAAATCTTTCTCACCCACCATTTCTGCAGCTGCTCTAACCAAACCAAGTAAACACACAGAGACTCATATTGCATATAAACTGTATGGCCCTGTCAGGTTTCTTGATATCTGTTCTTATCTTAAATTAAACCATTTCTATATACTTTATATTTTGCCATGTGTCTCGTGGCTTACTGGTATCTTAAATCATGCTTCTCCTCATGGATGCTGGCAGCATTCCTCTGCTGCAGGCTTCCTGTTCCCAGGATTCTCTTCTCTGCTCATCCTGCCTATACTGCTGCCTGGCTACAGGCCATTCAGTATTTTATTTATACAGAGCAATATCCACAGCAGGAGAAGAAGAGTGAGAGAAAGCAATGTGGATCATGCTTTATTTTTTTCCATTATCAATTAGGAATTTTTATCTTTTCCTGAGATAAACCTTAAGGCACCTGTTTCCTTTATTACTTTAGTATTAAAGAGACACAGGTGATAACTTGTTGAGGGCATTTAACAATGATATAGTTATATTAAAGATTGTTTTTACAGAGTGAAGACCTTTTTAACACTGAGGTGTTTATACCGCTGGTCTATTAGGGTTTCTTACCAGAATATTATGGATATATTTTGATATTTCTTTTGCCTCCAGATCTATGACTGATATTGTTCTTGTAACAATTAGCTGGGTAATTAATTAGAAATTTGAATATGGTATTATAGTCAACAGAGGGAAACTGATGAAGCAGAATATGTCAGTAGGGACAGGAGAACTTGGGGAGGGAATCAGGAAAAAGAAAAAAAAACTTATGGTGTTCACAATTCATTGGGATTGAATGCTGTGTGAGGAAACCACATTCTTTTGGAATTGGTGACAAGGCATTAATACTGATGTCCTCTTGAACTGAAGACTCTGGGGCCATGTTTGTTTCTCTGTGTATGAAGAAGAATTTCTCTTGGGTGAGGGCAGGATAAAAGTTTTAGGCTGTGGAGATGTATCCAGGAGGGAAAACCCTCAAATTTTGCACCTGCGTGGGATGACAAGAAGTACCTTGAAGGGTAACTTCCAATTAGTGTAAAAGAGTGAGGTTTGCTGGACAGGAGGGGAAAGAAGGACCTCATGCCCAAAGTGGATAGAGGGTTGAGCATGTATTATCACATGGCTGGTATAAGGAGTAGACTCCAAAATTCCAGAGGAGACATCAGAGGTGATAGAGTAGAGGAGTGAAGACAAGATCAAGGAGAGGTAAAAGATTGGATCAGAGGCCAGGGGTTAGGGCTAGTCACCCATATATGAATTCTAATGGTGAGATTGATAGTGCTTCCTTGAGAAGTGTCCAGAGACTGAAAAGAGCTAGAAACAATAATTTCCCCAAGTCAGGGTGAATTTCCTATGGCATTTAATGAGATTGAATTTTAAAGATTATTGGTATACCATACCTTCCATGAGGACTTATCATGGTAAGTGATATGAAAATGCTAAGGTATATTAAAAGCTTTAGATATGGTCTAGAAATCTGGAATGTGAACTCTAGACTAATATCAGACTGAAGGAATGCAGAGATCCCAAATCCTAGGGAAGGATGTCTGAGGACACTTAGTAGAAACAAGAAATATCTCTACACAACTTGTAAATGAGTCCATGACCATGAGGAGACATTTAATTAGTCTGATTGTGGGCATAAGGGTTAAGTTGAGGTGCCAGTCAGGCCTTGGAATGTACCCTGTAACCTGGTTGGTGTGAAATCAATGAATCCAAAATGTAGAGCTGTATTCTGTCTTCTGACAACTTTAACAATAGCCAGTAATAGGTTTAAGGACTGTAAGTCCTCAGAGGTAGGTGTAGCTAAAGTTATCCTGTACGTTTCCAGATCCCACGGTACACAGAACCAAGAAAACACACTGAGACATATATTATTTACCAAGTGCATGTCCTAATGGCTCGGGCCTCTTATTATCTGTTCTTACAACTTAAATTAACCAATTACTATTAATCTATAAAATGCCATGTGCCTCTTAGCTTTCCAGTTTTTTAACATGTTGCTTCTCATCATAGCTGCTGGCAGCATCTCCCTCACTCACCCTCCACTTCCCAAAATTCTACTCTCTCTTTGTCCCACCTAAACTTCCTGCTTTGCTACTGGCCAATCAGCACTTTATTTATTAACCAATCAGAACAATACATTCTGAGCATATAGAACATCCCACAGCACTTCCCCTTTCCTTTTTTTTTCTTTCAAAAAGGAAGGTTTTACTTTTCACATAGTAAAATTACAAATAACAAAACAATTATCAAGCAAGAATTATAGTTAAAATATCTAGTATATTTTTTATTTGCCAAGATTATCAAAGGTATCCTCTCTATCCTATATATTTGAGTCTAAGGTTTCATATCTAACTGATCTTGTATTATAACTAAGGAAAATTATAATTATCTAGGCTTCAACTACATTAAACACCTCAGAAGAATATACTACTATCTGATAAATGTGAGAAGAATACAAGTAACTTTCAGGAGTCTTGCCAGACTAGACAGAGACAGCCGGTAGCCTGGACAGACATCCAAAGTTCCTTTATACAGATGGGGTATCTGTCTTCGGCCCACAGGCCTAGAGTCTCTCAGTCTCTCTCTCTCTCTCTCTCTCTCTCTCTCTCTCTCTCTCTCTCTCTCTCTCTCTCTCTCTCTCTCTCTCCATTTTTTCAAGACAGGGTTTCTCTGTGTAGCTTTTTGCCTTTCCTGCAACTAACTTTGGAGACCAGGCTGGCCTCAAATCACAGGGATACATCTGGCTCTGGCTCCAGTGTGCTAGGATTAAAAGTTTGTACCACATTTGCCAGCCTTCTCAGCCATTTCTCTCTGTGTCATGTAGACACAATTTTCTTGACGAAACAGGAACCTAAAGTACCATTTTGCCAAATAAAGTTCAGTGGTCACCTTCTTATGGTTCCTGCATTTTGAGTCACATATTTTATCAATTAGTCCAGGCAAGAACAGTTTCTTGCCCAAATGGATATTTTGCCAAGAAAAAGATAAACTCCATACGGAATGTCTTCAATGTCCATCCTCCTCTTTGAAGTTATTTGGTGATGCCAGGAACAGACATGTCTAACTGTCCAGAATGTCTAAATTTTTAAAAACTATTTTAAATGCTGTATTCTGTAGCTCTTAGAAGTGTTTGAATATTACCTACCTAACTGAAATATGGCTATGTATACCAAGAAAACTTAACATGAATATAAGTTTGACTATCATAGAAGACTAATTATAAATCTGTATTTTTAATTATCCAGAACAGTCTAAATGAATTACATAAACATAAAATCTTAAACAAGAGTACAAATGTATATACAGTATTATAAAATTAAGTTTAAACTTGTATCAATAACCAAAATCTATTGCAATATAAAACAGTTTAAACAAGTTGTTCTTTAAAAGTAGATTCAATCATCTACCCTTTCTTCCTATCATATCTATGTCCTATCGCCCATTTTAATTTTTCTAAAGAGATTTTTTTAAATCAACCCTTTTTAAATAAAAATATTGCTTTATACCTATCCCCCACCAGAGGGCTCTTTATGGGAAAAAAGAATCTCTCAACCTCTGTTTTAGGATCATGCTTGTATTTAGAGACAGAGTGAACCAATTTCACCTCCAATGCAAGCTTGGCATATTTGGTAATTTCAGCGCAGCTTCTCATACTACTTCCTGTTGAATGAGGATGTTCTATTCTTATGGGGACATAAAGAAAATTTTAGGATTATGGAATAGTCCTTGAGGTTGTATTGTCTTACAGAAACTCTGTGTAACTCAGTGGGAATAGGTCAATCCCACACACATGGAACACACCATAGAGTAGTTCAAGCCCACATGTTCCAGGTTCTCAACACCCACATGAGACATGTTTCATGCTCCTGTTAGAATTGGTTATTTCAAGATTTCAGTTGTAAACTTGAGCCATTTGGTGGCGCTTGTAGCTGAATTTATCCTATTTCTGCCTAGCTCCTGCTGCACTAAGATACAAGAAAACACACCAAGACTAATATTATTTACAAACTCTTTGGCCTAATGGCTCAGGCTTCTTGTTAGATGTTCTTACATCTAAAATTATTTGATTTCCATTAATCTATAAGTTGCCATGTGCCTCTTGGCTTAACAGTATTATTACATGTTGCTTCTCAACATGGATTCTGGCAGCATCTCCCTCACTCAGCCTTTCACTTCCACAAATTCTCCTCTCTCTTTGTCCTGCCTATACTTCCTGCCTGGCTATTGGAAAATCAGTACTTTTTTAATTAACCAATCAGAGCAAGACATTCAGAGCATAAAAAAAATCCCACAGTAGTTGGGCTGTAGGTTCCCTTCTATTTACTGAAACAGAACAAGACTATTAGCATGAAAGTGCTGGTGTAGATACAACAGAATTGGCCTAGTGAAAGGAGATGACTGTGAGGATATGGGTTGAACTATATGTATTGCCTGTGGTGAAGGACATGAGTCTGGGCTCTAGACTGCCACTGTCCTAGATGTTAGGTTGATATATTTATTTCCCTTAGAGATGATAGAGCTGTCAGTATGATGAGATTGACAGTGAATAATTCCTATTACATTTGGGAAATAGGATACTTTTTTCTTGACCAATATTTGCCCTGAATTACTTATGAAATGTCCTTTTGCTGTAAGTAGCCCATGATTTTTCCAGATATGAGTGTGGGATAGGAGGATATGCAAAGTATATTTGGAATCTGGTGTCAGTGGCACATGCTGTTAATACCAGAACTTCGTAGTCAGATCCAGGCAGATGTCTGTGAGTTCAAAGTTAGTGGGGTCTACAGAGCGAGATTCAGGATAGGCACCAAACTTACACAGAGTTAGCTGTCTTACAAAACTAAAATAAAAAGCATATTTGGAGTATGTATATCTTTTAGGTATTGGCCCTGTGACAAGTGGAAGGTATAGATCAGAGACATTAGGGAGGTATAATGCAGATTCCTGAAGGAGAGACTATTGCAATTTCTGGAAAGGATTAATAATGAGGTGAATGAGGGATTAATGCAAGGGAAAGGGAAGAATATTCTGTTTAGTAGAGCATGCTATAAAGGACTGAATTAGATGCTTCTATGTGAAGTTATAGCCTAGTATGATATGGTAAAGTTTACACCCAAATAGGTCATCTGAGGAGTGGAGAGCTGGATTTTGGAACTTGAGACTCCATAACTTCAACACTTCAAAAAATGTAGAAGAGGAGAGGTGTTAGTTTGAATAACTTACACATATGGGCCACAGAGTAGAATGTAATCTACTAATTGTAAAATATAAAGGCAATGAGGGAGAAAGAGAGCATGCCAGAAGCTAGCAATTGATGAAAATTTGTGGGAGGTCCATGAATCTTTGTGTCAAGGCAGTCCAAGATAGCTATATATATAGGTAAGTGTCAGCATCTGCCCAGGATACAGAAAAGATGTTTTGAGACAGAACGTTGAGAGATATAGGAAAGAAGGTATCCATGAGATCTAGAAGTGAGTAGTGTGTTTCTAAATGTGTGTGGTTTCTAAAGGGATAGTATAAAGAATTGAGTAAAATCCAGGCATTACAGGATTGATAGGACCCCTGAAGATCTAATGAGCACAGGTGTACTAATATTTTATTTGTGCTGAAATGTGGTGATATTTTATTTATGCTTTATTAAAGCTTGCTGGAGATAAGGCAGGAAAGGCCAGGCATTTTAAGTAAACAAAAATTCAGGCAGCACACTTATCAGACAGGGTCTCTCTGTTTTCAATGCCATATTAGGGAACAGAGTAAATCATGATGACACACTCCTTTAAGGCCAGTACCAAACATAAAGACATGTAGTTCTGTAGAGACATACAATGTAAAAAGAGATAGCTGGGCTAATATAGCCAATTAAAGGGCATAAGAGCAAGGCAATGAAACCATGTGTAAGTGGGCAAGTTGCTTGCATTTGGAAGCTGCAGGGTTGGTGAGTAAGGTTTACTTGTGACTTTTCCCATTTCCATGATCTCTCAGTCTTCACCCCTATATTTAGCACTGTGTTTTTTTATTAAATGATACCATTTAGAAACTGGTCTATATGCAGGTCTTCAATCAGGTGTTACATTCTGTTAGGCTTCTCAACTCTAAGTATAGAGCTGTTAAAAGGAGAAGAATTTGGATAATGTAGCATCTTTCTTAGACGTTCAAGGATGACAGGCTTCAATTCTCTAAGGCTCTGGTGTAAATGAGTGTACTGAATTTGAGTAATGTAAAAGTAAGGGAGCTGGAAATGGATAACAGTAGAGTGATGGTTTCTAGCAACAGAAGTGTTCTGGCTATCCAAGACTATGGGGTCTATGTGAGAGATTGAAAGGGAAATGTCATGTCAGAGCTAGTGGGCTGAGTGCCAAGGAGGAGGAGGAGAGGAGCTGCTAACAAATCTGTGGTAGGGAAATACGGGCTCTAATGAACTGGAAGTTAGTGCCTTAGCTAAAAAAATTTCTTCCCATTATGAACAAAGTGCAGGTTTCCACATATAAAACTGCGTGTAAAGGATATTCCCATGAAAATACATTTAAGTCATGGGGTTTGGTGAGGTAAGTTAGGGTGTCCCTCTACCCAGACAACAGGGATATTGGAATGATAGGTAAGATCCCAAAACTCCCACAGGATGCAGTAAGTGCCTCCAGTGTCCAAAGGAGGGAAATCAATCATCTCTATATAATAATAGCTACTCAAGATTTTGGTATGACATGAGTGTTGTTGGGTAAGGACATGGGTACCTTCAAAAGTCCCTTACCCAGGGTAGGAGATTGCCTGTATGTGGAATTTGATTGATGTCCCCATGTCATTAGTTACACAGTATCAGTCAACTGACCTATGTCCATATCAATAGCATTTTAGATAAGGCCCAGGTGACCTACATTGGCAGGGGTTGGCTCAAGCCCAATAGCTTTCTTTACAAATTTAAAAACAGGAAAATGGAGACCTTCATGTGGCTGGTCAGATAGCCTGTGCTACATTTGACAATCTTTTTTACAGGCTTATTCATGTCTCACATAGCTATGCCAGGCAGGAACATAGACTATGTAATCAGGCTGCATTCAGGTTACATAATCACATACCATAGGGTACCTTAGTAGGCAAGGACCTGGTGTGCCTAAGTTATCTTCCTGACTGATGGACAGAGGATGCACAGTCATGTAGTTAGGGGGTGATGGTACACATGACACCACAATAGAACATAAGACAGTCATTTACTGTTAGTTGGAGGCAGAGCCCATGGTAATTTCTTTTTATCCTGTGTTCCATTTTCAGTTTCCCTGCTCCTTTTAAAACACACAGGAAGGAGGGAGAGACAGATGAGTCACAGCTCTAATGGAGATGTCCAAAGTCATTGCTGTCATTTGCTTTCCCTTCTACTTTAGACAGCTCTCTTCTTATTGGTTGTGTATTTGAATATGAGTCAGACAGATGGAATAAAAAGGTTTGCAGTCCACAGTTTCAATAGCCAGGCTCCTGGCTAAATTCCAGCTTGTAGCTGGATTTAGCCAAAGCCTGACTGGAAACAACACAGGAGAATGATAACTGTTCCAGAGAACTGCAGCAGACAGAGGCAATAGAAACATAGGATTGGCAGGGATTATGTGGTGTTTTTCACACTCCTGCTCTGTGTCACATGTATCTGTTTGCTCTGCTGGTTATGTGATCCTTCCTCTGAAGCCACTGCTTCAGCTTTAATATTTGTGATCACAACCTCAGATTTGATTCCTCCACTATCTGCAAGGAAGATTTACATTGGGAAAAATACCTGACAGAAAACAGGTATGTATTGATCATATGCTCACTCAGAGGATCCATTAAGAAAATGACTGTGTCAGTGATAATTCTCACTTAACCACCTGGGACTCTGAAAATTTCAAGTATCAGATTCTACAAATAAGTACATTTGGGGAATCTAAAGTGGCATATTGATTATTTTACCTGAAATGTACATTTTACAGCCCAGAATCACAGTAAGCTATGAGCCAGTGGAAAGTGAGGCTGTTACATTTTTTCCATCATCCATTTTCAGTTTCGTTTTTAAAGCTGCAGTTCTGCAGCACACATTTACTTGGGAGGTTCAAATGACTCAACAGTTCTGAAGTAGATCTCAAAGAGCAACACAGGATTTGCTTTTCATTGGTTCATTTGCGATTAGTCTCCTGATTGTTTCCTATGCAAGGGGCATTCTTGACGCCCACATATCCCCAGAGTATTCTTGCTTCGATGCAGCAGGAAATATTCCAGTAGAATGATGGGTGTGTGTATGGGGGTGAGTAACAGATAGAAATTACAGATTATCCTCAAGAATGTATGGATTTAAATCCATGTTGCACAGTGTATTTAAAGAAATGCCAATGTGTGGAAGAAAAGAATTCCCCCAGCACATCAGCACATTGTATAGAATCTTAGACACCTGCACTCAGGTCCATGATCCAATTATCCTCTCTATGCAGACCTGCTGGGTAAATGGGCTCTAACAGGTTCCTATTCCAGACACAAATGGAATGCACACATCCCTCCTTCAGAGGCAAGGAGAGCTAATAAAGTTGTCAGCAGAGCAAGTTCTTACCAGTCTATCTCTGGCTATATTTGGGGTCTCAGTTGCTCATGGGTATAACCAAACCCTATTGTACATTGACCCAGACAATGCAGATTGATCCTAACATACACAAGTGACAGAGTCCTTGGAAATTCACAAAGTCAGAGATTGTTTGATTCCCACCATTACAGCCCTGAGTTACCTAATCCTGTCAAATGTGCAGCAAGCAGTTCCTGCTTCTGCATATACTGCTTGTCTTTAAAGATGTGGCCTCCCTGTCTTAGTTTGAATTCACTTCATGTGTTCCTATCTGGCAGAGACTAGAGGAAACCTGCCCTTTTCTTCTTCTGAAGTTACTTCTTACCTTAAGCATATGGCATCTGTGTGTCAGGCTTGAAGTGCTGCTCTATGGTCAAGGAAGATAATTTTCTTGAGGCTTTAGTATCTGGCTGAGACTAGCGAAATCCTGCTCTTTCCTCTACGCTGGATTAATTGTGGGGGGGCAATGACACTTTCCATTCCTTCATTATCTTCAGATTCACTAAAAATATTGATTAGTAATGTTAGTAGACACTACCTAACTATCTCCCAAGAAAATAAAGGTTGGATCATAAAGCATAGCACAGGAAAATTACTTGTTATTATCCTGTTGTGATATACATTCTCACAGGCTCAACTTTGCATTTTTGTTTTTCTTTATGACTGTGTTCTGGCATGCAGAATGTCTTGTACATAACCTTTTCTTACTTGTTAGGCCATTCTAGTATATGACATCTGTAGATGTAGCAGGAATCTTAAAAGTTCTTATTAATAAAATGAAACCTGAGCCAGGTATTGGGGTGAGCAGTGGAAGATCAGAGAGACAGAACAAGCCACAGCTAACCTCACCTGGCCAACTTCTCTGCTGATCTCGTTTCCTCAGACTGGAAGCTTCATCCCAATGGCTCTCAGCTGAATTGCTGCTTGAAAGCCTGAATGCTTAACCGACCAAATTCTTCTAGTTTCTGGTCTTCCTGCCTTATATATCTTTCTGTTTTTGTTATTCCCTGGGATTAAAGGCTCACTTTTTGCGATTAATGGCATGTGCCACCATGCCTCACTGTTTCCAATGTGGCCTTGAACAGATGGATTTCAGCCTCAGGACTGCTCGGATTAGAGGAGTGTGCTACCACTGCCCATGCTAAGTATCTAGTGGCTTTTCTATTCTCCGACACCAGATAAGTTTATTAGGGTACACAATATTTTGGGGAACACAATACCACCACATATTCTCTCTTTTTGTCTAAAATTAAAGAAAAAGTTTATAACTAATACAAGAAAATCTATCTAATAAGTATATACAATATATGCAGTCAAAAATTCCATTATATATATTAAAAAATATCCAGTGCAATAACATTTGATAAACTCATAAAAATCATTACTTATCCTATATAAAACAAGTAGTTCCTTTTAAAAAGTATTTCTTCTTTTCTTGATAGATTCAGTAATCTACATTTTGTCATTTTTTTATCTTCCTCTTTTTCTTTTTTCTTTTTTGGTTTTTCGAGACAGGGTTTCTCTGTGTAGCTTTGTGCCTTTCTTGGAACTTGCTTTAGAGAGGAGGTTGACCTTGAATTCAAAAAGATCTGCCTCTCTCTGCCTCCCCAGTGCTGGGACTAAAGGCGTGGGCCACCACTGCCCAGCCCCCTTTTTCTTTTTAGTGTAGATTCAGTGATCTACCCATTTATCCTATTATTTTTTTTCATTTTTTTTAAAACAAAAACTCTGAATATAATCTCTTTGTTCAGCTTTTTTCCTGACCATTAACAATTAACAACTTTTTTTTTTTTTTTTTTGGTTTTTCGAGACAGGGTTTCTCTGCGTAGCTTTGCGCCTTTCCTGGAGCTCACTTGGTAGCCCAGGCTGGCCTCGAACTCACAGAGATCCGCCTGGCTCTGCCTCCCAAGTGCTGGGATTAAAGGCGTGCGCCACCGACGCCCGGCTAACAATTAACAACTTTTAACCAACCATCATAAAACATGACAATATATATATAACTCATTAAACAACCAAAAACCTCCCATTCCACCCCTTGGGGATGTGGGCATCATTTTCTTAAAATTACTTCCTCTCTCTAGGGTGAAGGCATCTTTAGGGGATTCTGAAAAGAAAATTTTTGAGTTAATTTTCAAGTCCTGTATCATTTGTTCTGTCTCTGCATAATAGGAAATTTCAGGGCTTGTCACAATTCCTTGTTTGAATAGTCTGTCAGGCTGGACCATCTCATCTAGTCATCTCAAAATTGTCCTAAGCAGTCTGTAGTCCAAAGTTGATCTTTCTGTGGTGTTAATCACCTTAATGGCTTTACCATAGTCCATGTGGAATCATCATTGTGGGATCCTGTCATCTTTTTGAAGATTTCAAAGTTGCTATTAGGCATGGTCATAGTTCCCTGTAGACTTTTTTTGTGCCTCCTCTGTGGTTTGGAGTAATCACAATCTGATAAATGCCTGTCTCTTGGAACCATGAACATTCTTCCCTAGAAGAGAAAATCTTTACAACAATTTCTCCCCACCATTTGTCTTGCCAAACTTTTCCAAACTGACTTTTGTTGATGTTTTCTTGTAACACGATGGACTTGGAAATTGTTCTCTGAACAAGCAGCAGTACACTCTTTGTCCCAGGTAGCAACATCACTGCAGTCACCAAAATGATGAGAAGCAGCCAGGAACTCAGAGCAGCAGCTGCTGTCTCCATGGTCCCACCATTGTTTGTGGCTCGGCCCTGGCCAAAACTTCTTCTAGGTTGGACTCAAACTCAGGATCCTCTTGTCTCTGCCTTTTTCAGTAGATCCAATGGGTGTGAGCTATCACAATAGGCCAAGTGCGGCTCTGGCCTGAGCTAGGGCCCACAAGGCCACAGGCAAGTAGCTTTTTGGAGAATTCCTACCAGTAACATTGGGCGCCAGATGTAGCTAGAGTTTTCCTGCCTGGCCCACAGTCAGGACAAACCTCTATCACCGACCAGTCCCACAGCTGCTCAGACCCCACCAAGTAAACACAGAGACTTATATTGATTACAAACTGTTTGGCCGTAGCAGGCTTGTTGCTAACTGTTCTTATAGCTTAAATTAATCAATTTCCATAAATCTATACCTTGCCACGTGGCTCATGCCTTACCTGGGTCTTCACATGCTGCTTGCCCGAGAGGCAGCTTGCAGTGACTCCTCCCACCTTCCTGTTCTTTCTTTTCTCCTCCTTGTTAGTCCCGCCTATACTTCCTGCCTGGCCACTGGCCAATCAGTGTTTTATTTATTGACCAACCGAGGAACAGATTTGACATACAGACCATGCACAGCACTTCCCTTTTCTTTTTTAAAAAGGAAGGTTTTAACTTTTACACATCTCCAAAGCCAGCTTGGTATATTTGGGAATTTGGGGGTAGCTTCTCTTACTATGTCCTGCTGGAGGAAGGCACTGTATCTTATGGGGACACGAAAAAATTTTAGGATCATCGAGTAGTCCATGAGGCTGTATCACCTGAGCCAGTTGTCTTGAAACGATTCTGGATGTTGGATCATCTGGGCCTTGGTATCATCAGAGACCTTTCAGGGGGTCTTGGCTGGTCAAACCTGATGTATCTTAATCTGGAACACATCTGTTGCCTGTTTCTTTCTGTGGAAACAAAACAGAGCCTCCCTTTCCAAAGCAACATATTCTTACATCCAAATTTTGAAGTCAAGGTACCTTTAAAATATACATTTTGGCATAACTTAACAGCTTTTGCAATCAAATGTTTTTCTTCAGTAATGAATATCAAAGAGAACATAATCCAGATTCTCTGTGTGGTAGCCATCTTTATGTGGCTTATTTTTTATTACCTTGAGCCTATTGCTTTTAACTGCAGCATTCTAAGACTGAAATGTGGCTGTTGGCTCTGCCCATTTCAGCTTCCCAACATGGTGGTGTTACTTTTTCTGCCAGCTCTGGGAGCCATCATGGGTCTATGATTTTATCAAAGCAGCATGTAGCCCAGAAACCTCTTTTTGTTTTGTTTTGTTTTGTTTTGCTTTGTTTTGTTTTGTTCTGTTTACACAAGCAAAGGCTAAATCCACCACCCAGCTTAATGTGCCTTTTGCAGAGGCCTCATTCTCACCATACTGCAGGTCAAGTGCACACCCCAGGAACCCGCAATAGTAGCTCAAACACACAGGCTGCCCCTAGCTTGAAAGAGACAACTAGGAACTGGTTTTAGTTCCATTTTGGAATCTTTTTACTCAGGTTTTAGGGGGAAACTCTTGCCAACACCTCAGGCTCCATTTGTAGCTAGAGTTTTCCTACCTTTCCCATAGTCAGGACATTTAGAAATGTATACATAACTAACATAATTGTTCATCTACAAATGTATACATAACTAACGCGCCCTGTATACAGAATGTCTTGATTAGGTGTAGTCATTTTAGCATTTCTTTTTCTTTTGGATTTTTGAGATATGGACTCTGTGAAGTTATTTTTCTGTCCTGGATCTCACTCTATAGACCAGGCTTTCAGAGAACTAACAGAGATCTGCCTGCCCCTGCTTCCCCAGTGCTAAGAATAAAGGCATGTGACACAACTGCCCGGCACCTTAAAAAGTCTTTACCATTTCAGCAGTTGTGTAATTGTGTAATATTGATGAAAAATATGGTTTTTTTTTGACAGTAACAGTTAATGTTGCCCATGAGTGTAAGGATAAATACTTACAATACAGAATGAAATTATATGCTTTCAGTGAAGTTAGAGATGAAAGTCCTCATTCTGGCTCTACTATCTCAATGGCCATGTGAAATATCCTGGTTTATTATATTGGGCAGAGTTTGTCTTCCTGTCAATGACAAATATCTGCATTTCTGAAAATAAATTTAGCATGAGAACTCAAGAAATGTCTTTGGGTCCCAAAATAGTGGGACAATTTGAACAGCTAATTTTTGGTCAAATTTATGACATTTCAAATGGCTGGTAAAATCATCAACTTTACCTCATTGATTTGTAATCGCGTTACGTGCAATTTTGCCTTCTTAAAGAAGGATGATTATAAGTGGTCATAATACGATTTTATGTGGCTTATTGGACTGTTTCTAACATCCTAATAGTATAAAAAATTTAAAATGACATCCTTTATAAATCAAAACATAGACCATCATAATTTAAATAAGTACTCTGAATTCATATGCTGGAGAATCCACATGATTTCTCTTGTAGGATATGTGTGTGTGGATAACAAATGAAAAGCAGAGAAACTGGTATAGGTATATTTTTAAACACACTGTAAACAGTCTTGGTATTTTTTTTCCTGTCTGGATCTCTCTTTAATAATCAAATGTATTTTTTTTGATCTCATGAGACAGACCCTAACCTACTATTACAGTTGCAATTTTTCAGCACTCAAGTTATAGTATGTTTTGGTGCATGATATTTGTTGTTGTCACATCCCCCACCGGGATCTCTGAGAGCCCAACTTCATGGCTTATCTATCAAGAGATATTACTACTGCTGGAGCTCATGCAAATGTAACTGTGCAATAACTTCTAGGGACTTACAGTAGACAATATAATTGCTGAAAATATAAATATATGTATTTTTTCTCTTATAAAATAAATTAATCTTATCATATTTCTTTATCATTAAGACACTGTGAGTTATTATATTACTGTTGGTACTATTTTGAAGAAAGCTTGTAATAAACATTTTTTCTTCAACCAAAATAGCTTTTTGTAGAGTACTCTAATAGATATAAATATATTATGTATTATTATTCAACTACATGTAAAGGTATGATTATAAATTATAATTGTGCTACAATATATGTAATTATATATCATAATTATAATTATACTACATAAGAAAACACACATAAGTTTCTTACACAAATCAGTCACAGAGACAGCAGCCAGATACACTTGACAGCTCGCAGTCACAAACAGCAAAGTCGAGACAGGAGGAAGACTTTCTTATAAATAGAGAGAATCTAGGCCTATCAGTTGGAAGTTCTCTCACCACTATTTTATATTATTTATTATTTCTTTTATTGCCATTTACCATGTGAGAGAAAATGAAAAGTGCAATAAACCCCACTGGAAGAATGTTAATTGGGAAGGGCAAAGAGTGATTGTGCAATAGGTTTACTAAGAGTGAATGGTGAGGAAAAGGTGGCCAGGGAATGGGTGGGATCTGCTGTTGTTGGTCCCCTGAGCATGTGCTTATGCTCTTAGGCAGCTATGTCCACATTTACATAATTTACTTATCAAGATGCAAGCATATTCCATGTTCATCTAGCACAGTGATTACATAGGATGCAAGGATCTGCGAAGACTAAGCATTCTGCCTGACTGATGGACAGTGCATGCATGGTTATTTAGTTAGGGGGTGGCCAGGAATTATAACATTCCTACTACACTTGTAGATATAGGAACACAGGGGGGTTAAGGGTGGCAGGTAAATGGGAATGGGGGTCCTTAGCCACCTAGAACTGCTCCCAGCTGATTTGTTTGGCATTAAGTAATTTTGGCAGTAGGGAAGGTGACTTTTCAAGAAGTAGCTGGACAAGTGGAGGTAGTCGTTTCCTCACACAACATTCAGTCCCACTGAATTGTGAACACCATAAGTATTTTTCTTCTTCCTGATTCCCTCCTCAAGTTTTCCTGTCCCTACTGACATGTTCTGTTTCATCAGTTTCCCTATGTTGACTCTAATAACATATTCAATTTTCTACTTAATATTTTATAGTAATTAGAAATTATATTAATATTTTCTAATGGTTTATGCGCTGTGAAATTGACAAATTGCTTGAGAGGCAGAAGAAAAAGATCAGAAAAAAATTGTCTTGCTGCGTTCCCCAGGAAGAGGGACACAAATCCTGTGACCAGTAAAGCTTGAATGATACGTAACTGAAGGGGACTTGGATTGTCCAGGTGGATCCAAGCTGACTGTAGAGCTTGGAAGAAGTCTCATGTTTATCAAGAATACAAATATTAAACACATTATGAAGCAACCAAAAGAAATTTAAAATCTTGAGCTGTGAGCCATGATCTTATAAAGTTTAGTACCCTCTGGTATCAAAATTTTATTGGTTAGGATTAGCAAGAGAGAGGGGGGGTGGAGATGAACAGAGAATGTAGCTAGAGTTTTCCAGGGCCTGCCTGGCCCATGGTCAGGACAAATATTTCTCACCTGCCATTCCTGCAGCTGCTCAGACCCAACCAAGTAAACACACACAGACTCATATTGCATATAAACTGTATGGCCATGTCAGGTTTCTTCCTATCTGTTCTTATATCTAAAATTAACCCATTTCTATTACTCTATATTTTGCCATGTGGCTTGTGGCTTACTGGTATCTTTTTTGTCCTTTCATTTTATTTTACAATACCGTTCAGTCCTACATATCAGCCACGGATTCCCTTGATCTCCCCCTTCCTGCACCCTCCTCTTCCCCCCGCCACTCCCCTCGTTCCCAAGTCCTCCAGGGCAAAGCCTCCTCTGAGGACTGAGATCAACCTGGTAGACTCAGTCCAAGCAGGTCCAGTCCACTCCTCCCAGACTGAGCCAAGTGTCCTTGAATAAGCCCCAGGTTTCAAACAGCCAACTTATGCAATGAGCAAGGACCCAGTACCACTGCCTAGATGACTCCCAAACAGATCAAAACAATCAACTGTCTCACCTATTCGGAGGGCCTGATCCAGTTGGGGGCCCCTCAGCCTTTGGTTCATAGTTCATGTGTTTCCATTCTTTTGGCTATTTGTACCTGTGCTTTATCCAAGCGTTGTTTCAACAATTCTCGCTCATATAAACCCTCCTCTTTCTCAGTACTTAGACCCCAGGAGCTCCACCCAGGGCCTAGCCTTGGCTCTCTGCATCCAGATCCCTCAGTCGTTGGATGGGGTTTCTGGCTTGACAATTAGGGTGTTTGGCCATCCCATGACCAGAGTAGGTCAGTTCTAATGTGGGGGTATCTTTGTGGATTTCTGTGGGCCTCTCTAGCACTTTGCTTCTTCCTTTTCTCATGTGGTCTTCATTACCATGGTCTCCTATTTTTTGTTCTCCCTCTTTATTCCTTTTTTTAAGATTTATTTATTTATTTATTATGTATACAGGAGAGGGTGCCAGATCTCATTACAGATGGATGTGAGCTACCATGTGGGTGCTGGGAATTGAACTCATGACCTCTGGAAGAGCAGTCGGTGCTCTTAACTTCTGAGCCATCTCTCCATCCCCTCTCCCTCTTTATTCTTGATCCAGCTAGGATCTCCCACTCCCACAGGCTCTATTTCCCTTGACCCTCGCCCTCACTGGTATCTTACATCATGCTTCTCCTCCTGGATGCTAGCAGCTTTTCTCTGCCTCAGCCTTTATGTTCCAAGAATTCTCTCATCTGTTCATCCTGCCTATACTTGCTGCTTGGCTACTGGCCCATCAGCATTTTATTTATGCAGAGCAAGAGAAGGAGAGTGAGGGAAAGCAATGTGGATCATGCTTTATTTTTTTTTTACCATTATCAATTAGGAATTTTTATCTTTTCTTGAGATAATCCTTAAGGCACCTGTTTTCTTTATTATTTTAGGGTTGAGGAGACACAAGTGATAAATTGCTGAGGGCATTTATCAATGATAGATTGTTATAATAAAGTTTGTTTTTACAGAGTGAAGGCCCCTTTGACACTGAGGTGGTAATTAGAAATTTGAATATGTTATTAGAGTCAACATAGGGAAACTGATGAAGCAGAGTATGTCATTAGGGCTAGGAGAACTTTTGGAGAAAATCAGGAAGAAGAAAAAAAACTTATGGAGTTCACAATTGAGTGGGAATGAATGTTGTGTGAGGAAACCACATTCTTTTGGAATTGGTGACAAAGCATTAATCCTGATGTTTTCTGGAAATTAAGAGACTGGGGCCCTGTTTCTTTCACTGTGTATGAGGAAGAATTTCTTAGGTGAAAATTTTTCTGGCTGTGGAGATGTATGCAGTGAAGAAAGCCATCAAGTTTAGCACCTGTGGGGGTTTACAAGAAATACTGTGAAAGGTACCTTCCATTTAGTTTAAAGGACCTAGGGTTGCTGGACTGGAGGGGAAAGAAGGCCTTGATCCCCAAAGTGGATAGAGGGTCAGGCATGGATTATCACATGGCTGGTGTAAGGAGTAGACAGTAAAATTCCAGAGGAGACAGCAGAGGTGATAGAGTAGAGGAGTGAGGAGGGTATCACGGAAGAGGTAAAAGATTGCATCAGAGGTCAGAGGTTAGAGCTAGTCACCCTTACATGAGTTCAAATGGTGGGATTGGTAGGGCTTGCTTGGGAAGTGTACAGAGCATGAAAAGATCTAGAAACAATTATTTAACCAAGTCAGGGTGAATTTCTGGTGGCATCTTAATAAGAATGTGTTTTAAAGACTACTGGTATACTGTACCAGGGACTGTCTGAGGCCACTTAGTAGATACAAGAAATGTCTCTTACACAACTGAAAATTGAGTCCACAAACATGAGGGGTCGTTTAATTTGTCTGACTTTGGGCATATGGGTAAAAATGAGCTGCCAGTCAGGCATTGGAAGGTACCCTCTGACCTGTTTGGTGGGAACAGTTTGGCTCCAAAATTTGGAGTGTCTTCTTACAACTTTTACAATAGCCAGTAATAGATTTAAAGCACTGTAAGTCCTCAGTGGTAGGTGTAGCTGAAGTTATCCAGTTCCTTACCAGATGCATGGCACTCAGAACCAAGCATACACAAAGAGACATTTTATTTACAAACTGTATGTCCTAATGGCTCAGGCTTCTTCTGACATGTTCTTATATCTTAAATTAACTCATGTCTATTAATCTAAGAGTTTCCATGTGACTCGTGACTTAACAGTATCATTACATGTTGCTCCTCATAATGGGTTCTGTTAGCATCTCCTCACTCAGCCTTCCCCTCCCACAAATTCTCCTCTCTTTGTCCTTCCTATACTTCCTGCATGGTGATTTGCCAATCAGCATTTTATTTATTAACCAATCAGAGCAACACTTTCAGGGCATACAGAACATCCCGCAGCACGTAGACTGTAGGTCCCCTGCTATGAACTGAGACAGAAGAAGACTATTAGCATGAAAGAGCTGCAGTAGGTCAGACAGAATTGGCCTAGAGACAGGAGATGACTGGAGGGATGACAGTTGACCTCTATGTATTGCTTGTGGTGAAGGACATGAGTCTGGCCTCTAGACTGCCACTGTCCTAGATGCCAGGTTGATACAGCTATTTCCATTAGACATGAAAGAGCTGTCAGTCTGATGAGATTGAGTGAATAACTCCTATTACATTAGGGAAATGCGAAGCTTTTTACCATGACCGTTATTTGGCTTGAGTTAGTTATGAATTATCCTTTTGCTGTGAGAGTTTATGCTTTTTTCAGATATGAGTGTGGGACAGGAGGATATGGAAAGTATATTTGGAAGCTGGGTGGTGGTGGCACATGCCTTTAATACCAGCACTTGGCTGTCAGACCCAGGGAGATGTCTGTGAGTTCAAAGATAATGTGGTCTACAGATCGAGATTCAGGACAGGAAACAAAATTACACAGTCATCTGTTTGCAAAACAAAAATAAAAAGCATATTTGGAGTATGTATAAAGTTAAGAATTGCCCCTGTGCCAATTGGAAAGTACAGGTGAGAGACATTATCTCATCCTGTTGTCTACTAGTGCATGCCTTTGATTCTACCACCCCAATATCTGACACTATGGCATATCCTGTTTTATGGGTTCCGTCATATAAAAAGGAACATCCATCTGTATACCAGGTATAAGTGGGCTGTGGCAAAGTGCACTACTGTATGTGTGAAGTATAAGGTAAAAATTCCTTTAGGAAGTAAGTGCAGTAGTGAGATGTGGATTAGTCAGCACTAGGTCGAGGAAGGAGGATTGAAATATTAACAAGTATGCAAGTCTGCAAAGTAAGTGTGGTATCTTCCAGTAATAACATTTCGAGAGAAAAATCTCAGGAATTTGAAAAAGTCTGTATGACTTTATAAGTTAAAAGATGGGATAAATTATGGTGGGAAGAGGATGGGTTAGGTGACCCAAGATTCAGTTTCTTAGATTCACTATTAAGGAGACTAGCAGCCACCAAATCACATATGATGGGTGACCATCCCTGTGGGGTGAGGTGTAGTTTTTTGATAGGTATGCAACAGGTGCAATGGAGGGTCCCTGCAGTTGCCCTAGAATCCCAAGGGCATATCACTTTATTTCAGTTACATAGACATAGAAGGTAAGAGTTGATCAGGGAGGGGTAGTGCAGTGTCCTGAAGCAGAGCCTAGTGGAACTTTTAGAAAGGATTAATCATGGGGTACATGAGGGGTTCATTCAGGATCCCTGAGCTGCCTTATATAAGGGATGAGTAAGGTGATTAATATGATCAAACACAGGTTTATAAGGAGTTAGATATTTCTAGAAAGGACAGAATATCCTGTTTAATAGAGCAGCCTTCAAAAGACTCAATTAGATGTTTTATATCTGACACCATAGCCTAATATGCTGTAGTAATGTTTACACCCAAATAGGTGACCTGACAAGTGGAGATTTGGAGTTTGAAACTTGACATTCCATAACTCCCGCTGTACAAAAATTTTAGAAGAGGAGAGGTTTTAGTTTGACTAACTTTTTTTTATGGGCCACAGAGTATAATGTTATCTACTAATTGTAAAATTTAAAGCCAATGAGGGAGAAGGAGAGCAAGCCAGAAGTTGGGGATTAATAAAATTGTTGTGGATGCCCATGAATCTGTGTGTCAAGACAGTCCAAGTTATCTAATATACAGGTGTGTGTCAGCATCTGTCCAGGATAAAGAAAAGATATTTTGAGACAGAAGGCTGAGAGGTATAGGAAAGAAGGTATCCTTGAGATCTAGAACTGAGTAGTGTGTGGCTTCTGAAAGGATAATGTAAATAACTGAATAAAGTACAGGCATTACAGGATTGATAGGACCCCTGAAGATCTAATGAGCTGCAGATGTACTAATATTTGTGCTGAAAGGTGGTGATATTTTATTTATGCTTTATTAAAGCTTGCTGGAGATCAGGTAGGAAAGGCAAGCCATTTTAAGTAAACAAAAATTCAGGCAGCACAATTATCAGACAGGGTCTTTGTCTGTTCAAGGCCATACTAGGGAACAGAGCAAAGCATGGTGACACACTCCTTTAAGGCCAGTACCAAACATAAAGACGAGAGTTTCTGTACAGACAAACAATGTAAAAAGAGATAGCTGGGCTGATATAGCCAATTAAAGGGCATAAGAGCAAGGTAGTAAAAGCATGTGTAAGACAACAGGTAGCTTGCATTGGCAAGCTACAGGCCTGGTGAGGTAAGGTTTGCTTGTGACTTTTCAATTTCTAAGATCTCTAAGTCTTCAACTCTATTTTTTAGCACTGTGTTATTTATTTAATGATACCATTAAGAAACTGGTCTACATGCAGGTCTTAAATCTGTTGATTATTGTATTAGGCTTCTTAACTCTAAGTAAAGAGGTGTTAAAAGGAGGAGAATTTGGATGAAGTAGCATCTTTCTGAGAAGATCATGGATGATAGACCTAAGTCCTCTAAGGCTCTGCAGTGAAAGAGTATACTGAATTTGAGTGATATATCAGGTATTATGATGGAACTGGATGACAATAGAGTGATGGTTTCTAGCCAAAGAAGGGATCTGGCTATCCAAGACCATGGGGAATTCATGAGAGATTGCAAGGGAAATGTCATGTTAGAGCTAGTGGTCTGAGTGTCAAGAAAGAGGAGGAGAAGAGCTGCTGACAAATCTGTTGTAGGAAAATGAGGGCACTAATGGACTAGAAGCTAATGCCTTAGCTAAAAATTTCTTTCCATTATGCACACAGGGCAGTTTTCCACATGCAAAACTGTATATAAGAGATATTCCCATGAAAATACATTTAAGTCATGGGGTTTGGAGAGTTAAGTTAGGCTGTTCCTCTACATGGACAACAGGGATTTTGGAGTGACAGGTAAGACCCCAAAACTCCCATAGGACTCAGTAAGGGCCTCCAGTGTCCAAAAGAAGGAAATGGATTATCACTATATAATAATGGCTACTCAATGTTTTGGAATGACCTGAGTGTTGTTGGGTAAGGATCTGGGCACCTTCAATCATCCATTACCCTGGGTAGGAGATTGCCTGAATGTTGGGCTTCGATTGATGTCCCCATGTCCTGAGTTAAACAGGGTCAGTTAAGTAACCTATGTCCATATCAATAGTGATTTAGATGAGTCCCAGGTGTCCTACATGGGACAGGAGTTGTGTTAAGCCCAATGACAATCTCTACACATTTTTAAACAGGAACCTGAAGGCCTTCTTGTGGCTGGTTAGATAGACTGTGCTAGATTTGACAGTCTTGTTTGCAGGCTTATTCATGTCTCACATAGCTATGCCATGCAGGAACATAGACTATGTAATCAAGCTTCATGAAGGTTACATAATCACATACCATAGGATAACTTAGTAGGCAAGGCCCTGGGATGCCTAAGCTATCTTCCTGACTAAGGACAGAGGATGCACAGCTATGTAGTTAGCGGGTGGCTGGTACACTTAACAGCACAAGAGACCATAGGCAAGTAATTTACTGTTAGTTGGAGGCAGAGACCATAGTAACTTCATTTTATCCTGTGTTCCTTTTCAGTTTCCCTGCTCCTTTTACAACACACAGGAAGTAGGGAGAGACAGATGAGTCACAGCTCTAATGGAGATGTCCAAAGTCATTGCTGTCATTTGCTTTCCCTCCTCCTTTAGACAGCTCTCTTCTTATTGGTTGTGTATTTGAATATGAGTCAGACAGATGGAATAAAAGCGCTTGCAGTCCTCAGTTTCAATAGCCAGGCTCCTGGCTAAATTCCAGCTCAAAGCTGGTTTTAGCCAAAGCCTGACTGTAAATAACACAAGAGAAGGATAACTGTCCCAGAGAACTGCTGCAGACAGAGGCAGTAGAAACATGGATAAGCAGGGTTTGGTGGTATTGCCAACACCCATTCTCTGAGTCAACTGCATTTGCTTGATCTGCCAGGAATGTTTCCTTCCTCTGAAGCCAGTACTTCAACATTAATACCTGACAGAAACCAGGGATGTATTGATCATATGCTCCCTCAGAGGAGTCATTAACAAAATGACTGTGTCAGTGACAATTATCACTTTGCTACCTGGGTATCTATGAAAATTTCAAGAATCAGATTCCACAAATAATTGCATTTGGAGAATCTAAAATGTCATATTGGAAATGGTTACCTCAAAGGTAAAATTTGTAGCCCAGAATCACAATCAGCCATCTGCAGGTGGAAAGTGAGGCTTTCAAGTAGATAGCCAGGACACAGGGCCAAGACCGGGTATATGATCTCCATCTACTTTCCATGTGATATTCTTCTCTTTTGAGAATTGGATTCTGGGCCTATGATTCAGTACATCATTTCCTGTCATCCAGTTTCAGTTTCTTTTTTTTCTTTTCTTTTTTTTTTTTTTGGTTTTTTTCGAGACAGGGTTTCTCTGTGTAGCTTTGCGCCTTTCCTGGAACTCACTTGGTAGCCCGGGCTGGCCTCGAACTCACAGAGATCGGCCTGGCTCTGCCTCCCAAGTGCTGGGATTAAAGGCGTGCGCCACCAACGCCCAGCCAGTTTCAGTTTCTTTGTTTTGGCTGCAGCACACACTTAGTTCAGAAGGTGAAATGAATCAGCAGCTCTGAAGGAGATCTCAAAGAGTGCCCAGGATGTACTTTCCATTGGTGGAATTGAGTTCACTCTCAATATTGTTTCCTGTGGGTTGGGCCATATCCCACCCCCTCATTTCCCAATAAATTCTCAAGTAGAAGCACCAGGAAATATTATTTAGCGTTTAGGAGACAGAAACACATAGAAAATACAGATAGCCTTGAGAGTGCTTGTATTCTAATGTATCCAGCATCCTGTCTGTGCCCTTGGGTTGTTAAAGCAATGCCAAGGGGCAGAGAAAAGACAACCCCGCTGCACAGACAGGTACAGGTCTTCTCGGCCACCTGCACTCAGAACCATGATTCAGTCATCTTCTCTAAGCATACCAGCTGGGTAAAGCCTAAATGGGCCCCAACAGGTTCCTATTCCAAACAAAATTTGAATGCACACCATTCTCCATCAGAACCAAGAAGAGCTAAAAAAAATGTCAGTAGAGCAGTTTCTCATCAGTCAGCTTGTGGGTATAATCTGTGTCTCAGTTCCTCATGAGCACACTAAAATCTGATTGCTCTTTGGTGCCCACAAGGCAGATTGCCCCTGTAATACAAGGGAGACAGATCCCATGGAAATTTCCAAATCAAAGATTGTTTGATTCAAGCATTACAGACCTGAGTCACCTGATCCTGTCAAAAGTGCATCAAGCAGATTCCTGCTTCTGCAGCTATGGCTTCTCTTTAAAGATATAGTCTCTTTTTCTTGGTCTGAATTCACTTAAGGCTTTAGGACGTGGCATAGACTAGGGGAGTTCTGCTCTTCCCTTCCTCTGAAACTTCTGCTTTCTTTAAGGATATAGCAACCATGTGCCAGTCTTGAAGTCCTTCTCTATGGACAAGGAAGTTGATTTCCTTGGTATTTTAGTACCTTCAGAGACTGGTGAAATCCTGCTCTTTCTTCTCCCCTGTGAGAATAATTGTGGAAATGGCTTGGCAGTGTCATTTTATTCATGAATTCATTTATTCGTGTAGTTGGTGAAGATTTTTTTTCCTATCATGTAGGCTGCTGTTTTGTCCTATTGACAGCATTAGAGGGAGGGCCCTAGCTAATTCTCCTAGTAATAGGAGAGTGGTTCCAAACTGGCCTTCCCCCTTAATCAGATTGGTGACTATACTAATGGTCTTCATAGAGCCTTCATCCAGTTCCTGATGGAACAAATGCAGAGATGCAGATTCAACATCTGGATTGAGATTTTAGTGTCCAAGACATAAGATAGAAGGATTATATGTACAGGGCAGGCATCAAGACTATAATGAGAAAAAACACATAGACAGATGACCTGAGGTTTTGTGGGCTCAAGGACACTGGAAGGACTGCCAGGGAGCTGGCATGTGACTGAGCTATGCCTTCTGCATCTGGGAGACATTTTTGTAGCTTGGTATTTCATGGGACCACTAGCATTGGGAACAGCATATGTCCCTGATGCATGATTTGGCTCTTGGAAACTTATTCTCTATGGTTCAAAGATATATTTAGCCTTGACGCAGCACTGAAGAAGTTGCTCCTGCCTCAACTTAATATTAAGTGCTTTGTTAATTCCCAAAAGAGACCTTACCACATTTGAAAGGAGAGGGAGGAAGGATTGGGGATTTGAGTAGACTTACCTGGAGAGTATGGGAGCAAGAAAGGATGGGAAAATATCATTATTACATGAAATAAAAATTAAAAAAAATTAAAAAGGCTACATCAGGAAACATGAAACATGAAAAAAAATATATCCATTTAAATGATTGGTCAGAAAGCTTCTTAAAAGTGCCATGATCCTATTAGTAGTCTGTTCCCGGGCAAGAAGCTTGCTCTTAAATGAGCCATCCATCTGTTTCCCACTAGCAATATCTGAGCTTAGGAAAGCAGTGATCAGTAAGCCAACATTAGCCCTTATTGTGAGTGCTTAGCATCATTTTTGTTGTATTTTTTCAGTCTTATGTATAAATTCTGGACCCATGTAGGAATGCCATTTGTAGCTCGTGTTTTGTATTCCATCAGACTGTTCCCAAATAACCACAGAGACTTATTAATAATTATAACTCAAGTTTATTACTAGCTAACTCATACATTTTAAATTAACCCATAATACTTATCTATGCTCTGCCACGTGGAGTGGTTCCTTTTCTCAGTATTGCAAGTTTATATCATTCTCTCTTAGTCTCTTCACAATTCTGGGCCTCATCCCTTCTTCCCAGAAACATCATTGTCTTGTTCTCCTGCATAAATTTATCCTTCCTAGATTTAAACAATTCAAGTTATTATTAAAAAAACCACAATGAAATATATTCAGTCATTGTAATGGAATATTGCACATGCTATCAATGGGATTATTCAAACACAACCTCCATTTTACTTAAATTGCTATGGAGATATTGAATTCCATCCCTGCTGTCTATCTGAAAAGTTTTACATGAAAATCTATTAGAAGAAATATTTGGGAAATACACACACACACACACACACACACACACATATATATATATATACATACATGATAATTAACCATAAGCCATTGAACAACCAAAAAACAAACACATCATCACTTTGGCATGTGTGCATAGTTTTCTTAAAATTATTTCTTGCTTTTTGAAGGCAAAGACAACTTTAGGAGGCTCTGAAAATACTTTCGGGATTAATTGTCAAGTCCTGGGAAAGGTAGCAGTATCTATTTTCTGCATAATGAAAAAGTGCAGAGCTTGTCTCAGGCCTTGATGGAGTTGTCTGTGAATCTGGATCATCTCAGCCAGCCAACTTGTGTTTTCCTGATCAGTTTGTTAATCATCTTTTCATCCTTGTTTCACTGAGAGGCTGGTTTCATGGCTTAGCTATCAAGGAGCCATGATTACTGTTGCAGCTCTGGGAGGTTGTTGGTCCATGCTGACAGTGAGTAGCAAACTGCCAAGTGCTTATAAACACCATTTAATCTACATGTTTTTCAACATAGGCTGTCATTAGTGTATTTGTTTTTGGCCTTTCCTGACAGTTATAAAATAAAAAAAAAAATAAATGACATCCATGTGTCTGTCCTACATGTCTACTGCCCAATCAGAATTTTATTTATACAGAGCGATATCCACAACACTTTAAACTAGAAATTTGAAAGTTTTATTAGACTCACAGACAGAAATTGATGAAGCAGAATATGTCAGTAGGTACAGGAGAACCTGAAGACAGAATCAAGAAGAAGAAAAAAAAATAAATGGTATTCCCAATCCAGAGAGATTGAGTACAGTTGTGGGATAAAAACTCATTTTTCTGGAATTAGTGACAAGGCATTAATTATGATGTCCTCTGGAACTTGAGAAACCATGGCCCTGTTTGTTTCACTGTGCAAGATGAAAAATTTCTCTTTGTGATGGCAGGATAAATGATTTCTGGGAGGAGAGATGTATTCAGTGGTGGAAGCCCTCAAGCTCATAAGCTGGGTGTTAAAATAATTATCTTGAAGGGTACCTACCATTTACAGGAAAGTGATGAGTGTTGCTGGCCTGCAGGGAAAAGAAGCCTTTTTCGCCAATGTAGATTGGGGGTGTGCATGGATTATCACATGGCTGAGTTAAGGAGTGTCAGCAAAATTCTACAGCAGACAGCTGATGTGATAGGGTAGAGGAGTGATAAGGTGATCAGGGCGAGGTGATGGTTTGGATAGGAGGCCAGCATTTAAAGCTGGCCTCCCATACATGTGTTCACATGGTATAATCCAGCTACATGGAGTTTACATAATCACATACCATAGGGTAACTTAGTAGGCAAGGCCCTGGGATGACTAAACTATTTTCCTGACTGATGGAGACAGGATGCCCAGTCATGTAGATTTGGGGTGGCTTGGGTTCATAACACTACAAGACACCATCAGCCTGTTTTCTACTGTTAGTTGCAGGCAGAACCCAGGGTGAATATATTCTATCCTATCTTCCTTTTCAGTTTCCCTGTCCATTTTAGAACACACAGAGAGGAGGGAGACAGAGATGAGTCACAGCTCTAATGGAGATGTCCAAATTCATTGCTGTCATTTACTTTCCCTTCTACTTTAGACAGCTCTCTCCTTATTGGTTCCTGGTCTATGTGTATTTGAGTATGAGTCAGACAGATGGAATAAAAAGGCTCGCAGTCCCCAGTTTCAGTAGCCAGGCTCCTGGCTAAATTCCAGCTCATAGCTGGACTTTGCCAAAGCCTGACTGTAAACAACACAGGAGAATGATGACTATCCCAGAGAACCACAGCAGAAAGAGGCAATAGAAACAAAGGATAGGCAGGCATTGGGTGGGATTTCTGACACTTCTGCTCTGAGACACCTGCATCTGCTCTGTCAGGTATGTGATCCTTCCTCTGAATCTACTGCTTCAGTTTTAATATTTGTGATCACTACCTCAGATTTGAATCCTCCACTATCTGCAAGGATAATTTACATTGGGGAAAATACATGACAGAAAACAGGGATGTATTGAACATATGCTCCCTCAGAGGTGCCATTAAGAAAATGACTGTATCAGTGACAATTCTCACTTAGCCACCTGGGACTCTATGAAAATTTCAAGTGTCAGATTCCACAAATAAGTGCATTTGTAGAATCTAAAATTGTATATCAGAAACTGTTATCTTAAAGGTACAATTTGCAGCCCAGAATCACAGTAAGCCTTCAGCCTTTGGAAAGTGAGGCTATTAGGTAGATAGCCAGGAACCAGGGACAAGTACCTGGGTATGTGATCAACCTCTAATTACCACGGGATGCTTTTCTCTTTTCAGAATTGCATTCTGGGCAGTCTAGCATTCATTACATCATTTCCTGTCTTCCACTTTCAGTTTTGTTGTTTCGGCTGCAGTGCACCTTGGGTTGGGAGGGTGAAATGAATCAGCAGCTCTGAAGGATCTCAAAGAGTAACACAGGATTTTGCTTTCCATTGGTGGAATTGAGTTCACTCCCCATATTGTTTCCTGTGGGTTGGGCCATGTCCCACCCCTCATTTGTTCAGAGAATTCTCGAGTAGAACCTGCAGGAAGTATTATTTAGAAAGATATAGGTGAGTGAATCAGATAGAAAATACAGGATTGCTTCGAGAGTGCCTGTATCCTAATCCATCCAGCATACTGTCTATGCCCTAGGGTATTTAAAGGAAGGCCAAGGGGTGGAGAAAAGACCTCATCTCTGTACAGACAAGTGTAGACCACCTCAGATTCCTGCCCTCAGGTCCATGGTCCAATCATCCTTCTAAGTAGATGTGCTAGGTAAAGACTAAATTAGGTCTATCAGGTTTCTGTTACATACACAATTTGAAAGCACACACTCCTCCATCAGAGGAAAAGGGAGCAAATAAAATTTTTAGCAGAGCATGTTCTCACCAATTAGCCTCTTTTTGTATTAAGGGTCTCAGTTTCTCATGGATATAATCATAATCCTATTTTACATTGGCCCAGACAATGCAGCTTGTTCCTTACATAGAAGGGGAGACAGACTCCATGGAAATTAGCAAAGTCAAAGATTATATGTTTCCTAGGATAACAGATCTGAGTCACATGATCCTGTCAAATGTGTAGCAAGCAGATGCCTGTTTCTGCAGCTACAGCTTCTTTTTAAAGATGAGGGCTCACTGTCTCTGTTTGAATTCACTTCAGGTTTTTGTATCTGGCTGAGACTTGGGGAGTCCTGCTCTTTCCTTCTTCTGGAGCCACTGCTTTACTTAAGGGTATGGCATCCCTGTATCTGTATTGAAGTGCTGCTCTAGAAGCAAGGGAGTTAATTCTCTTGAGGCTTTAGTATCTGGCAGAGAGTAGTGAAATCCTGCTCTTTCCTCTACCCTGGGAGATTTATTGTGGAAATGGCTATGGCATTGTAGTTCTATTCAGAAAACTTTGAGTCATTGAAAATATGGAGCATTAATATCTGCAGACACTTCTCTGTCACCAAAGGCAAAATGCATTGAAAAATAAAGCATATCACAGGAAACGTACTTCTTATCAACCTGTTGCCATTTAGGTAATCACATGTTCAAATTTGCATTCTTGGTTTGCATTATCACTGTGTTCTGCCATACAGAATATCATGTAGGTGATTTTGTTACTTCTCAGCCCACTCATAAGTATGAAACCAAACAGGTCATTGGCTTTGTTGGAAATCAATTATTTATTGATAATGACAGAGACATATTCAATACTTCCCTTGAAAACAATAAACACACATGATTCCTTTTTGTTGAATATTTAATTTAGTATGCTTTGAAACAGTACAGAATTTATCTCCCCTTAGACTCTGAATTCCTATGTCTGATAGTAAATTTAAAACTGGAAACCTATGGTATGTTGGAATCAGCAACAACCTCTGAATCATTTGGAAGCTTTCTGCCATCTTTTCATTAGAAATGTCTGCGATTCTCAGGTAGAGATGAATACATTAAACATCAGAACATGGTACTTTAAAGCATTTCAGGCTCTTTAGAAAACCCTTGTGTGTATATCATTGTGTTGTTTCTCAATTATTCCTTGAAGTAATATCTCTTATTAGGGCCAAGTGATGCACATATATTTGAGTACATCAAAGTCATTAGGACTCTGTTTATTTCTATATGATTCTGTCAGAAAAAGAAACGATTTTTGTAAAATCTGTCACCATTAAATGCAGTATGGGGTATTCCTTCCAATTATTGGTCTTCATCATAAACCTCCTAATTTCTTTATTCCTCCCCTGATAATTTGCCACTAGGACCAAATTTTATTTGAGAGCTGCTCACTATTTTTCTTTTAGAGTATGCATCTCATGAGAGTGGAAAATTTTGTTCCTAATCATTTAATCTACTTACATTCAGGTTAATCTTCACTGCTATCACATGTAGTCAGTCCCAGTGAAACTTCTAAATAGCAGCAATTGATTTTTGTTCTGTGATGACAGAAGATTTTACGGACTTCAAAAATAGCTCCCCCCACATCATATTAGAATGTGTAAGTATATTTTTGACATTGTCAGGTAAGCTCCAATAAAGGCATATTTTGGTCATGAAATAAAACAAATAACATTTTCCTGCCACATTAGTGAGAAAACTCAGACAGCCTTCATACTATGAGGGATTCAGTTTTCACAATATCTCTCCATTTATTCTGTGATGAATTTCAATTACTTCATAATATTTATATAAGTTATGTATGTGTATATGTATGAGGTTAACTCTTATTTGTGACAATATTAAAGTAGGTTTCTAATATTCAATTTGTAATATGTTTTCTTTAGCTATGTATTTTTTTTGTAAAATACCATTAATACATTGGGAATTTCTCTTCTTATTCACATAATTACATAAATACATTCACCCATCTCTCCCTTCTTCCAACTGCTCATATATAATCCTTCTTTCTCATTTTCAAAACCATTTTTTAATTTTTGTTACATACCTTTGGAACAAGTATATACATACATTACTCATTTATTACATTCAATATGAGGAAGAAAATACAGTCATTTTAATAACTTTAATTTTTATACCTGTTTGAAAATTTTTGGTCAAACATATATGTATCAACAATATTCATGTTAATTTGTTCTTATTTGTATGCTTCTTTTAGCATACATAATATAAAATCTATTCAAAGTTTAAAAAATAGACAAAAAACAATCATCAAATATGGAAATTATTGTGAAAATAATGTACCACTTCAGTGTTCTTTGGTTATTGCACCCCTATATACTCAGTACAGGATTAGGTGGATCATACATGTTATTGAGTTTGGAGGAATATGAGTTGGAGTGAGTAGAGAGACAGAGCTTTATTGGGATGGGGTGTATGGAAAATACTGTGACACAGGAATGCCTAGTTCACAAATGTCTGGAGATGTTTGCTGATATAACTGCCCAAAACACAGAGTCGTGTACATGTATGTACCTTTGTTGATTTATTATTCATTAATATACCTTTTGAGCCTTGGGACAAATAACTGCCATATATTATTAACAAAGGTCCAATGTCACGGTATTCTCATAGCGGTCATGCCAAAGTTAAGAAACTGCAACTTAAATTTGGTGGTTTACTGCTCTCTGTGATTGCAGGTGCAGGTGATCATACATCCTCCTATGGCCTCAGTGTGTACTGACAGACATGTGCACACACATAAATAAAATAACAATTTAAACAATTCACATGCAGCATAAGCAAGTGCTTATTCAGGTGAGACACTTTGTGTTATAAGACACTCTGACGTATACAAACATAAAAGTAGCTTAAGAAATGTGACAGGATGCTTTATTTTTATGGTGGCCATATCACTGCATTCATTTATTTTTATTAATATAAGGCTTTGATTTTTCTGATGCTCATCATTACCTAAAAAATCCTGATAATCCTGTGCAGGTAGCTTCCCACCAACCCAACAGTTCCCCAGTATTTTATTGAGGAAAAGCTTCAGGAAATATTAGAACGATTAGAAGGATTTAGATTGTGGAGATAAACAAATAGAAAATACAGGATAGCCTTGAGGTGTGGGGGGGGAAACCTATCTCAATGTGCCCTGACTCTGTCTGTGCAAGGGTATTTATAGAAATTTAGAGCAAAAGACAACCTCCCAGCACAGCCAAATGCAGACCAACTCAGACACCTGCACTCAGGTTTGTGGTCCAATCAACCACTTTGCAGAACTGAGAAATGCGAGTAGGGTGCAAGAAACTTTTGGAGTCTTGCCAGAGTAGACAGAGACAACTGGCAGCCTGAACAGTCATTCAAAGATCCTCTGTAAAGTCAGGGCATCTGTCTTGAGCCCAAAGATCTAGAGTCTCTCTGTTACTTCTCTCTGTGTCCTGTAGTATATCTGGCAGTTTCCTCTGCAAAGTGGGAACCTCAAGGACCATTGTGCCAAGCAATTTTCTATGGTGACATTTATTAGTAATATGCTTGTGTTTAGAGAAGGAGTGAGCCAGTTCTATCTCCAAATCCAGCTTGGTATTTTTGGGAATTTGGGTATAGGTTCTCATACTACTTCCAGCTAGATGAGGTCACTGTATTCTTATGGGGACACAAAGAAAATTTTAGGATTATGGAATAGTGTGTGAGGTTGTATTGTCTGAGCCAATCGTCTTGAAACCATTTTGGATGTTTAATCATCTAGGTCATGATGTCATTGTAGATATTTCAGGGGGTCTTGGATGGTCACCATGATGTATCTTAATCTGTAACAAATCCATATCCTCTTGCTTTCTGTGGAAACAAAAGCAGAGTCTTCTTTTGAAAGCAGTATAGCCTTAGATCCAAATGTTGAAGTCAAAATACCTTTAAAGTATACATATTAGTTTAACTCAGCAGCCTTTACAAACAAATGACTGTCTGCAGGTAAAATGCTCAAAGACAGCACAGTACAGATTCTCTGTATAATATCTATCCTTATGTGGCTTATTTTTATATTACTTTTACTTTACCTTTAAAATCTTTATTTGTTAAAACTATCTATTTCTTCATACAATTGCATTTATTCATTTTTTTTTTTTTTGGTTTTTCGAGACAGGGTTTCTCTGCGTAGTTTTGCGCCTTTCCTGGAGCTCACTTGGTAGCCCAGGCTGGCCTCGAACTCACAACAATCCGCCTGGCTCTGCCTCCCGAGTGCTGGGATTAAAGGCGTGCGCCACCACCGCCCGGCGCATTTATTCATTTTTGTATCTCATTCAATACTATATACACTTTTACACACATTGTAAATTGTTTCATTGGAATCTGTCTTACTATGAAACTCTTGCTTTTAATTGCAACTTTACTAAGACTGAAACAGCAGCTGTGGCTTTAGAGAAACCAGGGTCACAGCCAGACTCTGGGAGGCAGTGGTTCTATTCCTCTGTTAAAGCAGCATGTAGCACAGAAACCTTTTTTTTCTGTACTATCAAAGGTTAAATCCACCATACAGTGTAATGAACAGCTTTTAAATATCTCATTCTTGCCATGCTGCATCAAGCCCACACACCACAAACCGTCCATAGAGTAGGTCAAGCCCCCAGGTTACAGGTAACTTGAGAGAGACAACTAGGAAAATGTTTTTAGCTCCATTTTGGAATACTCTTTCTCAGCTTTGAGGTGCAATCTCATGCCCCATGTTCTGGCACCATTTGTACCTGGAGTTTTCCTGTGTACCCCTGGCTCCTACAGTTGCTCAGACCCAAGTAAACACACAGAGACGTTTAAACTTTATGGTCATGGGAGATTTCTTGCTCTCTAGTTCTTTTCTTCTTATTTTATAATTTGATTTAATTTTACATATCAGCCATGGATTCCCCTATCCTCCCTCCTCTTGCCTGCCCCCTCCCTACCCCCTGCCCATGCCCCTTTCCCATCTCCTCCAGGGCAAGGACTGCCCTGGAGATGGATACAGCTCAACCTGTTAGATTCAGTCCATGAAGGTCCAGTCCCCTCCTCCCAGGATGAGCATAGTGTCCCTGCATAGGCCCCATGTTCCAAACACCCAGCTTATGCACTAAGGACATGTCTAATCACACACATTGGATCTCAGAATAAAAATATTCTGAGTCCCCCTCTTTATGTGAAGGATGGGGCCACACTTCCTCTAAGGTTTCAGTGCAGGAATGAGATGGAGAATGGGCAGGGTTTGACTGAGGAAGAAGGCTTGAAATATGAAGGGTTGGGCAGGACTGGAAATTAAGCGTGGCATCTACCAGTAACACTAAAATGAGAGAAAAAAAACTCAGGAAGGATGTAAAGTTTGTAAGACTTCATAAATTAAATGATGGGACAGGTTATAGTGGGGAGACTTAGGTAAGAGTAATCCACAGATTAGTTTCTTTGATTCCCCAATAAAGAGCTCAGCTGCTGCTAAAGCACAAACACAAGGTACCCATCCATGAGTGGTGATGTCTAGGTTTTTTTTCTTAGATATGCTCCACGTGCCAAAGTGGGTCTCAGATGATGTCCTAGGGACCCAAGTGCTTACTTCTCTCTTTCTGTTACATAGAGAAAGAAGGGCTGAATTAGGTCTGGAAGGTTTAATGGGAGCCTTTTGAAGACCTGCTAGGGGGCATCTCATAAACAAATCTGAGGACATGTGAGGCAGAGCAAGGCAGACCTCTGTGAGTTGGAGGCCAGCATAATCCACAGGAGGAAATCCAGGACAGGTACCAGGGCTACACACAGAAAACTGATTTCCAAAAATCAAACCAAACAAAAACAAAACAAACACACAAATATGCCCTATTCCTGGGTTTGAGATCTCTCGGCTTAGTGGTTCTTAATCTATGTCTATTAAAATAGGGGTAGTCAGATTGAATAAAAATGTGCACTGAAGGGTTTTACCAGCTAGGTTCCGGGCTAAAGTCCAGCTGTTCAAATTAGACATTTGAAGGAACTGGTAAAATCATCAACTTTACCTTGTTGTTTTGTAGTCCTGTTAGCTGCAATTTTACCTTAATAAAGCAGGAAGAGTATAAATGAGCAGAACAGATCTATCAATTGCTTAAGTGACTGTTATTAAAATACTCATAGTGTAACCAATTTTCAAAAGGACTTCTTTTTTAAGAACAACATTGATCTCACATAATTTTCCAAATTCTGTGGTTTTATGTATAAGAAACTCCTCAGTATTTCTGTTGTATGATGTGTATGTGGCTTACAAAGGAACAACAGAGACACTGGTATGTGATATATTTTTAAGCACACTGTTACATGTCTAGTTATTTTTTTCACTGAATATTTCTTTTTTTGCATTGTTTGTTCTTTTTTTTCATTTTACAATATTATTCAGTTCTACATAACAGCCACAGATTTCCCTGTTCTCCCCCTTCCTGCCGCCCTTCCCTTCCACCCAGCCCACCCCCCTTTCCCACCACCTCCAGATCAAGGCCACCCCCGAGGACTGAGATCGAACTGATAAACTCAGTCCAAGCAGGTCCAGTCCCCTCCTCCCAGATTGAGCCAAGCGTCCCTGTGATAGCTGTTTCACTGAATATTTCTTTACTGAACATCTGTATTGTTTTTGACCTTATGAGACAAATCCTAAACTCCTACGATAGTTGCAGTTTAACAGGGCTCAGCCTAGTGTATAAGTTGTCACATATCATTTGTGTTTGGCTTTTCTTCCCTGGTTCCCTGAGAGCCTAGCTTTCTGGCTTAGCTATCAGGGAGCCAGGATTACAGCTGCAGCTCTGGGAGGTTGTTGGTCCATGCTGACAGTGAGGAGCAAACTGCCAACTGTTTATAAACACCATTTAATCTACATACTTTTCAGTAAATGCTGTCATTAGTATTTTTATTCTTGGCCTTTCAGAAGGGTACAAAAATAAAACAAAAAGAAATGACAACCCTATGTCTATCCCAAAGTGCTATATATGTGCAAGTAAGACAAATCATTACAGACTTTAGAATCTGACAGATACTTGGAGGGTCTTGCTCATTACTCCCTGTTATTCATTTTTTGGAACTCTTTTCACTTTGACAGAAACTTGAGGTACATTGAAAGCCACTATCAGAGATTATTAAGCAAAGGGAATAGGGAAAAGGTGCATTGATTATGGAAACAACCTTTGTAGTTTGGGTGCAGAGGAATTGTTGGAACCTGCTTTTGTGGGACTTCCCAGTGTGGGCATATGAGTCTATGCAGCTATGCCATGCATGCGCCTAGATAGGTTCCATGTTCATGCTGCTGGTAAATTATGTGATCACACAGTACATGTATTACTTAGGACATAAGGTCCTGTGGTGACTAAATATCTTTCTTGGCTGCTGGAATGTGCATACGTCAATATGCAGCTGGAAGTGTGGCTAGGAAGTATAAAAATCCAGACTCATTTTTATAAAAAAAATAAGGGTTTAGGGGATACAGCTGAATGAGGATGTGTACAGATAGTCTCCCAGAATTGCTTTCATCTTGGGAAGTGAGCATTCGTTAACTTTGTGAGTATAGAAGGGGAGATTTTGAGGTAGCTGGGCATTCTGATGTAATTAATTGTGTTTCAGAATTAAGTTTAAACTTGTGTCAATAACTGAAATCTATAGTAATGTAAAACATTTTAAACAAGATGTTCTTAGAAAGTAGATTGAATAATCTACCCTTTCTTCCTATCATATCTTGATCATATCCCTCACTTTTATTTTTAGAAACATATTCCATTTAAAATCAACCCTTTTAAAATAAAAATATTGCTTTTTTATATCCCCCACCAAAGGGCTCCTTATGGGACAAAATAATCTTTCAACCTTTGTTTTAGCAATATGCTTGGTTGTAGAGAATGAGTGAGCTAATTTTACCTCCAATGCCACCTTGGTATATTTGGGAATTTGGGTGTAGCTTCTCAAAATATTACCTGCTAGAAGATGGTGATGCATTCTTATGGGGAAATAAAGAAAATTTTAGGATGAAGAGGTAGTCCATGAGGTTGTATTGTCTTAGAGAAATCTCTGTGTAACTCAGTGGGAATAGGTCAAGCCCACATGCCTGGGACCCACTATAGAGTAGTTCAAGCCACATGTTGCAGGTTCTCAGCACCCAAATGAGACATAGTTCCTGCTCCTTTTAGAATTGGTTATTTTCAGCTTTCAAGAGAAAACTCGAGCAGTTGGATTCCATTTGAAGCTGAAGTTATCCTATTTCTGCCCGGCTACCGCTGCCCTCAGACTCAAGGATACACACTGAGGTTTATATTATTTACAAACTGTATGGCCTAATGGTTCAGGATTCTTGTTAGCTGTTCTTGTATCTTATATTAGCCCCTCTCAATTAATCTGTAAGTTGCCATGTGACGTCTGGCTTACCATTATCATTTCATGTTGCTTCTCATCATGGCTTCTGGCAGCATCTCCCTCACTCAGCCTTCTACTCCAAAGAATTCTCTCTCTTTGTTCTGCCTATACTTCCTGCTTGGCTACTTGAAAATCAGTACTTTATTTATTAACCATTCAGAGCAATACACTCAGAAAATACAGAACATCCCACTGCAGGTAGAATGTAGTTGCTGGCTATGAATGCTGAAAGAGAAAGACTATTAGGGTGAAAGACCTGGTATAGATAGGACAGAATTTGCATAGTGACATGAGATGATTGTGAGGGTGTGGGATCAAATATATGTATTGCCTGTGGTGAAGGACATGAGTCTGGTATCTAGACTGCCACTGTCCTAGCAGCCTGGTTTGTATAGTTATTTTACTTAGAGATGATAGACCTGTCAATCAGATGAGAGTGACAGTGAATGATTCCTATTACATTAGGGAAACAGAAAGCATTTATCATGATCATTATTTGGCCTGAGATGTCCTTTTGCTGTGAGAAGACCATGCTTTTTCCAGATATGAATTTGGGACAGGAGGATATGAAAAATATATTTGAAGCTGGTAGTGGTGGCACATGCCTTTAATATCAGCACTCAGGAGTCAGACCCAGGCAGATATCTGTGAGTTCAAATCTATTGTGTTCTACAGAGTGATATTCAGGAGAGGCACCAAAATTACACAGAGTTATCTGTCTTTTAAAACAAAAATTAAAAGCATATTTGGAGTGTATATAACATTAAGGAATTGCCCTTTTGCCAACTGGAACGTACAAGGACAATTATCCCAGGCTGTTGGTGAGTAGAGTTTGTCTTTGATTCTACCACCCCAGTATCTGTCACTATGGCATATCCTGCTTTATGGGTCCAATCATGAAAAAAGGAGCAGCCAACTGTGTATCAGGTATAAACGGCCTGAGGCAATGTGCACTTCTGTATGTGTGAAGGATGAGGCAAAAACTCCTTTAGGATTTAAGTGCAGTAGTGAGATGTGGAATAGTCAGCACTAGTTGAGGAAGGAGGATTGAATATTAACAAGTGGGCAAGTCTAGAAAGTAAGTGTTGTATCTTCCAGTAATAACATTTGGAGAGAGAACCTCAGGATGTAGGAAAAAATATGTAAGACCTTATAGGTTAAAAAAGGGATTAATTATGGTGGAAAGAGAAAGTATTAGGTGACGGAAAGTTTAGTTTCTTTGATTCACTATTAAGGAGCTTAGTAGGCCCCAAATCACATATGATTGGTGACCATCTCTGTGTGGTGACTTATAATTTTTTGACAGGTATGCTACAGAGGCAATGGAGGGTCCCTGCTGGTGACCTAGATTCCCAAGGGCATATCACTCTCTTTCTGTTACATAGATGGAGAATGGATGAGTTGATCAGGGAGGGGTAGTGTAGTGTCCTGAAGCAGAGCCTATTGGCAGTTCTGGAAGGGATTAATAGTGGGCTGCATGAGGGATTCATGCGGCATTCCTGAGCTGTCTCATATAACGGGTGAGTAAGGAGATTCAAAAGATGGAATGCAGAACTACAAGGAATCAGCTATTCCTAGAAAGGAGAGAATATCCTGTTATGTAGAGCAGCCTGCAAAAGAATGCATTAGATGTTTTCTATCTGAAGATATAGCCTAGTATGATGTGGTAATATTTTCATTCAAATAGTTGACCTGAGGAGTGGAAACTGGATTTTGGACTTTGAGTCTCCATAATTCCAGTTGTACAAAATTTTACAAGAGGAGTTAGTTTGACTAACTTATATTATGGACCATAGAGTAGTATGTTATCTACTTATTGTATTAGTTAAAGCCAATGAGGGAGAAAGAGAGCAAACCAGAAAATGGCGATTGATGAAATAGTTGTGGGATGTCCATGGATCTGTGAGTCAAGACAGTCCAATTTAGCTACATATATAAGTAAGTGTCAGGGTCTGTCCAGGATAAAGAAAAGATATTTTGAAACAGAGGGGTGAGAGGTGTAGAAAAGTAGGTATCCTGGAGATCTAGAACTGAGAAATGGGTGGTTTCTGAAGGGAGAGTGTAAAGAATTGTTTAAAGTTTAGGCATTACAGAATTGAGAGGGCCACTGCAGATTTAATTAGCTGGAGGTGTAGTGGTATTTTATTTACGCTGAAAAGTGGTGATATTTTATTTTTGCTTTATTAAAGTTTGCTGGAGATCAGGTGGGGAAGGCCAGTGATATTAAGTAAACAAAAATTCAGGCAACACACACCCTCAATCAGAACACTTATCAGACAGGGTCTCTGTGTGTTCAAGGCCATACTAGGGAACAGAGCAAAGCATGGTGACACACTCCTTTAAGGCCAGTACCATATATAAAGACATGGAGTTCCATACAGACAGACATACAATGTAAAAAAGAGATAGCTGGGCTAATATAGCCAATTAATGGGCATAAGTGCAAGGCACTAAAGCATGGGTAAGACAGAAAGTAGCTTGCATTTGGAAGCTGAAGGGTTCTTGAGGTGAGGTTTGCTTGTGACTTTTCCAGTTTCTCTAATCTCTAAGTCTTTCACCGCTGTATTTGGTACCGTGTTTTTTATTTAACGAGACAACTTACAAACTTGTCTACATGCAAGTCTTAAATTGTGTGGTATATTCTGTTAGGCTTCTTAACTCTAACTATAGAGGTTTTAAAAGGAGATGTTTTGGATGAAGTAACATTTTTCTGAGAAGTTCAGGAATGATAGGCTTAAATCCTCTGAGGCTCTGCAAAAAAAAAAGAGTGTACTGAGATTGAGTGATGTACCAGGTAGGATGCTGGGATTGGATAACAATAGATTGATGGTTTCTAGCAAGAGAAGGGTTCTGGCTATCCATGATTATGGGGTCCACATGAGAGATTGATAGGAAAATGACTTGTCAGATTTAGTGAGCTGAGTGTCTAGGAGGAGGAGGAGGAGGAGGAGGAGGAGTTGGAGAGGAGCTGCTGACAAATCTGTGGTAGGGAAATGTGGGCACAATTGAAATAGAAGCTTGTGCCTTAGCTAAAAGAACTTTTCCCATTAGGGGCAGAGGGCAAGTTTGCACAAACAAAACCGTGTGTAAGAGATATACCCCTGAAAATACATTTAAGTCTTGCGGTTTGGTAAGGTACATAAGGCTGTCTACCTACCCAAACAACAGGGAGATTGGAATGACAGGTAAGACCCCCAAACAACCATATGATGCAATAAGTGCCTCCTGTACCCAAAGGAAGGAAATGGGTCATTCCTATATAATAGTGGCTATTCTAGGTTTTGGTATGACTTGACTGTTGTTTGATAGTGACCTGGGTATCTTGAATTGCCCATTGCCCAGGGGAGGAGATTGCCTGTACATTGGTCTTCTAAGGTGACTCTGTAGGTTGGAAGTATTTTTAAACATATTAAGGGGAAAGCACAGGGAATTGAGAACAGGGCCCTGTTTGTTTCCCTTGGAATGATAAAGAATTTCTCTTGGGTGAGGGCAGGATAAAAGGTTTCAGGCAGGAGACTTGTTTTCAGTGGTGGAAGCCAACAAGGTTAAAAGAATTACTTTGAGTGGTACCTACCATTTAGGGGAAAGTGATGAGCATTGCTGGCCTAGAGGGGAAAGAAGGACCTGATCCACAATGTGGACTGGGGGTGGGCATGGATTATCACATGGCTGAGGTAAGGCGGATCAGCAAATTTCCACAGGAGACAGCAGACATGATAGAGTAGAGGAGTGAGCAGGTGATCAGGGAGAGGTGATGGTTTGGATAGGAGGCCAGCATTCAGAGTTGGTCTCAATATATGATTTCAAGAGGTGGAATTGACAGGGCCTGCTTGAGAAGTCAACAGAGCCTGAAAATACCCAGTGACAATAATTCCAACCAGTCAGTGTGAAGTTGTTCTGGCAGCTTATAAGAATATTTTTTTAAAGAAATGTTGGTATGCTTTACCTTACCTGATGTCTTAGTATGGTAAGTGATATGAAAATACCATGGTACATTAAGAGCTTTAGATATGATCTGGTAAATATTGGAGGTGAATTCCAGACAATTACGAGACTGAAGAAATGCCAAGATCCCAAATAGGCAGATTATCTCCCAGAGGTAGATGTCAGTGACTGTCTGAGGCCATTTATTAGAAATTAGAAATGCCTCTACCTAACTGCAAATGAGTTCAAGACCATGAGCAGATATGCAATTCATCTGACAGTGGCCATAAGAGTAAAATCAAGCTGCCAGTCAGTTCCTCCAAAGGAAATTCTAGCCTATTGGGTGGAGAAGTTTGGCTCAATATTTGCAATTGGGATTTGACTTTTGGTAAATTTCACAGGAGGCATTAATAGTGCTTAGAACTGTAAGTCCTCAGATGTAGGCTGTAGGCGGGCTTTCATGAATTGTGACAGGGCATGGCTATTAGTGTGAAAGAGCTGGTGAAGTTAAGACAGAATTTGCCCAGTGTCAGGAGTTGACTTTAATGATGTGGCCTGCTTTTTATGGATTCCCTGAGATGAATGTGGCAAGTTTGGGCCCTTAAGGGCCATTTTCCTAGCTATCTTGTCAGCCTGGTTTATTTGCTTAGAAATGATGGAACTGTTGAAGTGCTTAGACTGACAATGGATGATTCCTATAGCTTTGGGAGATGGAAGGCTTTGAGCATGGCCATTATTTTGCCTGAGTTAGATATGAATCTTCCATTTGCTGTAAGGTGTCTGTTCTTTTTCCATATAGCAGCATGGGACATTATGTTATTAAAAGCGTATTTGGAGACTATATAACATTTAGGGATTACCTCAGGTCCAATTGGAAGGCACTGAGAAAGCTACCAGCCAAGGTTGTTGGTTAGTAATGTGTGGGTAATGCCTGTGATTCTACCACCCTTGGCATATGACACTATATTATAGCACACTTTATGTGTCTACTCATGTGAAAAGCAGCTGACATCTGTTTATCAGGTATAAGTGGCCTGAGGCATTGTGCCCTCCTGTGTATATGAAGAATTGGGCAATAATTCCTCTAGGTTTCAGTACAGGAAAGAGACAGAGAATGATCAGGGTAAGGTTGAGGAAGGTGGCTTGAAATATGAAGGGATGGACAAGGAAACTTCCAGTATCACCACCTGGAAAGAAAGGGCTCGAGAAGGAGGTGAAGTTTGTAAGACTTTATAAGTTAAGTGATGGGACAGGTTATTGTGGTAGAATAGAGTTGTGAGTGAACCAAAATTAGTTTCTTTGATTATCAAATAAGGAGCTCAGCAGCTGCTAAAGCAGGAATGCAAGGTGCCAATCCCTGAGTAGTGAGGTCTAGTTTTTTTGTTTGTTTGTTTGTTTTTTGTTTTTTTTTGTTTTTGTTTTTGTTTTTGTTTTTTTTTTGATAGGTATGCTACAAGTGCAATAGTGGATACAGATGATGCCCTTGGGTACCAAGGGAATAAACTTATCTTTCTGTTACACAGAGGGAAGGGATGAATTATGTCTGGAAGGTTTATGGGCAGCATTTTGAAGACCTGGCAGAGCCAGGCAGACCGTGGTGAGCTAGAGGCCAGCATATTCTAGAAAAGGAAATCCAGGACAGGTTCCTAAGCTACACAGAGAAACCCAATTTTTAAAACAAACAAACAAACAGAAAAAAACAACAGAAACAAAAGTACCACAGAGACAGCTGTCAGATGTACTTGTCAGCCCAGATTCACAATCAGAAAAGTGCAGAGGGGAATGGAGCCTTTCTTGTAGATAGGTAGATTTTAAGACCAAGCAGCTGAAAACTTGCTCAGCCCACCAGCCAACATCAGCCAGGTTTCTACTGTTAGTTGGAGCCAGAGCCCAGAGTAAATTTCATTTTATCCTGTATTCCCCTTTCAGTATCCCTGCTTCTTTAAGATCACTCGAGGGGGGATAAATGAGTCAGCAGCTCTGATTCAGATCTCAAAATTCACTGATGTCATTTGCTTTCTATTTTTGGGTTTCAGATCTCACTCCTTATTGGTTCCTAATCTATGTTTATTCAAATAGGAGGCAGTCCGATCAAATAAAAATGCCTGCACTGAAGGCTTTTACCAGCCAGGCTCCTGGCTAAATTCCAGCTTGCAGCTGGAATTAGGCAGGATCCAGACTGAAAACAACTCCAGATAAAGAATGCTGTACCAGAGAGCTGCAAAAGACCAGGAAATATATACCTAAGATAGGCAGGGATTTGTTAGGTTTTCTGATACTCCTGCTCTGAGTCACCTGCATCTGTTTGCTGTGCAGGAAAGTTGCTCCTGTCTCTAAAGCCACTGCTTGAGTCTTAGTATCTGTGATCTCTTCCTCAGTCTTACATTATTCATTTTCACATTGATGGCAGAGAAGATTAATGTAGGGAAACAATACCTGACATTAAACAGGGATGTATTGATCACATGCAACCTCATTGAACCCATTAAAAAATGACTGTCAGGGAATATTCTCACAGCCGCCTGGGATTCTGTGAAAATTTCAAGTGTCTAATTCTACATAAAGTGCATTTGGGGAATCTAAAATGGCATATCGGAAACTGTTAACTAAAAGGAACAAGTGACAGCCCCAAATCACAATCAGCCATCAGCAGGTGGAAAGCAAGGCTTTCAAGTAGACATCCAGGGCCAAGTAGCTGGAAGCATGATCACCCTCTACTTACCACGGGATGCTTTTCACATTTGGGAATTGCATTCTGGTCCTAGGATACATTACATTTTTTTCCAGTCATCCGTTTTCAGTTTTGTTTTTATAGCTGCAGCACAGATTTACCTGCGAGGGTGAAATGACTCGGCAGCTGTGAAGCAGATCTCAAAGAGAACCACAGGATTTGCTTTCCATTGGTAGATTTGAGATCACTCTCCTGATTGGTTCCTGTGTGAGGGTCACTGCTGACTCCCACATTTCCCCAGAGTACTCTTGCTTAGAAGCAGCAGGAAATCTTAGGTAGAATGATAGAGGGTAGAGGAACAGATAGAAATAACAGAGTATCCTCAAGATTGCCTGGATTTAAATCTGTGTAGCCTAGGGTATTTAAAGGAATGCCAAGGGGTTGAGCAAAAGACTGGCCCCCAGCTCAGCAAAATGTAGACCATCTCAGACACCTGTATTCAGGCCCATGGTCCAAACATCATCTCTATGCAGACTTGCTGGGTAAATGGGTTCTAACAGGTTCCTATTCCAGACACAATTCAAAATCACACACTCCTCCTTCAGAGGCAATGGAGCTAATGAATTTGTCAGCAGAGATGGTTTGGTAATTTCATTTCATCCTGTGTTTCCTTTTCAGTTCCCTGCTCCTTTTACAACACACAGGAGTGAGGGAGAGACAGAAGAGTCAGAGCTCTAAAGGAGTTCTCCAAATTCATTGTCATCTTTTGCTTTCCATTCTATGTTAGACAGCTCTCTCCTTATTGGTATCTAATCTATGTGTATTGGAATGTGAGTCAGACAGTTGGTATAAAAAAGCTTGCAGTCCACAGTTTTAATAGCCAGGCTCCTGGCTAAAATCCAACTCATAGCTGGATTTTGCCAAAGCCTAAGTGGAAATAACACATGAGAAGGATAACTGTCCCAGAGAATTGCTGCAGACAGAGGCAGTAGAAACATGGATAAGCAGGGATTTGGTAGTATTTCCCACACTCCTTCTCTGAGTCACCTGCACCTGTTTGCTTTGCTGGAAATGTCCTCCTTCCTCTGAAGCCACTTCTTCAGCCTTCAAGATCACTGCCTCAGTCTTGCCTCCTGCATTATCTGGAAGGAATATTTATTTTGGGAAAAAATACCTGACAGAAACCAGGGATTTATTGTTTTTATGCTTCCTCAGAGATCCCATTTAGAAAATGACTGTGCCATTGACAATTCACACTAAGCTGCCTGGGACTCCATGACAATTTCAAGTATCAGTTTTCACAAACAAGTGCATTTGGGGAATCTAAAAGGGCATTACAATTACTGTTACCTGAAAGGTACAACTTCCAGCCCAGAATCAAAATCAGACATCAGCAGGTAGCATGTGAGGCTTTCAAGTAGATAGCCATGATACAAGCCATGTACCTAGGTATATGATCAACCTATAGTTTACATGAGATGCTTTTTTCTTTGAGAATTTAATTCTGGTTCTAAGATTCAATACAATATTTCCTGTCATCCACTTTCAGTTTCATTGTTTTGACTGCAGCACACATAAAGTTTGGAGGGAGAAACGAATCAGCAGCTCTGAAGGAGAACTCAAAGAGTACCCCAGGATTTGCTTTCCATTGGTTGAATTGAGTTCACTCTCCATATTGTTTCCTGTCAGTCAGGCCATTTTCCACCCCCTCATTTCCCCAGAGAATTCTCAAGTAGAAGCAGCATGAAATATTTGGAAGAATTTAGGAGATAGAAATACATAGTAAATACAGGATAGCTTTGAGAGTGCCTGTATCCTAATACATCCTGCATCCTCTTTCTCTGCCCTTGGGTACTAAAAGCGAAGTCAAGGGTGGAGAAAAGACAACCTCCATGCACAGACAGGTGCAAGTCATCTCAGCCACCTGCACTCAGATCCAATCATCCTCTCTAAGCAAACCTGCTGGGTAAAGCCTACATGGGCTCCACCAGATTCCTATTCCAAACAAAATTTGAATGTGCACCCTCCTTAATCAGAAGCAAGAAGAGATAAAAAAAATTGTCAGCAGAGCAGTTTCTCACCAGTCAGCCTGTGGGTATAATCTGGGTCTCAGTTGCTTATAAGCACACTAAAATCTGATTGTTATTTGGTGCCCACATGGCAGATTGCTCCTGTAATACAAGGGGAGACAGATCCCATGAAAATTTTCAAATCAAAGTTTGTTTGATTCAAACATTACAGATCAGAGTCACCTGATCCTGTCAAATGTGCAGCAAGCAGATTTCTGCTTCTGCAGCTATGAGTTCTCTTTAAAGATGTGGCCTCTCCTTCTTGGTTTGAGTTCACTTCAGTCTTTAGGATCTGGCATAGGCTAGGGGAGTCCTGCTCTTCCCTTCTTCTGAAGCTACTGCTTCCTTTAAGGATATAGCTTCCCTGTGCCAGTCTTGATATCCTGCTCTATGGGCAAGGAAGATAATTTTCTTGAGGCTTTAGTATCCGGCCGAGACTAGCGAAATCCCGCTGTTTTCTCTACCCTGGGAGATTTATTATGGCAATGGCTATGGCATTGTAGTTTTATTCATGAACCATAGAGGCACTGAAAATATGGAGCAGTAACATTTGCAGTCACTTCTCTATCATTTACCAAAGGCAATAAATATATCCCTGGAAACTTACTTTTTTAACATCCTGATGGCTTTTAGGTATTCACAGGATCAACTTTGCATTCTTGGTTTGCATTATCACTGTATTCTTGCATAATGAGTCTCTTGTACTTGATTTTTTTCCTACTTCTCAATCCATTCCTATATATGAAAGAAAAGAGGGCATTAGATTCATTGGAAGTTAATTATTTATTGATGATGGCAGACAGTTATTCAATACTTCATTTGATAATAATAAACACACTTGTTCCTTTTTTACTTGAATAATTACTTGAATCCTCCCCAGATTATTTGGCCACTATTACTAAATTATATTTGAAATTTACTCACTATTTTCTCTGTTTGGGTATGTAGCTCATGAGAGTGAGAAATTTTGTTCCACATCCTTTAGTCCACTAAATTGCATTTAACTAACCTTCAGTCCTATGAAATGTAGTCAATCCCAGTGAACCTTCTAAATAGCAGTAGATGAATTTTGGTTGTTATATTGCCATAAGATTGTAGTGATGTCTAGAATAGTTTATTTTCATCATATTGGGATGTGTAAGTATATTTTTGAAATCATATTTTAAGCTCCAGTTGGGCACTAAATACATAATATTTCCATGAATTAAAACAAATAACACATTACTACCACATTAGTAAGAAAACACTGACACCCTTCATAGTATAAGGGATTCAGTTTTCACCATATCTCTCCACTTGTTCTATGATGCATTTCAGTGACATAATAACATTTATATATGTTTATGTATGTGTATATGTATGAGTTTGCTTAGACATGTAAATACATATACACGGATACAAATGTATGTGTACACGTTCTTAACATAGTTTTTAATTTCATGCATGAGTACTGAATTGAGATTATTTCACACTTTTTTCCATCCTACTACATAAATTGTCAAAATAAATACCAATATTTATTAATTTTTTTTGCCAAATATACATATAAAAGTGTATATATAACTAACTCACACAATGTACAGATTGATATTTTCTTGTTGAAAGGACTATCAGGGTTAATGTCCAGTGTACATGGATTCTTTCTATGTTAGGATCCAATATTTGTGCAAGATTTTCTGCTAAGTGGGGATCTTGAGAGAGTTTCCTATCTATGTTATCATTATCATTTGTGGTTTTACTGTGCTAATCATTTTTGTTGATTCCTTGCCTTCATGTAATATTTTGTTGGCACTCAAATTGTCTAATATTTGTGCTATTTCATTCCATATCTTTCTTAGAAGACACTATCTTCATGCAGACATGCTTTTTTTTACTCAGAACTGTGTCTGACCATTGCATGAAATATTTTCTTATTCAAAGTTTTATGTGAGTTTCTGGATTGATCAGTTGACATGAGACAAAACAAGATAAGGTCTAAGCCATTTGAGTAGATTTAGAGTTCTGTATATTCTGTAAATTACATTTACTTGATGTAAATGATGCTTTTTTAAAAGACAGTAACAACTAATGTTGCCTGTTGTTATGCGGATAAATATTTAGAATACTGTCAGAAATTATATACTTTCTGAGAATTTGCATAGGACTATGGAAATAAACTTTGTGTTTAGGGTGCAGAGGACTTGGTGGAATCTGCTTTTATGGGAATTCCCAGTATGGGAAGCATGCTAAGCCATGCATGTTCCTATATAGGTTACAAGTTCATGCTGCTTGCAAATTATTTGATCATGCAGTGCATGGATTGCTTAGGATATAAGGTCCTGTGGTAACTATACATCTTTCCAGGCTGATGGACTGTGCATGTTTCATCATGTAGCTGGGGGTGTGGCTAGGAAGTATAATAACCCATACTCATTGTTCTTATAAAAAAGTGCTTTAGGGGATATTTGTGGACATTTTTGGTAGTTAATTGTGTTCCACAATATTCTGTAAATTACATTTACTTGATGTAAATGATGCTTTTTTTTAAAGACAGTAACAACTAATGTTGCCTGTTGTTATGCGGATAAATATTTAGAAGACTGTCAGAAATTATATACTTTCTGAGAGTCCACAGACTCTTCCATTGCTACTTGGTCTGGCTGTGAAAATCTTACAAGTTGCTGGGCACACACAATAGAAAGCTTAGAAAAAATTTATTGAGGGAGGTCCCCAAGGGGTCCCAGATGGAGCAAGGAGGATCCTGATATCAGACAACTTTGAATGATACAGATCTGAATTGTTTCTGACCTGTCCATGTAGTTTAAAAATACTTCCAAGTTACAGAGTTACCTTGGAAAAACATGTTCATCTTGACACCATAATACTATAAATTATAGAACTCTGCTATCAGATTTTATTGGTTAGTTTTAGAGAGGAGAGAGAGAGAGAAAGAGAGAGAGAGAGAGAGAGAGAGAGAGAGAGAGAGAGAGAGAGAGAGAGAGAATTGAGAATGTAGCAGAGTTTTCCTGGTCTTTCCTGTCCCATGGTCAGGACAAATCTTTCCCACCTGCCATTCCTGCAGCTGCTCAGACCCAACCAAGTAAACACACAGAGACTCATATTGATTATAAACTATATGGCCATGTCAGGTTTCTTACTATCTGTTCTTATATCTCAAATTAACCCATTTCTATTACTCTATACTTTGCCATGTGGCTCATGGCTTACTGATATCTTACATCATGTTTCACCTCCTGGCTACTGGCAGCATTTCCCTGCCTCAGCCTTCCTATTCCCAGAATTCTCTTCTCTGCTCATCCTGCCTATAATTCCTGCCTGGCTAATGGCCATTCAGCATGTTATTTATACAGAGCCTTATCCACAGCAGGAGGAGAGGGAGAGAAAGAAATGTAGATCATTCTTTATTTTTTTACTGTTATCAATTAGGCATTTTTATCTTCTCCTGAGACAAACATTAAGGCACCTGTTTTCTTTATTATTTTAGTGTTGAGGAGACACAGGCGATAACTTGTTGAGGGCATTTAACAATGATAGATTGTTATATTAAAGATTGTCTTTACCTAGTGAAGACTCTTTTGACACTGAGGATTTTATGCCTCTGGTCTATTAGGGTTTCTTACCAGTATATTTTGGATATATTTTGATAATTTTTGTGCCTCTGGATCTATGGCAGATGTTGGTCTTGTAACAATTAGCTGGAGAGGTAATTAGAAATTTGAATATGTTATTAGAGTCAACAAAGTGAAACTGATGAAGCATAACATGTCAGTAGGGAAATGAGAACTTGAAGAGGGAATCCGGAAGAAGAAAAAAACTTATGGTATTTACAATTCAGTGGGAATACCCTGATGATTAGGGATGTTGAGCAATTCCTTAAATGTCTTTCAGACATTTGAGTTTGCTCTGTTGGGAATTCTCTGTTTAGTTCTATAGCCCATTTCTTAATTGGACTGTTGGTCATTTTGATGTCTAATTTCTTGAGTTCCTTATATATTCTGGATATCAGTCCTCTGTCAGATGTGGCATTGGTGAAGACCTTTTCCAATTCTGTAGGCTGTTGCTTTGCCTTGTTGACCATATACTTTGCTCTACCAAAGCTTCTCAGTTTCAAGAATCTAGATGCAGAGATCCACTGCTAGGCCTTTGGTGGAGCTCAGGGAGTCTAATTAGTGAGAAAGTGGAGGGTTTATATGAGGGAGAATTGTGGAAACCAAGGTTGGATAAAGCACAGGGACAAATAGCCAAACTAAGGGAAGCACAAGAACTATGTGAACCAAAGGCTGAGGGGCCCCCAACTGGATCAGGCCCTCTGAATAGGTGAGACAGTTGATTGACTTGATCTGTTTGGGAGGCATCTAGGCAGTGGTACTGGGTCCTGTGCTCATTACATGAGTTGGCTGTTTGAAACCTGGGGATTATACAGGGACACTTGCCTCAGTCTGGGAGGAGTAGGCTGGACCTGCCTGGACTGTGTCTACCAGGTGGATTTCAGTCCTTGGGCAAGGCTTTGCCCTGGAGGAAGTGGGAATGGGGTATGGGCTGGTGGGAAGGGGAGGGGCCAGGAGTGGGGAGAACAAGGAAATCCGTGGCTGATATGTAGAACTGAATGGTATTGTAAAATAAAATAAAAGGAAAAAAAGATCTCACCCAGAAAAAAAAAATTCAGTGGGATTGAATGTTTGAATGTTGTGTGAGGAAACCACATTCTTTTGGAATTGGTGACAAGGCATTAATCCAGATATCCTCTGGAACTGAAGAGACTGGGGCACTGTTTGTTTCACTGTGTATGAGGAAGAATTTCTCTTGGGTGAGGGCAGGATAAAAGGTTTCAGGCTCTGGAGATGTATCCAGTGGGGAAAGCCCTCAAGTTTAGCACCTGTGGGGTGTTACAAGAATTTCCTTGGAGGATATCTTCCATTTCTTGTAAAAGGTTGAGGTTTTCTGGACTGGCGGGTAATGAAGGACCTGATCCCCAAAGTGGATAGAGGGTCAGGCAAGGATTATCACATGGCTGGTGTAAGGAGAAGTCAGCAAAATTCCACAGGAGACAGCAGAGGTGATAGTGTAGAGGAGTGAGGAGGTGATCAGGGAGAGGTAAAAGTTTGGATCAGAGGCCAGGGGTTAGAGCTAGTCACCCATAGATGAGTTCAAATGGTGGGATTGAAAAGGCTTGCTTGGGAAGTGTCCAGAGCCTGAAAAGAGCTAGAAACAATAATTTCACCAAGTCAGGGTGAATTTCTGGTGGCATCTTAATAAGAGTGTGTTTTAAAGGTTATTGGTATACTCTACCTTCCATGAGGACTTATGATGGTATGGGATGTGAAAATGCCAAGCTATATTAAAAGCTTTAGATATGGTCTGGAAAATGTGGAAGGTGAACTCCAGACTAATATCAGACTGAAGAAATGCAGGGATCCCAAATCCTGGGGAAGGATGTCAGGGACTGTCTGAGGACACTTAGTATAACCAAGAAATATCTCTACACAACTCAAAATGAGTCCACAACCATGAGGGGACATTTTATTTGTCTGACTGTGGGCATATGTGTAACACTGAGCTGCCAGTCAGGCCTTGGGAGGCTCTAACCTGGTTGCGGTGAAAAGATTGGCTCCAAATTTTGGAACCTTATCCAATCTTCTGACAATGTTTACAGTAGCCATTAATAGGTTTAAGGACTGTAAGTCCACAGAGTTAGGTGTAGCTGAAGCTATCCTGTTCCTTTCCAGCTCCCATAGCACTCACAACCAAGCAAACACAAAGAGACATATTATTTACAAACTGTAAGGCCTAATGGCTCAAACTTTTGTTAGCTGTTTGTATATCTTAAATTAACCCATTTCTATTAATCTAAAAGTTGCCATGTGACTTAACAGTATCATTACATGTGGCTTCTCATAAAGGATTCTCTTAGAATCTCCCTCACTCAGCCTTCCTCTTCCACAAATTCTCCTCTTGCTTTGTCCTGCCTATAATTCCTGCTAGTTATTTGCCAATCAGCATTTTATTTATTAACCAATGAGAGAAACACTTTCAGAGAATACATAATATCCTACAGCAAGTAGATTGTAGGTTCCCTGCTATGAAATGAGACAGAGCAAGGCTATTTGGGTGAAAGAGCTGGTGTAGATAGGACAGAATTGGCCTAGAGACAGGAGATGACTATGAGGATGTGGGATGACCTCTATGTATAGCCTGTGGTGAAGGAAAGGAGTCTGGGCTCTAGACTGCCACTGTCCTATGTGCCAGGTTGATACAGTTATTTCCAACATGATAGAGCTGTCAGTCTGATGAGATTGACAGTGAATAATTCCTATTACATTAGGGAAATATGAAGCATTTATCATGACCAATATTTGGTCTGAGTTAGTAGTGAACTGTCCTTTTGATGTGAGAAGCCCATGCTTTTTCCAGATATGAGTGTCTGACAGGAAGATATGAAAAATATATTTGGAAGCTGGGTGGTGGTGGTACATGCCTTTAATACCAGTACTTGGGTGTCAGACCCAGGCAGATGTTTGAGTTCAAAGTTAGTGTGGTCTACAGATCGAGATTCAGGCCAGGCACCAAAATTACACAGAGTTTTCTGTCTGGCAAAACAAAAATAAAAGGCATATTTGGAGTATATATAACATTTATGAATTGCCCCTGTGTCAACTAGAAGGTACAGGTGAGAGACATTAGCTCAGTCATTTGGTTAGTAGAGTATGTCTTTGCATCTACCACCCAAATATCTGACACTATGGCATGTCCTGCTTTATGGGTCCCATCATGTAAAAAGGAGCAGCCATCTGTGCCCAAGGTATAAGTGGCCTGAGGCAATGTGCACTATTTTATGTGTGAAGTATGAGGCAAATATTCCTTTATGATATAAGTATACAATTGAGATGTGGAGTAGTCAGCACTAGTTTGAGGAAGAAGGTTTGAAATATTAACATGTGGACAAGTCTGGAAAGTAAGTGTGGTATCTTCCAGTAATAACACTTGGAGAGAAAAAACTCAGGAACTAGAAAAAGTTTGTAAGATTTAATATGTTTGTAGATGGGTCATATTATGGTGGAAAGAGGATGTATTAGGTGACTCAAAATTTATTTTCTTAGGTTAACTACTAAGGAGCTTATCAGCCCCCAAATCTCATAAGATTAGTGACCATCCCTGTGTGGTGAGGTGTAGTTTTTTGACAGGTATGCTACAGGTGCAATGGAGGGTCCATGCTGGTGCCCTAGACTCCCAAGGGCATATCATCCTCTTTCTGTTACACAGACGGAGAATGGATGAGATGATCTGCGAGGTAAAGTCCAGAGTCCCAAAGAAGAGCCTATTTGAATTTCTGGAAAGGTTTAATAATGGGGTCAATGAGGGATTAATTCAGGATCCCTGAGCTGCCTTATATAAGGGGTTTGCCATGAGTTTAAAAAGATCAAACGCAGGATAACAAGGAGTTAGTTATTTCTAGAAAGGACAGAATATCATGTTTAGTAGAGTAGCCTGTGAAAGACTCAATTAGATGCTTTATATCTGAAGCTATAGCCTCATATGATGTGGTAAAGTTTATACCCAGATAGGTGACCTGAGGAGTGGAGAGCTGGATTTTGGAAGTGTAGACACCATAACTCCAGCTCTACAAAAAAATTGGAAGAGGAGAGGTGTCAGTTTGACTAACTTATACTTATGGGCCACAAAGTAGAAAGTTATCTACTAATTGTAAAGTTAATTTTAGAGAGGGAGAGGGAGTGCAAGCTAGAAACTGGGGATTGATGAAATAGTTGGGGAATGTCCATGAATCTGTGTGTCAAGCAGTTCAAGTTAGCTACATATACACATAAGTGTCAGCATCTGTCCAGGATAAAAAAAAAGATATTTTGAGACAGAAGAATGACAGGTATAGGAAAGAAGTTATCCTTGAGATCTAGAACTGAGTAGTGTGTCATTTCTGAATGTTTAGTGTAAAGAACTGAATAAAAGCCAGGCATTACAGGATTGAGAGGACCCCTGAAGATCTAATGAGCTGTAGGTTTACTGATATTTTTTTGTGCTTAAATGTGGTGATATTTTATTTATGCTTTATTAAAGCTTGCTGCCGGTCAGGCAGGAAAGGAGAGCCATTTTAAGTAAACAAAAATTCAGGGAGCACACTTATCACACAGGGTCTCTGTGTGTTCAGGGCCATACTAGGGAACAGAGCAAAACATGGTGACCAACTATTTCAGGCCAGTACCAAACCTAAAGACCTGGAGTCCTATACAGACATACAATGTAAAAAGAGATAGCTGGGCTAATATAGCCAATTAAAGGATATAAGAGCAAGGCAATGAAAGCATGTGTAAGACAGCAAGGAGATTGCATTGGGAAGCTACAGGGCTGGTCAGGTAAGGTTTGCTTGTGACTTTTCCAGTTTCCTTGATCTCTAAATCTTTACCCCTATATTTGGCATTGTGCTTTTTATTTAATGAGACCATTTAGAAACTTGACTACATGCAGGTCTTATATCAGGTGGTATATTATATAAAGCTTCTTAAATCTAAGTATAGAGGTCTTAAAAGTAGTATAATTTGGATGAAGTAGCATCTTTCTGAGAAGATCACAGATGATAGGCTTAAGTCCTCTAAGGCTCTGGAGTGAAAGAATGTACTGAATTTAAGTGATGTACCAGGTAGGGTGGTGGAATTGGATAACAATCGAGTGATGGTTTCTAGCAACAGAAGGGTTCTGGTTATCCAAGACTATGGGGTCTACTTGGGAGATGGAAAGGGAAATGTCATGTCAGATCTAGTGGGCTGAGTGCCTAGGAGGATGAGGAGAGGAGCTGCTGAAAACACTGTGATAGGGAAATGTGGACACTAATGAAATAGAAGCTAATGCCTTAGCCAAAAAATTTCTTCCCATCATGCACACAGGGCAGGTTTACACATATAATACTGTATATAAGATATATTCCCATGAAAATATATTTAAGTCATGGGGTTTGTGAGGTAAGTTAGGGTGTCCCTCTACCGAGACAACAGGGAGTTTGGAATGACAGGTAATACCCCAAAATTCCAACAGGATGTCGTAAGGGCCTCAAGTGTCCAAAGAAGTGAAATGGATAATCCCTTTATAATAATGGTTATTCAAGATTTTAGATGACCTGAGTGTTTGGGGTAAGGAACTGTGGACCTTCAATCGTCCATTTACCATTGTATGAGATTGCCTGTATGTTGGACTTAATTGTTGTCTCCATGTCATGAGTTACACAGGGTCAGTCAACTAACCTATGTCCATAACAATAGCGTTTTAGATGAGGTCCAGGTGAACTACATGGGACAGGGGTTGGCTCAAGCCAAATGGCATTCACTACAAATTTTTAAACAGGAACCTGGAGGCCTTCATGTGGCTGGTCAGATAGCCTGTGCCAGATTTGACAGCTTTGTTTTCAGGCTTATTCATGACTAACATAGCTATGCCATGCAGGAACATAGATTATGTAATCAAGCTGCATGCAGGTTACATAATCACACACCATTGGGTAACTGAGTAGGCAAGGCCCTGGGATGCCTAAGCTATCTTCCTGACTGATGGACAGAGGATGCACAGACATGTAGTTAGGTTGTGGCTGGTACCATCACACAATATGAGACCATAAGGCAGTAATTTACTGTTAGTTGGAGGCAGAGCCCATAGTAATTTCATTTTATCCTATGTTCCCCTTTTCAGTTTCCCTGCTCCTTTTACAACACACAGGAAGGAGGGAGAGACAGATGAGTCACAGCTCTAATGGAGATGTCCAAAGTCATTGCTGTCATTTGCTTTCCCTTCTACTTTAGACAGCTCTCTTCTTATTGGTTGTGTATTTGAATATGAGTCAGAGAGATGGAATAAAAGCACATGCAGTCCTCAGTTTCAATAGCCAGGCTCCTGGCTAAATTCCAGCTTGTAGCTGGATTTAGCCAAAGCCTGACTGTAAAGAACACAAGAGAAGGATAACTGTCCCAGAGAACTGCTGCAGACAGAGGCAATAGAAACCAGGATAAGCGGGGTTTGGTGGTATTGCCCACACTCCTTCTCTGAGTCACCTGCACCTGCTTGCTCTCCTGGAAATGTCCTGCTTCCTCTGAAGCCACTGTTTCTGCCTTAATACCTGACAGAAACCAGTGATGTCTTGATTATATGCTCCCTCAGAGGACCCATTAAGAAAGTGACATTGTCAATCACAATTCTCACTTATCCACCAGGGACTCTATGAAAATTTCAAGAATAAGTTTCCACGAAAAAGTGCATTTGGAGAATCTAAAATGTCATATCGATAACTGTTACCTGAAAGGTAAAATTTGCAGCTCAGAATCACAATCAGCCATCTGCAGTTGGAAAGTGAGGCTTTTAGGTAGATAGCCAGGAAACAGGGCTAAGTACTGGGTACATGATTACCATCTAGATACCATGAGATGTTCTTGTTTTTTGAGAATTCAATTCTGGGCCTAAGATTCGTTACATCATTTCCTGTCATCCACTTTCACTTTCCTTGTTTTGGCTGCAGCACACATTTTGTTGGGAGGGAGAAATGAATCAGCAGCTCTGAAGGAGATCTCAAAGAGTACCACAGGATTTGATTTCCAGTGGTGGAATTGAGTTCACTCTACATATTGTTTCCTGTGTGTTGTGCCATGTCATACCTCCCATTTCCCCAGAAATTCTCGAGTAGAAGCAGCAGGAAATATTATTTAGAAGGAATTAGGTGAGAGAAACACATAGAAAATCCAGGATAGCTTTGAGAGTGCTTGTATCCTTATCCATCCAGCATCTACTGTCTCTGCCATGGGTAGTTAAAGCAATGTCAAGGGGTGGAGAACATTCCACCCACCTCTCTGCACAGACAGGTGCAGGTCATCTCAGCCACCTGCACTCAGACCCATGATCCAATCATCCTTCCTAAGCAGACCTGCTGGGTAAAGCCTAAATGGGCTCCAACAGGTTCCTATTCCAAACTAAATTTGAATGCACACCCTCCTCCATCAGAAGCAAGAAGAGCTAAAAAGAATTGTCAGCATAACTGTTTCTCACCAGTCAGCCTGTGGGTATAATCTGAGTCTCAGTTGCTTATGAGCACAATAAAATCTGATTGTCATTTGGTGCCCACATGGCAGATTGTTCCTGTAATACAAGGGGAGACAGTCCTGTGGAAATTTCCAAATCAAAGATTGTTTGATTCCACCATTACAGATCTGAGTCACCTGATCCTGTCAAATGTGCAGCAAGCAGATTCTTGTTTATGCAGCTATGGCTTCTCTTTAAAGATGTGGACTCTCCTTCTTGGTTTGAATTCACTTCAGGCGTTAGGATCTGGCATCGGCTAGGGGATTCCTGCTCTTCCCTTCTTCTGAAGCTACTGCTTTCCTTAAGTATATAGCATCCCTGTGCCAGTCTTGATGTCCTGCTCTATGGGCAAGGAAGTTGATTTTCTTGAGGCTTTAGTATCTGGCAGAGACTTGTGAAATCATGTTGCTTCTTATACCTGGGAGATTTAGTGTGAGAATGGCTTGGCATTGTAACCATAGAGGCACAGAAAATCCTGAGCAGTAACATTTGCACTCATTTCTCTATCTGTTACCAGAGTCAATATAGTATTGAAAATAATGAATAGTACTGGAAACTTACTTGTTAATATCCTGATGCCTTTTTGGTATTCACAGTATTAACTTTGCATTCTTGGTTTGCATTATCACTGTGTTCTTGCATAAAGAGTCTGTTGTACATGATTTTTTCCTAATTCTCAGTCCATTCTTATATATGAAAGAAAAGAGGGCATTAACTTCATTGGCAGTGAACTATTTTTTGATGAGGGCAGACAGGAATTCAATACTTCATTTCATAACAATAAACACACTTATTCATTTTTTCTTGAATAATTACTTGATTCCTTCCCTGATTATTTGGCCACTATGACAAAATTATATTTGGGAATTACTCACTATTTCCTCTTTTAGAGTATGTAGCTCATGAGAGTGAGAAATCTTGTTCCTCATCATTTAGTTCACTAACATGCAGATTAACATTCAATCCTGTCACATGTACTCAATCCCAGTGAAGATGTAAATAGCAGCAATTGCATTTCTGTTCTATGATGATATAAGTTTGTAGGTACTTCAAAAATAGTTTATTTTCTTTATATTGCGATGTATATGTATATTTTTGAAATGGTCTTTTAAGCTCCAGTTTGGAACTATACATATACTTGTCCATGAAGTAAAACATATATCACCTTACTGACACATTAGTGAGAAAACACTGACACACTGCATAGTATAAGGGAATCAGTTTTCACAATATCTCTCCACTTGTTCTATGATTCATTTCAATTATATTATAACAGTTATATAAGTTTATGTATGTGCATATGTATGAGTTTGCTTATGCATATGTATACATATAAACAGATACATATGCATGTGTACACTTTCTTGATATAGTTTTTGATTTAATGCATGAGTACTGAATTTAGATCATTTTGCACATGTTTTTTCCATCCTACTACATAATATCTCCACTATTTATTAAAGTTATTTTACTAAATTATACATATAAAAATGTGTACATAACTAAGTTACACAGTGTATAGATTGTAGTGATAATGTGTAGTCATTTGATCATTGATCTTTTGTAGCTGAAAGGACTATCAGTGTACAGTGTAAATGGATTCCTTCTACCTTAGCATCCAATATTTGTGCAAGATTTTCTGCTAAGTGGGGATCTTAAGAGTTTCCCATCTATGTTGGCATTATTGTTTGTGGTTTTACTCTTCTAATCATTTTTAGTTGATTCCTTGCCTTCATGTAATATTTTCTTGGCACTCAAATTGTCTAATATTTGTGTTTTTTAATTCCCTATCTTTGTTAGAAGACAGTGTCTTCATGAAGACATTCTTTTTGTTTCAAATTGATCTGTGTCTGATCATTTCATGAAATATTTTCTTATTCAAAGAATTATGGTGAGATTCTGAATTGATCAGGTGACATGAGACAAAACATCAGGAGCCATGATTACTGCTGTAGCTGTGGGAAGCTGTTGGGTCTATTCTGTCACTGAGTAACATATATCCCACTGCTGATGAACACCATTTAATCCACTTGCTTTCAACATATGCTACCACTAGTACTTTTGATCTTGGCCATTCTGACAAGTGTTTTAGGGGTGGTATCTTACTGGCAGTTTGATTTGTATTTCCCTGGTCTCTAAGGTTGTTTAACACTTCTTTAAGTGTAACTGGGATATTCAAATTCTTTTGTTGAGAACATTCTCTTTAAATCTGTCCCCAATTTTTACTGGCCTTCTTTGGTATTTTTATGCCTGGTTTCTTGTGTTCTTTATATATTTTTATATCAATCCTCTTTCAGATTTGTAGTTGGTGAAGATTTTTTTCCCATCCTGTCGGTTACTGTTTTGTCTTATTGACAGAATTTCAGGGAGGACCCCAGGTAATTCTCCTAGTAATAGGGAGAGTGGTCCCAAACTGGCCTTCCCGATTAATCAGATTGGGGACTATACTAATGGTCTTCATAGAGCCTTCATCCAGAACCTGATGTAACATATGCAGAGATTCAGATTCTCAGCTGTGGCTTGAGATCTTAGGGTGCAGAACATAAGATATAGGGATTATATGAGAAGGGGAACATCAAGATTATGATGAGGAAACCACATAGACAGATGACCTGAAGTTTTGTGGACTCATGGACTCTGGAAGGACTGCCAAGGAGCTGGCATGTGACGGGGCTAAGTCACATCTGCACCTGGGAGACATTTTTGTAGCCTGGTATTTCATGGGACCCCTAGCAGTAGGAGCAGCATATGTCCCTGATGCATGAGTTGGGTCTTGGAAACATGTTCTCTATGTTTGGATGCCTCATTTAACCTTGATGCAGCGCTGAAGAAGTTGCTCCTGCCTCAACTTAATATTAAGTGCTTTGTTGATTCCCAAGAGAGACCTAACCCCATTTGAAAGGAGAGGGAGGAAGGATTGGGGATTTGAATGGACTTACCGGGAGAGTACGGGAGCAAGAAAGGATGGGAAAGTATCCTTATTACATGAAAAAATAATTAAAAAAGACTACATCTGGAAACATGAAAAAAAGTAAATACATGTAAATGTTTTGTAAGTAAGCTTCTTAAAAGTGTCATGCTCCTATTTGTAGCCTGTACCCAGTCAAGAAACCTGCTCTTAAATGAGCCATTCATCTGTTGTCCACTAGCAATAGCTTAGCTGAGGAAAGCCAGTGATCAGTAAGCCACCATCAGCCCTTATTGTGAGTGCTTAGCATCATTTTTTGTTGATTATTTTCAGTCTTATGTGTAAATTCTGCCCCGATGTAGGAATGCCATTTGTAGCTCATGTTTTGTGTCCCAACAGACTGTTCACAAATAACCACACAGAGACTTATTAATTATTATAGCTCAAGTTTATTACTAGCTAACACATACATTTTAAATTAACCCATAATACTTATCTATGCTCTGGCACGTGGAGTGGTTCCTATTCTCAGTATTGCAATTTCACATCCTTCTCTCTTAGTCTCTTCACAATTCTGGGCCTCATCCCTTCTTCCCACAAACCTCACTTTCTTGTTCTCCTGCCTAAATTTATCCTTCCTAGGTATTAACATGTCAAGTTCTTTATTAAAACAATCACAATGATATATATTCCGATATTGTAAAGAAATATTCCACATGTTATCCATGGGTATTTTCATACACACCCACCACTTTATTTAAATTGCTATGGAGATATTGATTTCTATCCCTGCTGACTGTCTGAAAGTTTTACATGAAAACCTATTAGAAGAAATATTTGGGAAATATATTTATATACATGAAAATTAATCATAAGCCATTGATCAACCAAAAAACACCCACTCCACCACTTTGGCATGTGTGCATAGTTTTCTTAAAATTACTTATTGCTTTATGAGGGCAAAGACAACTTTAGGAGGCCCTGAAAATTTTTGGGGTTACTTGTCAAGTCCTGGGAAATGTAGCAGTATCATTTGTTATCTAGTCTCTGCATAATGCAAAAGTGCAGAACTTGTCTAAAATCCTTGATGGAGTTGTCTGTGAATCTGGATCACCTCAGCTATCCAAATTGAATTTTCCTGATAAGTTTGTAGTAAAAACTGATCTCTCAGTGGTGTTAATCTTCTTAATAGCTTTATCATAGTCCACGTGGAATCTTTTTTTTTTTTTTTTCGAGACAGGGTTTCTCTGTGTAGCTTTGCGCCTTTCCTGGAACTCACTTGGTAGCCCAGGCTGGCCTCGAACTCACAGAGATCCGCCTGGCTCTGCCTCCCGAGTGCTGGGATTAAAGGCGTGTGCCACCAACGCCCGGCCACGTGGAATCTTAATTGTGGGGTCCTGTCATGCTTTTGAACATTCAAATTTGCTGTTAGGCAAGGCCATGGTTTCCTACAGAAATTTTCTTTTTTTTCTTTTCATTTTATGTAATTGTTTTTGTGCCTCTTCTGTGGTTTAGAGCAATCACAGTCTGATAAAAGTCTGTCTCTTGGAACCATGAAAATTCTTTCCAAAAAATAATCATTTTAACAGCAATTTCTCCCCACCACTGGCCTCACCAAACCTCCCGAAAGTGACCTTGGCCAATGCTTTCTTGTAACATGCTGGTGCTGGCAATTTTTCTCTGAAGAAGCATCAGTAAACCATTCAACTCCAGTAGCAGCATCACTGTCAACACCAATATGATGAGAAGTAGCTTGTAGCTCAGAGCAGCATCAGCAGCCTCCATAGTCACCACCACTGTTTGTGGCCTGGAAGAGTCCCAACCACAGGAGACTGTTAATGTCTTTGTAGCGGGTTCAAGCCCCACGTTGGGCACCAGATGTAACATGAATCTAAAACGGTCATATTGATAATAACCTTAGTGCGAGCTTTAAGGGTGAATTCTGAAAGATCGGAGGAACAAAATAAGCCGCAACCAACGTCACATGGATTTTCCATTAAGTGTGGAAATTTGAGAGAGTTTCCCATCTGTGTTGGCATTACAACTTGTGATTTCTTTGTACTAACCATTTTTGATTATTTCCTTGCTTTCATGTAGTATTTTGTTGGTGCACAAATTTTGAATATTTATGCTTCTTAATCCCCTGTCATTCTTAGATGGCACTGTCTTCAGAGCAGCCATCCTTATCCTTTTAATAAAAACAGTGTGTGACCATTGCATTTAATATTTTCTTATTCTAAGAATATGATGCGTGCCGGGCAGTGGTGGCGGCGCACGCCTTTATTTCCAGCACTTGGGAGGTAGAGCCAGGCAGATCTCTGTGAGTTCGAGGCCAGCCTGGGCTACCAAGTGAGTTTCAGGAAAGGCGCAAAGCTACACAGAGAAACCCTGTCTCCAAAAACAAACAAACAAAAAAAAAAGAATAATTATGAGTGTTCTGCTTTGAATATGTGGCATGAGACAAGACATTACAAATTCAATGCCATTTGAGAAGTTGTAAAGTTGGATAATAGTCATGTAAATAATGCTTTTTTTCTGGCAGTCACAGCCAATATTGCCTGTGATTATAAGGATTAATACTTAGAAGAATGTCTAAATATTTTTTAGACATGTTCTCAGAGAAGTTGCAGATGAAGGTTATTCTTCTGGGTCTACTATTTCCCTGGCCATGTGGACTGTGCTAGCTTATTATCTTGGCCAGATTTTTGTGTTCCTGACAGTGAGATATTTCTTAATTCCTGAAAAGAGTTAGAGTTTAAACTTCAGACATATGTTTGCTTAAGAAACCAGCAATACACTATAAAGGGCTAAATGTTGGTAATTTATTACATTTGAAAGAGCTGGTAAAATCCTCAACTTTACCTTGTTGTATTGTCATCCTGTTACCTGCAATTATTCCAAAATGAAACAGAATGATTATAAGTGAACATAACAGATCTATCAATTGCTAATGGGACTGTTATTAAAATCCTTATAGTGTAAACAATTGTTAGAATGACCTCCTGCTTAAAAACAACATTGATCACACACAATTTTACCAAATTCTTTGCTTTTATATACAAGAGACTCCTCCGTATTTCTCTTTTATGATGGGTGAGTGTATTACAAAAGAACAACAGAGAAACTGGTATGTGGTATATTTTTTTCAGCACACTGTTACATGTCTAGATAATTTTTCTGTCATTATCTTTTTTTACTGAATATCTGTATGGTTTTTGAACGTATGAGACAAATCTTAAACTCCTATGATAGTTGCAGTTTAACAGGGCTCTGCTTAGTGTGTGTGTTGGCACATATCATTTGTAGTTGGCTTTTCATCCTTGTTTCACTGAGAGCCTAGTTTCTTGGCTTAGCTATAAGTGAGCCATGATTACAGCTGCAGCTCTGGGAGGTTGTTGGTCCATGCTAACAGTGAGTAGCAAACTGCCAACTGCTTATAAACACCATTTAATCTGCATGCTTTTCAACATAGGCTGTCATTAGTGTATTTGTTCTTGGCCTTTCCTGACCATTATAAAAATAAAGCAAAATAAATGACATCCATGTGTCTGTCCTGAAGTACTATGTATCTGCAAGTAAGACAAATCATTACAGATTTAAGAATCAGACATACAATTGGAGGGTCTTGCTTATTCCTCTCTGTTATTTATTTTTCAGCACTGTTTATCCTTTGAGAAAAACTTGAGGTATATTGAAACCCACTATCAGAGTTTATTAGGCACAGGGAATATGAAAAATGTACATTGGATTGGGGAAATAACCTTTGTTGTTAGGGTGCAGAGGAATTGGTGGAACCTGCTTTTATGGGACTTCTCAGCATGGGCATATGGGCCTATGCAGCTACACCATGCATGTGCCTATATAGGTTACATGTTCATGTTGCTCACAAATTATGTGACCAGGCAGTGCATGTGTTAGCACATAAGGTCCTGTGGTAACTAAACATCTTTCCTGGCTGCTGGGCTGTGCATGTTTTAATGTAGCTGGGGGTGAGGCTAGGAAGTATAACAATCCAGACTTGTTTTTCTTATTAAAAAAAGGTGTTAGGGGGATACAGGTAAATGGGAGTGGGGATAAATTGTCTCCCAGAAATGCTTTCATCTGAGGCAGTGGGCATTGGTTAACTTTTGTGGGTGTAGAAGATGACATTTTGAGGTAGCTGGACATTCTATGGTAGTTAATTGTGTTCCACAGTGCATGTTCTTTGGACTATATTCCATTGCTTTTTGGATCTTGCTGTGATAATCTGATAAGGTGCTGGCAGGAAAAAGAGTTAGTTTAAAAAAATATTATTGGGGGAGGCCCACAAAGGGTCCCAGATGGTGCAAGGAGGATCCTGATATCAGAAAACACTGAATGATACAGATCTGAAGTGTTTCTGCCTTCTCCCTGTAGTTCTAAAGTAACTTGTAGCTTGGAAGTATTTTTCAAACATATTAAGGGATAATCACAAGGAATTTAAAATCTTTATTTTAATTTAGATTTTAGAAAACTGCTATCAGAATTTTATTGGTGAGAGAGAGAGAGAGAGAGAGAGAGAGAGAGAGAGAGAGAGAATCATTGAACATGTTTTTATTTTATTTTTATTTTCAATCAGGCCTTTTATTTTCACCTGAGGCAAACTGCAAGGAGACAGATGTGAATAATTACTGAGGGCATTTAACAGTGAGAGATTATTATACTATAGTCTGTATTTTTGTAGGCTCAAGGCCCTTCTTATTTTAGGTGTGTAAATACCTCTGGTTATTGTTCTTAACACCTGCTTATATATGAGTGTTGTTGTATAAGGACCTGAGTACCTTCAATTGTCCATTACCCAGGGTAGGAGATTGCCTGTATGTTGGTTTTCAATTGATGTCCCAATATCATGAGTTACACAGGGCCAGCCAACTAACCTATGTCCACATCAATAGTATTTCAGATGAGGCCCAGGTGACCTACATGGGGCATTGGTTGGCTCAAGCCAAATGGCTTTCTCTACAAATTTATAAACATGAACCTGGAGGACTTCATGTGGCTGGTCAGATAGCCTGTGCTAGATTTGACAGTCTTCTTTACAGACTTATTCATGTCTCACATAGCTGTGCCATACAGGAATATAGACCATGTAATCAAGCTGCATGCAAGTTTCATAATCACATACCATAGGGTAACTTAGTAGGCAAGGCCCTGGGATGCCTAAGCTATCTTCCTGACTGATGGACAGAGGATGCACAGTCATGTGGTTAGGGGGTTGCTGGTACACATAACACCACAAGAGACCATAAGGCAGTAATTTACTGTTAGTTGGAGGCAGAGCCCATAGTAATTTCATTTTATCCTATGTTCCCCTTTTCAGTTTCCCTGCTCCTTTTACAACACACAGGAAGGAGGGAGAGACAGATGAGTCACAGCTCTAATGGAGATGTCCAAAGTCATTGCTGTCATTTGCTTTCCCTTCTACTTTAGACAGCTCTCTTCTTATTGGTTGTGTATTTGAATATGAGTCAGACACATGGAATAAAAGAGCATGCAGACCACAGTTTCAATAGCCAGGCTCCTGGCTAAATTCCAGCTCAGGGCTGGATTTAGCCAAAGCCTGACTGTAAATAACACAAGAGAAGGATAACTGTCCCAGAGAACTGCTGCAGACAGAGGCAGTAGAAACACAGTTAAGGCCAGGCAGTGGTGGCGCACGCCTTTAAACCCAGCACTCGGGAGGCAGAGCCAGGCGGATCTCTGTGAGTTCGAGGCCATCCTGGGCTACCAAGTGAGTTCCAGGAAAAGGCACAAAGCTACACAGAGAAACCCTGTCTCAAAAAAATTAAAAAAAAGAAAGAAAAAGAAAGAAACACAGTTAAGCAGGGTTTGGTGGTATTGCACACAATCCTTCTCTGAGTCACCTGCACCTGCTTGCTCTGCCAGAAATGTCCTCCTTCCTCTGAAGCTATAATACCTGACAGAAACCAGTGATGTATTGATTATATGCTACCTCAGAGGTCTTATTAAAAAAATGACTGTATCAGTGACAATTCTCACTTAGCCAACTCGGAGTCTATGAAAATTACAAGAATAAGAACCCACAAATAACCCATTTGAGTATTCTAAAATGGTATATCGAAAACTGTTACCTGAAAGGTAAAATTTGTAGCCAAGAATCACAATCAGTCATCTGCAGGTGGAAAGTGAGGCTTTTAGGTAGATAGCTAGGAAAAAGGGCCATATACCGGGTACATGATCACTGTCTAGTTTTCATGAGATGTTCTTCTCTATTGAGAATTGATATCTGGGCCTAAGATTCATTGAATCATTTCCTGCCATCCACTTTCAGGTTCATTGTTTTGGCTGCAGCACACATTTAGTTGGGAGGGTGACATTATTCAGGAAATCTGAAAGATATCAAAGAGTACATCAGGATTTGCTTTCCATTGGTGGAGTTGAGTTCATTCTCCATATTGTTTCCTGTGGGTTGTGTCATGTCCCACCCCCACATTTCCCCAGAGAATTCTTGAGTAGAAGCAGCAGGAAATGTTATTTAGAAGGATTTAGGAGAGAGAAATACATATAAAATCCAGGATACCTTAAAGAGTGTCTGAATCCTAATCCATCCTGCATCTAAATTCTCTGCCCTTAGGTAGTTAAAGCAATGTCAAGGGGTGGAGAAAAGACCTCCCACTGAACAGACAGGTGCAGGTCATCTCAGACACCTGTACTCAGACCCATGATCCAATTATTCTCTCTATGCAGACCTGCTGGGTAAAGCCTCAATGGGCTCCAACAGGCCCCTATTCCAAACAAAATTTGATTGCACACCCTCCTCCATCAGAAGCAAGGAAGCTAATAAAGTTTTCAACAGAGCATTTTCTCACCAGTCAGCCTGTGGCTATATTCTGGGTCTCAGTTGTCATGAGCCCACCAACATCCCATTGTTAATTGGTACCCAAAAGGCATATTTATCTTCTCCTGATACAAACCTTAAGGCACCTGTTTCATTTATTATTTTAGTATTGAGGAAAAACAGGTGATAACTTGCTGAAGGGCATTTAACAATGATATATTATTATATTAAAGTTATGTTTTATTACAGAGTGAAGACCCCTTTGACAGGTGTTTATACCTCTGGTCTATTAGGGTTTCTTCCCAGTATACATTGGGTATATTTTCATAATCCTTGCACCTCCAAATCTATGGCTGATGTTGGTCTTTTAACAATTAGCTGTGTAGTTAATTAGAAATTTGAATATGGTATTAGAGTAAACAGAGGGGAACTGATGAAGCGGAACATGTCAGTAGGGACTTAAGTACTTGAAGAGGGAATCAGGAAGAAGAAAAAAACTTATAAGGTTCACAATTCAGTGGGATTGAATGCCTTGTGAGAAAACCACATTATTCTAGTATGGGTGACAATGCATTAATCCTCATGTCCTCTGGAACATAAGAGACTAGAGCCCTGTTTGTTTCACTGTGTATGTGGGAGGATTTCTCTTAGATGAGGGCAGGATAAAATGTTTTAGGCTGTGGTGATGTATCCACTGGTGAAAGCCCTCAAGTTTACCACCTCTGGGGGCTTAGAAGTATCCTGAAGAGTACTTTCCATTTAGTGTAAAGGGGTGACGTTTGGTGGACTGGAGGGGAAAGATGAACCTAATTCCCTATGTGGTTAGAGGGTTGGGCATGGATTATCAAATGGCTGGTGTAAGGAGTAGTCAGCAAAATTCCACAGGAGACAGCAGAGGTGATAGAGCAGTGAGAAGGTGATGGGGAGAGGAAAAATTTTGGATAAGAGGCCAGAGGTTAGAGCTATTAACCCATACATGATTTCAAATGGTAGGATTGAAAGGGCTTGCTTGGGAAGTGTCCAGAACCTGAAAAAGGGTAGAAAAAATAATTTCACTGAGTCAGGGCTAATTTCTAGTGGCTTCTTAATGAGAATGTGTTTTATGGATTATTGGTATAATGTACCTTCCCTGAGGACTTATGATTTAAGGGATATGAAAATGCCAAGGTATATTAAAAGCTTTACATATGGTGTGTAATATCTGGAAGGTTAACTCCTCACTAATATCAGATTGAAGAAATGCAGGGATCCCAAATCATTGGGAAGGATGTCAGGGACTGTCAGAGGCGAGGCCACTTATTAGAAACATGAAATATCTCTACACAACTCGAAAATGAGTCCCAAACCATGAGGAGACATTTAATTTGTCTGACTGTGGGCATATGCATAAATTGAGCTGCCAGTCAGGCCTTGGAAGCAACCTTCTAACCTGGTTGGTTTGAAAAGCTTGGCTCCAAAATGTGCAACTGTATTCTGTCTTCTAAAAATTTTAAAATAGCCAGTAATCATTTTTAAGAACTGTAAGTCCTCAGAGGTAGGTGTTGCTGGACTTATTCTGTTCTTTCCCAGATTCTATGGCACTCAGAACCAAGCAAACACACTGAGACTTATATTATTTACCAACTGTATGTCCTAATGGCTCAGGCTTCTTATTAGCTGTTTTTATAGCTTAAATTATTCCATTTCTATTCATGTAAAAGTTGCCTTGTGGCTCTTGGCTTCCCAGTTTTTTTAACATGTTGCTTCACATCATGGCAGCTGGGAGCATCTCCCTCAATCAGCCTTCCACTTCCCCAAATTCTCCTCTCTCTTTGTGCCACCTATACTTCCTGCCTGGATACTGGCCAATCAGCACTTTGTTTATTGACCAATCAGAGCAACACTTTCAGAAAATACAGAACATCCCACAGCACTTCCCTCTTTTTTTTTCAAAAAGGCTGGTTTTTATCTTCACATAGTAAAATTACAAATAACAAAACAATTTTCTAGCAAGAATTATATTTAAAATATCTCGTCTATTTGTATCTGCCAAAGTTAAGGAAGATATCCTATCTATCCTATATTTGTGAGTCTAAGGTTTCATATCTAAGTTATCTTTTATCATAACTAAAGAAAATCATAACTATCTAGTCTTCAACTACATCAAAGACCTCAGAAGAATATAATATTCTTACCATCCTAAGAAATGGGAGAACAAATAATCAACTTTCAGGAGTTGTGCGAGAGTGACAGAGACAGCTGGCAGCCTGTACAGTTATCCTGAGTTCCTTTATACAGATAGGGTATCTGTCTTCAGCCCACAGGCCTAGAGTCTCTCAGTCACGTCTCTCTCTCTCTCTCTCTCTCTCTCTCTCTCTCTCTCTCTCTCTCTCTCTCTCTCTCTCTCTCTTTTTCAAGACAGGGTTTATATGTGTTAGATTTTTACCTTTCCTGGAATTCGCTTTGGAGACCTGGCTCGCCTCGAACTCACAGGGCTCACAGGGATCCACTTGCCTCTGACTCCTGAGTGCTGGAATAAAAAGCTCGTACCACCATTGTCAGTCTTCTCAGTCACTTCTCTCTGTGTCCTGTAGAATGTCTGTCACTTACCTTGACAAAACAGGAACCTAAAGTATCATTGTGCCAAACAAAGTTCAGTGGTCACCTTCCTAAGTTTCCTTCATGGCGAGCCATATATTTTATCAATTAGTCCATGCAAGAACAGTTACTTGCCCAAATGTCTATTTTTGCCAAGGATAAGAGAAACTCTATACAGAGTGTCTTCAATGTCCATCCTCCTCTCTGAGGTAATTTGGTGATGCCAGGAGCAGATATGTCTCACTGTGCAGAATGTCTAAATTTTTAAAAATATTTAAATGCCATATTCTGTAGGTCTTTGAAGTGTTTGAATATTACCTACCTAACTGCAATATGTCTATGTATACCAAGAAAACTTAACATGAATATAAGTTTGACTATCATAGAAGACTAATTATTAATCTGTACTTTTAATTATCCAGTACAGTCTAAATGAATTACATAAACATCATATCTCCAACAAGAGTAGAAATTTATATACAGTATTACAAAAGTAAGTTTAAACTTGTATCAATAACCAAAATCTATAGAATGTTAAAACATTTTAATAAGTTTTTCTTTAAAATTAGATTCAATCATCTACCCTTTCTTCCTATCATAATTATGTCCTATCCCCCATTTTTATTTTTAGAACTAGATTGTATTTATGTCAACCACTTTTAAATAAAAATATCACATTATTTCTGTCCCCCAACAGAGGGCTCTTTAAGGGACAAAAAATCTCTCAACCTCTGTTTTAGCAATATGCTTGGGTTTATAGAAGGGGTGAGCCAATTTCACCTCCAATGCAAGCTTGGCATATTTGGGAATTTGCACGCAGCTTCTCCTACTATTTCCTGCTGTATGAGTGTGCTGTATTCTTATGGGGATATAAAGAAAATTTTAGTATTATGGGATATTCCATGAGGCTGAATTGTCTTACAGAACCCTTTGTATAACTCAGTGGAAATAGGTCAAGGCCACATGCCTGGAACCCACCATAGAGTAGCTCCATCCCACATGTTGCATGTTCTCACCACCCACAAGAGACATGGTTCCTGCTCCTTTTAGAATTGGTTATTTTCAGTTTTCAGGTGGAAACTTGAGGTATTGAGCACCATTTGTAGCTGAAGTTATCCTGATTCTGCCCGGCTCCTGCTGCCCTCAGACACAAGAAAACACACTGACACTTATGATATTTACAAACAGTATACCCAAGAGGTTCAGACTTCATGTTAGTTGTTCTTGTATCTTGAATTAATCCATTTCTATTAATCGATAAGTTGCCATGTGACTCGTGGCTTAACAGTATCATTACATGTTGCTTCTCAACATGGATTCTGGCAGCATCTCCCTCACTCAGCCTTCCACTTCCACAAATTCTCCTCTCTCTTTGTCCTGCCTATACTTCCTGCCTGGCTACTGGCCATTCATTACTTTATTTATTAACCATATATAACTTGTACTTATGGCCACAGTGTAGAATGTTATCTATTAATTGTAAAATTTAAAGCCAAAATGGAGAAAGAGAGCAAGCCAGACCCTGGGGATTAATGAAATAGTTGTGGGATGTCCATGAATCTTTGTGTCAAGACAGTCTAAGTTAGCTACATAAATAGGGAAGTGTCAGAGTCTATCCAGGAAAAGGAAAGGGTATTTTGAGACAAAGGCCTGAATGGTATAGAAAAAGAGGTATCCTTGATATCTAGAACTGAGAAGTGTGTGATTTCTGAAGCTATAGTTTATAGAATTGTGAAAAGTCCGGCCATTACAGGATTGAGAGAATCACTACAGATCTAATGAGCTGTAGATGTAGGATATATTATTTGTGCAGAAATGTGGTGATATTTTGTTTATGCTTTATTAAAGCTTGCTGGAGATCAGGCAGGAAAGGACAGCCATTTTAAGTAAACAAAAATTCAGGCAGCACACACCATCAATCAGAACACTTATCAGACAGTGTCTCTGTGTGTTCAAGGCCATACTAGGGAACAGAGCAAAGCATGGTGTCACACTCCTTTAAAGACAGTACCAAATATAAAGACCTGGAGTTCTGTATGGACATGCAATGTAAAAAAGAGATAACTGGGCTAATATAGCCATGTAAAGGGCATAAGAGCAAGGCAATAAAATCATATATAAGACAGCAAGTAGCTTGCATTTGGAAGCTGCAGGATTGGTGAGGTAAGGTTTGCTTGTGACTTTTTCTATTTCTCTGATCTCTAAGTCTTCACGCCTATATTTGGCACTGTGTTTTTTATTTAATGAGATCATATAGAAACTATTCTACATGCAGGTCATAAATCAGGTGGAATATTCCATTAGGCTTCTTAACTCTAAGTATAGAGGTGTTAAAAAGAGAAGAGTTTAGATAAAGTAGCATTTCTCTGAGAAATTCAGGGATGATAGGCTTAAGTCCTCTAAGGACCTGTAGAGAAATAATGTTCTTAGTTTGAGTGATGTACCAGGTAGTGTTCTGGAACTGGATAACAATAGAGTGATGGTTTCTAGCAACAGAAGGGTTCTAGCTATCCAAGACTATGGGGTCCACCTGAAAGATTGAAAAGGAAATGACATGTCAGAGATACTGGCCTGAGTGTCAAGGAAGAGGAGAGAAGCTGCTGACAAATCTGTGGTAGGGAAATGTGGGCACAAATGAAATGGAAGCTTGTGCCTTAGCTAAAAAAATTCTTCCCATTAGGAACACATGGCAGGTTTGCACAAACAAAACTGTGTGTAAGAGATATATCCCTGAAATTACACTTAAGTCGTGGGGTTTGTTGAGGTAAGTAAAGCTGTCCCCCTACCCAGACAACAGGGAGATTGGAATGACAGGTAAGACTCCAATATTCCTACGGGATGCAGTAAGTGCTTTCAGTGTCCAAAGGAAGGAAATGGTTCATCTCTAAACAATAATGGCTACTCTAGCTTTTAGTATGACATGACTGCTGTTGGGTAAGGACCTGGGTATCTTCAATAGTCCATTATACAAAGAAAAACTTTGCCTGTACATTGGTCTTCAATTGATTTCCCATGTCAATGGTTACAAAGGGCCAGTCAACAGACCTATGCCCATATCTATAGCATTTTTATGAGGCCCAGGTGGCCTGCATGGAGCAGGGCTGGCTCAAGCAAAATGGCCTTCTCTACCACTTTTACAACAGAGACCTGGAGGACTTCATGTGGCTGGTCAGATAGCCTGTGCTAGATTTGACAGTCTTGTTTTCAGGCTTATTCATGTCTCACATAGCCATGCCATGCAGGAACATAGACTAGGTGATCAAGCTGCATGCAGGCTACATAATCACACACCACAGGGTAACTTTGTAGGCAAGGCCCTGGGATGCCTAAGCTATCTTCCTGACTGATGGACAGAGGATGCACAGTCACATAGTTAGGGGGTGTCTGGTATATGTAACACCACAAGAGACTATCTTCCAGTAATCTACTGTTAGTTGGAGGTAGAGCCCATGATAATTTCATTTTATTCCGTGTTCCCTTTTCAGTTTCCCTACCCTTTTACAACATACAGGAAGGAGAGAAAGACAGATGAGTCACCAGCTCAAATGGAGATCTCCAAAGTCATTGCTGTCCTTTTCTTTCCATTCTACTTTAAACAGCTCTCTTCTTATTGGTCCCTAGTCTATGTGTATTTAAATGTGAGTCAGAGAGATGGAATAAAAAAGCACGCAGTCCACAGTTTCGATAGCCAGGATGCTGGCTAAATTCCAGCTTATAGCTGGATTCAGCCAAAGGCTGACTGTAAACAACACAAGGGAAGGATAACTGTCCCAGAGGACCTTGCAGACAGAGGCAGTAGTAACATGGGTAAGCAGCGATTTGGTGGTGTTGCCTACATGCCTGATCTGAGTCACCTGCACACTTGCTCCACCAGAAATGCCCTCCTTCCTCTGAAGCCACTGCTTCTGCCTTAATATCTGTGATCACTGCCTCATTCTCGCATCCTGCATTATCTGGAAGGAAGATTTATGTTGGGAAAAAATACCTGTGAGACACTAGGGATGTATTTTTCTTATGCTCCCTCCGAGAGCCCATTAAGAAAAGGACTGTGTCAGCGACAATTCTCTTAGCTTCCTGAGACTCTATGACAAACAAGTGCATTTGGGGAATCTAAAGGGTCATATTGAAGACTGTTACCTGAAAAGTACAACTTCCAGCCTGGAATGACAACCAGCCATCAGCAAGTAGAAAGTGAGGCTTTTAGGTAGATAGCCAGGATACACAGACATGTACCTGGGTATATGATCAACCTCTAAATTCCATGAGATGCTACTTTTTGAGAATTGAATTCTGGTCCTAAGATTCATGACAATATTTCCTATCATCCACATTCAGTTTCATTGTTTTTGCTTCAGCACACATGTAGTTGGGAGGGAGAAATGGATCAGCAACTATGAAGGAGATCTCACAGAGAACCCCAGGATTTGCTTTCCATTGGTTGTATTGAGTTCACTCTCTATATTGTTTCCTGTGGTTTGGGCCATGTCCCACCCCCACATTTACCCAGAGAACTCTCGAGTAGAAGCAGCAGGAAATATTAGTTAGGAGGTTTTAGGAGAGAGAAATACATAGTAAATACATAGTAAATAGATTTGAGAGTGTCTGTATCCTAATCTATCCTGCATCCACTGTCTCTTCCCTTGGGTAGTAAAAGCAATGCCAAGGGGTGGAGAAAAGACAACCCCCCTGCACAGACAGGTGCAGTTCATCTCAGACACCTGCACTCAGATCCAATCATCCTCTATAAGCAGACATGCTGGGTAAACCTAAATGGCTTCCAACAGATACCTATTCCAAACAATTTTTAATCCGTACTCTCCTCCATCAGAAGCCAGAAGAGCTAATAAAGTTGTCAGTAGAGCAGTTTCTCAACAGTCAGACTGTGACTGTATTCTTGGTCTCAGTTGCTCATGAGCACAACAATATCTGATTGTTATGTGGTGTTCACAAAGCAGATTGCTCCTGTAACACAAGTAGAGAGAGAGCCCGTGCAAATGACCAAATAAGATAGTTTGATTCCAGCATTCCAAATCTGAGTCACCTGATCCTGTCAAATGTGCAGCAAACAGATTCCTGCTTCTGCAGCTACAGCTTCTCTTTAAAGATGTGGTCTCCCCATCTCAGTTTGTTTTCACTTCAGGCTTTAGGATCTGGCATAGGCTAGAGGAGTCCTGCTCTTCCCTTATTCTGAAGCTACTGCTTTCCTTAAGGTTATAGCATCCCTGTGCTAGTCTTGATGTCCTGCTCTATGGTCAAGGAAGATGATTTTCTTGAGGCTTTAGTATGTAGCAGAGACTAGGGAAATCTTGCTGTTTCCTCTACCCTGGGAGATTTTTTATGGCAATGGCTATGGCATTGTAGTTTTATTCCTGAACCATAGAGGCACTGAAAATATGGAGCAGTAACATTTACAGTCACTTCTCCCTCTTTCACCAAAGGCAATAAAATATAACCCTGGAAACTTACATTTTAACATCCCGGTAGCTTTTAGGTATTCACAGGTTCAACTTTGCATTCTGGGTTTGCATTATCACTGTGTTCTTGCATAAAGAGTCTCTTGTCCCTGATTTTTTCCAAATTCTCAGTCCATTCCTATATATGAAAGAAAAGAGGGCTTTAGCTTCATTGGAAGTTAATTATTTATTGATGATGGCAGTTATTCAGTACTTCATTTGATAATAATAAACACCTGTTCATTTTTTCCTTTTATTTTATTTTAGAATACCATTCAGTTCTACATAACAACCATGGATTCCCTTGTTCTCCCCCCTCTTGTTCCCCTCCCCTTCCCCACATCACACTCCCCATTCCCACATCTTCCAGGGCAAAGCCTCCCCCAAGTACTGAGATCAATTTGGTAGACTCAGTCCAGGCAGGTCCAGTCCCCTCCTCCCAGACTGAGCCAAGCATCCCTGCATAAGGCCCAGGTTTCAAACAGCCAACTCATGCAATGAGCACAGGACCTGGTACCAATGCCTAGATGCCTCCCAAACAGATCAAGTCAATCAACTGTCTCACCTATTCAGAGGGCCTGATCCATTTGGGGGCCCCTCAGCCTTTGGTTCATAGTTCATGTGTTTCCATTTGTTTGACTATTTGTCCCTGTGCTTTATCCAACCTTGGTTTCAACAATTCTCGCTCATATAAACCCTCCTCTTTCTCGCTAATTAGACTCCCTGAGCTCCAACCGGAGCCTACCTGTGGATCTCGGCATCCAGATCCCTCAGTTGTTGGATGGGGTTTCTGGCACAACTATTAGTGTGTTTGGCCATCCCATCACCAGAGTAGGTCAGTCCCGGCTGTCTCTTGACCATTGGCAGCAGTATATATTGGGGGTATGTTTGTGGATTTCTGTGGGCCTTTCTAGCACTTTGTTTCTTCCTTTTATCATGTGGTCTTCATTTACCATGGTCTCCTATTCCTTGTTCTCCCTCTCTGTTCTTGATCCATCTTTGATCTCCCACTTCCACAGGCTCACTTCCCTCGACCCTTGCCCTTCATTACTCCCACTAATGTCCATATTGTTCATGTAGATCTCAGTCATTTCTCCAAAAGTGGGCAATCCTCGAGTATTTCTTAGGGTACTGTTTTCCAAGTAGCCTCCCTGGTGATGTGAATAGCAGTCCAGGCATCCTTGTTCCACATCTGGTATCCTCCTATGAGCGAGTACATACCATTTTTGACTTTCTGAGTCTTGGTTACCTCACTCAGGATGATTTTTCTAGATCCATCCATTTGCCTGCAAACCTCATGATGTCATTGTTCTTCTCTGCTGAGTAGTATTCCATTGTGTATATTCGCCACATTTTATTTATCCATTCTTCAACAGGATGGGAGCCTCCTTTTTTGCCTGAATAATTATTTGAATCCTCCCCAGATTATTTGGCCACTATGACAAAATTATATTTGAAATTTACTCACTATTTTTTCTTTTAGGGTATGTAGCTAATGCGAGTGAGAAATTTTGTTCCTCATCCTCTAGTCCACAAAAATGCATTTAACCTTCATTCCTATGACATGTAGTCAATCCCAGTGAACCTTCTAAATACCAGCAGATGAATTTTGTTTTTTAGAATGACATAAGATTGTTGGGATGTCAAAAATAGTTTATTTTCATCATATTGTGATGTGTAAGTATATTTTTGAAATGCTCTTTTAAGCTCGTTTGGCACTAAACCTTACTTTTGCCCATGAAGTAAAACAAATATCACATTACTGACACATTAGTAAGAAAACACTGACACCCTTCATAGTATAAGGGATTCAGTTTTCACAATATCTCTGCACTTGTTCTTTGATGCATTTCAATTACATTATAACATTTATACATGTTTATGTATGTGTATATGTATGAGTTTGCTTATGCATATAAATACGTATATACAGATATGAATGTATGTGTACACTTTCTTGACATAGATTTTAATTTCAAGCATGAGTACTGAATTTAGATTTTTTCACACTCCCATTTTCCATCCTATTACATAATATCTGTACTGTAAATTGTCAAATAAATACCACTATTTATTAAAATTATTTTACCAAATGTACATATAAAATTTATACATAACTAACTCACACAGTGTACAGACTGTGGTGATTAGGTGTAGTCATTTGAGCATTGACCTTTTGTTGTTGAAAGGACTATCAGGATTAATGTCTAGTGTAAATGGATTTTTTGATCTTAGCATCCAATATTTGCGCAAGATTTTTTGATAAGTGCAGATCTTGAGAGAGTTTCCCATCTATGTTGGCATTATCATTTGTGGTTTTACTGTGCTAATCACTTTTTGTTGATTCCTTGCCTTCATGTAATATTTTGTTGGCACTCAAATTGTCTAATATTTGTGCTATTTCATTCCATATCTTTCTTAGAAAACACTGTCTTCATGCAGACATACTTTTTGTTTTACTCAGAACTGTGTCTGACCATTGCATAAAATATTTTCTTTTTCAAACTTTTATGTGAGTTTCTGGATTGATCAGTGACATGAGACAAAACAAGATAAGTTCTAAGCCACTTGAGTAGATTTGGAGTTCTATAAATTCTGTAAATTACATTTACTAGATGTAAATGATGCTTTTTATTTAGATAGTAACAGCTAATGTTGCCTGTTGTTATGAGGATAAATATTTAGAAGACTGTCAAAAATTATATTCTTTCTGAGAAATTGCAGATAAAGTTTCTCCTTCTGAGTCTTCTACTTTCCTGGCCATGTGGAATAAACTAAAATATTATATTCCACAGTTTGTGTTCCTGTCTATGATATATGTCTGCATTTGTGAAAAAGATTAAAGTGAAAACTAGACCTGTCTTTGCATATGAAAAAAGCAATGCCCTATGAAGGGCTAAACGTTGGTAAATTATGACATTTCAAAGAGCTGGTAAAATCATCAACTTTACATTGTTGTTGTGTAGTCATGTTAGCTGCAATTTTACCTTAATAAAACAGAGTGATTATAAGTGGAGATAATAGGTCTATCGATGGCTTAAGGGACTGTTTATAACATGCTCATAATGTAAACAATTGTTAAAAGGACCTCTATTTTAAGAACAACAATGATCACACATAAAATTATCAAATTCTGTGCTTTTATGTACAAGACACTGCTCAGCATTTTTCTTGTGTGATTTGTGTATGTGTGTGTTTGTGTGTATTACAAAAGAACATCAGAGACACTGGTATGTGTGTGTGTATATATATAAACACTCTTACATGTCTACACAATTTTTTGTGTCTGAATCGTTCTTTACTGAACATCTGTATTGTTTTTGAACTCATGAGACAAATCCTAAATTCCTATGATAGTTACAGTATAACAAGGCTCAGCCTAGGGTATGGAATGGCACATAACATTTATGGTTGGCTCCTCTCCTTGCCTCCTCTTCCTCTGTTTCTCTGAGAGCCTATCTTCATGACATAGCTATCAGGAGCCATGATTACTGCTACAGCTCTGGGAAGCTGTTGGGTCCATTCTGTCACTGAGTAGCATATATCCCACTGCTTTTAAACACCATTTAATCCACATGTTTTCAACATATGCTACTATTAGTACTTTTGATCTTGGCCATTCTGAGAGGTGTCTTAGGGATGGTATCTTACTGGCAGTTTGATTTGTATTTCCCTGGTCTCTAAGGGTGTTAATAATTCTTTAAGTGTATCAAGGACATTCAGAATTCTTCTGTTGAGAATATTATCTTTAAATCTGTCCCCCATTTTTACTGGCATTATTTGGTATTTTTATGCCTGGTTTATTGTGTTCTTTATATATTTTTTATATCAATCCTCCGTCAAATGTATAGTTGGTGAAGATTTTTCCCATCCTATAGGCTGCTGTTTTGTCTTATTGACAGCATTTCAGGGAGGGCTCTAGCTAATTCTCCTAGTAATAGGGAGAGTGTTCCCAAACTGGCCTTCCCCCTTAATCAGATTGGTGAGTATACTAATGGTCTTCATAGAGCCTTCATCCTGTACCTGATTGAACAAATGCTGAGATCCAGATTCAACCCCTGGCTTGGGATCTTAGGGTCCAGGACATAAGATATAGGGATTGTATGAGCAAGGGGTGGGGTGCATCAGGATTATGATGAGAAAAACCACATAGACAGATGACCTGAGGTTTTGTGGGCTTATGGACTCTGGAAGGACAGCCACGGAGTTGGTATGTGACTGGAATAAACCCTGTACATCTGGGAGACATTTTTGTAGCACGGTATTTCATGGGACTCCTATCAATGGGAACAGGACATGCCCCTAATGCATGTACTGGTTCTTGGAAACTTATGCTCTATGGTAGGATGCCCTATTTAGCCTTGATTCTGCAGGGAGGTGGATGCTCCTGCCTCAAATTGATATTCAGTGCTTTGTTAATTCCCAAGAGAGAACTTACCCCAATTGAAAGAAGAGGGAGGAACAATTGGGGATTTGAATGTACTTACAGGGAGATTAAGGGAGCAAGAAAGGATGTGAAATTGTCGTTGATAATGTGAAATAACATTTTAAAAAATTTAAAAAAGACTACATGAGGAAACATTAAAAAAATGTAAAACCATTTAAATGTTTGGTGAGAAAGATTCTTAAAAGTGCCATGCCCCTATTTGTAGTCTGTACCCAGTCAAGAAGCCTGCTCTTAAATGAGCATTCCATTTGTTTCCCACTGGCAATATCTGAGCTTAGAAAACCAGTGATCAGTAAGCCAACATTAGCCCTTTTTTTAGTGCTTAGCATCATTTTTGTTGATTTTTTTCAGACTTGTGTGTAAATTCTGGCCCCATGTAGGAATGCCATTTGTAGCTTGGGTTTTGTGTCCCACCAGACTTTTCCCAAATAAGCACACAGAGACTTATTAATAATTATAACTCAATTTTATTACTAGGTAACTCATACATTTTAAAGTATCCCATAACTTATCTATGCTCTGCCATGTGGAGTGGATCATTTTATCAGTATTGCAAGTTCACTTCCTTCTCTCTTAGTCTCTTCACAATTCTGGGACTCCTCCCTTCTTCCTGGATACCTGATTGTCTGGTTCTCCTGACTAAATTTATCCTGCCTAAGTATAAACCAGTCAAGTTCTTTGTTAAATCAATAACAATGATATATATTCAGACAAGAACCCTCAATCTAATCTTCTTTACCTTTTGTTCTGACCATTAAAAATTAACTTGTAACCAAGCAGTGTAAACAATGATCATTAACCATTAGTCATTGAACAACCAAAAACTACCCACTCCACTTCTTGGGCTTCTGGGCATAGTTTTCTTAAAATTACTTCCTGCTTTTTAAGGGCAAAGACTACGTTATGAGATGCTGAAAAACAATTTGGGGGGGGTTACTTGTCAAGTCCTGGGAAATGTAGCATTATCATTTTTATCTAGTCTTTGCATAATGCAAAAGTGCAGAGCTTGTTTCTGTCCTTGATGGAGTTGTCTGTGAATATGGATCATCTCAGCTAGCGAACTTATAATTTCCTGAGCAGTTTGTAGTCTAAAGTGCTATTTCAGTGGTGTTAATCAGCCTAATGGCTTTATCATAGTCCATGTGGAATCTTTATTGTGTGGTCCTGTCATGCATTTAAAGATTTCAAATTTGCGTTAGGTATGGCAGTGGTTTCTTACAGAAATTTCCTTGTATTTTTGCTTTATTTTATTCAATTGTTTTTGTGCCTCCTCTGTGGTTTCGATCAATCACAGTCTGATAAATGTCTGTCTCTTGGAACCATGAACATTATTCCCAAAAGAGAATACCTTAACAGCAATTTCTACCCCACTTGCCTCACCAAACTCTTCCAAACTGACCTATGTCAATGGTTTCCTATAACTTGATGGTGCTGGCAATTTTTCTCTGAACAAGCAGTAGTAATCCATTCAATTCCTGTAGCAGCATTACCATCAACACCAACATGATGAGAGGCACCTTGTAGCTCAGAGCAGCAGCAGCAGCCATGATCTTGCCACCACCATTTGTGACCTGGAGCAGCCCCAGCTACAGGGGATTCTTAATCTCAGGGTTGTGTGTTTGAGACCCAGTTTGGGAACCAGATGTAACATGAATCTTTTTTTCCCTTTTATTTTACAATACCATTCAGTTCTACATAACAGCCACAGATACCCTTGTTCTACCCCTTCCTGCCCCCCTCCCCTTAACCCCAGCCTAATCCCCATTCCTACCTCTTCCAGGGAAAAGCCTCCCCCTAGGACTGAGAACAACCTGATAGACTCTGTCCAGGCAGGTCCAGTCCCCTCCTCCCAGACTGAGCCAAGCGTCCTTGCATACGCCCCAGGTTTCAAACAGCTAACTCATGCAATAAGCACAGGACCTGGTACCAATGCCTAGATGCCTCCCAAACAGATCAAGTCAATCAACTGTCTCAACTATTCAGAGGGCCTGATCCAGTTGGAGGCCCCTCAGCCTTTGGTTCATAGTTCATGTGTTTCCATTCGTTTGGCTATTTGTCCCTGTGCTTTATCCAACCTTGGTTTCAACAATTCTTGCTCATATAAAACCTCCTTTTTCTCAATAATTAGACTCCCGGTGCTCCACCAGGGGCCTAGACATGGATGTCTGCATCCAGATTCCTCAGTTCTTGGATGGGGTTTCTGGCACAACTATTAGGGTGTTTGGCCATACCATCACCAGAGTAGGTCAGTCCTGGCTGTCTCTTGACCATTGCCATCAGTCTTTTGTGGGGGCATATTTGTGGATTTCTGTGGGCCTCTTTAGCTCTTTGTTTCTTCCTTTTCTCATGTGGTCTTCATTTACCAAGGTCTCCTGTAGCTAGAATTTTCCTGCCTTGCCCACAGTCAGGACAAATCTTTGTCACCCACCAGTCCCACAGCTGCTCAGACCCAACCAAGTAAACACAGAGACTTATATTGCTTACAAACTGTATGGCTGTGGCAGGCTTCTTGCTAACTGTTCTTATAGCTTAAATTAATCCATTTCCATAAATCTATACCTTGCCACGTGGCTGGTGGCTTACTGGCGTCTTCACATGCTGCTGGTCATGGTGGCGGCTGCAGTGTCTCTCCGCCTCAGCCTTCCGCTTCCCAGAATTCTCCTCTCTCCTTGTCCCACCTACTTCCTGCCTGGCCACTGGCCAATCAGTGTTTTATTTGACAGACAGACCATCCCACAGCACTTCCCCTTTTCTTTTTTTAAAAAGGAAGGTTTTAACTTTTATACATCTCCAAAGCCAGGTTGGTATATTTGGCAATTTGGGCGTAGCTTCTCTTACTACTTCCTGCTGGAGGGGGGCGCTGTATCTTATGGGGACACAAAGAAAATTTTAGGATCATGGAGTAGTCCGTGAGACTGTATCGTCTGAGCCAGTTGCCTTGAAACGATTCTGGATGTTGGGTCATCTGGGCCATGGTGTCATCGGAGACCTTTCAGGGGGTCTTGGCTGGTCAAACCTGATGTATCTTAATCTGGAACAAATCCATGGCCTTTGGCTTTCTGTAGAAACAAAAGCAGAGCCTCTTTTCCAAAGCAACATATCCTTACATCCACATTTTGAAGTCAAGGTACCTTTAAAATATACATTTTGGCATAACTCAACAGCTTTTGTAATCAAATGTTTTTCTTCAGTTACAAATATCAAAGAGAACATAATCCAGATTCTCTGTGTGGTAGCCATCTTTATGTGGCTTGTTTTTTATATTACCTTGAGCCTATTGCTTTAAACTGCAGCCTTTTAAGCCTGAAACGGTGCTATGGCTGCTGACTCCGCCCACTTCAGCTTCCCAACATGGCGGTGGTACGTTTTCCGCCAGCTCTGGGAGCCATCGTGGGTCTATGCTTTTTAACAAAGCAGCGTGTAGCCCAGAAACCTCTTTTTGTTTTGTACTAGCAAAGGCTAAATCCACCACGCAGCTTAATGTGCCACTTGCAGAGGCCTCATTCCCGCCATACTGCAGATCGAGCTTGCATGCTAGGAACCCGCCAGTAGCTCAAACCGGCAGGCTGCCGCTCATTTGAGAGAGACAATTAGGAAGCTGTTTTTAGCTCCATTTTAGAATCTTTTCTCAGGTTTTAGGTGGAAATTCTTGCCAACACGTTGGGCGCCATTTGTAGCTAGAATTTTCCTGCCTTGCCCACAGTCAGGACAAATCTTTGTCACCCACCAGTCCCACAGCTGCTCAGACCCAACCAAGTAAACACAGAGACTTATATTGCTTACAAACTGTATGGCTGTGGCAGGCTTCTTGCTAACTGTTCTTATAGCTTAAATTAATCCATTTCCATAAATCTATACCTTGCCACGTGGCTGGTGGCTTACTGGCGTCTTCACATGCTGCTGGTCATGGTGGCGGCTGCAGTGTCTCTCCGCCTCAGCCTTCCGCTTCCCAGAATTCTCCTCTCTCCTTGTCCCACCTACTTCCTGCCTGGCCACTGGCCAATCAGTGTTTTATTTGACAGACAGACCATCCCACAGCAGTCTCCTATTCCTTGTTCTCCCCCTCAGTTCTTGATCCAGCTGGGATCTCCCGCTCCCACAGGCTCTATTTCCCTTGACCCTTGCCCTTCATTACTCCCACTCATGTCCAGGTTGTTCATGTAGATCTCAGTCATTTCTCTGTCATTGGGAGATCCTCGAGTGTTTCTTGGGGTACTGTTTTCCAGGTAGTCTCCCTGATGATGTGAGTAGCAGTCCAGGCATCCTTGTTACACATCTAGTATCCTCCTATGAGTGAGTATATACCATATTTGTCTTTCTGAGTCTTGGTTACCTCACTCAGCATGATTTTTTCTAGATCCATCCATTTGCCTGCAAACCACATGATGTCATTGTTTTTCTCTGCTGAGTAGTATTCCATTGTGTTTATTACCACATTTTATTTATCCATTCTTCAGTTGAAGGGCATCTAGGTTGTTTCCAGGTTCTGGCTATTACAAACAATGCTGATATGAACATAGCTGAGCAAGTGCTCTTGTGGTATGATTGAGCATTCCTTGGGTATATGCCCAAGAGTGGTATAGCTTGGGGGAGATTGATTAGCCATTTTCTAAGAAAGTGCCATATTGATTTCCAAAGTGGTTTACAAGCTTGCATTCCCACCAGCAGTGGAGGAGAGTTCCCTAGTTCCTCATCCTCTCCAGCAAAATGTGTGTCACTGTTTTTGATCTTAGCCATTCTGACAGGCTTAAGGTGGTATCTCAGAGTTGTTTTGATTTGCATCTCCCTGATGATTAGGAATGTTGAGCAATTTTTTAAATGTCTTTCAGCCATTAAAGACTTCCTAGAGAACAATGAAAATGAAGACACCACATACCCAAACTTATGGGACACTATGAAAGCAGTGCTAATAGGGAAATTCATAGCACTAAATGCTCACATAAAGAAGTTGGAGAAATCTCACACTAGTGACTTAACAGCATACCTGAATGCTCTAGAGCAAGAAGAAGCAAAGTCTCCCAGAAAGAATAGAAGCCAGGAAATTATCAAAGTGAGAGCTGAAATCAATAAAATAGAAACAAAGAGAACAATACAAAAAAATTAATGAAACCGAGAGTTGGTTCTTTGAGAAAATCAACAAGATAGACAAGCCCTTATCTAAACTAACCAAAAGACAGATAGAGAGAATCCAAATCAACAATATCAGAAATGAAAGGGGGACAACAGACATTTAGGAAATCCAGATAATCATCAGGTCATACTTCAAAAACATCTACTCCACAAAACTGGAATATCTAAAAGAAATTGATAATTTTCTGGATAGGTACCACATACCTAAGTTAAATCAAGACCAGATAAACTATTTAAATAGTCCAATAACCCCTAAGGAAATAGAAACAGTCCTTAAAATTATCCCAACAAAAAAGTCGAGGACCAGATGGTTTCAGCGCAGAAGTCTGTAAGATTTATAAGTTAAGAGACGGGACAGGTTGTGAGTGACCCAATGAGAGTTATGTGTGACCCAAAGTTTAGTTTCTTTGATTGCCAAAAAAGGAGCTCAGCAGCTGCTAAAGCACAAAAATTGTACCCATCCCTGATTTGTCAGGTCTAGTTTTTTTTTTTTTTTGATAGGTATACTGCAAGTGCAAATGAGTCAATAACGCATGGAAAATAAATTTTAGCACTAGAAACTTACTTGTTAATATCCTGATGCCTTTTAGTTATTTACAGTATCAAATTTGCATTCTTGGTTTGCATTGTCACTGTGTTCTTTCACAAAGAGTCTTTCGTAAATGATTTTTTCCTAATTCTCAGTCCATTCCTATATATGAAATAAGAGAGGGAATTAACTTCATTGGATGTCAATTATTTAATGATGATGGCAGACAGACATTCAATACTTCATTTGATAATAATAAACACACCTTTTTCATTTTTCTTGAATAATTACTTGATTCCCCCCCCTGATTATTTGCCACTAGGACAAAATTATATTTGAGAGTTACTCCCTATTTTCTCTTTTAGAGTATGTAGGTCATGAGAGTGAGAAATCTTGTTCCTCATCATTTAGTCCACTAACATGCAAGTTAAACTTGAGTCCTATCACATGTAGTCAATCCCAGTGAATCTTGTAAATAGCAGCAATTGCATTTCTGTTCTATGATGACATAAGATTGTAGGTACTTCAAAAATAGTTTATTTTCATCATATTAGGATGTGTAAGTATATTTTTGAATGACCTTTTAAGCTACAGTTTGGCACTAAGGATATACTTTTGTCAGTGAAGTAAAACAAATAACACATTACTGCGATATTTGTGAAAAAAAAAAAACAGACACCCTTCACAGTATAAGGAATTCAGTTTTCACAATATCTCTCCACTTGTTCTATGATGCATTTCAACAACATTATAACATTGATATGTTTGTGTATGTGTATATGTATGATTTTGCTTATCCATATGTATGTATATACACAGATACATATGCATGTGTACACTTTCTTGATATAGTTTTTAAATTCATGCATGATTACTGAATTTAGATTATGTTGCACTTATTTTTTCCATACTACTATATAATATCTGCACTGTAAATTGTCAAAATAAATACCACTATTTTAAAATTATATTACGAAATTTTACATATAAAATATATACATAACTAACTCACACACTGTACAGAATGTGGTGATTAGGTGTAGTCATTTGAGCATTGACCTTTTGTAGTTGAAAGGAATATCAGTGTTAGTGTACAGTGTAAATGGATTCTTTCTATCTTAGCATCCAATATTTGTGCAAGAGTTTCTGGTAAGTGGGGATCTTGAGAGTGTTTCCCATCTATGTTGGCATTATCGTTTGTAGTTTTACTGTGCTGACCATTTTTGTTGATTCCTTGCCTTCATGTAAAAGAGAGAGGGAGAATAAGAAATGTGGATCATGCTTTATTTTTTTACTATAATCAATTAGGTATTTTTAAATTTTCCTGAGATAAACCTTAAGGTACCTGTTTGCTTTCTTATTTTAGTATTGAGGAGACACAGGTGATCAATTGCTGAGGACATTTAATAGTGATAGATTGATATATCAAAGTTTATTTTTACAGAGTTAAGACCCCTTTGACACTCAAATGTTTATACCTCTGGTATAATAGGGTTTCTTACCAGTATATTTTGGGTATATTTTGATGTTCCTTTTACCTCTGGATCTATGACTGATGTTGGTCTTGTAACAATTAGTTAAGTAGTTATTTAGAAATTTGAGTAAGTTATTAAAGTAATAGAGGTAAACTAATGAAGCAGAATATGTCAGTAGGGACAGAAGAACCTGAAGAAGAAATCAGGAAGAAGATAAAAATTTCAGGGGTTCACAATTCAGTGGATTTAATGTTGTGCAAGGATACAATATTCTTCTAGAATTGGTGACAAGGCATTACTCCTGATATCCTCTGGAACTTAAGAGACTGGGGCCCTGTTTGTTTCAATGTGCATGAGGAAGTATTTCTCTTGGTTGAGGGCAGGATAAAAGGTTTCAGGTATGTGAGATGTATGCAGTAGGGAAAGTCCTCCAATTTAGCACCTGTGGGAGGTTACAGGAAATATTTGAAGGGTACCTTCCATTTAGTGTAATGTAGTGGGTTTTGCTGGACTGGAGGGGAAAGAAGGACCTGATCCTCAATATGGATAGAGGGTTGGGCATGGATTATCACATGGCTGGTGTAAGGAGTAGTCAGCAAAATTCCAGAGGAGACAGCAGAGGTGATAGAGTAGAGGAGTGAGGAGGTGATCAGGGAGATGTAAAAGTTTAGATTGGAGGCCAGGGGTTAGAGCTAGTCAACCATACATGAGTTCAAATGGTGGGATTGATAGGGCTTGCTTGGGAAATGTTCAGAGCATGAAAAGAGCTAGAAACAATAATTTCACCAAGTCAGGGTGAATTTCTGGTGGCACCTAATAAGAATATTTTAATGATTATTGCTATGCTGTATCTTCCCTGAGGACTTATGATGGTAAGGGATATGAAAATGCCAAGGTATATTAAAAGCTTTAGATATGATCTGGAGATTCTGGAAAGTGAACTCCAGACTAATATCAGACTGAAGAAATGCAGTGATCCCAAATCCTGGGGTAGGAGGTCAGGGACTGTCTGAGGCCACTTATTAGTAACAATAAATATCCCTACAAAACTTGAAAATGAAACCTGAACCATGAGGAGACATTTAATTTGTTTGACTGTGTGCATATGGGTAACACTGAGATGCCAGTCAGGCCTTGGGATGTAACCTCTAACCTGGTTGGAGTGAAAAGTTTGGCTCCAAATTGTGGAACTGTAATCTGTCTTCTGATAACTTTTGAGTAGCCAGTAATACATTTGAAGGACTGTAAGTCCTCAGAGGTAGGTGTAGCTGAAGTTATCTTGTTCTTTCCGAGATCCCATAGCACTCAGAATCAAGCAAACTCACAGAGACATATTATTTACAAACTGTATGGCCTAATGGCTCAGGCTTCTTGCTAGCTGTTCGTATATCTTAAATTAACCCATTTCTATTAATCTATTAGTTGCCATGTGGCTCTTGGCTTACTGCTATCTTAACATGTTGCTTCTATTCATGGCAGTTGGCAACTCCCTCATCAGTCTCCCACTTCCCCGAATTCTCCTCCCTTTTTGTCCCACCTATGCTGCCTGCCCTGCTACTAAGCAATCAGCACTTTATTTATTGACCAATGAGAGCAACGCCTTCAAAGCATACAGTACATCCCACAACACTTCCCTTTTTCTTATTTCAAAAAGGAAGGATTTAATTTTCATATTAAAGTTATGTATAACAAAACTATTAGCAAGCAAGTATTATAATTATAATATCTAGTCTATCTGTATTTGTCAAAATTAACTGATATCCTATCTATCCTATATTTGTGAGTCTGAGGTTCATTTCTAACTTATCTTTTATCAAATCTAAGGAAATTATAATTATCTATTCTTAAACTACATCAAAGACCTCAGAAGGATACACTATTACATGAGAAATGGGAGAATGATACAAGCAACTTTCACATGTCTTGTGAAAGTAGACAGTGGAGTGCTGGATTTTGGAACTTTAGACTCCATAAATCCAGCTATAAAAAAATTAAAAGAGGAGAGGTGTTAGTTTGACTAACATGTACCAGGGAACAGAGGAAAGCATGGTGATATACAACTTAAGGCAACAACAATGATATAGAGCTGGAATTCCGTACAGACATACAATGTCAAAAGGAGATAGCTTGGCTAATATTGCCAATTAATGCACATAAGAGCAACGCAATAAAGTCGTGGGTAAAACAGTAAGTAACTTGCTTTTGGAAGCTGCGGGGTTGGTGAAGTAAGGTTTGCTTGTGACATTTCCCATTTCCCTGATCTCTAAGATTTTCAACCCATATTTGGCACCGTGTTTTTTATTTAGTGAGACCATTTAGAAATTGGTCTATTTGCAGGTCTTGAATCAGGTGGTATACTCTATAGGTCACTTAACTGTAAGTAGAGGGGTGTTAAAAAGAGAATAGTTTGGATGAAGTAGCATTTCTCTACAAAGTTCAGGGATGAAGTTCAGGGATGATAGGCTTAAGCCCTCAAAGGCTCTGGAGTGAAAGAGTATACTTATTTTGAGTAATGTACCAGGTAGAGTTCTGGAACTAGATCACAATAGACTCATGGTTTCTACCAAGAGAATGGTTCTGGATATCCAAGACTATGGGATCCACCTGAGAGATTGAAAGGGACCATGTCAGAGATAGTGGGCTGAGTGTCAAGGAGGAAGACAAGAGGAGCTGCTGGCAAATCTGTGACAGAGAAATGTGGGCACAAATGAAATAGAAGCTAGTGCCTTAGCTAAAAAAATCTCTTCCCACTAGGGGCAAAAGGAAGGTTTTCACAATCAAAACTGAGTGTAAGAGATATCCTCTGAAAATACAATTAATTCATGGGGTTTGCTGGGGCAAGAAAGGCTGTCCCCCTATTGAGACAACAGAGAGATTGGAATGACAGGTCTGGCATGACTGTTGTTGGTACAGGATCTGGGTACCATCAATTGTCCATCACCAGCCTAGGATATTGGCTGGGGGTGTTATTCGATTGATGATTCTATGACATGAGTTACAGAGGGGCAGTCTACTGACTTTTGTCCCTTTATATAGCATTTAGACGAGGCCCATGTGCCCCACATGGGACAGTGCAAGCACCAGCCCTATGGCCTTCTCTACCACATTTAAAACACGGACCTGGAGGTCTTCTTGTGGCTGCTCAGATAGCCTGTGCTTAATTTGACAGTCTTGTTTGCAGGCTTTCTCATGTCTCCCAAGGTACACCTTTAAAGCCACTGCTAAGACTTCTGACTGTGTGGTCAGTGACCTTTTCTCCAGTAGCCTAACATTGGTCCTACATTGGGGAAGATCTGTTAACAAAGTAAGTCATAAGTAGTTGTCTGCCCTGTGGGCTTTTAGGATCTTCTTTAGTATGTTCAAAGAGAACCTTTGTAATTCACTGTAGAAAATGAGAATTGTTCTCCTGCTTAACTTGAATTATGTGTTTTAACTTTTCATAATTTACTGGTTTGAAGGCAACCTTAGGAAGACTTAAAGGGAAGCAGCTCATAGAGTGTTCCTAGGAAGTCATCTAAGGTAATAAAATACCAATGTGGTACCTGATCCATGTCGACCTACACCCCAGGAGGATGAGCTGCATTAGTTTGGTAGATATTGTCCACATGTATTCTAGCCTGTTCTCAAGCTTGTCTGCTTTCCTCAGGAAGTAGGTTATTAGTAATGATCATGTATATATCATGGAAGGTGAGACTATAGGAATGAGTAGTTTATTGATATTATTTAATAAAGGAAGTAGAATTAGACATTGAAGAACCCAGGTTCTAGTCTATTTAAGAATGTTCTGCCAGTGAGAAAAAGACATGTGCTTTAACCAGTCTATATTCTCTTGTACCTTTCACAAAGTGAGAATGGCCTTTGAGATGGCATGACTGGGTTTGGGTTACTTAGCAGCTCTATAACACATGGCAATAGGAAGAAAGTTGGCAATCAGTGTTGGGAAGATGAAGCTGACAGATATCAGATAAGGGGAAGGTGAGGGAGGAGCAAAAGGAGCAGTTTCTCAGAGAAGGGAATGGGAGATTGGAAAGTCAGGAGCTCATTATCAGGTTTTAAAGCAGTAAGAATTGGTTCCTAAGATTCATGAGGCATAGATAGGAGCACATGGGCAGATAAATAGGAAAAAGGAATGGTGGTTTTAGAGGTGAGCAAGAAAAAGACTTGGATATAAAGTAACCATGTCCATTTGCAGGTTTGCTGGCAGGAATTAGATTATTCCCATAAAATATAAGGGTACAGTGTGCCTTTAGGTAGCCATTTATATTGTTGTCTATGGGATTCTTAAGCTATTTTTTTAGTGCAAAGACTGATAAAATTAGAAGTGTTTGATTAACGCATTAAGTTGAGAGTTCTAAGAGTTTCTAACAGTAATCCTGGAGAAGATGTGTGGCTAATATTATTGGAAGTCCTCCTTCCCATGGCTATGATAATGAAAGGAATTCAATCAATCAATCAATAAAAAAATACAAATAGAAGTGACATAAATTCTAAAATCACACAGTTTCTGAGATAGTAGGAGGATCAGGTTTTTGGCACAATTCACTCAGCTCTTTGTCAAGCAAGCACAGTATGGGCAAGCCCAAGGATGAGAGTCTGACAGACAAGAACCAAATGTGAATGATATCTCAGAATGCAGTCCTGGGGAATGGCTAATGGTTTAGCCTGTATTGTGTGATGAAAAAAGCCAATGAAGCCTGCAGATGAGTGTTCCCAAGAACACCTGAATGAAGCCTGATGATCAATGGTCCTTCCCATGGGTTTGAGGGACAGTTTAAGCTGGCTGGTATAGGGAAAACTCACAAATAGAATGAGTAATCTGTCAGCCAGGCAAATGGAAATTGCATAATAGAAAATAAATGAAACATGGTACAAGACTCTGGATGCAGGGTGCCAGGAGGGTTCTCTTTGTCATGCAGCTACAATGTTCTTTATTTGTAGTGCTATTTACTGTTCAAGAGAAAAAAAGAGGTGCAAAAAACCCACTATAAGTGTTATTGTAAAAGGGAAAAGTGGGATTGTGCAATAGGTCTACAAGAAATGAATGGTGTGGAGAAAGGAGTTGGGAAACAGGTTGAATCTGCTTTTATACTTCCCGTATAGCATGCTCATATGACTTACATATCAATGCCATGTCGGTGCATAGTCTATGTAATCAAGCTGCATGCAGGTTACATAATCACATACCAGAGGGTTACTTAGTAGGCAAGGCCCTGGGATGACTAAACTATCTTCCTGACTGATGGTTATAGGATGCACAGTCATTTAGTTTGGCGTTGGCTTGGGAGAATAAGACTACAAGACACCATCAGCCTGTTTTCTACTGTTAGTTGGAGGCAGATCCCAGAGTAAATGCTTTTTATCCTGTGTTCATATTTCAGGTTCCCTGCCCATTTTAGAACACCCAGGGAGGAGGGAGACAGAGATGAGTCAGCAGCTCTGATGGAGATCTCCAAATTCATTCGGTCATTTTTCTTTACATTCTACTTTAGATAGCTCTCTCCTTATTGGTTCCTGATCTAAGTGTATTTGAATATAAGTCAGACAGATGGAATAAAAAGGCTTGCAGTCCACAGTTTCAATAGCCAGGCTCCTGGCTAAATTCCAGCTTATAGCTGGATTTAGCCAAAGCCTGACTGGAAACAACACAGGAGAATGATAACTGTCCCAGAGAACTGCAGCAGACAGAAGCAATAGAAACATAGGATAGGCAGGGATTGTGTGGGATTTCCCACACTTCTTCCCTGAGTCACCTGCATCTGTTTGCTCTGCAAGATATATGACCCTTCCTCTGAAGCCATTGCTTCAGCTTTAATTTTTGTGATCACTACCTCAGATTTGAATCCTCTACTATCTGCAAGGATGACTTACATTGGGAAAAAATATCTGACAGAAAACAGGGATGTATTGATATTATACACCCTCAAAGGAGCCAATAAGAAAATGACTGTGTCAGTGACAATTCTCACTTAGCCACCTGGGAGTTTATAAAAATTTCAAGTATCAGATTCCACAAATAAGTGCATTTGTGGAATCTAAAATGGGATATTGGAAAATGTTACCTGAATGGTACAATTTGAAGCCCAGAATCACAGTAAGCCATCAGCCTGTGGAAAGAGAGGCTGTCAGATAGATAACCAGGAATCAGGGACAAGTACCTGGGTATGTGATCAGCCTCTAATTATCACGGGATTCTTTTTACTTTTTAAAATTGCATTCTGGGCAGTCTAGCATTCATTACATCATTTCCTGTCTTCCACTTTCAGTTTCAAGGTTTCAGCTACAGCACACATTGGGTTGGGTGGGTGAAATAAATCAGCAGCTCTGAAGGGATCTCAACGAGTACCCCAAGATGTGCTTTCCATTGCTGGAATTGAGTTCACTCTCCATATTGTTTCCTGTGGGTTGGGCCATGTCCCACCACCTCATTTGTCCAGAGAATTCTTGAGTAGAACCTGCAAGAAGTATTGTTTAGAATGATATAGGTGATTGAAACAGATAGAAAATACAGGATTACTTTGAGAGTGCCAGTCTCCTAAACCATCCAGCATACTGTCTCTGCCCTAAGGTACTTAAAGGAAGGCCACGGGGTGGAGAAAAGACCTCATCTCTGTACAGACAAGTGTAGACCATCTCAGATCCCTGTCCTCAGGGCCATGGTCCAATCATCCCTCTAAGCAGATATGCTGGGTACAGACTAACTTAGCTCTATCAGGTTTCTGTTACAAACACAATTTGAAAGCACACACTCCTCCATCAGAGGAAAGGGGAGCAAATAAAATTTTTAGCAGAGCATGTTCTCACCAATCAGCTTCTTCTTGTATTAAGGGTCTCAGTTTCTCATGGATATAATCATAATCTTATTTTACATTGGCCCAGACAATGCAGCTTGTTCCTTACATAGTAGGGGAGACAGAGTCCATGGAAACTAGCAAAGTCAAAGCTTGTATATTTCCTAGCATTACAGATCTGACTCAAGTGATGCTGTCAAATGTGTAGCAAACAGATTCCTGCTTCTGAAGTACAGCTTCTTTTTAAAGATATGGGCACCCTGTTTCATTTGAATTCACTTTAGGTTTTTTTGAGACTTGGGGAGTACTGCTCTTTCCTTCTTCTGGAGCCACTGCTTACCTTAAGGATATGGCATCCCTGTATCTGTATTGAAGTGCAGCTCTTGAAGCAAGGGAGTTAATTGTCTTGAGGCTTTAGTATCTGGCAGAGAGTAGTGAAATCCTGATCTTTCTTCTACCCTGCGAGAGTTATTGGGGAAATGGCTATAGCATTTTAGTTTTATTCAGAAAATGTAGAGTCATTGAAAATATGGAGCATTAATATCTACAGACACTTCTCTATCTGTCACCAAAGGCCAAATGTATGGAAATAAAGCATATCACAGGAAACTTATTTCTTATCAACCTGTTGCCATGTAGGTAATCACATGTTCAAATTTGCATTCTTGGTTTGTATTATCACTGTGTTCTGGCATACAGAATATCATGTAGGTCATTTTGTTACTTCTCAGCCCATGCATACGTATGAAACCAAACCTGTTATTGGCTTTCTTGGAAATCAATTATTTATTGATAATAACAGAGAAATATTCAATACTTCCCTTGAAAACAATAAACACACATGATTCCTTTTTGTTGAATATTTAATTTAGTATGATTTGAAACAGTACAGAATTTATCTCCCCTCAGACTCTGAATTCCTATGTCTGATAGTAAATTTAAAACTGGAAAACTATGGTATGTTGGAATCAGCAACAACCTCTGAATCTTGTGGAAGCTTTCTGCCATCTTTTCATTACAAATATCTGTGATTATCAGGTAGAGATCAACCCATTAAACATCAGAACATGGTACTTTAAAGCATTTCAGGCTCTTTAGAAAACCCTTGTCTGTATATCATTGTGTTGTTTCTCAATTATTGCCTGAAGTAATATCTCTTATTAGGGCCAAGTGATGCACATATATTTCAGTACATCAATGTCATTGGGACTCTGTTTATTTCTATATGACTCTGGCTGAAAAAGAAACTATTTTTGTAAAATCTGTCACCATTCTGGTCTCAGGTTTCTGGCCATTAAATGTAGTATGGGGTATTCCTTCCAATTATTGGTCTTCATCATAAACCTCCTAATAACTTTATTCCTCCCCTGATAATTTGCCACTAGGACCAAATTTTATTTGAGAGTTGCTCACTATTATTCTTTTAGAGTATGCATCTCACGAGAGTGGGAAATTTTGTTCCTAATCATTTAATCTACTATCATTCAGATTAACCTCACTGCTATCACATGTAGTCAATCCCAGTGAAACTTCAAATTAGCAGCAATTGGATTTTTGTTCTGTGATGACAGAAGATTGTACGAACTTCAAAAGTAGCTTCCCGCCATTCTTATTAGAATGTGTAAGTATTTTTTTTGACATGGTCTGGTAAGCTCCATTAAAGGCATACTTTTGGTCATGAATTAAAACAAATAACACTTTCCTGCCACATTAGTGAGAAAACCCGGACAGCCTTCATAGTATGAGGGATTCAGTTTTCACAATATCTCTCCATTAATTCTATGATGAATTTCAATTACGTCATAATATTTATATAAGTTATGTATGTGTATATGTATGAGGTTAACTCTTATTTGTGACAATATTAAAGTAGGTTTCTAATATTCAATTTGTAATATGTTTTCTTTAGCTATGTTTTTTTTTTGTAAAATACCATTAATACATTGGGAATTTCTCTTCTTATTCACATAATTACATAAATACATTTCACCCATCTCTCCCTTCTTCCAACTGCTCATATATAATTCTTCTTTCTCATTTTCAAAACCATGCTCCTTTTTTAATTTTTGTTACATACCTTTGGAACAAGTATATACTTTCATTACTCATTTATTACATTCAATATGAGGAAGAAAATACAGTCATTTTAATAACTTTATTTATTATACCTGTTTGAAAATTTTTGGTCAAACATATACGTATCAACAATTATCATGTTAATGTTTTTTCTTATTTGTATGCTTCTTTTAGCATACATCTTATAAAATCTACTCAAAATTATATAGACAAAAACAATCATCAAATATGGAAATTATTATGAAAACAATGTATCCACTTCAGTGTTCTTTGGTTATTGTACCCCTATATACTCAGTACAGGATTAGGTTTATCATACATATAATTGAGTTTGGAGGGATATGAGTTGGAGTGAGTAGAGTGACAGAGCTTTATTGGGTTGGGGTGTATGGAAAATACTGTGACACAGGAATGCCTAGTTCACATATGTCTGGAGATGTTTGCTGATATAACTGCCCAAAACTCAGTGTCATGTACATGCATGTACCTTTGTTGATTTATTATTCATTAATATACATTTTGATCCTTGGGACAAATAACTGCCATATATTATTAACAAAAGTCCAATATCATTGTATTCTCATAGAGGTCATACCAAAGTTCAGCATCTGCAACTTAAGTTTGGTGGTTTACTGCTCTCTGTGATTCCAGCTGCAAGGATCATACATCCTCTATGGCCTCAGTGTGTATTGACAGTCATGTGCACACACATAAATAAAATAACAATTTAAAAAATTCACATGCAGCATAAGCAAGTGCTTATTCAGGTCAGAAACTTTGTGTTATAAGACACTCTGATGTATACGAACATTTAAAATACCTTAAGAAATGTGACAGGATGCTTTATTTTTATGTTGACAACATCACTCCATTCATTTATTTTTAGTAAATATAAGGCTTTGATTTTTCTGATGCTCATCCTTATCTAAAACCTCCTGATAATCCTGTGGAGGTGGCTAACCATTAACCCAAAAGTTCCCCAGCATTTTATTGAGGAAGAGCATCAGGAAATATTAGAAGGATTAGAAGGATTTAGATTGTGAAGAAAAACAGATAGAAAATACAGAATAGCGTTGAGAGGGCCGGGAACCTATTTCAATGTGCCCTGACACTGTCTGTCCTAGGGTATTTATAGAAATTTAGAGCAAAAGACAACCACCCCAGCACAGCCAAATGCAGACCAACTCAGACACCTGCACTCAGGTCTGTGGTCCAATCAACCCCTCTATGTAGAACTGAGGAATGTGAGAAGGGTGAAAGAAATTTTGGGAGTCTTGCCAGAGTAGACAGAGACAATGGCAGCCTGAATAGTCATTAAAAGTTCCTCTGTAAAGTCAGGCCATCTGTCTTGACCCCACAGGTCTAGAGTCTCTCATTTACTTCTCTCTGTGTCCTGTAGTATATCTGGCAGATTCCTCTGCAAAGTGGGAACCTCAAGGACCAATTTTCCAAGCCCAGTCCTATGGTGACATTTATTAGTAATATGCTTGTGTTTAGTGAAGGAGTGAGCCAATTCAATCTCCAAATCCAGCTTGGTATATTTGGGAATTTGTGTATAGGTTCGCATATTACTTTATGCTAGATGAGGGCACTGTATTCTTATGGGGATACAAAGGAAATTTCAGGATTATGGAATAGTTCGTGAGGCTGTATTGTCTGAGCCAATCGTCTTGCAACCATTCTGGATGTTGAATCATCTATGCCCTGATGTCATTGGAGACCTTTCAGGGGGTCTTGGCTGGTCAACATGATGTATCTTCATCTGGAACAAATGCATATCCTTTTGCTTTCTGTGGAAACAAAAGCAGAGGCTTTTATTGAAAGCAACATAGCCTTAGCCCCAGGTTCCAAACACCCAGCTTATGCACTAAGGACAGGTCCCAGTAAACAATGGATCTCAGCATAAAAATATTCTGATTCCCCCTCTATATGTGTAGTATAGGGCCACACTTCCTCTAAGGTTTCATTGCAGGAATGAGATGGAGAATGGGCACGGTTTGACTGAGGAAGAAGTCTTGAAATATGAAGGGTTGGGCAGGACTGGAAAATAAGTTTGGCATCTACCAGTAACACTACAATGAGAGAAAGAACTCAGGAAGGATGTAAAGTTTGTAAGACTTCATAAATTAAATGATGGGACAGGTTATATTAGGAGAAGTTATGTAAGAGTGATGATCCACAGATTAGTTTCTTTGATTCCGCAATAAAGAGCTCAGCTGCTGCTAAAGCACAAATGCAAGGTACCCATCCCTGAGTGGTGATGTCTAGGTTTTTTTACAGATATGCTACACGTGATAAAGTGGGTCCCAGATGATGTCCTAGGGCCCCAAGTGCTTACTTCTCTCTTTCTGTTACATAGAGAAAGAAGGGCTGAATTAGGTCTGGAAGGTTTAATGGGAGCCTCTGAAGACCTGTGAAGGGGCAGTTCATAAACAAATCTGAGGACTTGTGCGACAGAGCAAGGCAGACCTCTGTGAGTTAGAGGCCAGCATAATCTAAGGAAGGAAATCCAGGACAGGTACCAGGGCTACACACAGAAACCTGATTTCTAAAAACCAAACCAAACCAAACCAAACAAACAAATAATCCCTGTTCCTGGGTTTGAGATCTCTCTTCTTAATGGTTCCTAATCTATGTCTATTCTAATAGGAGGCTGTCAGATCCAAGAAAATGTGCACTGAAGGGTTTTACCAGATAGGTTCCTGGCTTAAGTCCAGCTCTTCAAATTATGACATTTGAAGGAACTGGTAAAGTCATCAACATTACCTTGTTGTTTTGTAGTACTGTTAGCTGCAATTTTACCTTAATAAAGCAGGATGAGTGAGCAGAACAGATCTATCAATTGCTTAAGGGACTGTTATTAAAATACTCATAGTGTAAACAATTTTCAAAACGACCTCTTTTTGAAGAACAACATTAATCTCACATAAGTTTACCAAATTCTATGGTTTTATGTATAAGAGACTCCTCAGTATTTCTGTTGAATGATGTGTATGTGGATTACGAAGGAACAACAGAGACAATGGTATGTGATATATTTTTAAGCACACTGTTACATGTCTAGACATTTTTTTCACTGAATATTTCTTTACAGAAGATCTGTATTGTTTTTGACCTTATGAGACAAATACTAAACTCCTATGATAGTTGCAGTTTAACAGGGCTCAGCCTATTGTGTGTGTTGTCACATATCATTTGTGGTTGGCTTTTCTTCCCTGGTTCCCTGAGAGCCTAGCTTTCTGGCTTAGCTATCAGGGAGCCAGGATTACTGCTGTAGCTCTGGGAAGTTGTTGGTCCATGCTGACAGCGAGGAGCAAACTGCCAACTGTTTATAAACACCATTTAATCTACATGCTTTTCAGTAAATGCTGTCATTAGTATTTTTGTTCTTGGCCTTTCAGAAGGGTACAAAAATAAAACAAAAAGAAATGACAACCCTATGTCTGTCCCAAAGTGCTATATATGTGCAAGTAAGACAAATCATTACAGACTTTAGAATCTGAGAGATATTTGGAGGGTCCTGCTCCTTACTCTCTGTTATTCATTTTTTGAAACTCTTTTCCCTTTGACAGAAACTTGAGGTACATTGAAGCCCACTATCAGAGATTAGTCAGCAAAGGGAATAAAGAAAAGGTGCATTGGATTATGGAAACAACCTTTGTAGTTAGGGTGCAGAAGAATTGTTGGAATCTGCTTTATGTGGGACTTCCCAGTGTGGGCATATGAGTCTATGCAGCTATGCCATGCATGTGCCTAGATAGGTTCCATGTTCATGCTGCTGGCAAATTATGTGATCACACAGTACAAGTATTACTTAGGACATAAGGTCCTCTGGCGACTAAATATCTTTCTTATCTCCTGAAATGTGCATGCTTCAATATGCAGCTGGAAGTGTGGCTAGGATGTATAACAATCCAGACTCATTCTTATAAAAATAAGGGTTTAGGGGATACAGCTGAATGAGCATGTGTACAGATAGTCTCCAGAAATGCGTTCATCTTGGGAAGTGAGCATTCGTTAACTTTGTGAGTATAGAAGGGGAGATTTTGAGGTAGCTGGGCATTATGAGGTAGCTAATTGTGTTCCAGAATTAAATTTAAACTTGTGTCAATTACTAAAATCTATAGCAATGTAAAACATTTTAATAAAAATGTTCTTAGAAAGTAGATTCAATAATCTACCCTTTCTTCCTATCATATCTTGATCCTACCCCCAATTTTTATTTTTAGAAAGATATTGCATTTAAAATCAACCCTTTTTAAATAAAAATATTGTTTTTTTATATCCCCCACCAGAGGGTTCTTTATGGGACAAAATAATCTTTCAACCTTTGTTTTAGCAATATGCTTGGTTGTAGAAAATGAGTGAGCTAATTTCACTTCCAATGCCACCTTGGTATATTTGGGAATTTGGGTGTAGCTCCTCAAAATATTTTCTGCTACATGAGGGTGCTGCATTCTTATGGGGACATAAAGAAAATTTTAGGATGAAGAGGTAGTCCATGAGGTTGTATTGTCTTAGAGAAATCTCTGTGTAACTCAGTGGGAATAGGTCAAGGCCACATGCCTAGAACCCACCATAGAGTAGTTCAAGCTCACATGTTGCAGTATCTCACTACCCACATGAGACATGGTTCCTGCTCCTTTTAGAATTGGTTATTTTCATGTTTCAGATGAAAACTCGAGCAGTTGAATGCCATTTGAAGCTGACGTTATCCTATTTCTGCCCTGCTCCCCCTGGCCTCAGACTCAAGGATACACACTGACACTTACATTGTTTACAAACTGTATGCCCGAATGGTTCAGAAGTCTCTTTAGCTGTTCTTATATCTTAAATTAGCCCCTTTCAACTAATCTATAAGTTGCCATGTGATTTCTGGCTTACCAGTATCATTACATGTTGCTTCTCATCATGGCTTCTGGCAGCATCTCCCTCACTCAGCCTTCTACTTCAAAGAATTCTCCTTTCTCTTTGTCCTGCCTATACTTCCTGCCTAGCTCCTGGAAAATCAGTCCTTTATTTATTAACCAATCAGAGCAATACACTCAGAATATACAGAACATCCCACTGCAGGTAGGCTATAGTTTCTGGCTATGAACACTGAAAGAGCAAGACTACTAGGGTGAAAGACCTGGGTTAGATAGGACAGAATTGGACTAGTGACAGGAGATGACTGTGAGGATGTGGGATCAAATATATGTATTGCCTGCGGTGAAGGACATGATTCTGATATCTAGACTGCCACTGTCCTAGCTGGCTGGTTTGTATAGTTATTTCCCTTAGAGATGATCGAGTTGTCAATCTGATGAGATTAACAGTGAATGATTCATATTACTTTAGGGAAACAGGAAGCATTTATCATGACCATTATTTGGCCTGAGTTGTCCTTTTGCTGTGAGAAGCCCGTGCTTTTTCCAAATATGAATGTGGGACAGAAGGATATGAAAAATATATTTGAAGCTGGTAGTGGTGGCACATGCCTTTAATATCAGCACTCAGGAGTCAGACCCAGGCAGATATCTGTGAGAATTCAAATCTATTGTGTTCTACAGAGCGATATTCAGGACAGGCACCCAAATTACAGAGTTATCTGTCTTTTAAAACAAAAATTAAAAGCTTATTTGCAGTATGTATAACATTAAGGAATTACTGTTTCCCAACTGGAAGGTACAAAGACAATTAGCTCATCTTGTTGGTTAGTAGTGTATGTCTTTGATTCTACCACCTCAGTATCTGACACAATGGCATATCCTTCTTTATGGGTCCCATCATGAAAAAAGAGGAGCCATCTGTGTACCAAGCATAAATGGCCTGAGGCAATGTGCACTCTTATATATGTGAAGGATGAGGCAAAAATTCCTTGAGGATTTAAGTGTAGTAGTGAGATGTGGAATAGTCAGCACTAGATTGAGGAAGGATGATTGAATACGAACAATTGTGCAAGTCTGGAAAGTAAGTGTGGTATCTTCCAGTAATAACACTTGGAGACAAAACCTCAGGATGTAGGAAAAATATGTAAGACCTTATAGGTTAAATAACAGATTAATTATTTTGGAAAGAAAAAGTATTAGGTTACCCAAAGTTTAGTTTCTTTGATTCACCATTAAGGAGCTTAGCAACCTTCAAATCACATATGATTGGTGACCATCTCTGTGTGGTGACTTATAATTTTGAGACAGGTATGCAACACATGCAATGGAGGGTCTCTGTTTGTGATCTAGATTCCCAAGGGCATATCACTCTCTTTCTGTTACATAGACAGAGAAGAAAATAGTTGATCAGAGAGGTGTAGTGCAGTGTCCTGAAGCAGAGCCTATTGGCAGTTCTGGAAAAGATCAATAATGGGCTGCATGAGGGATTTATGCAACATCCCTGAGCTGTCTCATATAAGGGGTGAGTAAGGAGATTCAAAAGATGGAATGCAGAACTACAAGGAGTCAGCTATTCCTAGAAAGGAGAGAATATCCTGTTATGTAGTGCAGCCTGTAAAAGAATGCATTAGATGTTTTCTATCTGAAGATATAGCCTAGTATGATGTGGTAATATTTACATTCAAATAGGTGACTTGGGGAGGGGAATCTGGATTTTGGAACTTGAGTCTCCATAAGTTCAGTTGTAGAAAATTTTACCAGAAGAGAGGAGTTAGTTTGACTAACTTAAATTATGGGCCATACGAGGGGAAGGAGAGCAAGCCAGAAGATGGTGATTGATGAAATAGTTGTGGGATGTCCATGGATCTGTGAGTCAAGACAGTCAAATTTAGCTACATATATAAGTAAGTGTCAGGGTCTCTCCAGGATAAGGAAAAGATATTTTGAAACAGAGGATAGAGTAGAGGAGTGAGCAGGTGATCAGGGAGAGGTGATGGTTTGGATAGGAGGCCAGCATTCAGAGTTGGTCTCCCATACATGATTTCAAAAGGTGGAATTGACAGGGCCTGCTTGAGAAGTCAACAGAGCCTGAAAATAGCTGGTGACAATAATTTCAACCACACAGTGTGAAGTTGCTCTGGTAGCTTAATAAGAATATTTTTTAAAGAAATGTTGGTATGCTTTAAATTTCCTGAAGACTTAGGATGGTAAGTGATATGAAAATGCCATGGTACATTAAGAGCTTTAGATATGATCTGGTTAATCTTGGAGGTGAATTCCAGACAATTACCAGACTGAAGAAAGATCAATATCCCAAATAGGCAGATTATCTCCCAGAGGTAGATGTCAGTGACTGTCGTAGGCCATTTATTAGAAACTAGAAATGCCTCTACCTAACTGCAAATGAGTTCAAGACCATGAGCAGATATGCAATTCATCTGACAGTGGCCATAAGAGTGAAATCAAGCCGGGCGGTGGTGGCGCACGCCTTTAATCCCAGCACTAGGGAGGCAGAGCCAGGCAGATCTCTGTGAGTTCGAGGCCAGCCTGGTCTACCAAGTGAGTTCCAGGAAAGGCGCAAAGCTACACAGAGAAACCCTGTCTCGAAAAACCAAAAAAAAAAAAAAAAAAAAAAAGAGTGAAATCAAGCTGCCAGTCAGTTCCTCCATAGGAACTTCTAGCCTATTGAGTGGAGCAGTTTGGCTCAACATTTGGAATTGAGATGTGACTTTTGGTAAATTTCACAGGAGGTATTAATAGTGCTTAGAACTGTAAGTCCTCAGATGTAGGCTTTAGGTGGGCTTTCATGAATTGAGACAGGGCATGACTATTAGTGTGAAAGAGCTGATGGAGATAGAACAGAAGTTGCCCAGTGTCAGGAGTTGACTTTAATGATGTGGCCTGCTTTGTATGGATTCCCTGATATGAATGTGGCAAGTCTGAGCCCTTATGGGCCATTCTCCTAGCTATCTTGTCAGACTGGTTTATTCTCTTAGAGATGATGGAAATGTTGAAGTGCTTAGACTGACAATGGATGATTCCTATAACTTTGGGAAATGGGAGGCTTTGAGCATGGCCATTATTTGGCCTGAGTTAGATATGAATCCTCCCTTTGCTGTAAGGAGTCTGTTCTTATTCTATATAGGAGCATGGGAAATTATGTTATTAAAAGCATATTTGGAGACTATATAACATTTAGGGATTACCTCAGGTCCAATTTCGAAGGCACAGAGAAAGCTACCAGCTAAGCCTGTTGGTTAGTAATCTGTGGGTAATGCCTGTGATTCTACCACCTTGGCATATGACACTATGTTATAACACACTTTATGTGTCCACTCATGTGAAACGCAGCTGACATCTGTTTATCGGGTGTAATTGGCCTGAAGCAATGTGCTATCCTGTGTATGTGAAGAACTGGGCAATAATTCCTCTAAGTTTCAGTACAGGAAAGAGATAATGATCAGAGTTAGGTTGAGGAAGGTGGCTTTAAATATGAAGGGATGGACAATGCAATTTCCAGTATCACCACATGGAAAGAAAGAACTCGAGAGGGAGGTAAAGTTTGTAAAACTTTGTAAGTTAAGAGATGGGACAAGTTATAGTGGGAGAAGAGAGGTGTGAGTGACCTAAAATTAGTTTCTTTGATTATCAAATAAGGAGCTCATGAGCTGCTAAAGCACAAATGCAAGGTGCCCATCCCTGAGTGGTAAGGTCTAGGTTTTTTTGATAGGTATGCTACAAGTGCAAAATGGACACAGATGATGGCCTTGGGCACCTAGGGAATAACCTTATCTTTCTGTTACACAGAGGGAAGGGCTGAATGATTTCTGGAAGGTTTAGGGGCAGCCTTTTGAAGACCTGCAAGGGGGCAGTTCCTAAATAGATCCTAGGACTATGGAGGCAGAGCCAAGCAGACCTTGGTGAGCAAGAGGCCAGCATGTTCTAGAGAAGGAAGTCCAGGACAGGTACCAAAGCTAAAACAGAGAAACCTAATTTCTAGAAAAAAAAACAGAAAAGAAAACAGAAACAAAAGTACCACAGAGACAGCTGTCAGATGTACTTTGCAGCTTATATTCACAATCAGAAAAGTGCAGAGGGGAATGGAGCCTTTCTTGTAGATAGGTAGATTTTAAGACAAAGCAGGTGAAAACTCGCTCAGCCCACCGAACAATATCAGCCAGGTTTCTACTGTTAGTTGGAGCCAGAGCCCAGAGTAAATTACAATTTAGCCTGTGCTACCCTTTTAGTTTCCCTGTTTCTTTAAGAACACAGGAGGGGGGATAAATGAGTCAGCAGCTCTGAGTCAGATCTCCAAATTCATTGATGTCATTTGCTTTCTATTCCTGGGTTTCAGATCTCACTCCTTATTGGTTCCTAAGCTATGTCTATTCAAATAGGAGGCAGTCCGATCAAATAAAAATGCCTGCATTGAAGGGTTTTACCAGCCAGGCTCCTGGCTAAATTCCAGCTTGCAGCTGGAATTAGGCAGGATCCAGACTGAAAACAACTCCAGATAAAGAATGCTGTACCAGAGAGCTGCAAAAGCCCAGGAAATATATACCTAAGATAGGCAGGGATTTGTTAGGTTTTTCCACACTCCTGCTCTGAGTCACCTGCACCTGTTTGCTGTGCAGGAAATGTGCTCCTGTCTCTAAAGCCACTGCTTCAGACTTAGTATCTGTGATTTCTGCCTCAGTCTTGCATTCTGCATTATCACATTTTTGGCAAAGAAGAATTATGTTGGGAAACAATACCTGACATAAAACAGGGATGTATTGATCACATGCTCCCTCAGTGGACCCATTAAAAAATGACTGTGTCAGGGAATATTCTCACAGCCACCTGGGATTCTGTGAAAATTTCAAGTGTCAATTCCACATAAAGTGCATTTGGGGAATCTAAAATGGCATATCAGAAATTGTTACCTGCAAGTTACAAGTGACAGCCCCAAATCACAATCACCCATCAGCAAGTGGAAAGCAAGGCTTTCAAGTAGATATCCAGGGCCAAAAACCTGGAAGCATGATCACCCCCTACTTACCACTGGATGCTTTTCTCATTTGGGAATGTCATTCTGGTGCTAGGATACATTATGTTTTTTCCAGTCATCCATTTTCAGTTTCGTTTTATAGCAACAGCACACATTTACTTGAGATGGTGAAATGACTCAGCAGCTCTGAAGCAGATCTCAAAGAGTACAACAGGATTTGCTTTCCATTGGTAGATTTGAGATCACTCTCCTGATTGGTTCCTATGTGAGGGGCATTGCCAACTCCTTCATTTCCCCAGAGTACTCTTGCTTTGAAGCAGCAGGAAATCTTAGGTAGAATGATATAGGGGAGAGGAACAGATAGAAATAACATAGTACCCTCAAGATTGTCTGGAATTAAATCTGTGGAGCCTAGAGTATTTAAAGAAATGCCAAGGGGTTGAGCAAAGACTAGCCCCCAGCTCAGCAAAGTGTAGACCATCTCAGACACCTGTACTCAGGCCCATGGTCCAATCATCATCTCTATGCAGACTTGCTGGGCAATTGGGCTCTAACAGGTTCCTATTCCAGACACAATTTGAAATCACACACGCCTCCTTCAGAGGCAAGGGAGCTAATAAATTTGTCAGCAGAGATGGTTTGGTAATTTCATTTCATCCTGTGTTTCCTTTTCAGTTCCCTGCTTCTTGTACAACACACAGGAAGGAGGGAGAGATAGATGAGTCACAGCTCTAAAGGAGATCTCCAAATTCATTGCTGTCTTTTGCTTTCCTTTTACTTTAGACAGCTCTCTCCTTATTGATTCCTAATCTATGTGTATTGGAATATGAGTCAGACAGATGGAATAAAAAAGCTTGCAGTCCACAGTTTCAATAGCCAGGCTCCTGGCTAAATTCCAGCTCATAGCTGGATGTAGACAAAGCCTAACTGGAAACAACACAAGAGAAGGATAACTGTCCCAGAGAACTGCTGCAGACAGAGGCAGTAGAAACATGGATAAGCAGGGATTTTGTAGTATTTCCCACACTCCTTCTCTGAGTCACCTGCACCTGTTTGCTCTGCTGGAAATGTACTCCTTCCTCTGAAGCCACTTCTTCAGCCTTGAAGATCACTGCCTCAGTCTTGCATCCTTCATTATCTGGAAGGAAGATTTATTTTGGGAAAACATACCTGACAGAAACTAGGGATTTATTGTTCTTATGCTCACTCAGAGAGCCCATTAAGAAAATGACTGTGCCAGTGACAATTCTCACTTAGCTGCCTGGGACTCTATGACAATTTCAAGTATCAGTTTTCACAAACAAGTGCATTTGGGCAACCTAAAAGGGCATATCAATTACTGTTAACTGGAAGGTACAACTTCCAGCCAAGAATCAAATTCAGCCATCAGCAGGTAGCATGTGAGGCTTTCAGGTAGGTAGCCACGATACAAGCCATGTACCTGGGTATATGATCAAACTCTAGTTTACATGGGATGCTTTTTTCTTTTGAGAATTTAATTCTGGTCCTAAGATTCATAATAATATTTCCTGCCATCCACTTTCAGTTTCATTGTTTTGACTGCAGCACACATATTGTTGGGAGGGTGTTGCTGGGGGGCTTCTCTCCAGGTTCCACCAAGCCCCGTAGTCCCACAATCCATGTATAAAATAATCACTCAGACGCTTATAATACTTATAAACTGTATGGCCGTGGCAGGCTTCTTGCTAACTGTTCTTATATCTTAAATTAACCCATTTCTATAAATCTATACCTTGCCACATGGCTGGTCGCTTACCGGCGTCTGTACGTGTTGCTAGTCCTGGCAGTGGCTGAAGTGTCTCTCCCTCCTTCTTCCTGTTTCCCCAATTCTCCTCTCTCTTTGTCCCACCTATACTTCCTGCCTGGTCACTGGCCATCAGTGTTTTATATATAGAGAGTGATATCCACAGCACTTCACCTTTTCTTCTTTTTTTAAAAAGGAAGGTTTTAACTTTAACATGGTAAAAGTACATATAACAAAACAATTATAGAGCAAGAATTACAGTTACAATATTAAAGAAGATGTCCTATTGTAGCAGGAATCTTAAAAGTTCTTATTAATAAAATCAAACCCGAGGCCAGTTATTGAGGTCCATGCTGGTAGATCAGAGAGAGAGTACAAGCCACAGCTATCTCACCTCGCCGGATCCTTAACTGGTCCTGTTTCCTCAGACTGGAAGCTTCTGTGTCCTCATCCCAATGAATCTCAGCTGAACTGTGTTGCTCCATAGCCTGAAAGCTTAACCAGGCCAAATGCTTAACCAGCGCAAAGCCTCTAGTTTCTGGTCCTCATGCCTTATATACCTTTCTGCTTTCTACCACCACTCCCTGGGATTAAAGGCTGGCTTTCTGGGATTAAAGGCGTGTGTCACCATGCTTGGCTATTTCCAATGTGGCCTTGAACTCACAGAGATCCAGAGGGATTTCTATCTCTGGAATGCTAGGATTAAAGGCGTGTGCTATCACTGACTAACTAGTGGCTTGTCTGTTCTCTGACCCCAGGTAAGTTTATTAAGGTACACAATATTTTGGTGAACACAATACCACCACATCTCCTCTCTTTTTGTCTAAAATTAAAAAAGCTTATAACTAATACAAGAAAAACTATCCAATAAGCATATACAATATATACAGCCAAAATTACATTAATGATGTCTAGTCCATTAACATTTTTCAGATAAAAAACTCCATTATATATATTAACAATGTCCAGTCCAGTAACATCTGATAAACTCAGACCAAAAAATTTTCATTACTTATCTTATTTAAAACAAGTAGTTCCTTTTTAAAAGTAGATTCCATAATCTCCCTTTTTACCTTATCATATCCATATTTTCTCTTCTTTCTTTTCATAATAGATTCAGTAGTCTACCTTTTGTCATTTTTATATCTTCCCCCTTTTCTTCAGTGTAGATTCAATGATCCACCTATTTATCCTATTATTTCTTTATCTTTTTTCTCAGAGTAGATTCGATGATCTATCTCATATCTTCCTATCTTATATTTGTTAGTTTAAGGTTTTATATCTAACTTATCTATTATCATAACTGAGGAAATTACATCTAGTTTTCAACCACATCAAAGACCTGAGAAGGAACATAATGGTACCTGAGAAATGGTAGATGGATGCAAGCAACTTTCAGGAATCTTGCAGGAGTAGACCAAGACAGCTGGCAGCCTGGACAGTCACCTAATGTTTCTCAGCATTGTTGGTGCATTCAAATTGGCTATAGGCCTAGAGTATCTAACAGACCATTTTCAGAAGCAGGAATTCTGAGAGACCATCTTACCCTGTCTTGGCAGAGTACAGTGGTCGCTTTCCTTGTGTCCCACTTGTCCAGAAAGGACAGCATTGCATTTATACTGTCAGCTGTCAAGGCAAGGGCAGTTCTTTGCCCAGTAGGCCATTTTGTGCCAAAAAGACAAACTTCCAAATGGAAATGTCTTAGAAGCTCAACATTCTCTCGGGATCAATTGGTGCATCCAGGAGCAATTGTGTCTCATGTCAACAGAATTTTAAGTTATTTAAATGCCATATTCTCTAGGTCTATGAAGTGTTTGAAGATTACCTATCTATCTGAAATATATCTATGTATACCTAGAAGACTTAACTAACATGGCTACAAATATGATTATCATAGATGTCTAATTATTAATCTATTTTTAATTATCCATTGCAATTTTAAATGAGTTAAATATAATACCTCAAACAAGAATAGAAATATATATATATATATGTATATATATATATATATATATATATATATATATACAGTATAACAAAATTAACTTCATGTTTGTATCAATAAACTAAAATTTATACCAATGTAAAACATTTTAAACATAAACTAAAATCTATACCAATGTAAAACATTTTAAACAAGTTCTTTAAAAGTAGGTTCATTAATATACCCTTTTATCTTATCATATCTATATCCTCCTATATATCTATATCATATCCCCTTTTCTTTTTTAGAAAGAGATCACATTTATAATCAACCTGTTTTAAATAAAAATATTCTCTGTCCCACACCAGAATGCTCTTCTGATTTGGGACACAAGAATCTCTTAACCATTTTTTTAAGCAATATGTTTGGATTTAGAGGGGGAGTGAGCCAATTCCACCTCTAAAGCCAGCTTGGTATATTTGGGAATTTGGGCACAGCATCTTGCGCACTCCTCGGCCAGCAAGGAAGAACGACCACCACACGAGGATTCTTCTCAGATCACACTTTATTGGAGCGCCTCTTGATTAAGGGAGAGCGGGAGGTGAGGGGCCCCGAGGACTAAACTGCAGCTGCTTATATAGGGAATCAGGCAAATGTGCCGTACTGTGATTGGGTCCCACCAGAATGTGAACACGGGGAGCCACAGGATAGGCTGAGGACATAAGGCCAATTACCATACTCGTGCATCATAGCCAAATATGGAGTTGTTTACAACTAGGCTACCAGGAAGTCAGCGCCATCTTTGAATAGCGGCTCCCTACATCTCCCCCCTCTTTATTAATTAACCAGCAGGAGAGTATAGGTCTGATTTCTGCAACATAAGTATTTCATCCAATCAGGTCCCCACCTCATGATGTGTTGACTGATCGAGGATGAGTTAACTGTGCATAATTGCCTGCATACCTTCCCGCGTGCAATGGACCAACCAGTCCCTGGGGTGAAAAGGCTATGCATGTAACAATTGTCCACATACCTTCCCATGTGCAATGGACTAACCAGTCCCAGGGGTGCAAAGGCTATGAGTGCAACAATTGTCCACACACCTTCCTGAGTGCAATGGACTAACCAGTCCTGGGGGTGCAAAGGCTGTGTGGATATTAGGTATCTGGGGGGAGGAGCCACACTCCAAAGCGGCTAATGCTTGAGTGATAATGACCTTGTCCTTTTTTGTACGTGCTCGCAAATGGCAGACCAACCACAGACAAAACACGCATCCTCCAAGGCAGCATGCCAAAAATATACCCTACCCCCACCCATTCTAAACAGGGAAAAGGTAGAAGCAATCCAGGAGGACAGTCCCTCTGCCATGCTGAGGTCCACTCATGTGGAGTTGATGGTCACCACTGCCACTCTCAGCTTTTCCAGCTCTCTTCAAATTCTCTGGACCAATTTCCTATAAGATAACTGGACAATTGTTTAGACAAATTTGCTGCTCGGGAACCATTCTGAAACTGCACACTAGTGACACACAAACCAGGCATTCTCCACTCACAGCCCAATTGGGCCAGCTGCCAAAGGATGTCAACTTGTTCTTGTACCAAGTCAATGCGCTGGTTAAGCACCATAAGGCCGCCTTTCAACTGTGCATTTAGAGAAGTAGAGGTATGAAGGATGGTTTGGAGCCATTAACTCCTTACACCTGAAGAGGCTGAAATGGCCAAGCCTGCATCTCTGGAGACAGGGACCAGCTGCAGCAGTTTGAACCTCCACTACAAAGGTGATGCCTAGCACCTGGCCCCCAGCCAGCACAAGGATTCCCCATAACCTCTCTGAGAATGATTAGAATAACAAGTAATGTGTGAACACCATAATTCCCTCCTTGGAGCATAATTAAAGGAGCTACGTCAGAGCAGCTAGCATCCATTCGTGCAGCTCGTGTGGTTGCAAGGACTGCTGCCGCCAGGCCAGCATTACTCAACGGTCCCCCAATTTCTCAGCAGGCTTTTAGCCAAGCTTCTAATCCCTTTCCCTTCCATGGGGTATTAGCTCTTCGACATTCTTTAGTGCTTTGCTCATACACTAGTTGTTGAACCAGAGGCATAGCTGTTTCTACATCACCAAATATCTTTCCTGCTGCCTCCATCATTCTAGCTACAAAATCTGAAAAAGGTTCATTCGGGCCCTGAATGATCTTAGTCAAATTCCCTGATACTTCTCCTTTATTTGATAATGATTTCCAAGCTTTAGAATAAATCTCATTTATCTGTTGATAAACTTCAATAGGATATGCCGTCTGATTTACGGTCCATTGTCCTTGACCCAGTAGCATGTCAGCCGTCCACTGTGGTCGATTAATCTGAAGATTGATTCTAGCTTGTACCTGGGCTCTATCTGTAACTATAGATTTGAAATCCAGATACTGTCCTGTAGTTAAACATGCTCTGGCTATTTCAAACCAATCTGTTGGAGTCATAGCCTGAGTAGTGAGCCTAGTCAATAATGTTAAGGTATAACTAGCTGTTACTCTGTAGGCTCGAGAAGCCTCTACCAGGTCTTTTAATTATTTATAAGGCACAGGTTCATGATATCTGTTGTTTGTTTGCGGATCTTCAAAGACTGGAAACTCGGACACTAGCCGCGCCCAGGTGTCTCTCCTGATAAAATGACAACCTCCACCTGTTTGCAGACACCAAAGTGTTGCCGGGGGTGGATGTGGTCCTGAAGGTGCCGTTGGTTCCACATTCACCCCAGCAGAAACATTATAAGGAGGAGGTCGCCACCGCCCATATCTCTCTTTTTTATATTCAGCAGCAGCTTCCTCTAAATTTTCCTCCTCATCTGAATCTAACTCATCATCTAATACTGGATATAAAGGGTTCCCTTTCTTTTCTGAATTTCCTTCCTTTTCTGGCTTATTTTCTTTATTTTCCTTTTCTTTATTCTTTTCTTTCTTCTTTTTAGGCCTACTTAAGCTTTCCCCTTTAAAGTCTGACTCTGATAGACTATCCTGGTGTTTGCTTAATGCCTTGCATCCCTCTCTAATAATCATAAGAAGGACCATGAAAGAAAACACAAACGGATTAATCCTGGCAATCAGCATACCTGGAGAACTTACCGACTCACCATTCCTGAAGAACTTACCGACATCACCATTCCTGAAGAACTCACAGACGTCACCGCTCCGTGTGTTGAGTTCTGAATCCTCTTCGACCCCTCACCTGGTGTCCGAAGTTTCCTTCCCGGATTTCGGCACCAGTTGTGGCGCGCTCCTCGGCCAGCGAGGGAGAACGACCACCACACGAGGATTCTTCTCAGATCACACTTTATTGGAGCGCCTCTTGATTAAGAGAGAGCGGGAGGTGAGGGCCCCCAAGGACTAAACTGCAGCTGCTTATATAGGGAATCAGGCAAACGTGCCGTACTGTGATTGGGTCCCGCCAGAATGTGAACACGGGGAGCCACGGGATAGGCTGAGGACATAAGGCCAATTACCATACTCGTGCATCATAGCCAAATATGGAGTTGTTTACAACTAGGCTACCAGGAAGCCAGTGCCATCTTTGAATAGCGGCTCCCTACAGCATCTCTTACTACTTCCTGCTGGAGGGGGGGTGCTGTATCTTATGGGGATGCAAAGAAAATTTTAGGCCTATGGGGTAGTCCGTGAGGCTGTATTGTGTGAGCCAGTTGCATTGAAACCACTCTGGATGTTGGATCATCTGGGCCATGGTGTCATCGGAGACCTTTCAGGGGGTCTTGGCTGGTAAAACCTAATGTATCTTAATCTGGAAGAAATCCACAGCCTCTGGCTTTCTGTGGAAACAAAAGCAGAAACTTTTTTCCAAAGCAACATATCCTTAAATCCAAATTTTGAAGTCAAGGTACCTTTAAAATATACATTTTGGCATAACTCAACACCTTTTGCATCAAATGTTTTTCTTCAGTTACGAATATCAAAGACAACATAATCCATATACAACATAATAGGTGTATCCTATTTCTTCCTGCATCTAAATTCACTGTCCTTCGGTAGTTAAAGCAATGCCAAGGGGTGGATAAAAGACCTTCCCCCTGCACAGACTGGTGCAGGTCATCTCAGACACCTGTACTCAGACCCATGATCCAATTATCCTCTCTATGTAGACCTGCTGGGTAAAGCTTCAATGGGCTCCAACAGGTTCCTATTCCAAACAAAATTGGAATGCACAACCTCCTCCATCAGAAGCAAGAAAGCTAATAAGGTTTTCAGCAGAGCATTTTCTCACCAGTCAGCCTGTGTCTATATTATGGGTTTCAGTTGTTCATGAGCCCACCAACATCCCATTTTTAATTGGGACCCAAAAGGCATATTTATCTGCTCCTGAGACAAACCTTAAGGCAACTGTTTCCTTTATTATTTTAGTATTGAGGAAAAACAGGTGATAACTTGCTGAAGGGAATTTAACAATGATGGATTGTTATATTAATGTTATATTTTTTTACAAAGTGAAGACCCTTTTGACACAGAGGTGTTTATACCTCTGGTTGATTAGTGTTTCTTCCCAGTATATATTGGGTATATTTTGATAATCTTTGCACCTCCAAATCTATGGCTGACGTTGGTCTTTTAACAATTAGCTGGGTAGTTAAATTGAAATTTGAATATGATATTAGAGTCAACAGAGGGAAACTGATGAAGCAGAACATGTCAGTAGGGACTGAAGTACTTGAAAGGGGAATCAGGAAGAAGAAAAAACTTTTGGGGTTCACAATTCAGTGGGATTTACTGCCATATGAGGAAACCACATTATTCTAGTATGCGTGACAAGGCATTAATCCTCATGTCCTCTGGAACTTAAGAGACTGGGGGCCCTGTTTGTTTCACTGTGTATGTGGAAGAATTTCTCTTGGGTGAGGGCAGGATCAAAGGTTTCAGGCTATGGTGATGTATCCACTGGTGAAAGCCCTCAAGTTTACACCTGTGGGGGCTTAGAAGCACCTTGAAGGGTACTTTCCATTTAGTGTAAAGGGGTGAGGTTTAATGGACTGGAGGGGAAAGATGGACCTGATTCCCAATGTGCATAGAGGGTTGGGCATGGATTATCACATGGCTGGTGTAAGGAGTAGTCAGCAAAACTCCACAGGAGACAGCAGAGCTGATAGAGGAGTGAGAAGGTGATCGGGGAGAGGTAAAAGTTTGGATAAGAGGCCAGAGGTTAGAGCTAGTTACCCATACATGATTTCAAATGGTGAGATTGAAAGGGCTTTCTTGGGAAGTGTCCAGAGCCTGAAAAGAGCGAGAAACAATAATTTCACCAAGTCAGGGTTAATTTCCAGTGGCATCTTAATAAGAATGTGTTTTATGGATTATTGATGAATTGTACCTTCCCTGAGGACTTATGATTTAAGGGATATGAATATGCCATGGTATATTAAAAGCTTTACATATGGTGTATAATAACTGGAAGGTGAACTCCTCACTAATATCAGATTGAAGAAATTCAGGGGTCCCAAATCCTTGGGAAGGAGGTCAGGGACTGTCTGAGGCCACTTATTATAAACAAGAAATATCTCTACACAACTCAAAAATGAGTCCCAAATCATGAGGAGACATTTAATTTGTCTGACTGTGGGCATATGCATAAATTGAGCTGCCAGTCAGACCTTGGAAGCAACCTTCTAACCTGGTTGGTTTGAAAAGCTTGGCTCCAAAATTTGGAACTGTATTCTGTATTCTGGCAATTTTAAAATAGCTGTTAATCATTTTTCAGGACTGTAAGTCCACAGAGGTAGGTGTTGCTGAAGTTATCCTGTTCTATCCAGGATCTCATATCACTCAGAACCAAGAAAACACACTGAGACATATTATTTAGCAACTGTATGGCCTAATGGCTCAGGCTTCTTGTTAGCTGTTCTTATAGCTTAAATAATCCCATTTCTATTAATGTATAAGTTGCCTTGTGGCTCTTGGTTTCACGGTTTTTTAACATGTTGCTTCTCGTCCTGGCAGCTGGCAGCATCTCCCTCACCCAGCCTTCCACTTCCCCAAATTCTCCTATTTGTACCACCTATACTGCCTGCCTGGCTACTGACCAATCAGCACTTTATTTATTAACCAATCAGAGCAACACTTTCCGAAAATACAGAACATCCCAGAGCACTTCCCCTTTTATTTTTTTTTTCAAAAAGACAGGTTGTACTTTCACATAGTAAAATTACAAATAAGAAAACAAATATCAAGCAAGAATTATATTTAAAATATATCGTCTACTTGTATCTGCCAAAATTATTGAAGATATCCTAGCTATCATATATTTGTGAGTCTAAGGTTTCATATTTAAGTTATCTTTTATCATAACTAAGGAAAATCATAACTATCTAGTCTTGAACTACATCAAAGACCTAAGAAGAATATACTATTACCTAAGAAATGGGAGAACAGTTTAACCAACTTTCAGGAGTCTTGCAAGAGTAGACAGAGGCAACTGATAGCCTGGATAATCATCCGAAGTTCCTTTATAGAGATGGCATGTCTGTCTTCAGCCCACAGGCCTAGAGTCTCTCAGTTACTTCTCTCTCTCTCTCTCTCTCTCTCTCTCTCTCTCTCTCTCTCTCTCTCTCTCTCTCTCTCTTTGTCTCACTTTTTCAAGACAGGGTTTATATGTGTTAGCTTTTTACCTTTCCCTGAACACTCTTTGGAAACCAGGCTGGCCTTGAACTCACAGGGATCCACTTGCCTCTGCCTCCTGAGTGCTGGGATAAAAAGCTTTTACCACCATTGCCAGTCTTCTCTGTCACTTCTCTCTGTGTCCTGTAGAATGTCTGGCAGTTTCCTTGACAAAACAGGAACCTAAAGTACCATTTTGCCAAACAAAGTTCTGTGGTCACCTTCCTAATTTTCCTGCATGTCGAGTCATATATTTTATCAATTAGTCCAGGCAAGAACAGTTTCTTGACCAAATGGCTATTTTTGCCAAGAAGAAGATAAACACCATGCAGAGTGTCTTCAATGCCCATCTTGAATTTAGTAATGTGAGGAGCAGACATGTCTCGCTTTCCAGAACGTCAAAATTTTTAAAAATATTTTAAATGCCATATTCTGTAGGTCTTTGAAGTATTTGAAGATTACCTACCTAACTGCAATATATCTATGTATGCCAAGAAAACTTATCATGAATATAAATTTGACTATCATAGAAGACTAATTATTAATCTGTATTTTTAATTATCCAGTACAGTTTAAATGAACTACATAAGCATATCTCAAACAAGATTAGAAATGTATATACAGTATTACAAAAGTAAGTTTAAACTTGTATCAATAACCAAAATCTATAGCAATGTAAAACATTTTAATAAGTTGTTCTTTAAAAGTTGATTCAATCATCTACCCTTTCTTCCTATCATATCTATGCCCTATCCCACATTTTTATTTTTAGAATGAGATTGTATTTAAGTCAAATATTTTTAAATAAAAATATCACTTTATTTCTATCCCTCAACAGAGGGCTCTTTAAGGGACAAACGAATCTCTCAACCTCTGTTTTAGCAATATGCTTGGGTTTATAGAAGGAGTGAGCCAATTTCACCTCCAATGCAAGCTTGGCATATTTGGGAATTTGGGCACAGCTTCTCATACTACTTCCTGCTCTATGAGAGTGCTGTATTCTTATGGGGATATAAAGAAAATTTTAGGATTATGGGATACTCCATGAGGCTGTATTGTCTTAAAGAAACGTTTGTGTAACTCAGTGGGAATAGGTCAAGTCCACATGTGTGGAACTCACCATAGAGTAGCTCTAGCCCACATGTTGCATGTTCTCACCACCCACATGAGACATGTTTCCTGCTCCTTTTAGAATTGGTTATTTTCAGGTTTCAGGTAGAAACTCGAGCTATTGGGCACCATTAATAGCTGAAGTTATTCTGATTCTGTCCAGCTCCTGCTGCTCTCAGACACAACCAAGTAAACACAGAGACTTATTTTGCTTACAAACTGTATGGCCGTGGTAGGCTTCTTGCTAACTTTTCTTACATCTTAAATTAATCCATTTCTATAAATGTAAACCTTGCCACGTGGCTTGTGGCTTACCAGTACTTTACATCTTCCTTGTCCTGGCAGCGGCTCCAAGCAGTGACTCCTTCTGTCTTCCTGTTCTTTTATTTCTTCCCTCTGTTAGTCCTGCCTATACTTTGTGCCTAGCCATGACCAATCAAGTTTTATTTATTGACAAATCAGAGCAACTTGAAATACAGACCATTCCCCAGCACAGCAAAGTGCAGACCATCTCAGACACCTGCACTCTGGCTTGTGGTCCTAATCATCCTCTATGGGGAACTGCTATGTAAAGCCACGAGGAACCCAAGAACGGGATCCCACAGGACATACAGAACATCCCACAGCACAAGAAAACACACTGACACTTATGTTATTTACAAACTGTATGGACAAATGGTTCAGGCCTGAAGTTAGCTGTTCTTATATCTTGAAATAATACATTTCTCTTAATCTATAAGTTGCCGTGTGACTTGTGGCTTAACAGTATCATTATGTTGCTTCTCAACATGGATTCTGGCAGCATCTCCCTCACTCAGCCTTCCATTTCCACAAATTCTCCTCTCGCTTTATCATTTGTGGTTTTACTGTGCTAATCATTTTTTGTTGATTCTTTGCCTTCATGTAATATTTTGTAGGCACTAAAATTGTCTAATATTTGAGCTATTTCATTGCATATCTTTCTTAGAAGACAATGTCTTCATGCAGACATGCTTTTTGTTTTACTCAGAACTGTGTCTGACCATTGCATAAAATATTTTCTTTATCAAAGCTTTATGTGACTTTCTGGATTGATCAGTTGACATGAGACAAAACAAGATAAGTTCTAAGCCTTTTGAGTAGATTTGGAGTTCTCTAATTTCTGTAAATTACATTTAATAGATGTCAATGATGCTTTTTGTTTAGCTAATGTTGCCTGTTGTTATGTGGATAAATATTTAGAAATATTTAATTATTTAATTTATTTAATATTTAAATATTTAGAAAGGTTCTCCTTCTGTGTCTTCTGGCAATGTGGAATAAACTAAGATATTATATTCCACAGTTTGTATTCCTGTCTATGATATATGTCTGAATTTTTGAAAAAGATTAAAGTGAAAACTAGACCTGTCTTTGCATATGAAACTAGCAATGCCCTATGAAGTGCTAAATGTTGGTAAATTATGACATTTGAAAGAGCTGGTAAAATCATCAACTTTACCTTGTTATTTTGTAGTCCTGTTAGCTACAATTTTACCTTAAGAAAACAGAATGATTAGAAGTGGAGATAATAGGTCACTTCTCTCTCTCATTCACTTCTCTCTCTCTCTCTCTCTCTCTCTCTCTCTCTCTCTCTCTCTCTCTCTCTCTTCATTTTTTCAAGAGAGGGGTTCTCTGTGTAGCTTTATGCCTTTCCTGCAACTCACTTTGGAGACCAGGCTGGCCTCAAACTCACAGGGATCCACCTGACTCTGGCTCCGGAGTGCTAGGATTAAAAGTTTGTACCACATTTGCCAGTCTTCTCAGTCATTTTTCTCTGTGTCCTGTAGACACAATTTACTTGAGGAAAAAGGAACCTAAAGTACCTTTTTGCCAAACAAAGTTCAGTGATCACCTTCCTATGTTTCCTGCATGTCGAGTCACATATTTTATCAATTAGTCCAGGCAAGAACAGTTTCTTGTCCAAATATATATTTTTGCCAAGAAAATGATAAACTCCATATGGAGTGTCTTCAATGTCCATCCTCCTCTGAAGTTATTTGGTGATGCCAGGAACAGACATGTCTAACTGCCCAGAATGTCTAAATTTTTAAAAATATTTTAAATTCTATATTCTGTAGGTCTTAGAAGTGTTTGAATATTACCTACCTAACTGAAATATGTCTATGTGTACCAAGAAAACTTAACATGAATATAAGTTTGACTATCATAGGAGACTAATTATTAATCTGTATTTTTAATTATCAAGTACAGTCTAAATGAATTACATAAACATAATATCTTAAACAAGAGTAAAAAAGTATATACAGTATTACAAAATTAAGTTTAAACTTGTATCAATAACCAAAATCTATTGCAATATAAATCATTTTAAACAATTTGTGTTTTAAAAGTAGATTCAATCATCTACCCTTACTTCCTATCATATATCTATGTCCTATCCCCCATTTTTATTTTTATAAAGAGATTTTATTTAAATCAACCGTTTGTAAATAAAAATATTACTTTATACATATCCCCCACCAGAGGGCTCTTTATAGAACAAAAGTATCTCTCAACCTCTGTTTTAGCAATATGCTTGGGTTTGGAGACAGAATGAGCCATTTTCATCTCCAATGCAAGCATGTCATATTCAGTTATTTTGGTGAAGCTTTTCATACTACTTCCTGTTGGATGAGAATGTTCTATTCTTATGGGGATATAAAGAAAATTTTAGGATTATGGAATAGTCCATGAAGTTGTATTGTCTTAGAGAAAACTCTGTGTAACTCAGTGGGAATAGGTCAAGCCAACATGTGTGGTCCCCACCATAGAGTAGTTCAAGCCCGCGTGTTGCAGGTTCTCAACATCCACATGAGACATGGTTCCTGCTGCTTTTAGAATTGGCTATTTTAAGATTTCAGGTGGAAACTTGAGCCATTGGGTGCGGCTTGTAGCTGAAGTTATCCTATTTCTGCCCAGATCCCGCTGCCCTCAGATACAAGAAAACACACCAAAACTAACATTATTGACAAACTCTTTGGCCTAATGGCTCAGGCTTCTTGTTAGCTGTTCTTATATCTAAAATTAACCGATTTCCATTCATCTATACTTTGTCATGTGCCTTGTGGCTTAACAGTATTATTACATGTTGCTTCTCAACATGGATTCTGGCATTATCTCCCTCACTCAGCCTTTCACTTCTAAAAATTCTCCTATTTGTCCTGCATATACTTGCTGCCTGGCTACTGGAAAATCAGTACTTTTTTTTTTTATTAACCAATCAGAGCAAGACATTCAGAGCATACAGAACATCCCACAGCAGTTGGGCTCAAGGTTCCCTTCTGTGAACTGATACAGAACAAGACTATTAGCATGAAAGAGCTGGTGTAGATACGACAGAATTGCCCTAGTGACAGGAGATGATTGTGAGAATATGGGTTGAACTATATGTATTGCCTGTGGTGAAGGACATGAGTCTGGGCTCCAGACTGTCACTGTCCTAGATGTTAGGTTAATATAGTTATTTCCCTTAGAGGTTATAGAGCTGCCACTCTGATGAGATTGACAGTGAATAAGTCCTATTACATTTGGGAAATAGGATACTTTTATCATGACCAATATTTGCCCTGAGTTAGTTGTGAAATGTTCTTTCTCTGTGAGAAGCCCATGTTTTTTCCAGATATGAGTGTAGGATATGAGGATATGCAAAGTATATTTGGAAGCTGGTGTTGGTGGCACATGCCTTTAATACCAGCACTTCGGAGTCAGACCCAGGCAGATGTCTGTGAGTTCAAAGTTAGTGGGGTCTATAGAGCGAGATTTAGGATAGGCACCAAAATTACACAGAGTTAGCAGTCTTGCAAAACAAAAATAAAAAACATATTGGGACTATGTATAACCTTTAGGAATTGGCCCTGTGCCAACTGAAAGGTATAGGTAAGAGACATTATGGAGGTGTAATGCAGATTCCTGAAGCAGAGACTATTGCAATTTCTGGAAAGGATTAATAATGGGGTGAATGAGGGATTAATGCAGGATCCCTGAACTGCCTCATAAAAGGAGTGATCCAGGAAATTAAAAAGATCAAACACAGGATTACAAGGAATCAGCTATTTCTTGAAAGGTAAGAATATCCTGTTTAGTACAGCATCCTACAATGGACTGAAATAGATGCTTTTTATGTGAAGTTATAGCCTAGTATGATATGGTAATGTTTACACCCAAATAGGTCATCTGAGGAGTGGAGAGCTGGATTTTGGAACTTGAGACTCCATAACTTCAACATAACTCTAACTCTACAAAACATTTAGAAGAGGAGAGGTGTTAGTTTGAATAACTTACACTTATGGGCCAGAGGGTAGAATGTAATCTACTAATTCTAATGTTAAATTCAATGAGGGAGAAAGAGAGCAAGCCAGAAGCTGGCGATTGATGAAAAAGTTGTGGGATGTCCATGAATCTGTGTGTCAAGACAGTCCAAGTTAGCTACATATATAGATAAGTGTCAGCATTTGCCCAGGATAAGGAAAAGATTTTTTGAGACAGAGGGTGAGAGGTATAGGAAAGAAGGTATCTTTGAGATCTAGAACTGAGTAGTGTGTTTCTAAATGTGTGTGGATTCTAAAGGGATATTGTAAAGAATTGAGCAAAGTCCAGACAACAGGATTGAGAGGACCCCTGAAGATCTAATGAGCAGCAGGTGTACTAATATTTTATTTGTGCTGAAATGTGGTGATATTTTATTTATGCTTTATTAAAGCTTGCCGGGGATCAGGCAGGAAAGGACAGCCATTTTAAATAAACAAAAATTCAGGTAGCACACTTATCAGACAGGGTCTCTCTGTGTTCATCACTATACTAGGGAACAGAGCAAAGCATGGTGACACACTCCTTTAAGGCCAATACCAAACATAAAGACATATAGTTCTGTACAGACATACAATGTAAAAAGAGATAGCTGGGCTATTATAGCCAATTAAAGGGCATAAGGACAAGGCAATGAAAGCATGTGTAAGTGGGCAAGTAGCTTGCATTTGGAAGCTGCTAGGGTTGGTGAGGTAAGGATTGCTTGGGACTTTTCCCATTTCCCTGATCTCTAAGTCTTCACCACTATATTTGGCAATGTGCTTTTTATTTAATGATACCATTTAGAAACTGGTCTACATGCAGGTCTTCAATCAGGTGGTATATTCCATAAGGCTTCTTTCTGAGAAGTTCAAGGATGACAGGCTTAAATCCTCTAACGTTCTAGTGTAAAAGAGTGTACTGAATTTGAGTGATGTACCTGGTAGGGTGCTGGAACTGGATAACAATAGAGTGATAGTTTCTAGCAACAGAAGTGTTCTGGCTATCCAAAACTATGGGGTCTACAGGAGAGACTGAAAGGGAAATGTCATGTCAGAGCTAGTGGGCTGAGTGCCAAGAAGGAGAAGGATAGGAGCTGCTGACAAATCTGTGGTAGGCTAATATGGGCTCTAATGAAATAGAAGCTAGTGCCTTAGCTAAGAAATTTCTTCCCTTTATGAACACAGGGCAGGTTTCCATATACAAACCTGTGTGTAAGAGATATTCCCATGAAAATACATTTAAGTCATGGGATTTGGTGAGGTAAGTTAAGGTGTCCCTCTACCCAGAGAACAGGGAGATTGGAATGACAGGTAAGACCCCAAAACTCCCACAGGATTCAGTAAGGGCCTCCAGTGTCCAAAGGAAGGAAATGGATCATTCCTATATAATAATGGCTACTCTAGCTTTTGGTATGACATGAGTGTTGTTGGGTAAGGACCTGGATACCTTCAAACGTCCTTACCATGGTAGGAGATTGCCTGTATGTTGGTTTTCGATTGATGTCCCAATGTCATCAGTTACACAGGGTCAGTCAACTAACCTATGTCCATAACAATAGTGTTTCAGATGAGGACAAGGTGCCCTACATTGGCAGGGGTTGGCTCAAGCCTAGTGGCTTTCTTTACAAATTTTAAAACAGGAACCTGGAGGCCTTCATGTGGCTGGTCAGATAGACTGTGCTAGATTTTACAGTCTAGTTTGCAGGCTTATTCATGTCTCACATAGCTATGCCATGCAGGAACATAGACTATGTAATCAAGCTGCATGCAGGTTAAATAATCACATATGATAGGGTAACTTAGTAGGCAAGGCCTTGGGATGCCTAAGCTATCTTCCTGACTGATGGACAGAGGATGCACTGTCTTGTAGTTAGGCTGGTACACCTAACACGACAATAGACCATAAGGCAGTAATTTACTGTTAGTTGGAGGCAGATCCCATGCTAATTTCAGTTTATCCTTTGTTCCCTTTTCAGTTTTCCTGCTTCTTTTACAGCACACAGGAAGGAGTGAGAGACAGATGAGTCAGAGCTCTAATGGAGATGTCCAAAGTCATTGTCGTCATTTGCTTTCCCTTCTACTTTAGACAGCTCTCTTCTTATTGGTTGTGTATTTGAATATGAGTCAGACAGATGGAATAAAAAGGCTTGCAGTCCACAGTTTCAATAGCCAGGCTCCTGGCTAAATTCCAGCTTACAGCTGGATTTAGCCAAAGCCTGACTGGAAACAATACAGGAGAATGATAACTGTCCCAGAGAACTGCAGCAGAGTCAATAGAAACATAGGATAGGCCGGGATTGTGTGGGTTTTTCCACACTCCTGCTCTGTGTCACCTGCATCTGTTTGCTCTGCTGGATATGTGATCCTTCCTCTGAAGCCCCTGCTTCAGCTTTAATATTTGTGATCACTACCAGAGATATGATTCCTCCACTATCTTCAAGGAAGATTTACATTGGGAAAAATACCTGACAGAAAACAGGGATGTATTGCTATTATACTCCCTCAGAGGAGCAATTAAGAAAATGACTGTGTCAGTGACAATTCTCACTTAGCCACCTGGGACTCTATGGAAATTTCAAGTATCCGATTCTACAAATAAGTACATTTGAGGAATCTAAAATGGCATATTGATTATGTTACCTGAAAGGTACATTTTGCAGCCCAGAATCACAGTAAGCCATCAGCCAGTGGAAAGTGAGGCTGTTACATTTTTTCCAGTCATCCATTTTCAGTTTCATTTTTAAAGCTGCAGTGCACATTTACTTGGGAAGTTGAAATGACTCAGCAGCTCTGAAGCAGATCTCAAAGAGTAACACAGGATTTGCTTTTCATTGGTTGATTTGAGATTGCTCTCCTGATTGGTTCCTATGCAAGGGGCATTCCCGACTCCCACATTTCCCCAGAGTATTCTTGCTTTGAAGCAGCAGGAAATATTCCAGTAGAATGATGGGTGGGCAGGGGGAGTAACAGATAGAAATTACAGATTATTTTCAAGATTGACTGGATGTAAATCCATGTGGCATAGGGTATTTAAAGAAATGCCAAGGTGTGGAAGAAAAGACCTCCCCCAGCACAGCACATTGTATAGAATCTTAGACACCTGCACTCAGGGCCATGGTCCAATCATCCTCTCTATGCGGACCTGCTGGGTAAATGGGCTCTAACAGGTTCTTATTCCAGACACAAATGGAATGCACACAGTCCTGATCCCGAAGCAAGGAGAGCTAATAAGGTTGTCAGCAGAGCAAGTTCTTACCAGTCTGTCTCTGGCTATATTTGGGGTCTCAGTTGCTCATGGGTATAATCAAACCCTATTGTACATTGACCCAGAAAAAGCTGATTGATCCTAACATGCACAAGAGACAGAACCCTTGAAAATTCGCAAAGTCAGAGATTGTTTGTTTCCCACCATTTCAGACCTGAGTTAACTAATCCTGTTAAATGTGCAGCAAGCAGATCCTGATTCTGCATATACTATTCGTCTTTAAAGATGTGGCCTCCCTGTCTTAGTTTGAATTCACTTCATGTGTTCCTATCTGGCAGAGGCTAGAGGAACCCTGCCCTTTTCTTCTTCTGAAGTTACTTCTTCCCTTAATGATATGGCATCTGTGTGTCAGGCTTGAAGTGCTGTTCTATGGTCAAGGAAGATAGTTTTCTTGACGCTTTAGTATGTGGCAGAGACGAGCAAAATCTTGCTGTTTTCTCTACCCTGGGAGATTTATTGTGGGGATGGCTATGGCACTGTTCATTCCTTGGTGATCTTCAGAGTCACTAAAAATATCGAGTAGTAATATTTGTAGGCACTACCCTAACTATTACCCAAGAAAATAAAGGGTGGATCATAAAGTATAGCACAGGAAAATTACTCGTTATTATCCTGTTGTGATATACATTCTCACAGGCTCAATTTTGCATTTTTGTTTTTCTTTATCACTGTGTTCTGGCATGCAGAATGTCTTGTACATAATCTTTTCTCACTTGTTAGGCCATTCTAATTATGACATGTGTAGATGTCGCAGAATCTTAAAAGTTCTTATTAATAAATTCAAACCTGAGCCAGGTATTGGGGTGAACAGTGGAAGATCAAAGAGAACAAGCCACAGCTAACCTCACCTTGCTAACTTCTCTGTTGATCTTTTTTCCTCAGACTGCAAGCTGCTGTATCCTCATCCCAATGGCTCTCAGCTGAACTGCTGCTTCAAAGCCTGAATGCTTAACCAGCCAAATGCTTCTAGTTTATGGTCTTCATTCCTCATATATCTTTCTGTTTTAGCCATCACTCCCTGGGATTAAAGGCTCACTTTACACTTGTATTTATAGAAAAATGTAGGGGGGTAAGGGTGGCAGATAAATGGGAATGGGGTTCCTTAGTCACCCAGAACTGCTTTTAGCTGACTTGTTGGGCATTAAGTAATTTTGGGGGTATGAAAGGGGTCTTTTCAAGAGGTAGCTGGACAATCAAAGGTAGCTGAATATTTTCTTCTGGTTTGGATCCTGTGAAATTGGCAGGTTGCTTGAGAGGCAGAAGAAGAAGAAGTTCAGAAAAAAAAAGTTATCTTGCAGGTGGTCCCCAGGAAATGGGAGTTACAATCTGTGACCAGTAAAGTTTGAATGATACTTATCTGAAGGGGATCTGGACTATCCTGGTGGATCCAAGCCGGCTGTAGATGTTGGAAGAAGTTCTAAGTTTATCCAGAATACAAATGTTAAACATATTATGAAGCAAGCAAAAGCAATTTAAAAGCTTGAGCTGGGTGCCATGATCTCATAATATTTAGTATTCTGCTACTATCAGAATTAAATTAGTGAGAGATAGAGAGAGATAGATAGATAGATAGAGAGAGAGAGAGAGAGAGAGAGAGAGAGAGAGAGAGAGAGAGAGAGAGAGAAAGAGAGAAGTGGGTGGATAATGTAAGTAGAGTTTTCTTGGTGTGACTGGCCCACGATCAGGACAAATCTCTTTCACCTGCCATTCCTGCAGCTGCTCAGACCCAACCAAGTAAACTCTCAGAGACTAATATTGCATATAAACTCTATGGCCGTGTCAGGCTTCTTGCCCTCTGTTCTTATATCTTAAATTAACCCATTTTTATTACTCTATACCTTGCCACTTGGATCGTGGCTTATTGGTATCTTAAATCATGCTTCTCCTCCTGGATGCTGGCAGCATTTCTCTGTCTCAGCCTTCCTGTTCCCAGAATTTTCTTCTGTACTTGTCCCACCTATACTTACTGCCTGGCTATTGGCCAATCAGCATTTTATTTATACAGAGCAAATTACATAGCAGAAGAATGAGAGGGAGGAAAAGAAATGTGGATCATGCTATATTTTTTTTACTATTATCAATTAGGCTTTTTTTAAATCTTTTCCTGAGATAAACATTAAGGTACCTGTTTGCTTTATTATTTTATTATTGAGGATACACAGGTGATCAATTGCTGAGGGCATTTAATAGTGATAGATTGAAATATTAAAGTTTATTTTTACAGAGTGAAGACCCCTTTGACACTCAAATGTTTATACCTCTGGTATATTAGAGTTTCTTACCAGTATATTTTGGGTATAATTTGATGGCCCTTGTACCTCTGTATCTACGACTGATGTTGGTCTTGTAACAATTAGTTGAGTAGTTAATTAAAAATTTGAATGTAATTAGAGTCACAGAGGGAAACTATTGAAGCAGAATATGTCAGTAAGGACAGGAGAACGTGAAGAAGGAATCAGGAAGAAGATAAAAACTTAAGGGGTTCACAATTCAGTGGGTTTAATGTTGTGCGAGGAAACCACATTCTTCTAGAATTGGTGACAAGGCATTACTTCTGATATTCTGTGGAAATTAAGAGACTGGGGCCCTGTTTGTTTCTCTTAGATGAGGGCAGGATAAAAGGTTTCAGGTGGGGAAGATGTATATAGTAGGGAAAGTCCTTAAGCGTGGGTCCTTACAAGAAGTACCTGGAAGTGTACCTTCCATTTAGTGTAAAGAAGTGGGATTTGCTGGACTGGAGGTGAAAGAAGGACCTGATCCCCAATGTAGATTGAGGGTTGGGAATGGATTATCACTTTGCTCGTGTAAGGAGTAGTCAGCAAAATTCCACAGGAGACTGCAGAAGCTATAGCTTAGCGGAGTTAGGAGGTGATCAGGGAGAGATAAAAATTGGGAGCAGAGGCCCGGGTTAGAGCCAGTCACCCATACATGAGTTCAAATGGTGGGATTGAAAGGACTTGCTTGGGAAGTGTCCAGAGCCTGAAAAGAGCTAGAATCAATAATTTTACCAAGTCAGGATCAATTTTTGGTGGCACCTATTAAGAATGTTTTTAATGATTATTGCTATGCTCTACCTTCTCTGAGGACTTATGATGATAAGGGATATGACAATGCCAAGGCATATTAAAAGCTTTAGATATGGTCTGGAAAATCTTGAAGGTGAACACCAGACTATTATCAGACTGAAGAAATGCAGGGATCCCAAATCCTGGGGTAGGAGGTCACGGACTATCTGAGGCCACTTATTAGAAACAAGAAATATCTCTACATAATTCGAAAATGAGTCCTGAACCATGTGGAAACATTTAATTTGTCTGACTGAGGGCATATGGGTAACACTGATCTGCCAGTCAGGCCTTGGAAGGTAACCTCTAACCTAGTTGGAGTGAAAAGTTTGGCTCCAAAATGTGGAACTGTATTCTGTCTTCTGACAACTTTTACAGTAGCCAGTAATAGATTTTAAGGATTGTAAGTCCTCAGAGTTAGGTGTAGCTGAAATTATCCTGTTCCTTCCTAGATCCCATGGCACTCAGAACCAAGCAAATTCACAGAGACAAATTATTTACAAACTGTATGGCCTAAGGGCTCAGGCTTCTTGTTACCTGTTCTTATATCTTAAAATAACCCATTTCTATTAATCTATAAGTTGCCATGTGGCTCTTGGCTTTCCGGTATGTTAACATGTTGCTTCTCATCATGGCAGTTGGCAATTCCATCATCAGTCTTCTACTTCCCTGAATTCTCCTCTCTCTTTGTCCCACCTATACTGCCTGCCTGGCTACTAAGCAATCAGCAATGTATTTATTAACCAATCAGAGCAACACCTTCAGAGCATGCAGAACATCCCACAACACTTCCCCTTTTCTTTTTTTTTCAAAAAGGAATAATTTAATTTTCACATAGCAAACTTATGTATAACAAAACTATTATCAAGCAAGAATAATAGTTATAACATCTAGTCTATTTGTTTTTGCCAAAATTAACAGATATCCTATTTATCCTATCTTTGTGAGTCTAATATTTCATATCTAACTTATCTTTTATCACAGCTAAGGAAAATTAAAGCTATTTAGTCCTCACCTACATCAAAGACTCAGAAGAATATACTATTACATTAGAAATGGGAGAATGATACAAGTAACTTTCACGGGTCTTGTGAAATTAGACAGAGACAGCTGGCAGCCTGGACAGCAATCCAAAGTTCCTTTATACAGATGGGGTATCTGTCTTCAGCCCACAAGCCCTGAGTCTCTCAGTCTCTCTCTCTCTCTCTCTCTCTCTCTCTCTCTCTCTCTCTCTCTCTCTCTCTCTCTCTTTCTCTTTCTCTCTTCATTTTTTTAGACAGGGATTGTCTCGGTAGCTTTGTACCTTTCCTGGAATTGCTTTGGAGATAAGGCTGGACCCCAAAATCACAGAGATCCACCTCACTCTGCCTCCGGAGTGTAGGGATTAAAGGCATGTGCCACCACAGCCTGGCTTCCCAGTCTTTTTTTTGTGTCCTGTAGAATTTCTGGCAGTTACCTTGGCGAAGCAGGGACCTAAAGGACCATTTTTCCAAACAAAGTTCAGTAGTTACATTCCTATGGTTTCTGCATGTCCAATTATACATTTTATCACTTAGTCCAAGTAAGAACAGTTTCTTGCCCAAATGGCATTTTTTTTGCCGAGAAGAAGATAAACTCCATTCAGAATGTCTTAAATGCCCATCCCCCTCTATGAAGTAAATTTGTGAGTCTAGGAGCAGATATCTCTCACTGTCTAGAATGTCTAAAAATTTTAAAATATTTTAAGTGCCATATTCTGTAGGACTTTGAAGTATTTGAAGATTACCTACCTAACTGAATTATGTCTATGTATACCTAGAAAACTTAACATGAAGTTTGACTATCATAGAAGACTAATTATTAATCTGTATTTTTTAATTATCCAGTACAATCTAAATGAGTTACATAAACATAATATCTTAACCAAGAGCATATATATATATATATATGTATATATATATATAATTACAAAATTAAGTTTAAGTTTTCATCAATAACTAAAATCTATAGCTATGTAAAACTTTTTGAACAAGTTGTTCTTTAAATGTAGATTCAATCATCTACCCTTTCTTCCTATCATATCTGTATCCTATTCTCCATTTTTATTTTTAGAAAGAGATTGTATTTAAAATCAACACTCTAAAAATAAAAATATTCTGTCCACCACTGGAGGGCCCTTTATGGGACAAAAGAATCTCTCGACCTGTGTTTTAGCAATATGCTTGGGTTTAGAGAAGGGGTGAGCCAATTTCACTTCCAATGCCAGCTTGGTATATTTGGGAATTGGGGCGAACTTCTCATACTACTTCCTGCTAGAGGAGGGTGCTGTATTCCTATGGGGACATAAAAAAAATTTAGGATTATGGTGTAGTCCATGAGCCTGTATTTTCTTACAGAAACCTCAGTGAAACTCAGTGGGAATAGGTCAAGCCCACATGCCTGGATACCACCATGCTGTAGTTCAAGCCCATATGTTGCAGCATCTCACCACCCACAGAAGACATGTTCCTGCTCCTTTTAGAATTGGTTATTTTCAGGTTTCTGGTGGAAACTCTAGCCACTGGGTGCGAATTGTAGCTGAAGTTATCCTGATCCTGCCCAGCTCCTGCTGCCCTCAGACACAAGCAAACACACAGCGACTTACTTTATCTACAAATTGTATGGCCTAATGGCTCAGGCTTTTTGTTAACTGTTCTTATACCTTAAATTAACCCATTTCTATTAATCTATAAGTTGCCATTTGACTCATGGCTTACCAGTATCATTACATATTGCTTCTCAACATGGCTTCTGGCAGCATCTCCCTCACTCAGCCTTCCACTTCCGTGAATTCTCCTCTCTCTTTGTCCTGTCTATACTTCCTGCCTGGCTAATGGCCAATCAGCAATTTATTTATTAACTAATCAGAGCAAGACATTCAGAGCATACAGAACATCCCACAGCAGGTAGGCTGTAGGTTCCCTCCTATGAACTGAGACAGAGCAAGCCCATTAGGGTTAAAGTGCTGGAGTAGATAGGACAGAATTGGATTAGTGTCAAGAGATGACTGTGAGGATGTGGGTTGCACTATACGTATTGCCTTTGGTGTAGGACATGAGTCTGGGCTCTTGAATGTTACGGTCCTAACTTCCTGGTTGTTACAGTTATTTCCCTTAGAGTTGATAGAGCTGTCAATCTGATGAGATTGACAGTGAATAATTCCTATTACATTTGGGAAATAGGAAGCTTTTATAATGACTATCATTTGGCCTGAGTGAGTTATGAACTGTCCTTTTACTGTGAGAAGTCCATGCTTTTTCCAGATATGAGTGTGGGACAGGAGGATATGCAAAGTATATTTGGAAGCTGGGTGGTGGTGGCACATGCTCTTCATACCAGCACCTGAGAGTCATACCCAGGCAGATGTCTGTGAGTTCAAAGCTATCATGGTTTACAGAGCGAGATTCAGGACAGGGACCAAAATTACACAGAATTATGTGTCTTGCAAAACAAAAATTAAAAGCATATTTGGAGTAGGTATAACATTTAGAAATTGCCCTTGTGCCAATTGGGAGATAGAGCCTGTTGGTTAGTAGTGTATGTCTTTGATTCTACCACCCCAGTATCTGACACTATGGCATATCCTGCTTTATGGGTCCTATCATGTACAAGGGAGCAGCCATCTGTGTACCAGGTATAAGTGGCCTGAGGCAATGTGCACTCCTGTATGTGTGAAGGATGAGGCAAAAATTCCTTTAGGATTTAAGTGCAGTAGTAAGATGTGGAATAGTCAGTACTAGTTCGAGGAAGGAGGATTGAAATATTAACAAGTGAGCAAATCTGGAAAGTAAGTGTGGTATCTTCCAGTAATAACATGGAGAGAAAAATCTCAGAAAGCAGGAAAATTTGTAAGACATTATAAGTTAAAAGATGGGACAGATTATGGTGGGAAGATAAAGTATTAGGTTAACCAATGTTTAGTTTCTTTGTTTCACTATTAAGGCACTTAGCAGACCCAAATCACATATGATTTGTGACCATCCTTCTGTGGTTATGTGTAGTTTTTTGTCACATATGCTTCAGGTACAATGGAGGGTCCCTGCTGGTGCCCTAGAGACCCAATAGCATTTCACTCTATTTCTGTTACATGGATGGAGAAGGGATGAGTTGATCAGGGAGGTGCAGTGCAGAGTCCTGAAGCAGAGCCTATTGGAACTTCTGGAAAGGATTAATAATGGGGTGCATGAGGGGTTCATGCAGGATCCTTGAGCTGGCTAATAAAAGTGGTGAGCAAGAAGATTAAAAAGATGAAATGCAGGAGTACAAGGAGACTGCTAGTCCTAGAAAGGAGAGAATGTCCTGTTTAGTAAAGGAGCCTGCAAAAGACTGAATTAGATGCTTTCTATCTGAAGGAATAGCCTAGTATGATGTGGTAATGTTTACACCCAAATAGGTGACCTGATGAGTGGAGATCTGAATTTTGGAACTTGAAACTCAATACCTCCAGCTGTAAAAAATTTAGAAGAGGAGAGGTGTTAGTTTGACTAATATATACCAGGGAACAGAGGAAAGCATACTGACATACACCTTAAAGCCAGTACCAATCATATAGACCTGGAATTCTGTACAGACATACAATGTAAAAAAGAGATAGCTGGGCTAATATTGCCAATTAATGGGCATAAGAGCAAGGCTATAAAGGCATCTGTAAAACATGTCCCTGATCTCTAAGTTTTTTTAACCCTATATTTGGCACCCTGTTTTTTATTTAGTGAGAGCGTTTAGAAACTGGTCTACATGCAGGTCTTAACTCAGGTGATATATATTGTATTAGACTTCTTTACTCTAAGTATAGGGGTGTTAAAAGGAGAAGAGTTTGGATGAAGTAGCATTTCTCTAAGAAGATCAGGGATGGTAGGTTTAAGTCATCTAAGGCTCTGGAGTGAAAGAGTGTACTGAGTTTGAGTGATGTACCAGGTAGGTTGCTGGAACTGAAACATAATAGAGTGATGGTTTCTAGCAACAGAAGTGTTCTGGCTTACAGAACCTCTGTGTAACTCAGTGGGAATAGGTCAAGCCCACATGCCTGGAACCCACCATAGAGTAGTTCAAGCCCACGTGTTGCAGTATCTTACAGAAACCTCTGTGTAACTCAGTGGGAATAGGTCAAGCCCACATTCCTGGGACCCACCATAGAGTAGTTCAAGCCCACATATTGCAGTATCTCACCAACCATATGAGACATGGTTCCTGCTCCTTTTAGAGTTGGTTATTTTCAGGTTTCAGATGGAAACTCGAGCAGTTGAGTACCATTTGAAGGTGAAGTTATCCTGTTTCTTCCTGGCTCCCACTGCCCTCAAACAAGGAAACACAATGAGACTTATATTATTTACAAACTATATGGACTCATGGCTCAGGATTCTTGTTACCTGTTCTTATATCTGAAATTAACAAATTGCAATTAATCTATAAGTTGCCATGTGACTTGTGCCTTACCAGAATCATTACATGTTGCTTCTCATCATGGCTTCTGGCAGTATCTCCCTCACTCAGCCTTCCACTTCCAAGAATTTTCCTCTCTCTTTGTCCTGCCTATCCTTCCTGCCTGGCTACTGGAAAAATCAGTATTTATTTATTAACCAATCAGAGCAATACATTCAGAGCATACAGAACATCCCACTGGAGGTAGGCAATAGGTTACCTGCTATGAATTGAGACAGAGTATGACTTTTAGGGTGAAAGAGCTGGTGTAGATAGGACAGAATTGGCCTAGTGACAGGAGATGACTGTGAAGGTGTATGTTGAACTATTTGTATTGCCTGTGGTGAAGGACATGAGTCTGTCTCTAGACTGCCACTAACCTAGCTGCCTGATTGGTACAGTTATTTTTGTTAGAGATGATAGAGCTGTCAATCAGATGAGAGTGACAGTGAATGAAATTCACATTAGGGGAATGTGAAGCGTTTATCATGACCATTGTTTGGTCTGAGTTAGTTATAAACTATCCTTTTCCCGTGAAAAGCCCATGCTTTTTCCAGATATGAATGTGGGACAGGAGGATATGGAAAGTATATTTGAAGCTAGGTAGTGGTGGCACATGCCTTTAATACCAGCACTCAGGAGTCAGACCTGGGCAGATATCTGTGAATCTAAATCTAGTGTGGTCTACAGAGTGAGATTCAGGAATGGCACCAAAATTAAACAGAGTTATCTGTCTTTCAAAATAAAAACAAAAAGCATATTTGGAGTACGTAAAATATTTAGGAATTGCCCCTGTGTCAACTAGAAGGTACAGGTGAGAGACATTAGCTCAGCCTGTTGGTTAGTAGTGTATGTCTTTGATTCTATCACCCTAGCATCTGACACTGTGGCATATCCTGCTTTATGGGTCCCATCATGAAAAAAAGGAACAGCCATCTGTGTACCAGGTATAAGTGCTCTGAGGCGATGTGCACTCCTGTATGGGTGAAGGATGAGGCAAAAATTCCTTTAGGATTTAAGTTCAGTAGTGAGATGTGGAATAGTCAGCACTAGTTTGAGAAAGGAGTATTGAATATTAACAAGTGGGCAAGTATGGAATTTAAGTATGGTATCTTCCAGTAATAACACTTGGAAAAAAATACTCAGGAAGCAGTAAAAATATGTAAAACTTTATAAGTTAAAAGAAGGGACAATTTATGGTGGGAAAAGAAAATATTAGGTGACTCAAAGTTTAGTTTCTTTCATTAACTATTAAGGAGGTTAGCAGCCCCCAAATCACATATGATTGGTGACCATCCCTGTATGGTGAGGTGTAGTATTTTAACAGGTATTCTAAAGGTGCAATGGAGGGTCCCTGCTGGTGCCTTAGAGTCCCAAGGGCATATCACTGTCTTTCTGTTACATAGACAGAGAAGGTAAGAGTTGGTCAGGGAGGAGTAGTGCAGTGTCCTGAAGCAGAGCCTGTTGGAATTTCTGCAAAGAATTAATAATGGGGTGCATGACAGGTTCATGCAGAATTGCTGAGCTGCTTCATAAAAGGGTGAGTAAGGAGATTAAAAAGATGGAATGCAGAACTACAAGGAGTCAGCTATTGCTAGAAAGGAGAGAATATTCCGTTAGGTAGAGCATCCTGCAAAAGACTGAATTAGATGCTTTCTACCAGAAGCCATAGCCTAGTATGATGTGGTAATGTTTACACCAAAATAGGTGACCTGAGGTGTGGAATCTGGATTTTGGAACTTGAGTCTCCACAACTCCAGTTGTACAAAATTTTACAAGAGGATAGGAGTTAGTTTGGCTAACTTATATTATGAGCCACAGAGTAGAATGTTATCTACTTATTGTATTAGTTAAAGCCAATCAGGGAGAAGGTGAGCATGCCAGAAGTTGGGGATTGATGCAATAGTTATAGGATGTCCATGAATCTGTGTGTCAAGACAGTCCAATGTAGCTACATATACAGGTAAGTGTCAGGGTCTGTCCAGGATAAGGAAAAGATATTTTGAGACAGAAGGCTGAGAGGTATAGGAAAGAAGGTATCCTTGAGATCTAGAACTGAGTAGTGTGAGGTTTCTAAAGGGTTAGTGTAAAGAATTGAGTAAAGTCCAGGTATTACAGGATTGAGAGGACCCCTGAAGATCTAATGAGCTGCAGGTGTTCTGATATTTTATTTGTGCTGAAATGTGGTGATATTTTATTTATGCTTTATTAAAGCTTCCTGGAGATCAGGTGGGAAAGGCCAGCCATTTTAAGTAAACAAAAATTCAGGCCACAAACAGCCTCAATTAGATCACTTATTAGACAGGGTCTTTGTTTGTTAAAGGCCATACTAGGGAACAGAGCGAAGAATGGTGACATACTCTTTTAAGGCCAGTACCAAATATAAAGACCTGGAATTCTGTACAGACATACAATGTAAAAAAGAGATAGCTGGGCTAATATAGCCAATTAAAGGCCATAAGAGCAAGGCAATAAAGGCATTGGCAAGGTAGCAAATAGCTTGCTTTTGGAAGTTGCACAGTTGGTGAGGTAAGGTTTTTTTGTGACTTTTCCAAATTCCCTGATCCCTAATTCTTGCACAGCTATATTTGGCCCTGTTTTTCTTATTTAATGAGACCATTTAGAAACTCATTTACATGCAGGTCTTAAATCAAGTAGTATATTCTATTAGGCTTCTTAACTCTAAGTATAGAGGTGTTAAAAGTAGAAGTGTTTGTATGAAGTAGCATTTCTCTGAGAAGTTCTGAGATGATAGGCTTAAGTCCTATAAGGCATCAGAGAAAGAGTGTACTGAGTTTGAATGATGTACAAGGTAGGGTGCTGCAACTGGATAACAATAGAGTGATGGTTTCTAGCAACAGAAGTGTACTGGCTAACGAAGACTATGGGGTCAACATGAAAGATTGAAAAGAAATGACTTGTCAGGGTTAGTGGCCCGAGTATCTAGGAGGAGGAGGAGAGGAGCTGCTGGCAAATCTGTAGTAGAGAAATGTGGGCACAAATGAATTAGAAGCTAGTGCCTTAGCTAAAAATCTCTTTCTGTTAAGGGCAAAGGGCAGCTTTGCACAAACAAAACTGTATGTAAGAGATATACCCCTGAAAATACATTTAAGTCTTGTCGTTTGTTGAGGTAAATAAGGCTGTCCTCCTACCCAGACAACAGGGAGATTGGAATGACAGGTAAGACCCCAAAACTCCCACAGGATACAGTAAGTGCCTCCCATACCCAACGGAAGGAAATGGGTCATCCCTATACAATAAAGGCTACTCTATGTTATGGTATGACATGACTGTTTTTGGGTAAGGACCTGGGTATCTTCCATCATTTCTTACCCAGGGGAGGAGATTGCCTGTACTTTGGACTTCCAAGGTGACAGGCAACCACAAAGAATTTAAAATCTTCATCTGGCCACCATGATATTATAAATTTTAGAAACCTGCTATCAAAATTTTATTGCTTAGTGTTAGATAGAGAGAGAAATAGAGATAGATAGATAGATAGATGATAGATAGATAGATAGATAGATAGATAGATAGATAGATAATATCATCGAAATGTTTTTATTTTTATTTTTAATATCAATCAGGCCTTTTATTTTCACCTGAGAAAACCATAAGGAGACATATGTGATTAATTGTTAAAGGCATATAACATTGAGAGTTTATTATACTATAGTCTGTTTTGTTTTGTTTTGTTATGTTTTATTTTGTAGAGTCCAGGCCCTTCTTAGTGTTGGGGTGTAAATACCTCTGTTTTTTGTTCTTACCACCTGCATATATTTTGATAGTCTTTGAACATCAGGCTCTATGGCTGATGGTGATCCTGGAACAATTAGTTGAGCAGTTAATTAGAAATTTGAATGTTTTATTAGAGTCACAGATGCAAATTGATGAAGCAGAAAATGTCAGTAAGGACAGGAGAACTTGAAGACAGAATCAAGAAGAAGAAGAAGAAGAAGAAGAAGAAGAAGAAGAAGAAGAAGAAGAAGAAGAAGAAGAAGAAGAAGAAGAAGAAGAAGAAGAAGAAAATATATATGGTATTCACCAACCAGAGGGATTTAGTACAGTTGAGGGATAAAACCTCATTTTTTCTGGAATTAGTGACAAGGCAATAATTCTGATGTCCTCTGAAACTTAACAGAACTGAGCCCTGTTTGTTTCCCTTTGAATGATGAAGAATTTCTCTTGGGTGAGGGCAGGATAAAAGGGTTCAGGCAGGAGAGATATTTTCAGTGGGGGAAGCCCACAAGCTTAGCAGCTGTGAGGGTTAAAAGAATTACCTTGAAGCATACCTACCATTTAGGGGAAAGTGATGAGGATTGCTGGCCTGAGGGGAAAGAAGGACCTGATACCCATTGTGGACTAGGGGTCCACAGGTATTATCACAAGGCTGAGGTATGGAGGGTCAGCAATATTCCACAGGAGACAGCAGACATGATAGAGTAGAGGAGTGAGCAGGTAATCAGGGAGAGGTGATGGTTTGGATAGGAGGCCAGCATTCAGAGTTGGTCTCCCATACATGATTTCAAATGGTGGAATTGACAGGGCCTGCTTGGGAAGTCAACAGAGTCTGAAAATACCTGGTGACAATAATTTCAATCACACAGTGTGAAGTTGCTCTGGCAGCTTAATAAGAATATTTTTTGAAGAAATGTTGGTATGCTTTAACTTCCCTGAAGACTTAGGATGGTAAGTGATATGAAAATGCCATGTTACATTAAGAGCATTAGATATGATCTGGTAAATATTGGAGGTGAATTCCAGACAATTACCAGCCTGAAGAAAGGCAGAGATCCCAAACAGGCAGATTAGTTTCCCAGAGGTGGATGTCAGTGATTGCTGAGGTCATTTATTATAAACTAGAAATGCCTCCACCTAACTTAAAAATGAGTTCAAGACCATAAGGAGATATTCAATTTCTCAGACATTGGGCCTAAGAGAAAAATCAAGCTGCCAGTCAATTCCTGGAAAGGAAATTCTAGCCTGTTGGGTGGAAAAGTTTGGCTCTGATATTTGGAATTGGGATTTGACTTTTAGTAAATTTCACAAGAGGTATTAATAGTTCTTAGAACTATAAGTCCTCGAGGTCAGCTGTAAGTGTGCTATCATGAATTGAGACAGGGCTTGACTATTAGCTGATTAATTAAGAGCTAATCAGCATTAAAGAGCTGATGGAGATAGCACAGAATTTGCCTAGTGTCAGGAGTTGACTGTAATGATGTGGGCTGCTTTGTATGGATTCCCTGAGATGAATGTGGCAAGTCTGAGCCCTTAAGGGCCACTCTCTAGCTACCTTGTCAGCCTGGTTTATTCTCCAAGAGATGATGGAACTGTTGAAATGCTTAGACTGACAGAGGATGGTTCCTATAGTTTTTGGGAGATGGAAGGCTTTGAGCATGGCCATTATTTGGCCTGAGTTAGAAATGAAACCTCCCTTTGATGTGAGGAGTCTTCATTCTTTCCACATAGCATCATGGGACACTATGTTATTAAAAGCCTATTTGGAGACTATATAACTTTTCGGGATTGCTTCAGGTCCAAATGGAAGGCATGGAGAAAGCTACCAGCCCAGCCTGTTGGTTAGACATGTGTGTGGATAATGCCTGTGTTTCTACCACCTTAGCATCTGACACTATGTCATAGCCCACTTTATGTGTCGACTCATGTGATAAGCAGCTGACATTTGTTTATCATGGATAAGTGGCCTGAGGAAATGTGCCATCCTGTGTATGTAAAGAATAGGGAAATAGTTCTTCAAGGTTTCAGTACAGGAAAGAGATAGAGAATGATCAGGGTTAGATAGAGGAAGGTGGTTTGAAATGTGAAGGGGTGGACAATAATGGAAAGTAAGTGTGATATCTTAAAGTATCACCACCAGGAGAGAAAGAACTTAAGAAGAGGTGAAGTTTTTAAAACTTTATAAGTTAAGAGATGGCACAGGTTATAGTGGGAGAAGAGAGTTGTGAGTTACACAATGTTTAGTTTCTTTGATTCCCAAATAAGGAGCTCAGCAGCTGCTAAAGCAGGAATGCAAGGTGCCAATCCCTGAGTAGTGAGGTCTAGTTGTTTTTTTGTTTTTTTTTTTTTTTTGATAGGTATGCTACAAGTGAAAAAGGTGGGCACAGATGATGCACTTGGTCACCTAGGGAATAACCCTATATTTCTGTTACATATAGGGAAGGGATGAATTATGTCTGGAAGGTTTATGGGCAGCCTTTTGAAGACCTACAAGGGGGCAGTATCTAAATCAATCCTAAGTCTTGGGAGGCAGAGCCTGGCTGAACTTGGCGAGCTAGAGGCCAGCATTGTCTAGAGAAGGAAATCCAGGACAGGTAACAAAGCTACACAGAGAAACCCAAATTCTAAAAAACAAACAAACAAAAAACAGAAAAAAAAGGAAACAAAAGTACCACAGAGACAGCTGTCAGATGTATGTGGCAGCCAAGATTCACAATCAGAAAAGTGCAGAGAGTAATGGAGCCTTTCTTGAAGAGAGGTAGATTTTAGGACAAAGCAGCTGAACACTCGCTCAGCACACCAACCAACATCACCCATGTTTGTCCTGTTATTTGGAGTCAGCGCCCTGGTTAAATTACGTTTTATCCTGTGTTCCCCTTTCAGTTTCTGTGCTTCTTTAAGAACACACGGTGTGTGTGTGGGGGGGGGGGGGGGCGGTAAATGAGTCAGCAGCTCTGATGGAGATCTTCTAATTCACTGATGTCATTTGCTTTCTATTTCTGGGTTTCAGATCTCAATCCTTATTGGTTCCTAATCTATGTCTGTTGAAATAGGGGGCAGTCTGATCAAATAAAATTGCCTGCACTGGAGGGTTTTTCCAGCCAGGCTCCTGGCTAAATTCCAGCTTGCAGCTGGAATTAGGCAGGAACTTGGGTCAAAACAACTCCAGAGAATGAATACTATCCCAGAGAGCTTCAAAAGGCCAAGAAAACATATACCTAAGAAAGGCAGGGATTTGTTAGGATTTCACACACTCCTGCTCTGAGTCACATGCACCTGTTTGCTATTCAGGAAATGTGCTCTTGTCTCTAAAGCTTCAGGCTTAGTATCTGTGATCTCTGGCTCAGTCTTGCATTCTGCATTATCACATTGTTTGGAAAGAAGTTTTATGTTGGGAAAAATACCTGACATAAAACAGGGATGTATTGATCATATGCTTCCTCAGTGGACCCATTAAAAAAATGACAGTGTCAGGAAATATTCTCACAGATACCTGGGATTCTGTGAAAATTGCAAGTGTCAAATTCCACATAAAGTACATTTGGGAAATCTAAAATGGCATATTGGAAACTGTTATCTGAAAGGAACAATTGGCAGCCCCAAATCACAATCAGCCATCAGCAGTTGGAAAGCAAGGCTTTCAAGTATATAGCCAGGCCCAAGTAGATGAAAGCATGATCACCCCCTACTTACCATGGGATGCTTTTTCTCATTTGGGAATGGCATTCTGGTCTTAGGCTAAATTATATTTTTTCCAGTCATCCATTTTCTGTTTCATTTTTATAGCTGCAGTGCTGCAGCACACATTTACTTGGGAGAGTGAAATGACTCAGCACCTCTGAAGCAGATCTCAAAAGGATTTGCATTCCATTGGTAGATTTGAGATCACTCTCCTGATTAGTTCCTGTGAGAGGGGCACTGTGGACTCCCACATTTCCCAAGAGTACTCTTGCTTAGAAGCAGCAGGAAATACTAGGTAGAATGTTGGGGGTGGGTAACAGATAGAAACTACAGATTAGCCGCAAGATTGCCTGGATTTAAATCCATGTGGCATAGGGTATTTAAAGAATTGCCAAGGGGTGGAGGAAAAGACCCTCCCCCCCATACAGCAAAATGTAGACCATATCAGACACCTGCACTCTGGCCCATGGTCCAATCATCCTCTCTATACAGATTTGCTTTGTAAATGGGCTCTAACATGTTCAGATTCCAGACACAAATGAAAAGCTCACACACCCTCTTCAAAGGCAAGGAGAGCTAATAAAGTTGTCAGCAGAGCAGGTTCTTACCTGTCATGCTCTGGCTATATTTGGGGTATCAGTTGCTCATGAGTATAACCAAAACCCTATTGTACATTGACCCAGAAAAAGCTGATTGATCCTAACATGCACAAGAGACAGAGCCCTTGGAAATTTGCAAAGTCAGAGATTGTTTGATTCCCACCATTACAGCCCTGAGTTAACTAGTCCTGTCAAATGTGCAGCAAGCAGATCCTGCTTCTGCATGTACTGCTTGTCTTTAAAGATGTGGCCTCCCTGTCTTAGTTTGAATTCACTTCATGTATTCCGAACTGGCAGAGACTAGAGGAATCCTCTCTTTTCCTTCTTCTGAAGTTACTTCTTCCCTTAAAGATATGGCATCTGTGTGTCAGGCTTGAATTGCTGCTCTATGGGCAAGGAAGATAATTTTCTTGGTGCTTTAGTACCTGGCAGAGACGAGCGAAATCTTGCTGTTTCCTCTACCCTGGGAGATTTATTGTGGGGATGGCTATGGTACTTTACATTCCTTGGTGATCTTCAGAGTAACTGAAAATATCGATTAGTAATATTTGTAGACATTACCCTATATATTACCCAAGAAAATAAATGATGGATCATAAAGTATTGCACAGGAAAATTACTTGTTATCATCCCGTTACCATATATGTTCTCACAGGCTCAACTTTGCATTCTTGTTTTGCTTTATTACTGTGTTCTGGCATGCAAAATCTCTTGTACATAAACTTTTCTTACTTGTTAGGCCATTCCAATATATGATATCAGACAGGGCATGAGCCTGGTTGGAAATCAAATATTTTTGCTGATTTCAGAGACATATTCTGTACTTCCCTGGAAAATAATAAACACACCAGATTTCCTTTTTCCTTTTGTATTTATTTTTGTATGCATTGAATAAGGGCAGATCTTATCTTGTGTCTTCACCCACATCTCTGAATTCCTATGTCCTATAGTCAAGTGAAGACTGGAAAATGTTGGTACATTGGAATAAATAACCACATCTGATTTTCTGGATCTTTCTGCCATCGCTTCAACACAAATATGTGGGCATCTCAGGTATAGTTTTTCAGAACACATTAAACTTCAGAACATAATACCCAAAAGCCTCTATGGCTCTATATTAAGAGCCACCAACATCATTGTGTTGTTTCCCAATGATTTTGTGAAGTACATCTTTGATTAGGGCCAAGTGATGCACAAATATGTTAGTATATCCCTCTCATTAGGACTTAGTTTATTTCTATATGACCTTGGCAGAAGGAAAGAAATTGTTCTCATAAGAGTCTGTCATTTGAAAGTTGGTCAATATTTTCCCTTTTAGGGTATGTAACTTCTGAGAGTGGGAAATTTTTTTCTTCCTCATTTTAACCCACTAACACACAGAATAAACTTCTGTCCCAACACATGCGGTCAATCCCAGCGAATCTTCTAAATAGCAGGAGATGGATTTGTCTTCTATGATGACATTAATGTGTAGGGACTTCAAAAAGAGCTTCTTTCCATCATATCATGTGGTGTAAGTATATTTTTGAAATGGTCTATGGAGCTTCACGGTTATACTAAAGTCAAATCTTTGGACTTAATTTCAAAGGAATAACAAATTGCTGCTATATGAATGAGAAAACTCTGACACTTATTCACAGTATAAGGAATTAAGTTTTCATAATATCTCTCTACATATTCTATGATGCATTTCAATTAATTATAATATTTATGTAAATTTTATATGTGTATATGTATGATTTTGCTCATGCATATATATATATACATATACACAGATACATATGCTTTTGTATACTTTCTTGACATAGTTTAGAATTCTATTCATGTGTACATTTAGATTATTTCACATATCTTTTTGCTCCTTCAAGTTAATATCTGCACTGCAAACTCTCAAAATAAACACCTCTATTTACTAATGTTACTTTACCTAATTGTTCATCTACAAATGTATATGTAAATAACTCACCCTGTATATACAATATGGTGATTTGTTGTAGCCATTTTAGCCTTTTTTTGTTTTGTTTTGGATTTTTGAGATAGGTTTTCTCTGCGTAGTATTTTTCGTCTCCGGGATCTCATCTGTAGTCAGGCTTGCATAAAACTCACAAAGATCTTCCTGCCTCTGCCTCTGAGGTGCTGGGATTAAAGGCATGTGACACAACTGCCTGGCACCTTATAAAGTCTTTACCATTTGAACAGTTGTGAAACTATGTAATACTAATGTAAAATATGCTTTTTTATGATGGTAACAGTCAATGTTGCCTGTGACTGCAAGGATAAATAGTTACAAGACAGTATGAAATTATATGCTTTCAGTGAATTTACAGAAGAAAGTTCTCTTCCTGGGTCTACAATCTCCATGGCGATGTGGAATATGCTGGTTTATTATATTGGGCTGAGTTTGTCTTCCTGTCATTGACAAATATCTACATTTCTGAAAAAAAATTAGTGTGAGAACTCAAGATATGTCTTTGGGTCCCAAAACAGTGGGACAATTTGAACAGCTAAAATTTAGTCAAATTTATGACTTTTTGAAATGCCTGGTTACCTTGTTGATTTGTAATCATTTTAGCTGCAATTTTGCCTTCATAAAGAAGGATGATTATATTTGGGCATAATAGGTCTGTCAATGGCTTAAAGGATTGTTTTTAACATCTTAATAGTATAAAAAATGTTAAAAGGACATCCTTTATAAAGCAAAAAATGGTCCAGCAAAATTTAACCAAAAACTGTGGTTTTATATACTGGAGAATCCACATGAATTTTCTTGTAGGATGTTTGTGTGTGGATTACAATAGAACAGCAGAGACACTGGTATGGGTATATTTTTAAACACACTGTAAACAGTCTAGGTATTTTTTCTCTGTCTGGATCACACTTTAATAATCAATTGTATTGTATTGATCTCATGAGACAGATCCTGACCTACTATGACAGGTTTACTATGCAGTTTTACAGGACTCAAGGTATTGTATGTTTTGGCACATGACATTTGTTGTTGTCACATCCCCCCACCTGGATCACTGAGAGCCCAACTTCATGGCTTAGCTATCAAGAGCTATTACTACTCCTGCAGCTCATGCAAATGTAACTGTGCAATCACTTCTAGGGACCTACAGTAGACAACATAATTGCTGATAATATAAATATATGTATATTTTTCTTTTATAAAATAGGTTTATCTTAATTTATTTCTTTATCATTAAGACACTGTCAGATATTATATTACTGTTGGCACTATTTTGAAAAAAGCTTGAAATCAACATTTTTTTCTTCAACCATAATAGCTTTTTATAGAGCACTCTAATAGATATAAATGTATTATGTATTATTATTCAACTACATGTAAAATTATGATTATAATTTATAATTCTGCCACAATATATGTAATTATATATCATAATTATAATTCTACTACATAATAAAACGCACATAAGTTTCTGACACAAACCGATCACAGAGACAGCAGCCAGATTCATTTGACAGCTCACAGCCACAATCAGGAAAGTCAAGACAGGAACAAAGAATTTCTTGTAAATACATAGAATCTGGGCCAATCAGCTGGAAGTTCTCTCAGCACGTCTATTATTTATTTTATTGCTATTTACCATATGAGAGAAAACAAAAAGTGCAATAAACCCCACTGGAAGAATGTTAATTGGGAAGGACAAAGAGGGATTGTTCAATAGGCTTATTAGAAATGAATGGTGTGGAAAAGGTGGCCAGGGAATGGGTGAAATCTGCTATTGTTGGTTGCCTGAGCATGTGCTTATGGTCTTGCGAATCTACGTCCACATGCACATAATTTACTTGATTAAACTGAAAGCATAGTCCATGTTCATCTTGCTCAGGGATTACATAGGATGCAAGGATCTGAGATGACTAAGCATTCTGCCTGACTGATGGACATTGCATGCCTGGTTATTTAGTTAGGGGTTGGCCAGGAATTGTAACATTCCTACTATACTTGTAGTTATAGGAAAATGTAGGGGGTTAAGGGTGGCAGATAAATGGGAATGGGGATTATGTGCCACCCAGAACTGCTTACAGCTGACTTGTTAGGTATTAAGTAATTTTGGGGGTAGGGAAAGGGGCTTTTCAAGGGGTAGCTGGACAATTGGAGGTAGCTGAATATTTTCTTCTGGTTTGAGCCCTGTCAAATTGACTATTTGCTGGAGATGCAAAAAAAGGTCAGAAAAAAATTATCTTGCGGGGTCCCCAGGAAGAGGGAGGTACATCCTGTTACCAGTGAAGTTTGAACGATACTTATCTGAACATGATCTGGACTGTCCAGGTGGATCCAAGCTGGCTGTAGAGCTTAGAAGAAGTTTAAAATTTACCAAGAATACAAATGTTAAACATATTATGAAACAATTAATAGGAATTTAATCTTGAGCTGCTAGCCATGATATTATAATGTTAAGTATTCTGCTGCTATCAGAATTTTATTGCTTAGTTTAAGCAAGAAAGAGAGAGAGAGAGAGACAGAGACAGAGACAGAGACAGAGATAGAGAAACAGAGAGGAATGGAGAATGTAGCTACAGTTTTCCTGGTCCTGTCTGACCCACATTCAGGACAAATCTCTCTCACCAGCCATTCCTGGAGCTGCTCAGACCCAACCAAGTTAACACACAGAGATGTATATTGCATATAAACTGTATGGCCATGTCAGGCTTCTTGCTATCTGTTCTTCTATCTTAAATTAACCCATTTCTATTACTCTATACTTTGCCATGTTGCTCGTGACCTACTGGTATCTTACATCATGCTTCTCCATACCGCTGCTGGCAGTTTTTCTCTGCCTCAGTCTTCATGTTCCCTGAAATCCCTTCTCTGCTCATCCTTCCTATACTTTCTGCCTGGCTACATACCAATCAGCATTTTTTTTTTATACAGAACCATATCCACAGCAGAAGAAGATGGAGAGAAAGAAATGTGGGTCAGGCGTTATTTCTTTTGCCATTATCAATTAGACATTTTTATCTTCTCTTGAGACAAACCTTAATGCACATGTTTCCTTTATTATTTTAGTATTGAGGAGACACCGGTGATAACTTGCTGAGGACATTTAACAATGATAGATTGTTATATTAAAGTTTGTTTTTACAAAGTGAACACCCTTTGACACTGAGGTATTTATACCTCTGGTCTATGAGGGTTTCTTACCAGTATATTTTGATATTCCTTGTGCCTCTGGATCTATGGCTGGTGTTGATCTTGTAACAATTAGCTGGGTAGTTAATTAGAAATTTGAATATCTTATTAGAGTCAACAGAGGGAAACCGATTAAGCAGAATACATCAGTAGGGACAGGAGGACTTGAGGAAGGAATCAGGAAAAAGAAAAAAACTTATGAGGTTCCCAATTCAGTGGGAATGAATGTTGGGTGAAGAAACCACAATTTTTTGAATTGGTGACAAGGCATTAATCCCGATGTCCTCTGGAACTTAAGAGACTGGGGCCCTGTTTGTTTCACTGTGTATGAGGAAGAATTTCTCTTGGGTGAGGGAAGGATAAAAGGTTTCAGTCTGCATTGGTGCCAGGTCCTGGGCTCGTTGCATGAGTTGGCTGTTTGAATCCTCGGACTTATGCAGGGACACTTGGCTCGGTCTGGGAGGGGGGGAATGGACCTGCCTGGACTGAGTCTACCAGGTCGACCCCGGTGCTCAGGGGAGACCTTGATCTGGAGGAAGTGGGAATGGGGGGTGGGCTGGGGGGAGGGGAGGGCGAGAGGGGGAGAACAGGGGAATCTGTGGCTATTATGTTGAACTGAATGGTGTTGTAAAATATTAAAAAATAATATTTATAAAAAAATAACATTAAGCACCAAGACACTATTATAGATTTAATTCTAAAGGAGTTTCAAGGTTTGAAACATCAAACAATCCTTGTTCTGAAGGGTATTATTTGGCTTCTCTTTCCTATATTGCTATCTGCAATATGGTTGAAGAAGAAGAAAAAAAATCTCTTAGAAATTCTTTTGTGAATTAGATTGAAAAGAAAAATAAAACACCCTGTTATCAACGCAGTCAAAAAAAAAAGGTTTCAGGCTGTGAAGATATACCTAGTGGGGAAAGTCCTCAAGTTTAGCACCTGTGGGGGGTTACAAAAAGTACCTTGAAGGGTACCTTCCATTTGCTGTAAAGGGTGAGGTTTGCTGGACTGGAGGGGAAAGATGGACCTGATCCCCATAGTGGATTGAGGGTTGGGCACGGATTATCACATGGCTGTTGTAAGGAGTAGTCAGCAAAATTCCAGAGGAGACAGCAGAGTTGATGGTGTAGAGGAGTGAGGAGGTGATCAGGGAGAGGTAAAATTTTGGATTCAGAGCCCAGGGCTTAGAGATAGTAACCCATACATGAGTACAAAAGTTGGAATTAAAAGGGCTTGCTTGGGAAATATCCAGAGCCTGAAAAGAGCTAGAAACAATAATTTTACCAAGTCAGGGTGAATTTCCAGTGGCATCTTAATAAGATTGTGTTTTTCAGATTATTGGTATACTCTACCTTCCATGAGGACTTATGATGGCAAGGGATATGACAATATCAAGGTATATTAAAAGCTTAGCTATGGTCTGGAAAATCTAGAAAGTGAACTCCAGGGTAATAACAGACTGAAGAAATGCAGGGATCACAAATCCTGGGGAAGGAGGTCAGGGACTGTCTGAGGCCACTTAGTAGAAACAAGAAATATATCTACACAACTCAAAAGTGAGTCCTGAAACATTAGGAGACATTTAATTTGTCTGACTGTGGGCATATGGGTAAAATTGAGCTACCAGTAAGGCCTTGGAGGTATCCTCTAACATGGTTGGTGTGAAAACGTGTTCTCAAAAAATTGGAACTGTATTCTGTCTAGTGACAACTTTTACAATAGCCTGTAATAAATTTTAAGGACTGGAAGTCCTCAGAGGTAGGTGTAGCTGAATTTATCCTGTTTCTTCCCAGATCCCATGGCAATCAGAACCAAGCAAACACACAGAGACATTTTATTTACAAACTGTATTGCCTAATGGCTCGGGCTTCTTCTTACCTGCTCTTATATCTTAAATTAACTCATTTCTATTAATCTAAAAGTTTCCATGTGACTTGTGACTTAATAGTATCATTACATGTTGCTTCTCATAATGGATTCTGTTAGCATCTCCCTTACTTAGACTTCCACAAATTCTCCTCTCTTTTTGTCCTGCCTATAATTCTTGCCTGGTTATTTGCCAATCGGCATTTTATTTATTAACCAATTAGAGCAACTCATTCAGAGCACAGAAAACATCCCACAGCAGGTATACTGTAGGTTCCCTGCTATGAACCGAGACAGAGCAAGACTATTAGGGTGAAAACGCTGGTGTAGATCAGACAGAATGGACCTAGTGACAGGAGATGACTGGAGGGATTACAGTTGACCTCTATGTATTGCATGTGGTGAAGACAAGAGTCTGGTCTCTAGACTGCCACTGTTCTTGATGCCAGGTTGATACAGTTATTTCACTTGGAGATGATAGAGCTGTCATTCTGATGAGATTGACAGTGAATAATTACTATTACATTAGGGAAATTCGAAGCTTTTTTCATGACTGTTATTTGACTTGTGTTAGTTATGAATTCTCCTTTTGCTGTGAGAAGCCCATGCTTTTTTCCAGATATGAGTGTGGGACAGGAGGATATGCAAAGTATATTTGGGAGCTGGGTTGTGGTGGCACATCCCTTTAATACCAGCAATTGGGAGTCAGACCCAGGCAGATGTCTGTGAATTCAAAGTTAACCAGGTCTACAGAGCGAGATTCAGGAAGGCACCAAAATTACACAGAGTTAGCTGTCTTGCAAATCAAGAATAAAAAGCATATTTGGAGTATGTATAACATTAAGGAATTACCCCTGTGCCAAGTGGAAGGTACAGGTGAGAGACATTAGCTCAGCCTGGTGGTTAGTAGTATATGTCTTTGATTCTACCACCCCAATATCTGACACTATGGCATATCCTGCTTTATGGGTCCCATCATATAAAAAAGAACATCCCTCTGTGTACCAGGTATAAGTGGCCTCAGTCAACGTTCACTCTTGAATGTGTGAAGGATGAGGCAAAAATCCTTTAGGATTTAAGTGCAGTAGTGAGATGTGGAATAGTCAGCACTAGTTGAGGAAGGAGGATTGAATATTAACAAGTGGGCAAGTCTGGAAAGTAAGTGTGGTATCATCCAGTAATAACATTTGGACAGAAAAAAACTCAGGAAGTTGAAAAAGTCTGTAGGAATTTATAAGTTAAAAGATGGTATAAATTATGGTGGGAAGATGATGTATTAGGTGTCCCAAAATTCAATTTCATAGATTGACTATTAAGGAGACTAGCAGCCCCCAAATCAGTATATCATATATGATTGGTGACCATCCCTGTGTGGTGAGGTGTAGTTTTTTGACAGGTATTCCACAGGTGCAATGGAGGGTCCCTGCTGGTGCCCTAGAGTCCCAAGGGCATATCACTCTCTTTCTGTTACATAGACAGAGAAGGTAAGAGTTGATCAGGGCAGTGTAGTGCAGTGTCCTGAAGCAGAGACTTATGGAACTTACGGAAAGGATTAATAATGGAGTGCATGACAAGATCATGCAGAATTCCTGAGCTGCCTCATATAAGGGGTGAAGAAGGAGATAAAAAGATCAAACTCAGGATTACAAGGAGTTAGCTATTTCTACAAGGGACAGAATATCCTGTTTAGTAGAGCAGCATGCAAAAGACTGAATTAGATGCTTTCTATCTAAAGCTATATCCTAGTATGTTGTAGTAATGTTTTCACCGAAATAGGTGACCTGAGAAGTGAAGAGATGGATTTTGGAACTGTAGACTCCATAACTACAGCTGTACAAAAAATTTAGAAGAGGAGAGGTTTTATTTTGACTAACTTATTCTTATGGGCCAAAGAGTAGAATGTTATCTACTAATTGTAAAATTTAAAGCTAATGACGGAGAAGGAGAGTAAGCCAGAAGTTGGCGATTGATGAAATAGTTGTGGGATGTTTGTGAATCTGTGTGGCAAGACAGTCCAAGTTAGCTAATATACAGGTTAGTGTCAGCATCTGTCTAGGATAAGGAAAAGATATTTTGAGACAGAAGGCCGAGAGGTATAGGAAAGAAGGTATGCTTGAGATTTAGAACTGGGTAGTGTGTGGTTTCTTAAGGGATAGTGTAAAGAATTGATTAAAGTGCAGGCGTTGCAGGATTGAGAGGACCCCTGAAGATCTAATGAGCTGAAAGTGTACTGATATTTTAGTTGTGCAGAAATGTGGTGATATTTTATATATGCTTTATTAAAGATTGCTGGGTATCAGGCAGGAAATGCCAGCCTTTTTAAGTAAACAAATATTCAGGCAGCACACTTATCAGACATGGTTTGTGTGTGTTCAGAGCCATACTAGGGAGCAGAGCAAAGCATGGTGACACACTCCTTTAAGGCCAGTAACAAACATACAGATGAGAGTTTCTGTACAGACATACAATGTAAAAAGACATAGCTGGGCTAATATAGCCAATTAAATGCCATAAGACCAAGGCAGTAAAAGCATGTGTAAGACAGCAAGTTGCTTGCATTTGGAAGCTGCAGGGTTTTGGAAGTAAGGTTTGTTTGTGACTTTTCCAATTTCCCTGATCTCTAAGTCTTCACCCCTATATTTAGCACTGTTTTTTTTATTTAATGATACCATTTAGCAACTCATCTACATATAGGTCTTAAATCAGATGGTATATTCTATTAGGCTTCTTAACTCTAAGTAAAGATGTGTTAAAAGGAGAAGAATTCGGATGAACTAGTATCTTTCTGAGAAGTTCAGGGATGATAGGCTTAAGTCCTCTAAGGCTCTGGAGTGGAAGAGTGTACTGAACTTGAGTGATGTACCAGGTAGAGTGCTGGAACTGGATGACAATAGAGTGATGGTTTCTAGCAACAGAAGGGATCTGTCTATCCAAGACTATGGGGTCTACTTGAGAGATTGAAAAGGAAATGTCATGTCAGAGTTGGTGAGCTGAGTGCCAAGAAGGAGGAGGAGTGGAGCTGCTGACAAATCTATGGTAGGGAAATATGGGCTCTAATGAAATAGAAGCTAATACCTTAGCTAAAAAAAATTCATTCCATTATGCACACAGGGCATGTTTACACATGAAAAAAAAATGTGTGTCAGAGGTATTCCCATGGAAAAACATTTAAGTCATGGGGTTTGGTGAGGTAAGTTTGGGTGTCCCTCTACCAAGATAACAGGGAGTTTGGAATGACAGGTAAGACCCCAAAACTCCCATAGGATGCAGTAAGGGACTCCAGTGTCCAAAGGAAGGAAATGGACCATTCCTATATAATAATGGCTACTCAAGATTTTGGTATGACATGACTGTTTTTGGGTAAGGACCTGGGTAACTTCAATCATCCCTTACCTAGGGTAGGAAATTGCCTGTATGTTGGTCTTCGATTGATGTCCCCATGTCATGAGTTTCACTTAGTCAGTCAACTAACCTATGTCGATATCAATAGCATTTTAGATGAGGCCCAGGTGACCTACATTGACAGGGGTTGCCCCAAGCCCAATGGCTTCTTTACAAATTTTTAAACCGGAACCTGGAGGCCTTCATGTCACTGGTCAGATAGACTGTGCTAGATTTGACAGCCTTGTTTTCAGGCTTATTCATGTCTCACATAGCTGTGCCATGCAGGAACATAGACTATGTAATCAAGCTGCATGCAGGTTACATAATAACACACCATAGGGTAACTTAGTAGGCAAGGACCTGGGATGCCTAAACTATCTTCCTGACTGATGGACAGAGGATTGGCAGTCATGTAGTTAGGGGGTGGCTGGTACACATAATGGCGCAAGAGACAATAAGCCAGTAATTTACTGTTACTTGGAGGCAGAGCCCATAGTAATTTTTTTATACCGTGTTCCCTTTTCAGTTTCCCTGCTCCTTTTACAGCACACAGGAAGTAGGGAGAAACAGATGAGTCACAGCTCTAATGGAGATCTCCAAAATTCATTGCCGTCATTTGCTTTCCCATCCACTTTAGACAGCTCTCTTCTTATTGGTTGTGTATTTGAATATGAGTCAGACAGATGGAATAAAAGAGCTTGTAGTCCACAGTTTAATAGCCAGGCTCCTGGCTAAATTCCAGCTCATAGCTGGATTTAGCCAAAGCCTGACTGTAAAGAACACAAGAGAAGGATAACTGTCCCAGAGAACTGCTGCAGACAGAGGCAGTATAAACATGGATAAGCAGGGTTTAGTGGTTTTGCTCACACTTCTTCTCTGAGTCATCTGCACCTGCTTGCTCTGCTGGAAATGTCTGCCTTCCTCTGAAGCAACTGCTTCAGCCATAATACCTGACAGTAACCAGGGATTTATTGATTATATGCTCCCCCAGAGAACCCATTAAGAAAATGACTGTGTCAGTGCCAATTCTCGCTTAACCACCTATGACTCTATTAAAATTTCAAAAGTCAGATTCCACAAATAAGTGCATTTGTAGAGTCTAAAATGGCATATCAGAAATGGTTACCTGAAAGGTAAAATTTGGAGCCCAGAATCAGAATCAACCATCCCCAGGCAGAACGTGTGGCTTTCAGGTAGATAGCCAGGATACAGGGCTAAGTCATGGGTACATAATCACCTTCTACTTTCCATGTGATCTTCTTCTCTTTTGAGAATTGAATTCTGGTCCTATGATTCAGTTCCTCATTTCCTGTCATCCACTTTCAGTTTCTTTGTTTTGGCTGCAGCACATATATAGTTGGGAGGGTGAAATGAATCAGCAGCTCTGAAGGAGATCTCAAAGAGAACCACGGGATTTGTTTTCCATTGGTGGAATTGAGTTCACTCTTCATATTGTTTCCTGTGGGTTGTTCCATGACCCACCCCCTCATTTCCCCAGAAATTCTCAAGTAGAAGCAGCAGGGAATATTATTTAGAAGGATTTAGGAGGAAGAAACACATAGAAAATACAGGATAGCTTTGAGAGTGCTTGTATCCCAATCTATCCAGCATCTACTGTCTGTGCCCTTGGGTAGTTAAAGCAATGCCAAGGCATGGAGAAACAACAACCCCCTGCACAGACAGGTGAACGTCATCTCAGCCACCTGCACTCAGACCCATGATCCAATCATCCTCTCTAAGCATACCGGCCAGGTAAAGCCTCAATGGGCTCCAACAGATTCCTATTCCAAACAAAATTTGAATGTCACCCTCCTCCATCAGAAGCAAGAAGAGCTAAAAAATTGTCAACAAAGCAGTTTTTCACCAGTCAGTTTGTGGGTATAATCTGTATCTCAGTTGCTTATCAGCACACTAAAATCTGATTGTTATTTGGTGCCCACAAGGCAGATTTCTCCTGTAATACAAGGGGAGACAGATCCTGTGGAAAATTCCAAATCAAAGATTGTTTGATTCAAGCATTACAGATCAGAGTCACCGGATCCTGTCAAATGTGCAGCAAGCAGATTCCTGCTTCTAAAGCTATGGCTTCTCTTTAAAGATGTGGTCTCTCCTTCTCAGTTTGAATTCACTTCAGGCTTTAGGATCTGGCATAGTCTAGTGGAGTCCTGCTCTTCCATTCTTCTGAAGCTACTGCTTTCTTTAAGGATATAGCATCCCTGTGCTAGTCTTGATGTCCTGCTATATGGGAAAGTAAGTTGCTTTTCTTGATGCTTTAGTATCTGGCAGAGACTAGTGAAATCCTGCTGTTTCTTCTACCCTGTGACATTTATTGTGGGAATGGCATCGCATTGTAATTATATTCATGAACCAGAGAGACACTGAAATATGGATCAGTAACATTTGCAGTCACTTCTCTATCTGTTACCAGAGTCAATAAAGTATGGAAAATAAAGTATAGCACTGGAAACTTTCTTGTTAATATCCTGATGGCTTTTATGTTTTCACAGTATCAACTTTGCATTCTTGCTTTGCATTATCAGTGTGTTCTTGCATAAAGAGTCTCTTGTACATGATTATTTCCTAATTCTAAGTCCATTTCTATACATAATAAAAGAGAGGGTGTTAACTTCATTGGGAGTCAATTATTTATTGATGATGGCAGACAGACATTCAATACTTCATTTGATAATAATAAACACAATTTTTCATTTTTTTCTTGAAATAATTACTTGAATACTCCCTTGCTTATTTGGCCACTATGACATAATTATTTTTGAAAGTTATTCAATATTTTCTCCTTTAGAGTATGTAGCTTATGAGAGTGAAAAATTTTGTTCCTCATCATTAGGTCCACAAACATGCAGGTTAACCTTCAGTCCCATCACTTGTACTCAATCCCAGTAAAGCTTGGAAATAGCAGCAATTGCATTTCTGTTCTATGATGACATAAGATTGTAGGTACTTCAAAAATAGTTTATTTTCATCATATTGGCATGTGTAAGCATATTTTTGAAATGGTCTCTTAAGCTCCAGTTTGGCACTAAAGATATACTTTTGTCTATGAAGTAAAACAAATAACACATTATTGCCACATTAGTGAGAAAACAATGACTCTTCATAGTGTAAGGGATTCAGTTTTTACAATATCTCTCCAGTTGTTCTATGATGTATTTCAACAACATTTTAACATTTATATAAGTTTATGTATGTGTATATGCATGAGTTTGCTTATGCATATGTATACATATACACAGATACATATGCATGTGTACACTTTCTTGATATCATTTTTTATTTTTATTTTTATTTTTTATTTATTTTACAATACTATTTAGTTCTATATAATAGCCACAGATTCCCTTGTTCTCTCCCTTCCTGCCCCCCTCCCCTTCCCCCCAGTCCACCCCTCATTCCCACCTCCTCCATATCAAGGTCTCCCCCGAGGACTGGGATCGACCTGATAGACTCAGTCCAGGCAGGTCCAGTCCCCTCCTCCCAGACCGAGCCAAGCGTCCCTGCATAATTTCATGCATGAATACTGAATTTAGATTATTTTGCACTTTTTTCCATCCTTCTATATAATATCTCCAATGTAAATTGTCAAAATAAATACTACTATTCCTTATTTTACCAAATTGTACATATAAAATATATATATAACGAAGTCACACAGTGTACAGTATGTGGTGATTAGGTGTAGTCATTTGAGCATTGACCATTTGTAGTTGAAAGGACTCAGTGTTAGTGTACAGTGTAAATGGATTATTTCTATCCTAGCATCCAATATTTGTGTAAGATTTTCTGCTAGTTGGAGATCTTGAGTGAGTTTCCCATCTATGTTGGAATTATCATTTGTGGTTTTACTGTGCTACCCATTTTTGGTTGATTCCTTGCTTTCATGTAATATTTTGTTGGCACTCAAATTGTCTAATATTTCTGTTTTTTAATTCCCTATCTTTCTTAGAAGACTCTGTCTCCATGCAGCCTTTTTATTTTAATATGAACTGTGTCTGACCACTGCATGAAATATTTTCTTATTCAAAGAATATTGGTGAGATCCTGGATTAATCAGGTGACATGAGAGAAAACATTATAAGTTATATGCCATTTGAGTAGATTTGGAGTTCTGTAAATTCTGTAAATTACATTTACTAGATGTAAATGATGCTATTTTTTAGATAGTAACAGCCAATGTTGCCTGTTGTTATGAGGATAAATATTTAGAAGACTGCCAGAAATTATATGCTTTCTGAGAAGTTGCAGATGATTGCTCTCATTCTGGGTCTTTGACCTTCCTGGCCATGTGGAATATACTAAGTTATTATATTCCACAGAGTGTGTGTTCCTGTCAATGATATATATCTGCATTTCAGAAAAAGGTTAGAGTGAAAACTAGACCTGTTTTTGCATATGAAACTAGCAAGAACATATGAAGCGCTACATGATGGTAAATAATGACATTTGAAAGAGAGTTAATGTCATCAACTTTGCCTTGTTGTTTTGTTGTCCTGTTCACTGTAATTTTACCTTAATAAAGCAGAATGATTACAAGTGGAGATAATAGGTCTATCAATGTCTTAAGGGACTGTTTATAACATCCTTAAAATGTAAACAATTGTTCAAAGGACCTCCTTTTTAAGAACAACAATGATCTCACATAATTTTACCATATTCTGTGCTTTTATGTACAGGAAACTCCTCAGCATTTTTCTTTTATGATTTGTGTATGTGTGTGTGTGTGTGTGTGTGTGTGTATTTCAGAGACCATCAGAGACACTGGTATGTGTATATTCTTAAACACACTGTTACATGTCTACACATTTTTTTGTGTCTGAATCTTTCCTTATTGATCATCTCTATTGTTTTTGACCTCATGAGACAAATCCTAAATTCCTAGGATATTTGCAGTTTAACAAGGCTCAGGTTAGGTTATGGAATGGCACACAACATTTTTGGTTGGCTCTTTCCCCCTCCTTCATGCCCCCCCCCACATTCTATGAGAACCTAGCTTCATGGATTAATTATCAGGTGACATGATTACTGCTACAGTGCTGGAAAGTTGTTGGTTCCATTTTCTGACTGAGTAGCATATATCCTACTGCTTATAAACACCATTTAATCCATATGCTTTCAACATATGCTACTATTAGTACTTATTTTTATTGGTCATTCGGACAGGTATCTTAGGAATGGTATCTTACTGGCAGTTTGATTTGTATTTCCCTGGTCTCTAAGGATGTTAATACTTCTTTAAGTGTATCTGGGCCATTCAGGATTCTTCTGTTGAGAATATTCTCTTTAAATCTGTCCCCCATTTTTACTGGTATTATTTGGTATTTTTATGCCTGATTTCTTGTGTTCTTTATATACTTTGTATATCAATCCTCTGTCAGGTGTGTAGATGGTGAAGATTGTTTCCCATCCTGTAGTCTGCTGTTTTGTCTTATTGACAGCATTTCAGGGAGGGCCCTAGCTAATTCTCCTAGTAATAGGGAGAGTGGTCCCAAACTGGCCTTCCCACTTTATCAGATTGGTAACTATACTAATGGTCTTCATAGAGCCTTCATCCAGTACCTGATTGAACAAATGCTGAGATCCAGATTCAACCCCTGGCTTGAGATCTTAGGGTCCAGGACATAAGATATATGGATTATATGAGTGGGGGGCGGCATTAGGATTATGATGAGAAAAACCACATAGACAGATGACCTGAGGTTTTGTGGGCTCATGGACTCTGGAAGGACAGCCACGGAGTTGGCATGTGACTGGGATAAGCCCTGTACATCTGGGAGACATTTTTGTAGCATGGTGTTTCATGGGACCCCTATCAATGGGAACAGGACATGCCCCTAATGCATGTGCTGGTTCTTGGAAAGTTATTCTCTATGGTAGGATGCCCTATTTAGCCTTGATGCAGTGGCGAGGTGGTTGCTCCTGCCTCAACTTGATATTCAGTGCTTTTTTGATTCGCAAGAGAGATCTTGCCCCATTTGAAAGGAGAAGGAGGAAGGATTGGGGATTTGAATGGACTCATAGGGAGATTATGGGAGGAAGAAAGGATGGGCAAGTGTCATTGATAACATGAAATAATATTTAAAAAAATTAAAAAAGACTTACATGAGGAAACATTTAAAAATAAGTAAATTCATTAAATGTTTGGTCAGAAAGTTTCTTAAAAGTGCCATGCCCCTATTAGTAGTCTATACCCAGTCAAGAAGCCTGTTCTTAAATGAGCCATCCATCTGTTTCCCACTAGCAATATCTGAGCTTAGGAAAGCCAGTTATCAGTAAGACACCATTAGCCCTTATTGTGAGTGCTTAGCATTATTTTTGTTGATTTTTTCAGTCTTATGTGTAAATTCTGGCACCATGTAGAAATCCCATTTGTAGCTTGGGTTCTGTGTCCCACCAGACTATTCCCAAATAACCACAAGTGAATTATTAATAATTATAACTCATGTTTATTATTAGCTAACTTATTTTAAATTATCCTATAATATTTATCTATTCTCTGCCATGTGGAGTGGTTCCTTTTCTCAGTATTGCAAGTTCACCTCCTTCTCTCTTAGTCTCTTCACAATTCTGGGCCTCCTCCCTTCTTCCCAGAAACCTCATTGTCTGGTTCTCCTGCCTAAATTTATCCTGCCTAGGCATAAACCAGTCCAGTTCTTTATTAAACCAATCACAAGGATATATATTCAGACAAGAACCCTCAATCTACTCTACTTTATTTACTATTTTTCCTGACCATTAAACATTAACTTGTAACCAAGCATTATAAACTACGATAATTAACCATAAGCCATTGAACAACCAAAAACCACCGACTCCACCTCTTGGGCATATGGGCATAGTTTCTTAAAATTACTTCTTGCTTTTTGAAGGCATAGACTATTTTAGGCGACACTGAAAAATTTTGGGGGTTACTTGTCAAGTCCTGGGAAATGTAGTGTATCATTTGTTATCTATTCTCTGCATAATGAAAAAGTGCACAGCTTGTCTCAGTCCTTGATGGAGTTGTCTGTGAATCTGGATCATCTCAGCTAGCCAACTTGAATTTTCCTGAACAGTTTGTAGTCTCAACTGATATTTCAGTGGTGTTAATCAGCTTAATGGCTTTATCAGAGTCCATGTGGAATCTTTATTGCGTGGTCCTGTCATGCTTTTAAAGATTTCAAATTTGTGTTAGGCATGGCAGTGGTTTCCTACAGAAATTGCTTTGTTTCTTTTCTTTATTTTGTTTTTGTGCCTCCTCTGTGGTTTCGAGCAATCACAGTGTGATAAATGTCTGTCTCTTGGAAGCAAAAACATTCTTCCCTAGAAGAGAATATATTAACAGCAATTTCTCCCCCCACTTGCCTTGCCTAACTCCTCCAAACTGACCTATGTCAGTGCTTTCCTGTAACATGATGGTGCTGGTAATTTTTCTCTGAACAAGCAGTAGTAAACCATTCAATTGCTGTAGCAGCATCACTATTAACACCAACATGATAAGAAGCACCATGTAGCTCAGAGTAGCAGCAGCAGCCATAATCTTGCCACCACCATTTGTGGCCTGGAACAGCCCCAGCCACAGGAGATTCTTAATCTTAGGTTGTGTGTTCAAGGCCCAATTTGGTAACAATATTTAACATGAATTTTAAAAGGTCTTATCAATAAAAACTCGGTTTCACTTTTAGAGTGAATTTTGAAAGATCAGAGGAGCAGAATAAACCATAGCCAATGTCATACGGAATTTCAGTTAAATGTGGAAATTTGAGGTAGTTTCCCATCAGTGCTGGCATGACTACTTGTGATTTCTTTGTACTAATGTTTTTTGATTGTTTCCTTACTTGCATGTAGTATTTTGTTGGTACACAGATTTTGCAATATTTATACTTCTTAATCCCCTGTCATTCGTAGAAAACACTGTCCTCACAGAAGTCATCCTTTTCCTTTTAATAAGAACTCTATGTGACCATGGTATTTAATATTTTCTTATTCTAAGTTTAATGTTGGGTGTTCTAGTTTGATCAGGTGGCCAGAGACAGAACATTAGATGTTCTTAACAACTTGAAAAGTTGTGGAGTTGTGTAATGGTGATGTAAATGATGCTTTTTTTTTCTTTCTGGCAGTCAAGGCCAATGTTGCCTGTGACTATAAGGATGAATATTTAGAAGAATGTCTGAAATCATATGTTTTCAGAAAAGTTGCAGATGAAGTTTATCCTTCTGGGTCTACTATATCCCTGGCCATGTGGAGTATGTTAGCTTATTATTTTGGACAGATTTTTGTTTTCCTCTCAATGATATATGTTGGAATATCTGAAAAAGTTTAGAGTGAAAACTTCAGACATGTATTTGCATATAATAACCAGCAATAATCTATGAAGTGCTAAATGATGGAAAATAATGACCATATAAAGGAGCTGGTAAAATCATCAACTTTACCTTTTTTGTTTTGTAGTCCTATTACCTGCAATTTTACCTTAATAACACAGAATGATTATAAGTGAACATATTAGATATATCAATGGCTTAAGGGAATGTTATTAAAATCCTCATAGTGTAAACAATTGTAGAAGGACATCTTTTTAAGAACAACATTGATCACTCATAATTTTCCCAAATAATGTGGTTTTATGTACAAGAGACTAGTGTGTATTTCTCTTGTATGTTGTGTGTGTGTGGATAAAAAACGAACAGCTGAGACACTGGTATGTGGAATATTTTTAAGCACACTGTTACATGTCTAGACATTTTTTCTTCTCCCAGAATCTTTCTTTACTGAAAATCTGTGTTGTTTTTGAACTCATGAGACAAATCCTAAACTCCTATGATAGTTACAGTTTAACAGGAATCAGCTTAGTGTATGGGTTGACACATATCATTTGTGGTTTGTTTTTCATCCCTGGTTAGCTGAGAGCCTAACTACTTGGCTTAGTTTTCAGGGAGCCAGGATTACTGCAGCAGGTCTGGGAGGATGTTGGTCCATGCTGACAGTGAGTAACAAACTGCCAACTGCTTATAAATACCATTTAATATACATGCTTTTCATCGATTGCTGTCATAAGTATTTTTGATCTTGGCCTTTCTGACAGGTACATAAGTAATACAAAAAGAAATGACATTCCTGTGTCTGCCCTGAATTTCTATGTATCTGCAAGTAAGATAAATAATTACAGACTTTCACATCTGACAGATACTTGGAGGGTCCTGCTCATTCCAATCTGTTATTTATTTTTTGACACTGTTTTACATTTGAGAAAAACTTGAGGTACATTGAAACCCACTATCAAAGTTTATAAAGCAAAGGGAATAGGGAAAAATTGCATGGTACTATGGAAATAACCTTTGTTGATAGGGTGCAGAGGAATTGGTGGAACCTGCTTTTATTGGACTTACAGCATGATCATATGGGCCTATGCAGCTATGCAATGCATGTGCCTAGATAGGTTACATGTTCATGCTGCTTGCAAATTATTTGATCAGGCGGTGCATGTATTACGTAGGACATAAGGTCCCGTGGTGAGTAAATATCTTTCCTGAGCAGTGTGAAGTTGCTCTAGCATCTTAATAAGAATATTTATTGAATTCACTTCATGTGTTCCGATCTGGTAGAGACTAGAGGAAACCTGTCCTTTCCTTCTTCTGAAGTTACTTGTTCCCTTAAGGATATGTCAGCTGTGTGTCAGGCTTGAAGTGATGCTCTATGGTTAAGGAAGATAATTTCCTTGAGGCTTTAGTGTCTGGCAGAGACTGGCAAAATCCTGCTCTTTTCTCTACCCTGGGAGATTTACTGTGGGGATGCCTATGGCATTGTACATTCCTTCGTGATCTTCAGAGTCACTGAAAATATAGATTACTAATATTTGTAGACACTACTCTACCAATCACCCAAGAAAATAAAATATGGATCATAAAGTATTGCACAGGAAAATTATTGTTATCATCCTCTTGCTATATACGTTCTCACAGGCTCAACTTTGCAATCTCTTTTTGCTTTATCACTGTGTCCTGGCATGCAGAATCTCTTGTCCATAATCTTTTCTTACTTGTTAGGCCATTCCAATATGTGACATCTGTAGATGTAGCAGGAATCTTAAAAATTTTTATTAATAAAATGAAACCTGAGCCAGGTATTGGGGTGAACAGAGAGACAGAAGAAGTCACATCTAACCTCACCTGGCCAACTTCTCTGCTGATCTTGTTTCCTCAGACTGGAAGCTTCTGTGTCCTCATCCCAATGGCTCTCAGCTAAACCGCTGCTTGAAATCCTGAATGCTTAACCAGCCAAATGCTTCTAGTTTCTGGTCTTCATGCCTTATATATCCTTCTGTTTTTGCCATCACTACGTGGGATTAAAGGGTAATTTCTTGGGATTATAGGTGTGTGTCAAAATGCCTGGCTGTTTCCAATGTAGCCTTGAGTAGATATATTTCTGCCTCTGGAATGCTAGGATTAAAGGCATGTGCTACCACTGCCTATCCTAAGTATCTAGTGGCTTTTCTATTCTCTGACCCCAGATAAGTTTATTAGGGTACATAATATTTTGGGGAACACAATACCACCACTTTTCCTCTCTTTTTGTCTAAAATTAAAAAAAACATAACTAATACAAGAATAACTATCTAATGATTATATGTACCACCACATTTCCTCTCTTTTGTCTAAAATTAAAAAAGCTCATAACTAATACAAGAAAAACTATCTAATAAATATATACAATATATATAGTCAAAATACTCCATTATATATATATATATATATATATATTAACAATGTCCAGTCCAGTAACATTTGATAAACTCAAAAAAATTCATTACTTATCCTATTTGAAACAACTAGTACCTTTTTAAAAGTATTTTTTCTTTTCATAATAAATTCAGTAATCTACCTTTTGTCATTTTTATATCTTCCCCATTTTTTAGTGTAGATTCAGTGACCTACCCATTTATCCTATTATTCTTTATCTTCTTTTAAAAAAAAAACTCTGAATCTAATCTCCTTGTTCAGCTTTTTACCTGACCATTAACAATTAACAACTTGTAACCAACCATCATAAACAATGACAATATCCATAACTCATTAAGCAACCAAAAACCTCTCATCCCACTGCATGCGGACGTGGGCATCATCTTCTTAAAATTACTTCCTCTTTCTAGGGTGAAGGCATCATTGGGGGATTCTGAAAAGAAAACTTTTGGGTTAATTGTCAAGTCCTGTATCATTTGTCCAGTCTCTGCATAATAGGAAACTTCAGAGCTTGTCACAAGTCCTTGTTTGAGTAGTCTGTCAGGCTGGACCATCTCAGCTAGTCATCTCAAAATTGTCCTAAGCATTTTGTGGTCCAAAGTCGATTTTTCCGTGGTGTTAATCAGCTTAATGGCTTTACCATAGTCCATGTGGAATCATCATCTTTTTGAAGATTTCAAAGTTGCTATTAGACGTGGTCATAGTGCCCTATGGATTTTTTTTTGTGCCTCCTCTGTGGTGTAGAGCAGTCACAATCTGATAAATGCCAGTCTCTTGGAACCATGAACGTTCTTCCCTAGAAGAGAAAATCTTTACAGCAATTTCTCCCCACCATTTGTCTTGCCAAACTTTTTCAAACTGACCTTTGTTGATGTTTTCTTGTAACAAGATGGTCTTGGCAATTGTTCTCTGAACAAGCAGCAGTACACCCTTTGTCCCAGGGAGCAGCATCACCACAGTCACCAAGATGATGAGAAGCAGCCCAAAACTCAGAGCAGCAGCAGCTGTCTATATGGTCCCACCACTGTTTGTGGCTTGGTCCCAGCCGAAGTTTCTCCTAGGTTGGCCTCAAACTCAGGAACCTCCTGTTTCTGCCTTCTTCTGTAAATCCAAAGGGTGTGAGCCATCACAACTGGCCAAGTGTGACTCTAGCCTGAGCTGGGGCATCCAAGGTCACAGACAACTACCTTTTTCAAGAATTCGTACCACTAACATTGGGCACCAGATGTAGAAGTAACCATCTTATTAAATAAGAAACACAGAGCCAGTGCAGAGATGAATGCCAAAGGGCTCAGAGCTAAGAGCTAAAAACCTTACCAATCGCTGCTGCTGTCCTCTACAGCCAAGAGAGCTACTTCCTGTCTCTTTGTCTTTATTATTGACTTTCTCTTCTGCCTTCTCATTGGTTGCAAACCCAACCACATGACCTCATCACTGCCTGTCTGTACAGACCATCAGGTCTTCTATGGTTGGTATTGAGATTAAAGGCATGCACCACCACCGCCCGGCTTCTGCTATAGCTTGCTATTAGCTCTGACCCCCCCAGGCAACTTTATTTATTAAGATATGAGTAAAATCACATTTCAGTACAAATAAAATATCACCATAGACACCAGACAGGACATGAGCCTTGTTGGAAATCAAATAATTATTGCTGATTTCAGAGAGGTATTCAGTACTTCCCTGGAAAATAATAAACACACCAGATTTCCTTTTTTCTTTTGTATTTATTGTGGTATGCATTGAATAATTACAGATATTATCTTGTGTCTCCACCCACAGCTCTGAATTCCTATGTCCTATGGTAAAGTTGAGACTGGAAAATGTTGGTACATTGGAATCATCAATCACGTCTAATTCACTTTGGATCTTTCTGCCATCTCTTCAACAGGTATTGTTTTGTAGAAGACATTAAACTTCAGAAAATAATAACCAAAAGCCTCTCTGGCTCTACAGTATGACCCATTATGCACATCATTGTGTTTTTACCCAACTATTGCCTGCACTAACATCTCTGATTAGGGCCAAGTGATGCACAGATATGTTAGTATATCCCTGTCATTGGAACTTAGTTAATTTCTATATGACCTTGGCAAAGGGAAAGAAATTGTTTTTATATGAGTCTGTTGTGTGAAAGTTAATCATCATTTTCCCTTTTAGGGTATGAAGATTCTGATTGAGAGAAATTTTCTTTTCCTCATTTTAATCCACTAACTCACAGAATAAATTTCCATCGTATCATATGTAGTCAATCCCAGTGAATCTTCTATATAGAAGCAGATGTATTTGTCTTCTATGATGACATTAATATGTAGGGACATCAAAAAGAGCTTCTTTCCATTATATTATGTGGTGTAAGTATATTTTTGAAATGGTCTGTGCAGCTCCACGGTTACACTAAAGGCATATCTTTGGACATAATTTCAAAGAAATTACAAATTGCTGCTACAGGAGTGAGAAAACTCTGACACTTCTTCATAGTAAAAGGAAGTAAGTTTTCATAATATCTCTCTATATATTCTATGATGCATTTCAATTAATTTAAATTCTTTATATAAATTGTATATGTGTGTATGTATGAGTTTGCTCATGCATATATATATATATACATATACATTTGTATATTATCTTGACACAGTTTAAAATTTTAGTCATGCATTTATTTAGATTATTTCACATATCTTTTTGCTCTTTCAATTTAATATCTGCATTGCAAACTATCAAAATAAACACCTCTATTTATTAATGTTATTTTACCTAATTGTTCATCTACAAATGTATACATAACTAACTCACCCTTTATATAGAATGTCATGATTAGGTGTAGCATTTTAGCATTTTTTTCTTTTGGATTTTTGAGATAGGGTTTCTCTGTGTAAGTTTTTCCTGTCCTGGATCTCACTCTGTAGACCATGCTTGAATAGATCTCACAGTGATCTGCCTGCCTTTACCTCCCGAGTGCTGGGATTAAAGGCATGTGACACAACTGCCCGGCACCTTAAAATGTCTTTACCATTTGAGCAGTTGTGAAATTGTGTAATACTAATGTAAAATATGCTTTTTTTATGACAGTAACAGTCAATGTTGCCCGTGAATTTAAGGATAAATAGTCACAAAACAGTATGTAATTACAATGCTTTCAGTGAATTTACAGATGAATGTACTCTTTCTACTATCTCCATGGCCATGTGGAATGTGCTGGTTTATTATATTGGGCAGAGTTTGTCTTCCAGTCAATGACAAATATGTGCATTTCTGAAAAAAAATTAGTGTGAGAACTCAAGATATGTCTTTGGGTCCCAAAACAGTATGACAATTTGAACAGCTAAATTTTGGTCAAATTTTTGATATTTGAAATGGCTGGTAAAATCATCAGCTTTACCTTATTGATTTGTAATCCAATTAGCTGCAATTTCGCCTTCATTAAGAAGGATGAATATAAGTGGGCATAATAGGTCTATATATGGCTTAAGGGTTGGTTTCTAATATCCTATTAGTGTAAAAAATTGGTAAAAGAACCTCTTTTATAAATTAAAAAATGGTCCAGCATTATTTAACCAAATACTGTGGTTTTAAATACAGGAGAATCCACATGATTTTTCTTGTAGGATGTGTGTGTGTGTGTGTGTGTGTGTGTGTGTGTGTGTGTGTGTGTGTGTATTACAAAAGAAGAGTAGAGACACTGGTATGGTTATATTTTTAAACACACTGTAAACAGTGTGGGTATTTTTTCTCCGTCTGGATCACACGTTAATAATCAAATGTATTGTATTGATCTCATGAGACAGATCCTTACCTACTATGACAGTTGCAGTTTTACAGGACTCAAGTTATTGTATGTTTTGGTGCATGACAATTGTTTTTGTCACATCCCCCCACCGGGATCTCTGAGAGCCCAACTTCATGGCTTATCTATCAAGAGCTATGACTACTGCTACAGTTCATGCAAATGTAACTGTACAATCACTTGTAGGGACCTACAGTAGACAACATAATTGCTGAGAATATAAATATATATATATATATATATATATTATAAAATAAATTATTCTTAATATATTTCTTTATCATTAAGACACTGTGAGATATTATATTACTTTAGCACTATTTTGAAGAAAGCTTGAAATCAACATTTTTTCTTCAATCATAATGGCTTTTTGTAGAGCATTCAAATAGATATAAATATATTATGCATTATTATTATTAAACTACATGTAAAATTATGATTACGAATTATTATTCGGTGTCCATATATGTAATTATATATCATAATTATAATTCTACTACATTAAAACACACATAAGTTTCTGACACAAACTGATCACAGAGACAGCAGCTGGATGCATTTGATAGCTCTCAGTCACAATCAGCAAAGTCGAGACAGGAATGAAGGTTTTCTTATAAATAGATAGAATCTAGGCCAATGAGCTGGAAGTTCTCTCAGCACATCTATTATTTATTTTATTGCTATTTACCATGTGAGAGAAAACAAAAGTGCAATAAACCCTACTGGAAGAATTTTAACTGGGAAGGACAAGAGAAATTGTGCAATAGGATTACTAGAAGTGAATGGTGTGGAAAAGGTGACCAGGGAATGGGTGGAATCTGCTGTTCTTGGTCCCCTAAGCATGTGCTTGTGGCCTTATGCGTCTATGTCCACATGCACATAATTTACTTTTTCAAGCTGCAAGAATATTCCATGTTCATCTAGCACAGGGATTACATAGGATACAAGGATCTGGGATGACTAAGCATTCTGCCTGACTGATGGACATTGCTTGCATGGTTATTTAGTTAGGGTGTGGCTAGCAATTGTTACATTCCTACTACACTTGTAGATATAGAAAACGTAGGGGGGTAAGGGTGGCAGATAAATGGGAATGTGGGTTCTTTGCCACCCAGAATTGCTTCAAGCTGACTTGTTGGGCATTAAATAATTTTGGGAGTAGAGAATGGGGCTGTTCAAGAGGTAGCTGGACAATCAAAGGTAGTTGAATATATCTTCTGGTTTGGGACCTGTGAAATTGACAAGTTGCTGCAGAGGCAGATGAAAAATTTCAGAAAAAAAATATCTTGCTGGGTTCCCCAGGAGTTGCTGCAGAGGCAGATGAAAAATTTCAGAAAAAAAATATCTTGCTGGGTTCCCCAGGAAGAGGGAGGTACATCCTGTGACCAGTAAAGTTTGAATGATAGTTATCTGAATGGGATCTCAACTGTTCAGGTGTATCCAAACTGGCTGTAGAGCTTGGAAGAAGTTTCAAGTTTATCAAGAATAAAATATCAAACATATTATGAAGCAACCAAAATGAATTTAAAATCTTGAGCTGTGTGCCATGATCTTATAATGTCTAGCACTCTGCTGCTATCAGAATTTTATTGGTTAGAGTTTGTAAGAGAGAGGGAGAGAGAGAGAGAGAGAGAGAGAGAGAGAGAGAGAGAGAGAGAGAGAGAGAGAGAGAGAGAGAGAAATGGAGAATGTAGCTGGAGTTTTCCTGGGCTTTCCTGGCCCAAAGTCAGGACAAATCTTTCTCACCTGCCATTCCTGCAGTGCTGAAACCTAACCAAGTAAACACACAAAGACTCATATTGCATATAAACTGTATGGCTGTGTCAGGTTTCTTGCTAACTGTTCTTATATCTTAAATTAACCCATTTCTATCTTAAATCATGCTTCTCCTCCTGGATGCTGGCAGTGTTTCTCTGCCGCAGCCTTCCTGTTACCCAAATTCTCTTCTCTGCTCATCCTGCCTATACTTACTGCCTGGGCACTGGCCATTCAGTATTTTATTTATACAGAGCAATATCCACAGCAGAAGAAGAAGAGTGAGAGAAAGCAATGTGTATCATGCTTTATTTTTTTCCATTATCAATTAGGATTTTTTATTTTTTTCCTGAGATAAACCTTAAGGCACCTGTTTCCTTTATTACTTTAGTATTGAGGAGACACAGGTGATAATTTGTTGAGGGCATTTAACAATGATAGATTGTTATGCTAAAGTTTGTTTTTACAGAGTGAAGACCCTTTTGACACTGAGGTGTTTATACCTCTTGTCTATTAGGATTTCTTACCAGAATATTATGGATATATTTTGATATTTCTTGTGCCCCCGGAACTATGACTGATATTGGTCTTGTAACAATTAGCTGGGTAGTTAACTAGAAATTTGAATATTCTATTAGAGTCAACAGAGGGAAACTGATGAAGCAGAATATGTCAGTAGGAACAGGAGAACGTGGGGAGGGAATCAGGAAGAAGAAAAAAGCTTATGGTGTTCACAATTCAGTGGGATTGAATGTTGTGTGAGGAAACCACATTCTTTTGGAATTGGTGACAAGGCATTAATCCTCATGTCCTCTGGAACTTAAGAGACTGGGGCCCTGTTTGTTTCACTGTATATGAAGAAGAATTTCTCTTGGGTGAGGGCAGGATAAAAGTTTTAGGCTGTGGAGATGTATCCAGTTGGGAAAGCCCTTAAGTTTAGCAACTGTGGGGGATGACAAGAAATACCTTGAAGGGTACCTTCCATTTAGAGTAAAAGAGTGAGGTTTTCTGGACTGGCACGTAAAGAAGGACCTGATCCCCAAAGTGGATAGAACATTTGGCATGGATTATCACATGGCTGGTGTAAGGAGTAGTCTCCAAAATTCCAGAAGTGACATCACACATCAGAGGTGATAGAGTAGAGGAGTGAGGACATGATCAGGGAGAGGTAAAATATTGGATCAGAGGCCAGGGGTTAGAGCTAGTCACCCATACATGAGTTCAAATGTGAGATTGATAGCACTTCCTTGGGAAGTGTCCAGAGCCTGAAAAGAGCTAGAATCAATAATTTCTCCAAGTCAGGGTGAATTTCCGATGACATTTAATGAGATTGTATTTTAAAGATTATTGGTATACTGTACCTTCCCTGAGGACTTATGATGGTAAGGGATATGAAAATGCCAATGTATATTAAAAGCTTTAGATATGGTCTAGAAAATCTTGAAGGTGAACTCCAGACTAATATCAGACTGAAGAAATGCAGGGATCCCAAATCCTAGGGAAGGATGTCTGAGGACACTTATTAGAAACAAGAAATATCTCTACACAACTTGAAAATTAGTCCATGGCCACGAGGAGATATTTACTTTGTCTGACTGTGTGGTGAGGTGTAGTTTTGTGAAAGGTATTCTACACGTTCAATGGAGGGTCCCTGCAGTTCCCCTAGATTCCCAAGGGCATATCACTCTATTTCAGTTACATAAACAGAGAAAGTAAGAGTTGATCAGGGAGGGGCAGTGCAGTATCCTGAAGTAGATCCTATTGGGACTACTGAAAATGATTAATAATGGGGTTCATGAGGGGTTCATTCAGGATCCCTGAGCTGCCTTATATAAGGGGTGAGTAAGGAGATTAAGAAGATCAAACACAGGTTTACAAGGAGTTACCTATTTCTAGAAAGGACAGAATATCCTGTTTAGTAGAGCAGCCTTCAAAAAACTGAATTAGATGCTTTCTATCTGAAGCTATAGCCTAGTATGTTGTAGTAATGTTTACACCCAAATTGGTGACCTGACTGACGAGTGGAGATCTGGATTTTGGAACTTGAGACTCCATAACACCAGCTTTACAAAAAATTTAGAAGAGAAGAGGTTTTAGTTTTACTAACTTATTCTTATGTGCCACAGAGTAGAATGTTATCTACTAATTGTAAAATTTGAAGCCAGTGAGGGAAAAGGAGAGCAAGCCAGAAGTTGGGGATTAATGATATTGTTGTGGGATGTCCATGACTCTGTGTGTCAAGACAGGCCATAAGCTAATATACAGTGTCAGCGTCTGTCCAGGATTAAGGAAAAGATATTTTGAGACAGAAGCCTGAGAGGTATAGGAAAGAAGTTACTATGTTTAGCACTATGTTTTTTATTTAATGATACCATTTAGAAACTTATCTACATACAGGTCTTAAATCAGGTGGTATATTCTATTAGGCTTATTAACTCTAAGTAAAGAGGTGTTAAAAGGAGAAGAATTCGGATGAAGTAGCATCTTTCTGAGAAGTTCAGGGATGATAGGCTTAAGGACTCTAAGGCTCTGGAGTGCAAGAGTGTACTGAAATCGAGTAATATACCAGGTAGTGTGCTGGAACTGGATGACAATAGAGTGATGGTTTCTAGCAACAGAAGGGATCTGTCTATCCAAGACTATGGGGTCTACTTGAGAGATTGTAAGGGAAATGTCATGTCAGAGGTAGTGGAATGAGTCCCAAGAAAGAGGGGGAAAAGAGCTGCTGACAAAACTGTGGTAGAGAAATGTGGGCACTAATGAAATAGAAGCTTGTGGCTTAGCTAAAAAAATTCTTCCCATTATGAACACAGGGCAGGTTTCCACATGAAAAAAAATGTGTGTCCCCAGATATTCCCAGGAAAATACATTTAAGACATGGGGTTTGGTGAGTTAAGTTAGGTTGTCCCTCTACCCAGACAACAGGGAGTTTGTAATGACAGATAAGTCCCCAAAACTCCCACAGGATGCAGTAAGGGCCTCCAGTGTCCAAAGGAAGGAAATGGATCATCCCTATATAATTATGGATACTCAAGTTTTTGGTATGACCTGAGTGTTGCTGGGTAAGGACATGGGTACCTTCAATCGTCCATTACCCAGGGTAGGAGATGGCCTGTATAATGGTCTTCGATTGATGTCCCCATGTCATGAGTTACACAGGGTCAGTCAACTAAACTATATCTATATCAAAAGCATTTTATATGAGTCCCAGGTGACCTACATGGGACAGGAGTTGTGTCAAGCCCAATGACTATCTCTACACATTTTTAAACAGGAGCCTGGAGGCCTTCATGAGGCTGGTCAGATAGCCTGTGCTAGATTTGAACGGTCTTGTTTGCAGGCTTATTCATGTCTCACATAGCTATGCCATGCAGGAACATAGACTATGTAATCAAGCTGCATGCAGGTTACATAATAACACACCATAGGGTAACTTAGTAGGCAAGGCCCTGGGATGGCTAAGCTATCTTCCTGATTGATGGACAGAGGATGCACAGTGATGTAGTTAGGGGGTGGCTGGTACACTTAACACCACAAGAGACCATAAGCAAGTAATTTACTGTTATTTGGAAGAAGAGGCCATAGTAATTTCATTTTATACTGTGTTCCCTTTTCAGTTTCCCTGCTCCTTTTACAACACACAGGAAAGGGAGAGACAGATGAGTCACAGCTCTAATGGCGATCTCCAAAGTCATTACCATCATTTGCTTTCCCTTCTACTTTAGACAGCTCTCTTCTTATTGGTTGTGTATTTGAATATGAGTCAGACAGGTGGAATAAAAAGGCTTGCAGTCCACAGTTTCAATAGCCAGGCTCCTGGCTAAATTCCAGCTCATAGCTGGATTTAGCCAAAGCCTGACTGGAAATAACGAAATAGAAGGATAACTGTTCCAGAGTACTGCTGCAGACAGAGACAGTAGAGACACGGTAAAGCAGTGTTTGGTGGTATTGCTAAATCTCCTTCTCTAAATCACCTGCTCCTGCTTGCTCTACCTGGCATGTCCTCCTTCCTCTGAAGCCAGTGCTTCAGCATTAATACCTGACAGAAACCAGGTATGTATTGATTATATGCTCCCCCAGAGGAGTCATTAAAAAATGACTGTGTCAGTGACAATTCTCACTTAGCTACCTGGGGCTCTATGAAAATTTCAAGAATCAGATTCCACAAATAAGTGCATTTGGAGAATCTAAAATGTCATATCAGAAATGGTTACCTGAAAGGCAAAATTTGTAGCCCAGAATCACAATCAGACATCTGCAGGCAGAAAGTGAGGCTTTCAAGTAGTTAGCCAGGGTACAGGGCCAAGTACGGGGTACATGATCACCATCTACTTTCCATGTGATGTTCTTCTCTTTTGAGAATTAAATTCTGGGCCTATGATTCAGTACATCATTTCCTGTCATCCACTTTCAGTTTCTTTGTTTTGGCTGCAGCACGCATTTAGTTGGAAGGGTGAAATGACTCAGCAGCTCTGAAGATCTCAAGGAGTACCCCAGGATTTGCTTTTCTATGGTGGAATTGAGTTCACTCTCAATATTGTTTCCTGTGTGTTGGGCCATGTCCCACTTCCTCATTTCCCCAGAAATTCTCAAATAGAAGCAGCAGGAAATATTATTCAGAAGGATTTAGGAGACAGGAACATATAGATAATACAGAATGGCTTTGAGGGTGCTTGTATGCTAAACTATACAGCATCTACTGTTTGTGCCATTGGGTTGATAAAGCAATACCAAGGGGCAGAGAAAAGACAACCCCCCTGCTCAGACAGGGGCAGGTCATCTCGGCCACCTGCACACAGAACCATGATCCAGTCATCCTGTCTAAGAATACCTGCTGGGTAAAGCCTAAATGGGCTCCAACAGGTTCCTATTGCAAACACAATTTGAATGCACACCTCCTCCATCAGAAGCAAGAAGAGCTAAAAATTTTGTCAGTAGAGCAGTTTCTCACCAGTCAGCCTGTGGGTATAATCTGGGACTCAGTTGCTCATGAGCAAAGTAAAATCCGATTGCTCTTTGGTGCCCACAAGTCAGATTGCTCCTGTAATACAAGGGGAGACAGATCCCGAGGAAATTTCCAAATCAAAGATTGTTTGATTCAAGCATTACAGACCTGAGTCACCTGATCCTGTCAAAAGTGCATCAAGCAGATTCCTGCTTCTGCAGCTCTGGCTTCTCTTTAAAGAAATGGTCTCTTTTTCTTGTTTTGAATTCACTTCAGGCTTTAGGACGTGGCATAGGCTAGGGGAGTCCTGCTCTTCCCTTCTTCTGAAGCTACTGCTTTCTTTAAGGATATAGCAACCCTGTTCCAGTCTTGATGTCCTTCTCTATGGGCAAAGAAGTTGATTGATTTCCTTGATGTTTTAGTACCGGACAGAGACTGCTGATATCCTGTTGTTTCTTCTCCCCTGTGAAATTTATTGTGTGAATGACTTGGCAGTGTAATTTTATCATGGACCATAAAGACACTTAAAATATAGAGCAGTAACATTTGGAGTCACTTCTCTATCTGTTACCAGATCAAAAAGTAGGAAAAATAAAGTATAGCACTGGAAACTTACTTTTTAATATCCTGATGGCTTTTAGGTATTCACAGTATCAACTTTGCATTCTTGGTTTCATTATCACTGGGTTCTTGCATAAAGAGTCTCTTGTGCATGATTTTTTTCCTAATTCTCAGTCCATTCCTATACCTAATAAAAGAGAGGCCATTGACTTCATTTGAAGTCAATTAGTTATTGATAATGGCAGGCAGGCATTCAATACTTCATTTGATAATAATAAACACACCTTTTTCATTTTTTCTTGAATAAATATTTGATTCCTCCCCTGATTATATGGCCACTATTACAAAATTATATTTGAGAGTTGCTCACTATTTTCTATTTCAGAGTATGTAGCTCATGAGAGTGAGAAATTTTGTTCCTCATTATTTAGTCCACTAATATGCAGATTAACCTTCAGTCTGTATCTCATGCAGTCAATCCCAGTGAACCTTGTAAATAGCAGCAATAGCATTTCTGTTCTATGATGACATAAGTTTGTAGGTACTTCAAAAATAGTTTATTTTCATCATATTGGGATGTGTAAGTATATTTTTGAAATGATCTTTTAAGCTCCAGTTTGGAGCTAAAGATATACTTTTGTCCATGAAGTAAAACAAATAACACATTACTGCCACATAAGTGAGAAAACACTGATACTCTTCATAGTATAATGGATTCAGTTTTCACAATATCTCTGCACTTGTTCTATGATGCATTTCAACAACATTAAAACATTTATATAAGTATATGTATGTGTATATGTATGAGTTTGCTTATGCATATGTATACATATACACAGATACATATGCATGTGTATACTTTCTTGATATAGGTTTTAATTTTATGCATGAGTACTTAATTTAGATTATTTTACACTCTTTTTTTGCATCCTACTGCATAATATCTGCACTGTAAATTGTCAAACTAAATACCACTATTTATTAAAATTATTTTACCAAATTGTACACATAAAAATGTATACATAACTAACTCACAAACTGTACAGATTGATGTGATTAGGTGTAGGCATTTGATCATTGACCTTTTGTAGTTGAAAGGACTATCAGTGTTAGTGTACAGTATAAATGGATTCTTTCTATCTTAGCATCCCATATTTGTACAAGATTTTCTTCTAAGTGGGAATCTTGAGTGGTTTTCACATCTATGTTGGCATTATGGTTTGTGGTTTTACTGTGCTACCCATTTTTGGTTGATTCATTGCCTTCATGTAATATTTTTTTGGCACACAATTTGTCTATTATTTCTGTTTTTTAATCCCCTATCTTTCTTATCAGACACTGTCTTCATGCAGACATCCTTTTTGTTTTAATATGAACTGTGTCTGACCATTGCATGAAATATTTTCTTATTCAAAAAATAATGTTGAGTTTCTGGATTGATTGGGTGACATGAGACAAAACATTATAAGTTATATGCCATTTGAGTAGATTTGGAGTTCTGTAAATTCTGTAAAATACATTTACTAGATGTAAGTGATGCTATTTTTAAGAGAGTGACAGCCAATATTGCCTGTTCTTATGAGGATACATATTTAGAAGACTGTCAGAAATTATACTCTTTTTGAGAAGTTGCAGATGATTGGTCTCCTTCTGTGTCTTCTACCTTCCTGGCCATGTGGAATATACTGTTATTATATTCTGCAGAGTTTGTGTTCCTGTCAATGATATATGTCTGCATTTCTGAAAAAGGTTAGAGTGAAAACTAGACCTATCTTTCTATATGAAAAGAGCAATTCCCTATTATGGGCTAAATGTTGGCAAATTATGACATTTGAATGAGCTGGTAAAGTCATCAATTTCACCTTTTTGCTTTGTCATCCTGTTAGCTGAAATTTTACCTTACTAAAGCAGAGTAATTATATGTGGAGATAATAGGTCTATCAATGTCTTAAGGGACTGTTTAAAACATCCTCATAATGTAAACAATTGTTCAAAGTACCTGCTTTTTAAGAACAAAAATGATGACACATAATTTTACCAAATTCTGTGCTTTTATGTACAGGAGACTCCTCAGCAATTTATTTGTATGATTTATGTATGTTTGTTTGGGTGTGTGTGTGTGTGTATAACAAAAGAACATCAGAGACAATGGTATGTACATATATATTTAAAAACATTCTTACATGTCTACACATTTTTTTGTGTCTGAATATTTCTTTACTGAATATCTGTATAGTTTTTACCTCAAGAGACAAATCTTAAATTCCTATGATATTTGCAGTTTAACAAGGCTCAGGGTAGGGCATGGAATGGCACACATCATTTATGATTGGATCTTTTCCCTTCTCCCCCCCTCTCTGAGAGCCTATCTTGATGGCTTAGCTATCAGGAGCCATGATTACTGCTGTAGCTCTGAGAAGCTGTTGGCTCCACTCTGTCACTGAGTAGCATATGTCCCTCTGCTTATAAACACGATTTAATCCACATACTTTCAACATATGCTACCATTAGTACTTTTGATCTTGGCCATTCTGACAGGTATCTTAGGGATGGTATCTTACTGGCAGTTTGATTTGTATTTCCCTGGTTTCTAAAGGAATTAATAATTCTTTAAGTGTATCTAGACCATTCAGAATTCTTCTGATTAGAACATTCTCTTTAAACCTGTCCCCCATTTTTACTGGCCTTTTTGGGTATTTTTATGCCTGGTTTCTTGTGTTCTTTATATATTTTGTAAATCCACCCTCTTTCATATGTGTAGTTGGTGAAGATTTTTTCCCATCCTGTAGACTGCTGTTTTGTCCCATTGACAGCATTTCAGGGAGGTCCCCAACTAATTCTCATAATAATAGGGAGAGTCGTCCCAAACTGGCCTTCTCCCTTAATCAGATTGGTGACTATACTAATGGTCTTCATAGAGCTTTCATCCTGTACCTGATGGAACAAATGCAGAGATCCAGATTCAAGCCGTGGCTTGAGATCTTAGGGTGCAAAACATAAGATATAGGGATTATATGAGCAGGGGAACATCAAGATTATGATGGGAAAAACTATATAGACAGATGACCTGAGGTTTTGTGGGCTCATGGACTCTGGAAGGACTGTCAGGGAGCTGGCATGTGACTGGGATAAGTTACATCTGCACCTGGGAGACATTTTTGTAGCCTGGTATTTCACGGGACCCCTAGCAGTGGGAGCAGAATATGTCTCTGATGCATGAGTTGTGTCTTGGAAACATATTCTCTATGGTTAGATGCCTTATTTAGCCTTGATGCAGCGCTGAAGAAGTTGCTCCTGCCTCAACTTAATATTAAGTGCTTTGTTGATTCCCAAGAGAGACTTTACCACATTTGAAAGGAGAGGGAGGAAGGATTGCAGATTTGAATAGACTTAACCGGAGAGTGTGTGAGCAAGAAAGGATGGGAAAGTATCGTTATTACATAAAATAAAAATTTAAAAAATTAAAAAAGGCTACATCAGGAAGCAGGGGAAAAAAGTAAATCCATTTAAATGTTTTGTAAGTAAGTTTTTAAATGTGCCATGACCCTATTTGTAGCCTGTACCCAGTCAAGAAAACTGCTCTTAAATGAGCCATTAATCTGTTTTCCACTAGCAATATCTGAGCTTAGGAAAGCCAGTGATCAGTAAGACACCATTAGCCCTTATTTTGAGTGCTTAGCATAATTTTTGTTGATTTTTTTCTGTCTTATGTGTAAATTCTGGCCCCATGTAGGATTGCCATTTGTAGCTTGGGTTTTGTGTCCCACCAGACTGTTCCCAAATAACCACACAGAGACTTATTAATAATTATAACTCAAGTTTATTAGTAGCTAACTCATACATTTTAAATCAACCCATAATACTTACCAATGCTCTGCTACGTGGAGTGTTTTTTTTTTCTTCTCAGTATTGCATGTTCACCTCCTTCTCTCTTAACTCTTCACAATTCTGGGCCTCATCCCTTCTTCCCAGAAACCTCATTGCTTTGTTCTCCTTCCTAAATTTATCCTTCCTTGGTATAAACAAGTCAAGTGCTTCATTAAAACAATTACAATCATATATATTCAGACACTGTAAAGGAATATTCCACATGCTATCCATGGGTTTTTTTATACTCACACACCAAACTTGTCTGTGAATCTGGATCATCTCAGGTAGCCATCTTGAATTTTCCTGATCAGTTTGTAGTCCAAACTGATCTCTCAGTGGTGTTAATCAGCTTAATAGCTTTATCATAGTCCGTGTGGAATCTTCATTGTGGGTCCTGTCATGCTTTTGAACATTCAAGTTTGCTGTTAGACATGACCATGGTTTTCTACAGATATTTTCTTTTTTCTCTTTATTTTATGTAATTGTTTTTGTGCCTCTTCTGTGGTTTGGAGCAATCACAGTCTGATAAATGTCTGTCTCTTGGAACCATGAACATTCTTCCCTAGAAGGGAATCTTTTTAACAGCAATTTCTCCCCATCACTGGCCTCCCCAAACCTCCCCAAACTGACCTTTGCCAATGCTTTCTTGTAAAATGCTGGTGCTGGCAATTTTTCTCTGAATAAGCAGCAGTAACCATTAAATTCCAGTAGCAGCATCACCATCAAGACCAACAGAATGAGAATCAGCTTGTAGCTCAGAGCAGTAGCAGCCTCCATATTTTCACTGACACTGTAAGAGCCCCAGCCACAGGAGACTGTTAATCTCAGTGTTGTATGTTCAAGCCCCACATTTGGCACCAGATGAAACATGAATCTTAAAAAGTCATATTAATAATAACCTTGATGCCAGCTTTTAGAATGAATTCTGAAAGATCAGAGGAGCAAAATAAGCCAGGCCAATGCCACATGGATTTCCACTTAAGTGTGGAAATTTGAGAGAGTTTCTCATCTCTTTTAAATTACAACTTGTGATTTCTTTGTACTAACCATTTATGATTATTTCCTTGCTTTCATGTAGTATTTTGTTGGTGCTCAAATTTTTGAATATTTATGCTTCTTAATCCCCTGTCATTCTTCGATGGCACTGTCTTCACGGCAGACATCACTTTCACTTTAATAAAATCTGTGTGTGATCATTGTATTTAATATTTTCTTATTTCAAGAATAACGATGAGTATTCTGGTTTGAATATGTGGCCTGAGACAAGACATTACAAATTGTCTGCCATTTGAGAAGTTGTGGATTTGTGTAATAGTGATGTAAATGATGCTTTTTTTTCTGGCAGTCACAGCCAATGTTGCCTGTGATTATAAGGATGAATATTTAGAAGAATGTCTGAAATCATATGTTTTCAGAGAAGTTGCAGATGAAAGTTATCCTTCTGGGTCTCCTATCTCGCTGGCCATGTGGACTGTGCTAGCCTATTATATTGGCCAGATTTTTGTGTTCCCGTCAGTGAGATATTTTTTAATTCCTGAAAAGAGCTAGAGTGTATACTTCAGACATGTGTTTGCATAAGAAACCAGCAATACTCTATAAAGGGCTAAATGTTGGTAATTTATTACATTTGGAAGAGCTGGTAAAATCCTCAACTTTACCTTGTTGTATTGTCGTCCTGTTACCTGCAATTTTTCCATAATAAAACAGAATGATTATAAGTGAACATAACAGATCAATCAATTGTTTAAGGGACTGTTATTAAAATCCTCATAGTGTAAACAATTGTTAGAATGACCTCCTGATTAAGAACAACATTCATCGCACATGATTTTACCAAATTCTGTGCTTTTATGTACAAGAGACTCCTCAGTATTTCTCTTTTATGATATGTGTGTGTGTGGATTACAAAAGAACAACAGAGAAACTGGTATCTGGTATAGTTTTAAGCACATTGTTACATAACTAGATCATTTTTCTGCCATTATCTTTTTTTACTGAATATCTCTATGGTTTTTGAACTTATGAGACAAATCCTAAACTCCTATGATAGTTGCAGTTTAACAGGGTTCAGCTTAGTGTATGTGTTGGCACATATCATTTGTAGTTGGCTTTTCATCCTTGTTTCACTGAGAGCCTAGATTCATGGCTTAGCTATCCGTGAGCCATGATGACTGCTACAGCTCTGGGAGGTTGTTGGTCCATGCTAACAGTGAGTAGCAAACTGACAACTGCTTATAAACACCATTTAATCTGCATGCTTTTCAACATAGGCTGTCATTAGTGTATTTGGTCTTGGCCTTTCCTGACAGTTATAAAAATAAAACAAAATAAGTGACATCCATGTGTCTGTCCTGAAGTACTATGTATCTGCAAGTAAGACAAATCATTACAGATTTAAGAATCAGACATACAATTGGAGGGTCCTGCTTATTCCTCTCTGTTATTTATTTTTCAGCACTGTTTACCCTTTGAGAGAAGCTTGAGGTACATTGAAACCCACTATCAGAGTTTATTAGGCACAGGGAATCGGGAAAATGTGCATTGGATTATGGAAACAACTTTTATTGTTAGGTTCCAGAGGAATTGGCGGAACCAGCTTTTATGGAACTTCTTAGCATGGGCCTACGGGCCTATGAAGCTATACCATGCATGCTCCTCTATAGGTTACATGTCCATGTTGCTCTCAAATTATGTGACCACGCAGTGCATGTATTACTTAGGACATAAGGTCCTGTGGTGACTAAACATCTTTCCTGGCTGCTGGGCTGTGCATGTTTTCATGTAGCTGGGGATGAGGCTACGAAATATAACAATCCAGATTTGTTTTTCTTATAAAAAATAAGTGGTTAGGGGATACAGGTGAATGGGAGTGGGGACATATTTTCTCCCAGAAATGCTTTCATCTGAGGCAGTGGGCATTGGTTAACTTTTGTCGGTATAGGAGGGGACATTTTTGAGGTAGCTGCACATTCTAGAACATTCTATGGTAGTAATTGTGTTCCACAGTGTATGATCTTTGGATTATTCCATTGCTTTTTGGATCTTGCTGTGATAATCTGACAAGGTGCTGTCAGGCCAAAGAGTTAGTTTAGAAAAAAATATTATTGTGGGAGGTCCACAAGGGGTCCCAGATGGGGCAAGGGGTATTCTGATATCAGACAAATTTGAATGATACAGATCTGAGGTGTTTCTGCCCTGTGCATGTAGTTCCAAACTGACTCTGTAGCTTGGAAGTATTTTCAAACATATTAAGGAATAAACACAAGGAATTTAAAATCTTCATATTAATTTAGATTTTAGTACTCTGCTATCAGAATTTTATTGGTTAGTGATAGAGACTGAGAGAGACAGATAGAGAGAATCATCGAACATGTTTTTATTTTTATTTTTGTTATCAATCAGGCCTTTTATTTTCACCTGAGAAAAACCGTAAGGAGACACGTGTGATTAATTGCTGAGGGCATTTAACAGGGAGAGATTATTATACTATATTCTATTTTTTTATAATCCAGGCCCTTCTTAATCTTGGGGTTAAACACCTCTAGTTATTGTTCTCATCACCTGCGTATATTTTGTTGGTCCATGCACCTCAGGCTCTGTGGCTGAAGGTGGTCCTGTAACAATTAGCTGAGCAGTTTTATGTAGCTAGAATTTTACTGTTCCTGCCTGACTCACATTCATGACAAATCTCTCTCACCTACCAGTCCTTAGCCACTCACACCCAACCAAGTAAACACACAGAGACTTATATTATTAATAAACTCTATGGCCATGGCAGGCTTCTAGCTAGATGTTCTTATATCTTAAATCACCCATTTCTATTAGTCTATAAGCTAACACGTGGCTCATGGCTTAGTGGTATCTTAACATCTTCTCATGCTGGCAGCTGGCAGCATCCCTCAGCCTTCCAATTCCCAGAATTCTCTTCTCTCTTTGTCCTGCCTAATCTTTCTCCTTGGCTACTAGCCAATCAGAGTTTTATTTATACAGAGCAATATACACAACACTTCCCATTTCCTTTTTTCACAAAGTAATGTTTTAATTTTCACATAGTAAAATTACATATAACAAAACACTTATCAAGCAAGAATTTCAGTTACAATATCTAGTCTATATGTATTTTGCAGAATTAAAGTAGATATCCTATCTATCCTATATTTCTGAGTTTAAGCTTTGACATCTAATTTATCTTTTATCATAACTAAGACAATTATAACTATGTATTCTTCAACTGTACCAAAGACTGCAGAAGGATATGAAATGGAAGAAAGATGCAAGCAGCTTCTGGAAGTCTTGCAAGAGTAGACAGAGACAGCTGGCAACCTGGATAGTCACCTAATATTTTTTTGTAAAGTTGGGGCATGTTCTTTAGCCCACAGGCCTAGAGTCCCTCAGTCACTTCCCTCTGTGTCCTTTAGATCATCTGGTATTTTTCCTCCTGAAGCAGGAACCTGAAGGACTATTTTGCTAAGCAAAGTTCAGTGGTCACCTTCCTATGGGTCCTGTATGTCCAGTTGATCAAGCAATCCATGCAAGAACAGTGTCTTGCCCAAAGAGCTATATTTGCCAAGAACAAGATAAACTTCATATTGAGTGTCTTCGATGAGCATCCTCCTCTCTGAAGTAAATCAGTGCTGCCAGGAACAGAAATGTCTCACTGTTCAGAAAGTCTAAATTTTTAAAATATTTAAAATGCCATATTCTGTAGGTCTTTGAAGTATTTGAAGATTACCTATCTATGTGAAATATATGAATGTAAACCTAAAAAAAACCTGATTATCATAGACTAATTATTAATTTGTTTTTCTTAATTATGCATTACAATCTAACATATTACATAACATATTACCTGAAACAAGAGTGTATATGTATATATATATATATATATATATATATATATATATATATATATTTAATAAAATGAACTCTAAATTTGTATCAATAAACTAAAATCTATACCGATGTAAAACATTTCAAACAAATCATTGCTCTTTAAAAGTAGATTCAATAATCTGCTCTTTCATCCTATCATATCTATAAGATATCCTCTTTTCTTCTTTAGAAATATTGCATTTATTATCAACCTGATTAAAAAAAATATTGGTTTTTCTCTGTCCCAGACCAGAGGGCTCTTCTGATATGGGAGAAAATAATCTCTCAACCTTTTTTGGCAATATGTTTGGATTTAGAAAAGGAATGAGCCAATTCCATCTCCAAAGCCAGCTTGATATATTTGGAAATTTGGGAGTAGCTTCTCTTATTACATCCTGCTGGAGAGGGGCGAGGTATCTTATGAGGACACAAAGAAATTTTAGGATCATGGTGTAGCCTGTGAGGGTGTATCATCTGAGCCATTTGCCTTGAAACCATTCTGGATGTTGGATCATCTGGGCCATGGTGTCATCAAAGACCTTTTCCGGGGTCTTGGCTGGTCAAACCTGATGTATCTTAATGTAGAACAAATCCGTAGCATTTTGCTTTCTATGGAAACAAAACCAGAGCCTCCTTTCCAAAGCAACATATCCTTACATCCAAATTTTGAAGTCAAGGTACCTTTAAAATATACATATTGGCTTAAATCGATAGCTTTTACGATCAAATGTTTTTCTGCAGTTAAAAATCCCAAAGACGCCGGGCGGTGGTGGCGCACGCCTTTAATCCCAGCACTCGGGAGGCAGAGCCAGGCGGATCTCTGTGAGTTCGAGGCCAGCCTGGGCTACCAAGTGAGCTCCAGGAAAGGCGCAAAGCTACGCAGAGAAACCCTGTCTCGAAAAACCAAAAAAAAAAAAAAAAAAATCCCAAAGACAACATAGTCCAGATTATTTGTGTAATATCCATTTTTATGTGGCTTATTTTTTAGACCACCTTTACTGTCTCTTTAAAGACTTTGTTTTTAAAAGCTATCTACTTCTTTATATAACTGTATATATGTCTTTTTCTCTTTCTTCCAAGCCTACATACATTTTTACACACATTGTAAAGCGAGTCTATCTATTAGTGAACCTATTGCTTTAAACTGCAGCATTCTAAGAGAGAAACAGCACTGTGGCTGCTGGCTGCACACACCTCAGCTTCCCAACATGGTGGTGGTATGTTTACTGCCAGCTCTGGGAACCATGAACTCTTAGAAACAGTGGATCTATGCTTTTATCAAATCAGCATGTAGCCCAGAAACATATTTTTTTAAACTAGCAAAAGCTATACCCAAAACACCACATAGTGTGCAGTTTGGAGACACCTCTGTGTAACATAGCTTAGGTAAAGACCAAATGCAAGACACAAACACACCATGGAGTGCCTCAAATATTCAGGGTGCCACTAAATTGAGAGAGAAAACTAGGAAGCTGTTTTTATGTCCATTTTATAATCTCTTTTCTCGGATCTTGGGGGGAAATCCTTGCCAACCCATTGGGCACCAATTGTAGCTGGAGTTTTGTCCAGTCCTGCCTGCCCCACAACCAGAAAAAATCTCTCTCAGCTGCCAGTCCCACAACTGCTCAGACCCAACCAAGTAAACACACAGAGACTTATATTAGTCATGAACTGTATAGCCATGGCAGGCTTCTAACTAGCTGTTATTATATCTTAAATTAACCCATTTCTATTAATGTATATGTTGCCATGTGGCTCGTGGCTTACTCATTCTTAACATCTCCTCATGGTAGCAGCTGGCAGCATCTCATTGCCTCAGCCTTCCACTTCCCAGGATTCTCTTTTCTCCTTGTCCCACCTATACTTCCTGCCTGACTACTGCCCAATCAGAATTTTATTTATACAGAGTGATATCCAAAACAGTTTAAACTAGATATTTGAAAGTTTTATTAAACTCACAGACAGAAATTGATGAAGAAGAATATGTCAGTAGGTACAGGAGAAATTGAAGACAGAATCAAGAAGAAGAAGAAGAAGAAGAAGAAGAAGAAGAAAATATATGATATTCCCAATCCAGAGAGATTGAGTACAGTTGTGGGATTAAAAACTCATTTTTCTTGAAGTAGTGACAAGGCATTAATTCTGATGTTCCTTGGAATTTAAGAAAACATGACCCTGTTTGTTTTACTGTGTATGATGAAAAATTTCTCTGTGTGAGGGCAGGATAAAAGGTTTCTGGAAGGAGAGATGTATTCAGTGGTGGAAGCCCTCAAGCTTACCAGCTGTGCGTGTTACAAGAATTACCATGAAGGATAACTACCATTTTGGGGAAAGTGATGATGTTTGATGGCCTGCAGAAGAAAGAAGGCTTGATTCCCAATGTTGATTGGGGGTGTGCATGGATTATCACATGGCTGAGGTAAGGAGGTGCAGCAAAATTCCACAGGAGACATCAGATGTGATAGAGTAGAGGAGAGAGCACGTGATCAGGGTGAGGTGATAGTTTGGATAGGAGGCCAGCATTTAGAGCAAGCCTCCCATACATGAGTTCACATGGTGGGATTGAAAGGGCTTGCAAATTTCCAGAGCCTGAAAATAGCTAGAGACAATAATTTCAACCAGTCAGTGTGAAGTTGCTCTAGCATCTTAATAAGAATATTTTTTGAAGTCCTGATGGTATGATTAAACTTCCCTGAAGACTTAGGATGGTAAGTGATATGAAAATGCCATGGTACATTAAGAGCTTTAGATATGATCTTTTAAACCTTGGAGATAAATTCCAGATAATTACAAGTCTGGAGAAAGGCAGAGATCATAAACAAGGAGATTATTTCCCCATAGGAGGAGTTCAGTGACTGTCTGAGGCCTGTATTAGAAACCAGAAATACTTCTACCTAACTTGAAAATGAGTGGATAACAATAGAGTGATGGTTTCTAGCAACAGAAGGGTTCTGGCTATCCAAGACTATGGGGTCTACTTGAGATATTGAAAGGGAAATGACTTGTCAGAGATAGTGGGCAGAGTGTCAAGAAGCAGGAGGATAGGAGCTGCTGACAAATCTGTGGTAGGGAAATGTGGGCATTAGTGAACTAGAAGCTAAAGCCTTAGCTAAAAAGTTTCTTCCCATTATGCACACAGGGCAATTTTCCACATACAAAACTGTGTGTAAGAGATATACCCATGGAAATACGTTTAAGTCATGGGGTTTGTTGAGGTAAGTTAGAGTGTCCCTCTACCAAGACAATAGGGAGTGTGGAATGAGAGGTAAGACCCCAAAACTACAACAGGATGCAGTAAGGGCCTCCAGTGTCCAAAGGAGGGAAATGGATCATCCATATATAATAATGGCTATTCAAGGTTTTGGTATGATATAAGTGTTTATGTGTAAGGACCTGGGTACCTTCAATTGTCTATTACACAGTGTAGTAGATGGCCTGTATGTTAGTATTCGATTGTTGTCCCCATGTCATGAGTTACACAGGGTCAGTCAACTAACCTATGTCCATATCAATAGCGTTTTAGATGAGACCCAGGTGACCTACATGGGACAGGGGATGGCTCAAGCACAATGGCTTTCTCTACAAATTTTTAAACATGAACCTGGAGAACTTCATGTGGCTGGTCAGATAGCCTGTGCTAGATTTGACAGTCTTACTTGCAGGCTTATTCATGTCTCACATAGCAATGCCATGCAGGACCATAGACTATGTAATCAAGCTGCATGCAGGTTACATAATCCCATACCATAGGGTAACTTAGTAGGCAAGTCCCTGGATGCCTAAGCTATCTTCCTGACTGACAGACAGAGGATGCACAGTCATGTAGTTAGGGTGGCTGGTACACATAACACCACAGGGACCATAAGACAGTACTTTACTGTTAGTTGGAGGCAGAGCCCATGGTAATTTCATTTTATAATGTGTTCCCTTTTCAGTTTCCCTGCTCCTTTTACAACACACAGGAAGGAGGGAGAGACAGATGAGTCACATCTCTAATGGAGATCCCCAAACTCATTGCCATCATTTGCTTTCCTTTCTACATTAGACAGCTCTCTTCTTATTGGTTGTGTATTTGAATATGAGTCAGACAGATGGAATAAAAGCGCTTGCAGTCCACAGTTTCAATAGCCAGGCTCCTGGCTAAATTCCAGCTCATGGCTGGATTTAGCCAAAGCCTGACTGGAAATAACACAAGAGAAGGATAACTGTCCCAGAGAACTGCTGCAGACAGAGGCAGTAGAAACAAGGACAAGAGGGGTTTGGTGGTATTACCCACACTCCTTCTCTGAGTCACCTGCACCTACTTGCTCTGCTGGAAATATCCTCCTTTCCTTGAAGCCACAGCTTCAGCCTTAATACCTGACAGAAACAAGTGATGTATTGATTATATGCTCCCTCAGAGGACCCATTAAGAAAATGACTCTCACTTAGCCACCTTGGAGTCTATGAAAATTTCAAGAATCAGATTCGACCAATAAGTGCATTTGGGTAATCTAAAATGTCATATCGAAAACTGTTACCTGAAAGGTAAAATTTGCAGCCGAGTATCACAATCAGCCATCTGCAGGTGGAAAGTGAGGCTTTTAGGTAAATAGCCAGGAAACAGGGCCATGTGCCACGTACATGATCACCATCTGGTTTCCTTGAGATATTCTTCTCTTTTGAAAATTGAATTCTGGGCCTAAGATTCATTAATTACATCATTTCCTGTCATCCACTTTCAAGTTCATTGTTTTGGCTGCAGCACACATTTAGTTGGGAGGGTGAAATGAATGAGCAGCTCTGAAGGAGATCTCAAAGAGTACCCCAGGATTTACTTTCCATTGGTGGAGTTGAGTTCACTCTCTCTATTGTTTCCTGTGGGTTGTGTCATGTCCCACCCCCACATTTCCCCAGCGAATTCTTGAGTAGAAGCAGCAGGAAATGTTATTTAGAAGGATTTAGGAGAGAGAAATACATATAAAATCCAGGATACCTTTAAGGGTGCCTGCATCCTAATTCTTTCTGCATCTAAATTCTCTGCCCTTATGTAGTTAAAGCTATGCCAAGGCATGGAGAAAAGACCCCCCCCCTCCTGCACCGACAGGTGCAGGTCATCTCAGACACCTGTACTCAGACCCATGATCCAATCATCCTCTCTATGTAGACCTGCTGGGGAAAGACTCAATGGGCTCCAACAGGTTCCTATTCCAAACAAAATTGCAATGTCACCCTCCTCCTTCAGAAGCAAGAAAGCTAATAAAGTTTTCAGCAGAGCATTTTCTCACCAGTCTGCCTGTGTCTATATTCTGGGTCTCAGTTGCTCATGAGCTCAACAACATCCCATTGTTAATTGGTACCCAAAAGGCATATTTATCTTCTCCTGAGACAAAACTTAAGGCACCTGTTTTCTTTATTATTTTAGTATTGACGAGAAACAGGTGATAACTTGCTGAAGGGCATTTAACAATGATGAATTGTTATATTAAATTTATGGGTTTTTTTTTACAGAGTGAAGACCCCTTTGACACTGAAGTGTTTATACCTCTGGTCAATTAGGTTTTCTTCCCAGTATATATTGTGTATATATTGATAATTCTTGCACCCCCAATTTTATGGCTGATGTTGGTCTTTTAACAATTAGCTGGGTAGTAAATTAAAAAATTGAAATGGTAGTAGAGTAAACAGAGTGAAACTGATGAAGCAGAATATGTCAGTATGGACAGGAGTACTTGAAGAGGGAATCAGAAAGAAGAAAAAACTTATGGGGTTCAAATTCAGTGGGATTGAATGCCGTATGAGGAAATCACATTATTCTAGTATGGGTGACAAGGCATTAATCCTCATGTCCTCTGGTACTTAAGAGACTGGGGCCCTGTTTGTTTCACTGTGTATGTGGAAGAATTTCTCTTGGGTGAGGGCAGGATAAAAGGTTTCAGGCTCTGGTGATGTATCCAGTGGGGAAAGACCTCAAGTTTACCACCTGTGGAGGCATAGAAGTACCTTGAAGGGTACTTTCCATTTAGTGTAAAGGGGCGAGGTTTGATGGACTGGAGGGGAAATATGGACCTGATTCCCAATGTGCATAGAGGGTTGGGCATGGATTATCACATGGCTGGTGTAAGGAGTAGTCAGAAAAACTCCACAGGAGACAGCAGAGCTGATAGAGGAGTGAGAAGGTGATCAGGGAGAGGTAAAAGTTTGGATCAGAGGCCAGGGGTTAGAGCTAGTCACCCATACATGACTTCAAATGGTGGGATTGAAAGGGCTTGCTTGGGAAGTGTTCAGAGCCTGAAAAGAGCTAGAAACAATAATTTCACCAAGTCAGGGTGAATGTCCAGTGGCATCTTAGTAAGAATGTGTTTTATGGATTATTGATATAATGTACCTTACCTGAGGACTTATGATTTAAGGGATATGAAAATGCCAGGGTATATTAAAAGCTTTACATATGGTGTATAATATCTGGAAGGTGAACTCCTCACTAATATCAGATTGAAGAAATGCAGGGATCCCAAATTCTTGGGAAAGAGGTCAGGGACTGTCTGAGGCCACTTATTATAAACAAGAAATATCTCTACACAACTCCAAAATGAGTCCTGAACCATGAGGAGACATTTAATTTGTCTGACTGTGGGCATATACATAAATTGAGCTGCCAGTCAGGCCTTGGATGCAACCTTCTAACCTGGTTGGTTTGAAAAGCTTGGCTCCAAAATGTGGAACTGTATTCTGTCTTCTGACAATTTTAAAATAGCCAGTAATCATTTTTAAGAACTTTAAGTCCTCAGAGGTAAGTGTTGCTGAAGTTATCCTGTACTTTCCATGATCCCATGGCACTCAGAACCAAGCAAACACACTGAGACATATTATTTATCACCTGTATGGCCTAAGGGCTCAGGCTTCTTGTTAGCTGTTCTTATAGCTTAAATAATCCCATTTCCATTAATGTATAAGTTGCCATGTGGCTCTTGGCTTCATGTTTTTTTAACATGTTGCTTCTCATCCTGGCAGCTGGCAGCATCTCCCTCACTCAGCCCTCCACTTCCCCAAATTCTCCTATTTGTCCCACCTATAGTGCCTGCCTGGCTACTGGCCAATCAGCACTTTATTTATTAACCAATAAGAGCAACAATTTCAGAAAATACACAATAGCCCACAGCACTTCCCCTTTTCTTTTTTTCAAAAACGCAGGTTTTACTTCTCACATAGTAAAATTACAAATAACAAAACAATTATCAAGCAAGAATTATATTTAAAATATATAGTCTGTTTGTATCTGCCAAAATTATTGAAGATATCCTATCTATCCTATATTTGTGAGTCTAAGTTTTCATATCTAATTTATCTTTTATCATAACTAAGAAATATCATAACTATCTAGTCTTGAACTACATCAAAGACCTCAGAAGAATATACTATTATCTAAGAAATGGGAGAACAATGTAAGCAACTTTCAGGAGTCTTTCGAGAGTAGACAGAGACAGCTGGTAGCCTGGATAGTCATCCAAAGTTCCTTTATACAGATGGGGTATCTGTCTTCAGCCCACAGGCATTGAGTCTCTCAGTTACCTCTCTCTCTCTCTCTCTCTCTCTCTCTCTCTCTCTCTCTCTCTCTCTCTCTCTCTCTCTCTCTCTCACTTTTTCAAGACAGGGTTTATTTGTGTTAGCTTTTTACCTTTCCTGGAACTCGCCTTGGAGACCAGGCTGGCCTCTAACTCACAGGGATCCACCTGCCTCTGCCTCCCGAGTGCTGGGATGAAAGGCTTGTACCACCATTGCCAGTCTTCTCTGTCAATTCTTTCTGTGTCCTGTAGAATGTCTGTCAGTTTCCTTAACAAAACAGGAACCTAATGTACCATTTTGCCAAACAAAGTTCAGTGGTCACCTTCCTAAGTTTCCTGCATGTCGAGTCATATATTTTATCAATTAGTCCAGGCAAGAACAGTTTCTTCCCCAAATGGATATTTTTTCCAAGAAGAGGACACTCCATACAGAGTGTCTTCAATGCCCATCTTCAATTTGGTAATGCAAGGAGCAGACATGTCTCACTGTGCAGAATGACTAAATTTTTTAAAGTATTTTAAATATCATATTCTGTTGGTCTTTGAAGTATTTGAAGATTACTTACTTAACTGCAATATGCCTATGTATACCAAGAAAACTTAACATGAATATAAATTTGACTATCATAGAAGACTAATTATTAATCTGTATTTTTAAGTAACAGTACAGTCTAAATGAATTACATAAACATAATATCTCAAACAAGAGTAGAAATTTATATACAGTATTACAAAAGTCAGTTAAAATTGTATCAATATCCAAAATCTATAGCAATGTAAAACATTTTAATAAGTTGTTCTTTAAAAGTAGATTCAATAATCTACCCTTTCTTCCTATCATATCTATGTCCTATCCCCCACTTTTATTTTTGGAATGAGATTGTATTTAAGTCAATCATTTTTAAATAAAAATATTGCTTTATTTCTGTCCCCCAACTGAGGGCACTTTAAGGGACAAAAGAATCTCTCAGCCTCTGTTTTAGCAATATGCTGGGGTTTAGAGAAGGGGGGAGCCAATTTCACCTCCAATGCAATCTAGCAATCTAGGCATATTTGGGAATTTGGGCTCAGCTTCTCATACTACTTCCTGCTGTATGAGAGTGCTGTATTCTTATGGGGATATAACGAAAATTTTAGGATTATGGGATACTCTGTGAGTTTGTATTGTCTTACAGAAATCTTTGTGTAGCTCAGTGGGAATAGGTCAAGTCCACATGCCTGGAACCCACCATAGAGTAGCTCCATCACACATGTTGCATATTCTCACCACCCACATGAAACATAGTTCCTGCTTTTTTTAGAATTGGTTATTTTCAGGTTTCAGGTGGAAACTCGAGCTATTGGGCACCAATTGTAGCTGAAGTTATCCTGATTCTTCCCAGCTCCTGCTGCGCTCAGACACAACCAAGTAAACACAGAGACTTATGTTGCTTACAAACTGTATGGCCGTGGCAGGATTCTTGCTAACTTTTCTTATTTTTTTTTTAATTTTCATGTTTTTAATTACTAAAAATTTATCATCCCAAATTAATATTTTTTCCTTTTATTTTATTTTATTTTACAATACCATTCAGTTCTACATAACAGCCACAGATTTCCTTGTTCTCCCACTTCCTGCCCCCCTCCTCTTCTCCCCAGCCCACCCCCCATTCCCACCTCCTCCAGGGCAAAGCCTCACCTGAGGACTGAGATCGACCTGATAGACTCAGTCCAGGCAGGTCCAGTCCACTCCTCCCAGATTGAGCCAAGCATCCCTGCATAAGTCCCAGGTTTCAAATAGCAAACTCATGCAATGAGCACAGGACCTGGTACCACTGCCTAGATGTGTCCCAAATAGATGAGGCCAATCAACTGATTCACCTATTCAGAGGGCCTGATCCAGTTGTGGGCACCTCAGCCTTTGGTTCTTAGTTCATATGTTTCCATTCGTTTGGCTATTTGTCCCTGTGCTTTATCCAACCTTGGTTTCAACAATTCTCGCTCTGACATTGAGGAAATCCAGAGAATCAACAGGTCATACTTCAAAAACCTCTACTCCACAAAACTGGAATTTCTAAAAGAAATGGATAATTTTCTGGATAGGTACCACATACCTAGGTTAAATCAAGACCAGATACAATATTTAAATAGTCCAATAACCTTAAGGAAATAGAAAAAGTCATTAAAAGTCTCCCAACCAAAAAAACTCCAGGACTTTTTGTGCTCAGCAGCTGCTAAAGCACAAAAATCGTACCCATACATGATTGGTCAGGTCTAATATTTTTTGATAGGTACGCTGCAAGTGCAAAGGAGTGTCCCAGATGATGCCCTAGGGCACCTAGGTCATATCCCTCTCTTACTGTTACACAGAGAGAGAATGGATGAATTAGGTCTGGAATGTTTAAAGGCAGATTTTGCAGACCTGCAAGGGGGCAGTTCACAAATAGATCCTAGGACTTGGAAGGCAGACCCAAGCAGAACTCGGTGAGCTAGAGGCCAGCATGGTCTAGAGAAAGAAATCCAGGACAGGTACCAAAGCTACACAGAGAAAACAAATTTCTAAAATACCAACAAACAAAAGAAACTAAATAAAAAAAATAGAAACAGAAACAAAAGGACCAGAGAGAGAGAGAGAGAGAGAGAGAGAGAGAGAGAGAGAGAGAGAGAGAGAGAAACAGAGAGAGAGAGAGAGAGAGAGAGAGAGAGAGAGAGAGAGAGAGAGAGAGAGAGAGAGAGAGAGATGTCAGAGGCACTTGGTGGCCCAGAGTCACAATCAGAAAAGTGCAGAGAGGATTGGAGCCTTTCTTGTAGATAGGTGAGGTTTAGAACAAAGGTGCTGAACACTAGCTCAGCCCACCAGCCAACATCAGCCAGTTTTCTACTGTTAGTTGGAGGCAGAGCCCAGTGGAATTTATGTTTTATCCTGTGCTCCCCTTTCACGTTCCCTGCTTCTTTAAGAACACAGGAGGCGGGAATGGATGAGTCAGCGGCTCTGATTCAGATCTCCAAATTCACTGATGTCATTTGCTTTCTATTTTTGGTTTCAGACCTCACTCCTTATTGGTTCGTAATCTATGTTTATTCCAATATGAGGCAGTCTGATCAAATAAAAAAGCCTGCACTGAAGGGTTTTCCCAGCCAGGCTCCTGGCTAAATTCCAGCTCGCAGCTGGAATTTGTCAGGAGCATGGCTCTAACAACTTCAGAGAAGAAAACTTGTCCCAGAGGCTTGCAATAGAGCAAGACAATATGAACTTGTCTTGAACTTGAATAGGATGAGCAGAAATTTGGTAGGGTTTCCCATACTCCTGCTCTGAGTCACCTGCACCTGTTTGCTGTGCAGGAAATGTGCTCCTGTCTCTGAAGCCACTGCTTCAGCCTTAGTATCTGTAATCTCTGCCTCACTCTTGCATTCTGCATTATCACAATATTGGCAAAGAATATTTATGTTGGAAAACAATTCCTGACATAAAACAGGGATGTATTGTTCACATGCTCCCTCAGTGGACCCATTAAAAAAATGACTGTGTCAGGGAATATTCTCACAGCCACCTGGGATTCTATGAAAATTTCAAGTGTCAGCTTCCACAAATAAGTTCATGTGGGGAATTTAATGGCATATTACCTGAAAGGTACAATTGACAGCCCCAAATCACAATCAGCCATCAGCAGGTGGAAAGCAAGGCTTTCAAGTAGATATCCAGGGCCAAGTAGCTGGAAGCATGATCACCCCCTACTTACCACGGGGTGCTTTTCTCATTGGTAATGTCATCCCGGTCCTAGGCTACATTGCATTTTTTCCAGTCATCCATTTTCAGTTTTGTTTTTATAGCTGCAGCACACATTTACTTGGGAGTGTGAAATGACTCAGCAGCTCTGAAACAGATCTCAAAGAGAACCACAGGATTTGCTTTCCATTGCTGGATTTGAGACTACTCTCCTGATTGGTTCCTGTGTGAGGGTCACTGCTGACTCCCACATTTCCCCAGAGT